>NC_136419.1:170777500-171470000 GCF_052625555.1 Lactuca saligna
GTGAGTTTCATAAGTATTTAATGACAATGTTTGTATGAAACGAAATATCTTGTCCTTGTTTGTTTGTGTTTAGAAAATCCTGTATTTTCTACTAGTATAAAAGTAGTCTTCCTTCCAGACCATAGTTTGTTTCCAAAATGTATGTAAGTGTAAAAGTAACCAATATGTTTGAAAACCTCGTAAATCAATGTATTTTTAATACCTCCTGTGAGCTTTATAACCATACTATTGACTCGGAATGCCTATACACAACGTTCTTCAGGCGTTGGAATGTTATGACGTTTGTCACCCCAAACGGTGGACTGTAGCTAACAGTTAGGGCGCGGGTTGTCAAGCCCGTATAGATCTATACACAAACACCATGCTCCCCCTCCAAGGGATTCTGGTATATAATACAGGACTTGAAATGTGTACTCGAACGTACGTGAAGTAAATGTCTCACAGAACCGTAGTATAAAAGCAGATTTACGTGTTGAAATGTTCGTTTGTTATTGTACATGAAAGTGATTTCTTGAAAATCGTGTTTCTAGTATGTAAAAGTTAGCAATATCCTCATAAAACTATACCTATTATAGTTTTCTAAAAGTGTGCCTTGTTTGTTTTAGAATATCTAGAAAAGGAATCACTTATTATGAAAGCATAGATTTTTGTAGAGTCTAAGATAGACACATATACATTAAATCTAGGAAAATGTTTAGTTTATACATGCATTACAAAAAATTATAGTTTCAAAGATAGAATGCTATTGTAATATATTTTGTATATGGGAGTTCCCTATAAAGTTTATAAATCACATATGATTCTACTTAATAAAAGTGTATAATAATCTTTATATATAACACCCGATAGTAGTCGTGTGTTTTACTTGTATTCCCCCCCCCCCCCCCCCCCTAGAAAGCACATAAAAGCGTTTAGAATATTTAAAAGGGTTAATTAAGGGGTATGAACTCACTTGAAAGTTTGAAGATAGCAAGATGGAAAACCGGGCAGAGTTTCGTCTTGGGAAACAGATTATTCTCGGGAATCTCGGGAGTAAAATCGACCTTCGGGACTTTGAGCAAAATGATCAGGGCTTCGGGGTAGTGCGGGCACGGAAAACGAGGTAAAACGCAAGAAAAGTGAGAGAGAATGAGCAATTTTTCCGGGAACCCTCGCATCCTATTTATAGGAGGCTGGAACCGCCTCGGTACGCGGGGCGTACGCGTACGTCATGCATGACCGAGTCCTCGACTGCCTCGGACTTCGGATGGGACGGGGGGGGGGGGGGGGGGGGGTAGGCTCGCATAGGGGCGACGTGGACGATCCGAGGCCAAGGCTTTGAGTACGCTGGGTGTACTTGTGTATGCAGGGCGTACTTGCGTGACTCAGACTTCGGATAATACCGAAGTTTTCAATAAAAATATATATAAATTATTTATCAAACTTCAAAAATTTATATCTCCTTCATACGAACTCCGTTTTCGACGTTCTTTATATCCACACGTAGGTGAGACTAAGATCTACAACTTTCGTTTAGATTCCGTCGGCAAATTCCGAAATTATTTTTATTATTTATTTATTAAATTGGCGTGATTAAGGAATTTCTTTAAAAATTCATAACTTCTTTATCTAATGTCGGTTTTTGCCAGACTTTTTACCGCTGAATTACCATTGTCGAGACCTTCGATTCTCGTTTAGGTTATTCCGGCCAAAAGTCGCTCGATCTCCGATTTGAGTTTTTAGTTGTCTGTTGCTAAGCCGAAATTGGAAAAATCTTAATTTCAATATACGAAGCCGGGTTTGGGCATTCTTTTTACGTACGATCCCGGTTTAATGATATAAAACATAGTAGGCAGTTAAATAGAAATTTTTTGGACATTTTATTATCAACGTTAATTTTTATTAACTCAAAAATGATTACAATACTTGACCTATTAGGCTATTACAAAGAGTTGAAATATCGAGTTATCACACTATCCCAAACAACTATTCAAATCTTCTATGCAGATGTTAAAACCCAAGACGGTTTTTCAAATCTCTTTAACTTATTTAAACCTACCGATAGATATTTTCCATTTCTTTTATATAAAATAATACACAGAGTTTTGATCGATAAAATAGATTAAAACACGTCACTTTGCAGCTTCAGTTCTTCTACACTTCCACACAAAGCAGTTATATCTTATATGTAAACGAATAAATTAAAAGTCAAATGGATAGAAACCAACAAAACAAACTTCAGATCAAATCATCAGCTATCTATGACGTCTCTACGAGTTATTAGGGTTAGCGTTTGCAGGACCAAAATGCAACTCCAAACGGAACTTCGAACCAGCTATTGATTTGCCCTTGTTTCCAACTTTATCTAATTCCCTTATCGGAAACTGAAAAAAATAAAAAAATAAAAAACCCTAAATTAAAAGTTCATCATAGAGTTACATCCAACATTTGAACCTAACAAGATCGATTGAAATACCTGTATCGAGTCATTTTCGATAAACGCAGTGTTGAAGCAAGCATAGAAGAGACGACCCCCAATGTTCTTCTCATAGAACGTCACACACACATCTCCGGTAACCTGTCCAACCATTATATGTAAAACATTAATGAGTTTACAAAAAACCTAGATTTTCAGAAATGGTGGAGGTTTACAGGGATCAGTAATCACACCTTTACTGTATTTCCACCAAAGTAGTGGTCAAGGCAGTTTTGCGCCTCTTCTTCCTCGATCTCTGAATTCCCAAAACTCGTGTTCCTAACTTTCCTACAGAAATTCCGGCAAACATCTGCCGGTGAACGAAACGTTCACCAGTAACTTCTTGCATTTGTGAAACAATAAAGAAGACCGATTCTATGGTTTTAGCGTCGTAAAGCCGAATCCGTTGAAGCTCTTTGCTACATGGTTTTGGAAGGTTGACCTGAGGTGAGCAACCCTTAGTAAAAGTAACAGATTTCTGCCAATAGTTAACGTAACGTCGTTGGCTTGGCAGCATCACCTGCCACCATTTCCATATTTAATTTGTTTACACTTGTAGTTGAACATTTTCATCATCGTAAATAGAAGAAAAAATTAAAGTAAAACTTACTGTAAGATAATTTGTGGACCCTCTATCTGGATAATCACAAAGAGCCTCTTTTGCTAACATGCCGGTGTAAACCAAGTAAGAAGATACCATCAACCCAATCCGACCTTTACCCGCCTGTTGAATTTTCAAAAATAGTTTACGTTTTATACGAATAACTAATTTACATGAGTATAAAGAATTTTCAAAAATTACCGAATTTAAAAGTTTACCATGCAGTGAATGAAGACAATATTCTTTGGGTCGTTTGAAAGCCATGTATGGACACTTTCACAGAATTCCTTGACCATTTGGAGGGATGGGGCATGATTATCATCAAATGGAAATCTTTCGACAAGATTGTTAAAATGAGATGGATCATAAGTTTGCTCTGTGCATAAGTTATAGACCTACAAGTTAGAAAAATATAAAATATGAGAAAGAGTAATTGAATTTCTTGTAGTGCTTTATAAATTGGTAAAAACGTTGTAAAGTCGTTACTTAACATAAACACTATCTAAATCCAAAAAATACACATAGGAGTATAATCCGTTTTCATTTGTAGAATTTTTAATTAGACAACTTTTTTAAGAATTTCATGATATAAAATTCTAATCTTCTTTCAAAATCAGCGTGCACATTTTTTTTTGTAACGTTTTGTTTAATTTTAAGTTTTGTAAATAATAAAATTTATAATTATTATTAAAAAATATATAAAATAATGTATACATCGCATTATGATATAACATAAAAAAAATGCTTCTCAAATTTTCATTCGATTAATACAACGAGAATAATATAACAACGGATTCTGATACCTTGTAGTGTCGAGGATGTCTTTTTTCCAAAACGGCCTTGACTTGTATCAAGGCATTTTGATACATGGCTCTAGTTAGCTCTAGAGGAAACAACGTTGCTAATATACGATTCGTGATGTAAGACATATTTGAGCTCCCAACCACCACCACGAACCACCACCTGCCTTTTCTTTTGAGACACCAAACCTCTTGGTAGGAGTCTTGAAGCTTTCAACCCCATTTTATGTTGGTAAAAAAATTCTAAACTATCTGCAAAAATCAGAATATGTTAGCTAAAAATCAAAATATTACAAAATCAACCCTAGCCTACACATTATTTGATACATAAAATACTTCGCAATTGAAGCTTCTATTACGTTGCATGTATAATTAATAATATATAGATATTTTGCTCTTAAGATATTTTATCCTACATTCATAATTCTTAAAAGAACGTAAACCTTGAAGATTCAAAGGCGAATATTACCTGTAACTGATAGTGAAACAAGACCTTAATTTTCTTGTTTCCTCTTCGTGCTTCTGAGTCTTGTGAAGGAGTACGATACGGCTATTTAAGATTCTTGGTAACTTGGTATATATATATAAGATTAGGGATTCATATTTAATTATCTCTATGTATGTATATCTTTATCTCCTATATTTCCTATATGTGAATTAATCTGTCATCGTTTATCACAAATTCACAATTCAACACTTACCATACAAGGAAATATTGACATGTTACAATTAGAGTACAAATCGAATTCATATATTCTTTTCTTTCGCTTGTTTATAATTTGCAATTTGGCACCCCATCTTTATTTACTCTTCCAAGTTTAGCCCTCACCTATTGTAACACATCTAATTCCTTGTATTCATAATTCTTCTTCCGTTTGTTAAGAATTTTCACTTTGGCGCCCCACCTTTATTTCCTCTTCCAAGTTTAGCCCTCAACTATTGTAATTTACATCTAGTTCCATGGGTGTTACGACTAGAGATGCACCAAACTTAAAACTACATATTACAGTTAGAGTACAAATCGATTTCCTATTTTCTCTTCTTTCTTTCTCTTTTTTTTTTTTTTTTTTTTTTTTTTTTTTTTTTTTTTTTAATTTTCACTTTGGTGCCCCACCTACATTTCATTTTCCAAGTTTAGCCCTCAATTATTTTAATTTACATTTATTTCTATATACTTTTTTTGGTGCCACGATTAGAGATGCACAAATTCACTTGCGCCTAACTTAAACAATGTAACTAGTTGTGTGGAAGGACAAGTGCTTAGGATGACTTACATGGGTGCAAGAGTGGGCGTTGGCCCACCTTAATAAAAATTTGAGTTGCAATATATTATATATAAATTTCATATTTCTTTTGAATAAAAAATGTTAATGCTGTTAATTGTAATATGATTCATTCCATTTTAATCTTAAATTCATAATGAATGAAATAATTTATATATTGATACATATGGATTAAAGAATTAAGGCAACAATTATTTGAATAAATCAAATTGTATTTCAATCTCCACAATGAATTCCTCGTTTATTAGGTTTGTATATTAATACTTTTTTATTATCTTAATTAATCAGTTACTTCCAACTTAAACGAACAATTTACTTGAGAATAATATATTGTTACATTTTGTTACCATTTTCAGTATTTTGCTAATTATTCATATTTTGTAAATTATTTTGTAACATCCTGTTTAATTAATAAATAAACAAATAAATTAATAAATGTAACTCCCAGACTAAATTGTGAAGAATTTTGATAGTTGAGGGTTGTTTAGTAAATTACGGAGTTGATTGAGAAGAATCTTAGAGGCGTGGGTATGTTTGGTAATTTTTAGGACTTATTATGAAAGAGAATTATGGAATCAAGGGCAAAAGAATAAATATTGGATTTAATTTGTAAAGGATTTCAAAGTCAGGGGCTAAAGGGGTAAATTCTAGAGTTAGATTGAAAAGATTATGGGAGGAGGGACTAGTATTGGCATAATGATCGAATGTTTGGATAGGACACGGGTTAAGACCCGTTGTTCATTCTTTCCCGCTTCATGAAGAGAAGCCGAGTAACCCTAACCCTAATTTATGCTCAGCCGTCACTTTTTTTTTCCTCCATTGTCTAGCCGCCACCACCATGTGTTACACTTTCAGCCGCCACCTTCTTCTTGTTCTTCCGACCAGTCAAGAGCATCGCATGTTGCCTCACCGACGAGTACCACCACATAGCTGCCACCGGAGACGTTAGGAAGTCGAAGGAGCCACCGAGACCCACGAAGGAGGCGGTGAACGCCGCTATTAAGTATGAATGGCTTGAAACTCACGATTAGTCCACCGTAAACCACATATTTGTTCGTTTCTCTTTGTTCTTTCTGTGATTTGGAGTAGTTTTCGTCGATAGGGGTTGCTGGTGGCTTTGGATCACCGTTTTTGTGTTTCCGATCGGCACCTACCACTGTAGTGGCTGGTTGGGAGTAATTCGGTGTCCAACTCTTGTTTACGAGTGTGTGTGTGTATGTTTTCTCGGCTGGGGACAAAGAAAAACCACGGCTACTACCGTGAGGTGGTGGCTATCGTCACAATCGCTGTTGTGACTGCCGTTTTGGTGCTGTTGTCGGCGCCATGAGTCGCCATGCGGGTGGCTGAAGTGTTTAGTGCAACATGAAGTGTGTGAATGTGTGTTTGGTGTAGCTAGAAGACCGAGAACCACCACTGCCACCACCGTGAGATGGTGGCTGCTGCCATTCGCCATCGTCGGCCACCACGGGGTAGCTGTTCGTGCATTTTATTTTGTTTTATGTTATTTTGAGCTAAGCATTGTAAAATTGTAATAGTGGCTAGAATAATGAAATGAAAACTCAAAACCACCACCTTAGGGTAGTGGCTACCGCCACCGGTCGCCGTGTCGGTGGCGGTTTGCTTAGTTGTGTTGGGATTGCTTTTTAGATGTTTGGACAATGGACTAAAACCCTAATGGGCCTATGATACCTTAATGGGCCCAGGGAAGCCCTAATGGACCCAAAAGCCTAAACATGTGACTAATGGGTGTAATAAACCCTAATTGATCTAAGGAAAACCCTAATGGGTTTAAGGACTTGGTTTTGGGCCTATTGGGCTAAGATGGGATTGGAAACCCTAATATTAGATTTATGGGCCTGGACTTATCAGGACCCATATTTGAGCCATTAGAATGGAATTCTGTATTAAGCCCAATCACACCATGAGTTATTTAGAAGAGTGATGGACTTAATAGATTAAGTCCTTAATTGGTTAAGTGAGAAACACTTAACCCTAATCATCATTTTATGAGAAACCCTAATTTCACTTGGGTTATTGTTGGGCCTTTCTATTGAGCCTTGATGATTGGATTATTAATGGGTCATCCAAGATCAAGCAAATGGACTAGGATAATTAATGGGATTTAGGGTAAGGCCCATATGAAGGATTGGGCCCAATTTGGAAAATTAGGCCATAATTTGGACCTAGATGGTTGTATGATATTGGGCCCTTAAAATGAGACATGTTGGACTTGACTGAACAATTGGGCCTTAAGGGAAGTCCATGTAGAGGTTGGTCCAAATTTGGAAAATTGCGCCATAGTTGGGCCTTGGTCCATTATTAGACTTTTGGGCCTTTGGATTGGGCATTGGATTTGAGTCAAGCTAAGATAGGGGTAAAGTAGTCTTTTACCTAAGTATGGACTTATGGTTTTGAGTTGGAACCCAATTATTAATTAAGTCTTATTTTGATAGTGACAGATCGGGAATCTGTCATCGAGCAGCTTTGGTTTGTCAGCAGGACTTCAGCAGTGTGAGGTGAGTCCTCTTCCAATAAGAACGGGTCTAAGGCACCAAGGCTAGCCCGTATATGAGATATGTTAGTAGTTGAGTGTGGGCAGGACACGTATCTCATTATTATCTAAGTATAGATATCAGTCAGATTATTGGATCGCTATACTTGTTGTCTATGTGATGCTTGTATATGTTGTTAGGAATGCGAGTGTGGGCGTGGCCAGTATCTCATAGTAGCTGAGTGTGGGCGTGGCGCGTATCTCATAGATAGCAAATATGATACATATTTATATGCTAGTGATACTTGTTGTTTGTTTAGAGCTTGCATGTTTTGGTTTTGTAGCTGAGTGTGGGCAAGGCCCGTATCTCATAGCAGTCGAGTGTGGGTGGGGCCTGTATATCATAGTAGCCGAGTGTGGGTGGGGCCCATATCTAAAAGTAGCTGAGTGTGGGCAAGGCTCGTATCTCAGAGATAGTGGAGTGTGGGCGGGGCCTGTATCTCCTAGTTAGTGGAGTGTGGGTGGGGCCCGTATCTCCTAGTTGCATGTTTGTTGATGTAAATTGTAAAAAGTTGAATATAGTGTATTGTGTTGTTTCGCATTTTATGTTATTTTACTAAGTCATTTTTTGTGCGAAGTGAAAATGTATAGACTTAGTATATTTTTTGTTTGTTCCCTATAAATAGGGACTTAGGCTAGAAGTAGAGTACACGAATGCAAAAACTCTCTTCTGCTTATTCTGTAATCAGTCTTAATCAATATGATATCTAATTAATATTTACTCTTTGTGTTCTTCATCTTTAATCATTCAAATCTATCTTTTCTTTTCTAAATTCTCGATAACAATTCTCATCAATTGGTATCAGAGCAGGATTCAAACTGCTTAGATCTGATTTTCGTATAAGAATCATTTGCTTTTTGAGTTACAAATTTACTCAAAATTTTCCGCGCATTTTTGGTTTTGAAAATCACTATTGATCTTCAGATTTGAATTGATTCTGTATTTGAATTGTTAAGTCGAGTAATCGATTAGTGATTTGTGATCAATTCATTTGATAAAATTCTGAAATTCATCAAGTTTTCAAGTTTTCGGATATTTTCTGTGTTCATCAATGGCGAACTTCAACATGAATACAATGACTTCTTTCTCTCACTTGCTTGGTTCCTCAACCAAAATTCCGATGTTAATTCCAGAATACTATGATCAGTGGGCTGATAGAATGGAAGATTACTTAAATGGAATTGATGAAGAACTTTGGAAGTGTATCGATGGAACAGTACAAGCTCCTGCTAATGTTCAACCAATTGGATCATCCACTGCATCTACTGATGTTGGAGAACAACGAAATCGACTGAAGAATAATGAAAAGAGATGCATGAGAGAACTAAGAGGTGCTCTACCTCCTATGGTTTACAATTACATTCGTAGTTGTAAAACAGCCAAAGATATCTGGAATACTCTAAAAGAAAAGTATCAAGGTAGCGAAAAGACGAAGATCAACTCTGTGAAGCAATGTCTAGTTGAACTGAAGGAATTCAGACAAAAGGATACAGAAACTCTCAAAAATTATTATGATCGTCTGAATGAGCTTATGTTTCGCTGCAATAGGTATGGTATCACTAGATCTCTCATGGAATTCAATTTAACATTCATTATGGGTCTTCGCAAGGAATGGAGAAGTGTGAGCATGATGATTAAGAATCAACAAAGTTTTGATACAACTACATTGAATGATCTTTACAATCAACTGAAAACACATGAATGTGAGGTCACAGAAATGTATGAAGAATCAAAACAAGCTATTGGTGGTCCTTTGGCTCTTGTTTCAAAGGTATCAGAAACTGATGAAAAAGATGGTTCAGATGAAGAAGGATTTTTGATGAACTCCGATGATGAAGCTGTAGCATTCTATTCAAACAACAGAGTTAAAAAGGTTTTCAAAAAGCCTTTTAATCCAAAAGGAAAGAATAGTGATGGGAAAAATGATGTCACAAGAACTGGAGGGGAGGAGAGGAAGAAAATGGAGAAAATAGATGAGAAACAGAAAAATGCGAATGAAGAGAAAAAGTTGAAGGGTGATTCAGGAATTTACTGTCACTATTGCAATGGTGCGAATCATTTTGCAGCTGATTGCATGTTGCGAAAGAAAGAAGAAAAGAAAGAAAAAGTTAAAGATGAAGCATACTACTCCGAAAAGATTGAAGAATTACGTGCTAAGACCAAAGGAGTGTCTTTAGTTGCTAAGGGAGAATCTGATGAAGAAAAAAGTGGAACTTATCAGATCTGGTCTTCAGGATCTGATGACGAAGAAATGAGGCATCCCACACATGGAGCAATGTTCGCAAGTTTTGAGGATTGCCAAGAGAACATTTCAGGGCGATGTTTTGTGTCTAAATCCACCGATAAGTCACCCATGACAACCAAGGTACGTGCAATTCTTGAATCTTTTAATATTCCATTATCTGCTTATGATGCTGAAATTGTTTCATTTGATGATACTGTGGCTTATTTTGATTCTGTCATTATGTCTGCTAGTAATGAAGCTAAGAAATTAAATGTGCAACTTAGTGAGACACGAAGAGATTTAGAAATAAAGAAGAGCAGAGTTGAAAAATTGGAAATGCAAGTCAAAAATATAGATTGTGATAGGAATAATCTTACTAATGATGTTAGGTTGTTGCTAGCACAAAGAAACATATATTGTAATTCTGCAAAACGATTGTATGCAAAATTAACAGCTTTACATCATTCTTCTGATATTAGCAAAGTGCAACATAGGAAACTTTTACCTTTTCTTGAGTATGAACGTGAAAAAGTTGATGTTGTTTCTTATGATTGCGAAAGTACAATTGCTCAGTTTGACAAAATACCTGATGATAGATATTTATATGGTATTGTCAAAATTGATGAATTTCTGAATGTTGATGAGTTGGTTAACATTGTAAATGAAAGTTTGACAAAAAGTGAACAAGTGAAAATCATAAAGAAAACCGAAAATTCAACTCTTACCTCACAATTCAATTATGCTGATATTGATGAAAATTCTGATAATGTGAGTGAAATCAGTGAGATAGAAGAAGAAGAGATGTTCTCAATTTTCAATCATTAATATCACATCCAAGATCAAAGGTAAAGAAATAATAGTTGATTCAATAGTAGAGGATGAAATTGATAAATCTTCAACTTCGCAACATTGTAAGTTTGATAATGTGGAAGTTGAAAGCTGGAAATCTGATGACACTGAGGAAAACAAAGAAGAAAAGAAAATTTCAACTGAAACACCTCAAAGGGTTGTGGTTGATCAAGTGTTTGAAAATACAAAAGAATTTGACAAAATTTTAAATGACAAAGGCGCACATTATTTGGAAACTAACACAGTAGTATATCCAAATTTTGTATGTACTGATAAAACTATTTTTCCAAATCAAGTTTTTGTCACAACTGGAAATGCTGAGAATGTTCATCATGAGTTCAATAAAATAATTGAAAAAGATAATCAAAAGTCCACGACTGAAGGTTTTTTCGGAAATCAACACACAGAAGAAAACAATTTAACCCAAAATCCTTATGTATTTCAAAAACAAAAATCAATACAAAAATGGGTGGTTAAAGGTGAAAAATCAAACAAAATTTTTGAAAAAGCTGAAAACTCAAAGGTTGAAGTGAAACTAAATTCTCAAGAATTCAAATTGATGGTTGGAAATTATTCAACAGAAAATAATGTTTCAAAAAGACAAGCAAGAAAAGCAATATTCTGGCAAGTTGTGACTAATGAAAAATCAAGAGATGAAAAAGAACAAATTTCAAAAACATCATCAAAATTTCAAAACAAAAACACACAAACATATTCAAGTTTTCATAAACAAATAAACTCTGTTGACAAAGTTCCATATATTCGCAAATATGACAACAATCGAAAATTTTAGAATTCGCAAAAATTTGCAAATAATTAAAAGTTTCAAAATGTTGGCAAATTCACGAATACTTCATCAAGTTTGAAGAACTCAACTCAAGTCAAAGTAAAATTTTCACCAAAACAACCAAATTTTCCAAATCCTTCAATATCAAAACCAACCAAAGTTTCATACATCAAAGGAAAATCTGATGTAAGTACGATCAATCATTGGTTTGAAGGGAAAGGAAAGAAATATCAAAGTGGAAAGTTTTCAGAAGATCAAATCAAAAGTGCATTTGATAAGTTCACAAATAATTCTTCAACTACTAGTATATCATCTCATAATTTGCAAGTTCCGGTTAAAAAATGGAAACCAGTTATCAAAAATGCGAATGTTGTGAAGGATAAGATTACAATCAATGAGAATCCAAAATTATTGAATGACTATATCTCAATATCTAGAACTGATGATGTTGATATAATGGATTCTGTTACAAACAAAGTGAAAACATGGTTTTTAAATTCCAAAAAGTTGTTTAATTCTACTAATGATGAACCCAATAAGTCTTGGGTTCCTAAATTTTTTCAATAAATGCAGGTGCTATGTGACGAGCAATATGATACGAAATGGTATATTGATAGTGGTTGCTCTCGTCATATGACTGGAAGAAAGGAAAATTTGCGAGATTACCGAAGCTTGGAAAATGCTGGAGTTGTCAAATTTGGAAATAATCACAAGTGTCAAGTGAAAGGGTATGGGAAAGTCACAAATGGAAACTTCACAGTAAACAGAGTTGCTTATGTTGAAGGACTTCAACCTAATTTGATAAGTGTATCACAACTTGTTGTGGGTACTGGAAATCAAGTTGTATTAAATGAAGAAGGAAGTATCATCTCAAATGCAAAGACAAATGAAATACTTCTCAAATCCAAAAGATATGGTGATATGTTTACACTGCACATCAAACCAATTGTGGGAAAACCAGCTGTGTGTTTACTATCAAAAGCATCTAATGATCTCAGCTGGCTTTGGCATAGAAGATTGTCACATTTGAATTTTCGAAATATAAATAAACTTGTAACTGAAGATTTAGTTCGAGGGTTACCAGTACTAAAATTTGACAATGATTCTTTGTGTGCAGCTTGCGAACAAGGAAAACAACATCGAAAAGGTCATCCGATTGTGATAGATTCAAAAATAATAGATCCATTGGAACTTCTTCACATTGATCTATGTGGACCATCAACTGTTGCAACAATAAATAAAAAGCGGTATATTTTAGTTGTTGTAGATGATTTCTCAAGATTCATGTGGGTGTTTTTTCTCAGGTTAAAATCTGAAGTTGCTCAGACGATGATTGATTTTATCAAAAAGATTGAAATTAGTCTGAAGAAGAATGTACGAAAAATTAAAAGTGATAATGGTTCGGAGTTTAAAAATCAAACTCTTGACATTTTTCTCACAAATAAAGGCATTTCGCATAATTTCTCATCACCATACACTCCACAGCAAAATGGTGTAGTTGAAAGAAGAAATCGATCTCTATGCGAAGCCACCAGAACCATGTTAACATATGCGAATCTACCTCAATATCTTTGGGCAGAAGCTGTGTCTACAACATGTTTTACTCAAAATCGATCATACATTCATCGAAGATTCAATGTTACTCCATATGAAATAATCAATAATCGGAAACCTAATGTAAAATTCTTTCATGTTTTTGGTTGCAAATGCTTTATTATGAATCTCAAAGATAATTTGTCCAAGTTTCAAGCAAAAGCTGATGAAGGCATCTTCTTAGGATATTCACAGAATTCAGTTGCATATAGAGTGCTTAATAAACGAACAAGAAAAATTGAAGAAACTTTCAATTTAACATTTGATGATTACTATCTTAAACAAATTGATAGTAAATTCGATAATAAACCAATACTTGTGGATTCAAATACTCAAATTGATAATTCTGAAATTAATGATTTTGATTATGACTTAATTTTCGGAATTCCTGACAGGGCAATTGATGCAGAAAATAACGCTCCTGATAATCAAACATCAGAATCTTCAAAACATACTGATGAATCAACAATAACTACAACATCGATAACTTGTGAAAGCACACCAAATGTTCATATGGAGGAGGAACACACAAGTATCCATGAAGATTTTATGCCAACTTTTGAGGGGGAGAAAGAAATTATGGAACATCAAGTTGAGGAGGAGCATTCGCAAAATCAACAGGAATATCAAGTTGAGGGGGAGCATTCGCAAAATCAACAGGAACATCATCTTGAGGGGGAGTATCAAAATGCAGATCATGTTGAGGGAGAGCATGATGAAACAGAGACAATTTATCTTGATAAAAATGCAGAATTTCATGAATTTAATGATAACTTTTCTGTTGCAGGATCTGAAAATGAAGATATGTATGAAGATGTACCATTAGAATTTGATCCAAATTATCCACCACTTGCGAAATGGACAAGAAATCATCCAAAAGAACAGGTAATTGGTAATCCACAAGAAGGTGTGTTGACTAGAGCTCAACTTCGTGCGAAAAATGAGGTACTGAATGCAAACCAAGAACTTTGTATGTTTAATGTCTTTATTTCGAAAATAGAGCCAAAAACAATAAATAATGCTATGGAACACTCAGATTGGGTTGTTGCTATGCAATATGAATTGGCTGAATTTGAACAAAACAAGGTTTGGATATTAGTTTCTAAACCTTCTGATGTTTCAATTGTTGGATTAAAATGGATTTTTAAAAACAAAACCGACAAAGATGGCAATATTATTCGAAATAAAGCAAGACTAGTGGTTAAAGGTTATTTGCAACAAGAAGGCATTGATTATGAAGAAACATTTGCACTTGTTGCAAGACTTGAAGCAGTTTGCATATTTTTAGCCTATGCAGCTCACAAAGACTTTGATGTTTATCAAATGGATGTTAAATGTGCATTCTTAAATGGAAAACTTGAAGAAACAGTGTATGTTGAACAACCACCAGGATTTGTAAACAATGAGCATCCTAATCATGTTTATATTTTAGATAAAGCTGTATATGGGTTAAAACAAGCACCAAGGGCCTGGTACGCAACACTTACAAATTTCTTGAAACAATCTAAATTTAAACAAGGATCAGTCGACCCCACATTATTTCGCAAGAAAGTTGGGTGTCATCTAATGCTTGTTCAAATTTATGTTGATGATATTATCTTTGGTTCAACTGATCCAGCATTGTCACTTGAATTTGAAAATTTAATGAAAAGTCAGTTTGAAATGAGCATGATGGGAAAAATTAATAATTTTCTTGGTTTAAACATAAGACAGAATAGGCAAGGAATCTTAATCAATCAAGAAAAATATACGAAGAACTTGCTTGAAAAGTTTGGAATGCTTAATAGCACGAAGCTCAGAGTCCCTATGGCTGTAGGAACACGACTAAATCCTTCGTTAGATGCTCCTGCTGTTGATTTAACATTGTATCGTAGCATGATAAGGTCTTTATTGTACTTAACTGCAAGTAGACATGATATTATGTTTTCGGTTTGTTGTTGTGCTAGATATCAAGCTAATCCAAGAGAACCTCATTTGACGGCAGTGAAAAATATTTTTCGATATCTAAAGGGAACCGTTTCTTTAGGACTTTGGTATCCTGCGAAAACAGGATTTTTCATTCAATCTTTTTCAGATTCTGACCTAGGAGGATGTACCTTGGATAGAAAAAGTACGACTGGTGGATGTCAACTTTTGGATGGAATGTTGGTGAGCTGGCAATCAAAGAAACAGACTTGTGTGGCTATATCAACCGCTGAGGCAGAATACATATCTGCGGCTGCTTGCACTTTGCAAATTATTTGGATTCAGAGTCAACTTCGTGATTATGCAATAAACATGAAAAAGATTCCTTTGTATTGTGATTCACAAAGTGCGATTCGCATTTGTCACAATCCAGTGCAACATTCAAAGACAAAACACATTGCTCTTCAATATCATTTTATCAAAGATCGTGTGGAAGATGGGAATATTGAAATTCATTTTGTCAAAACAACTGAACAACTTGCTGATATTTTTACAAAACCTCTTGATGAAAAATCATTTGTTAGAATTTTAGCAGGTTTGGGGATGATTAATGCGAATTCAATTTCATCAACACAAGACTAAACGTTTTGTTCAACACATATGAGTCAATATTATTCAGAGGTTACTGTTCATTCAGAGGTTTCGCATGGCTTCGCATCCACATCTTTTCGCATCTGAGTTCATAACAACTAAGGTAAGTTTTACGAATATTATTTTCTTTTCTTTTGAAAAATCAAAAATCCAAAAAGATTTTATTTTTTGTATTTTCTTTTGAAAAATCAAAAATCCAAAAAGATTTTATTTTTTGTATTTAATTTTGAAAAATTCAAAAATCAGAAAAATATTATAATTTTCTTTGTTCTTTCAACTGTGTGCTGAGAATTTAATGCAGGGCTAAAATGCGAAGAGGTCATACATTTTTGTTTCTATGGGAATGTATTAAATTTTTTTTTAAACTAGTTAGGATGTCCCTAGAAGCATGCTGTTGTATGTAGACCAAAAGCCTCAACACGACTCTATGTGTGAAACGAAAGCCTTAATGAGATTATCACATGAAAATTTCTTCCCAAAAAGGCTTATATTCGCATAAGTCAAAACGAGCTACCTTACTCTTCTCAAATGAGTTAAGAGTTTTCTGTTTTGTCCATTATAACAGAGGTACACTTCGATTCTTATCCAATCTTTTTAAACCAAACAATTCTTACACTCCAAATTTTTTTGAAGAGATTTGTCCTTGAGGTTTTTGATCAAACCAATCAAAACCTAGACAATCACAACTCTGTGTTTATGATCTAACATCATGAGTCTGTGATGAAAGTGAAACCCAAAAATCATAAACCTTAAGGAATTGACGGGGAACTTTGTTCCAGATTTTTACGAAACCTTTGCTTTAGTATCAAAAATTTCGAAACTTCAAATCATATTCAATTCGCATGTGTGATCTTGATCAAATATTCAGAACCAAGAATGTTTGTTACCCAACAAGATCCAGAACAAATTTTCTTTTGAATATGATTTCAGTGTAAGTTTTATTCTCAAATCCTTGTCATGATAAATATTTTCACAAGCCAACTTGTCACTGACTACACTGGTGAAACAAGTAATTTCATTTACAATTTCTCACCTTATGTTAAGGCTGATATGTAATGAAATTTCAAACCAATCCAAAATGAATTTTAAAAGAAGCCCTTTGATACTTCTCTACAAGTATTCGATTGTAATTCACGGGAAACTACACAAGCAGTTGATTATCTCTCTTGATGATTAACGAAGCAACCTTTGCCTGCGGTTTTACTGCATTCATGTCAAATTGAATTTTTGACATCACAACATTACAAATATTTTTGTTTCTTATCTTATTTCGTTGGCACAATGCACACACGAAATCCTTGAGGTTCTGAGTAAAACCAACTCAGACTGATGATTTCGCAAGTCTGGCATATGACTTCACTTTAAATCCCAAAAGTGAATGAGCCTTGCTTCCATGCGAAGGGTTTTACCGGTTCGAATTCTATAACGGATACTTGATAGGCTGTATACTCAAAATCGTTGGTATTCTATCCGGTTTTTGAGGAGATGTAACAGTTACTTTTTGGAATGTTGTTACCTTTTGCAGTCATGATCCGAGTTTCAAGGTGCCACGTCGGATAACATTAAATGTATCCCGCTTTAATTTCAAATCAATTTTGAGCAACCTATAAAAGGGGGTTCAAGAACACTATGTACGGTTACGCAAACAAGAACTCTCACAAAACTTCAAAGATTACACCTTGATTCAAACTTCAACTTTCTTTTTCAAAACCCTAACAATGGCAGCCACTACTTCCAACACTGATGAGGTTCTTTCTCAATCACTAATGAAGATTCAAAGCACTAATTACCAAGTTGATCCAAAAGTTTCCGCTTATCCAGAAGAATTGAAGATGCTTATTGTTGCTCTGAAACGATCACCTTTATCAACTGCCATGTTCAGTTCATTCTCGGTTCCGATGGTGTGGCTATCTCGTGCAGCTTCAACGGCATCATACAATCACACGACGGATGTGATTACTTTCAACTTAACAAACAAAAATCGGGTTAAACTGTCCAAGAACTTGTTTGTGGAAATTTTGCAGATTCCAAACAACCCTCCGTTTGTCAAACCTGTTAACTCGCAGATCATTCATATGTTCAATGAGATGGGGCATCAACCGGAGTTGATGAAAATAAGTGACTTCCGAATGTCTGGGTTGCCATGTATATGGAATTTCCTATTTGGTATTTTTCTAAGGTGTCTTACAGGAAGATCAGTCGGACTGGATAGAGGAAGAGTGGAAGTATATGCTATGGTAATGAGCATATACTATGATATTAATGTTGATTATGCAACCCAGTTATGGAAGGAATTTGTTAAAAGCTTGGAAAATACAAATTCGGAGAAGGGGATTTCTTGTGCAAGATACTGGAGCTTAATCCTGGAAAAAGTTTATGAGAAAGAAGAAATTCCAGTGATGACAAATGTTGAAGTTGCTGAATTTTCCTTCTATCAATTTCCAAAAACTGTAGAAGATGATGAAGCAATATTTTCTCGTGTGGCTCGTATTCCAGATGCGATGCTTCGCAAAGTTTCTCCAACTCACAAAGTTTTGGTGAGATATTTGCGAACTATTAATACAGCTGATCAGACTGGAGTCTTACCAGATGTTGCTACTCCATCTAAGGCAAAGAAGGTTAGCAAGAAAAATGCGAAGGGTTCATCCTCACCAACAGTACCAGATGAAGCTATTCCAACCGAAGAAACTTCATCAAAATCGAAGAAGGAACTCTTACCTTCTAAGTCTGGGGTACTGAAGCAAATTCGCAAAGCTGAAGTTTGTAGTAAAGGTGTTACTATTCGCAATATTCCTGCGCCAGTATCTCCAGGCAAGAAAAGACAGCGAGCTGAAGATATTGCGAAAAATATGCAACGTACGATGGTCAAAAGAAGGAAGATGGTGATTCACAATGAATCATCTGATGAAGAAATAGTTCCGGAAACTCCACCCGTCACATCTATGGTAATTGTTTCTTTACCCATAATTCACACTTCGCAAATTTCTACCACTATTCCACAAACCAAACCACTCGAAATAGTTCTTACCAAATCAGTTTCTGAGGAGGTACCTATTTCCGATACGGTTGTCAACGTATCTGATACGGGGGCACCTATCCTGAGTGTTGCACCAACAATCCAAACATCTTTACCTATTTCATTACCTGTTACAAATTTATCCACCACTTCATCCATATTTGATCATGCCCTTCAAAACCCATTCACAACACTTTTTCCATCTCAATCACCCGAAAATCCTCAACCTTCGCAACAATTGTTTGATACTGAAATCGAAGGAGGTGCCTTTGGTGGGATACTTGATGATATTCCTTTTGATTCAGACGAAGAAGATATTCCTGATCATATGCTGATGACAGGAAAACAGTTTAAAATTCCGAATCACAAGTTAAAGACTATTATTCAAACACAAGCTGATTCTGGTAGAATGTCTTCAATATCTGCCATGGAGGTTGATATTATGATCAAAGGAGCTGAGAAAAGGATCATGGAAAAGATTTCTCAATCAGATAAAAATAATGAGCTCAGAATTACATCACAAGGGAGCAATTTTACTTCTGTTGTTCAAGATCTTAAAGCTGCTACAAAAGAACGTCATATTCTTTTTGTACAAGATGTCAAGAAAGTTCGTGAGGATGTCAACTTCAAAATTCAGGAGTTGAAGTCTGACCTTGCGAGGATCTTCAAGATGTTCATACGAAACAAGCTGATGTTCAAAAGCAAATTGTGGACATTTCTTCTCAACTTCAAAAGCTTAATGATATTCCTGTTCTTGAAGCTCATAAAGCCACAACAATGGAGAAGTTTGATAAGCTAATACAGTTAGTCACTGAGCTTAAAACAGAAGTTTCGCATTCTTCATCAACTCCAATCCTTACTCCTGAATTCTTGTCTCTAAAGATTAATTCTTTAGAACAAGCTATTCAAAAAGCTCTTGCTCCACTTACAAATTTCACTTCTTTACTACCGAAAAATGCTCCGCCTGTTTCCACAGGGGTGCAAGGGGGAGAGGAAAGTCGAAGTAAAGAAGAGGATGCGAAAACAGTTGGAAAAATGATATCAACTCAACTTGTAGCTACTCTTCCAATTCCTATGAAACCGATTTCTTCAACTACAATTACCACCAAAACAATTACCAAAGGTATTGTTATTGGAGGAAACGAAGGAGGTTCAAGCTCAAAACCTCAGAAAGATGTTGTAGGAAGAGGAAAAGGAATATTATATGAAAAATCTAAGGAGGAGTTGAAAGCTGAGGCAGAGGCTGAAATGGAGAGGATGAGACAAGTTCAAAGTATAATGAGACAAAGGGCAAGTGATCCTCCCTCCATGAACAAAGGAGATCCTGCAAAACTTTACTCTTATGAAACAATAGAGTCAAAAGTTGTGTGTAGGGAGATGTATGAGTTTGAGAAGAAGCCAAAAAGAAGTTATGATATTGCGAACTCAGATCATTGTCAATTGGATTTCCCGAAATGTTGTTCATCAATGCTCAATACAAGATCAGTGAGAAATTTGATAATCCTAATGATTATACTCAAATGAAAATCAGATTTCATGTAGTCTTGGGGAAGAATCCAGATGAAGTTTGGTCTTTGATGAAAATTAAAAAGGTGGTGACTATAAAGAAGGATGTTTTGTTTGAAGAGATGCTTCAAAATTTTCGATATTTTGTTATCAGAGCAGACAACAAACAATATGACTTCACAGTAGCTGATTTTCCATTGATGAACTGCAATGATTTAATTCAAGTAGCTCTGATCCTGAAGCATATGGAAGAAAACAATCTTAAAGGCTCTAATACAGATGTATTCAAGGTTGGCTTCACACATGTGAAGACATTTATCGATAACTATTTCGATTGTTTAGCTCTTACAGATGAAGAATTAGCAAATGTGCTGGGAAGGGAAGTAAAAGTTCCATGGGAGGAGACTTTGACTCAATCTGCTTTGTCAAAGTATGTTGTTGGTGAAATATGCCTGAAACCATTTGGCATGGTGTTTTCTGGAAGGGATACAAAAGGAAATCCGAAGAAGTTTTTGTTCAAAGTCTCAGAGATTGAAAGATATAATTCTTCGCAATATACTCACTTCATAGTACGTATGAATAATTACAAGAAGAATAACGAAGGAGACAAGAAAGATCTGAAGAAGGTGATCTCCTGGTATGGAGAAGTGCGAAGGACAATTCACTCTGCAATTCAAAAGCTTTTGAGTTGAATTGCATCGACTGTTTACAAAGGGGGAGAATGTTGATGTAAATTGTAAAAAGTCGAATATAGTGTATTGTGTTGTTTCGCATTTTATGTTATTTTACTAAGTCATTTTTTGTGCGAAGTGAAAATGTATAGACTTAGTATATTTTTTGTTTGTTCCCTATAAATAGGGACTTAGGCTAGAAGTAGAGTACACGAATGCAAAAACTCTCTTCTGCTTATTCTGTAACCAGTCTTAATCAATATGAGATCTGATTAATATTTACTCTTTGTGTTCATCTTTAATCATTCAAATCTATCTTTTCTTTTCTAAATTCTCGATAACAATTCTCATCAATGTTGTATGTGTATGGTATGGGGTAGTTTGGGGAGACTCACTAAGCTTCGTGCTCACGATTTTCAGTTTTGGTTTCAGGTACTCAGTTTTCAAAAAAGGAGCTCGGGAAGATCGCAGTGCACACACCATTTGTTTAACCTGGGATTTTTATACTCTGATATATTTTGACATATGACTGTGAAACATGACTTATGATTTTATATGATGAAGATACTTATGATTTTATTAATGGTTTAACAACAAAATTTTTGGACTGTATTTTTGGGATGGTACATATTTGGCCTACCTTAAAACAAAATCTTGGCTACGCCACTGATGACTGACACCACTCATCTCTTTTGGTCCAAAATGTTTGGCTGAAAACTAATCATATTGGACTTGGGGGACTTAATTGTGTTAGGCCCAATAACCAGACACAACCACCTCTTTAGAGTAAGCAGCAAGATATGACCATTATTTGTCCTCATCCAATGATAAAGAGGCTACAATAGCACACACACACACACACACACACTCTCTCTCTCTCTCTCCCTCTCTCTCTCTCTCTCTCTCTCTCTTTTTCTCTCTCTCCACACGCCCTCCTTCGGCCTTAAAAATAGATATCCTCCTCCACCATCTAAAGGACTTATATTAGAGAGCTTTGCATGGGATTCTCCCTCTCACATACACATCTACTCTCATATAAGTCGGTTATCTCCAACCTAGAGAAACCATATCCATTATACTTGACTTGATTGTTGGAGCTGCTCTCAGGGATAAAAAAATCTCTTTTATGATGTCAACTAGGAACCAAGTCGGGGACCTGCTAACACAGATCTAAAAAATCTACCAGATACACTCCTAAAGACCATATGGCCAAATTTATGTTGCATCATTTGAAATCATTCGTAGGACATGTTTCTTGCCTTATATGTTTTGATGTTTACATTCTTAATCAACCTTCCTCTACTTGACTATTACAACAACTAATGCAAGCTACAAAATATTTCCATTCATCTTGTAAACTCACATATTCACTTGATGTTTTCCTTTCTACTAATTGGTTCTCACTATCATAAAAAACCCCTTTCACGTTCAAAGGTCGACTATAAAGAACTAGATTATTGGAAGGACCCATGCCAATTTATAAAAGGTCGACTATATTGTATTTAATAGAAAATTATCATACTCATACGAAACACTTATTCAAGCTGTAATAGAAATTATATATTTCTTTTTAGACACAAAACCCTCCCTTGTTTTTAGACATCTTTAGCCGTAAATTTCCATTCCGAAATCCGTATATGACTTACAACATGCATTCTAGAGTTATATATATGGTACAAGTTGCTAAAAGTGGAAATATAATAAGTGAGATATGACGGCAGACAAAGTTACTAACGCCAATAAAGGTTGTACGATATGAAATCCTACATCAACAAAAGAAACCAAGTAAAAATAGGTACAATAATGAGCCTACTCAACCTTTGGATTTTGTTTAGCATCTGACTATTACATAGCATTTGGGTCCTGCTAATCATTCGAGCCTGCACAACCTTTAGTTCCTAATCAGTGTTTGGATCCCGCTTAGCCTTCGGCTCATGCCTATCCTTTAGGTCTTACTCAACCTTCGAATCATGTCTATCCTTTGGTTTCTCTTTAGCATCTGGTTCCTATCAAGCCTTTAGGTCTTTGAAGCCTTTGGGTCATGATCGGCCTTTAGCTCCTATTCGTTCTGACTCTTGCACAATCTTTGGGTCCTTCCAATAATCTAGTTCTTACTAACCATTCAAGGTCTTGTTTTACCTTTGGTTCATGTTAAGCCTTTGGGACATACTCTCAGCATGTGGGTTCCGCCCTTCACGACCTGGGTTCGACCTCATCTAACTCTTATTAGTTTCTACCATGACATATTTAAATGCACTAGCTATGATCAATTTCTTTTACATTACTACTACTATCCATAGTTTTCCAAATTTTATGGTACAATCTCTACGTGTAAAAATTACAAAGGTATTAAACATGTATGTAATAAAATAACACTTAGACATAATGTCCTTCTCCCAGCCTATTCCATTAATGGAAAAGGTAGAAGAGTTTATGGAAATAATGGAAATAAGTGTTTATTCTCAGTCCATTCCAACATGTGAATGAAAGGATTTACGTAGATAAGGTTTGAAAACTAAAACCTTGAATTAACTTAATATCAATGATTGCTTGTAATAAGGTTCCAATAAAGTCTAATAAACTAGTCAAGTCTCAACAATGATTAACTATGACAACTGTCAAATTTCGGTCAAGTCAAAGTCAACTAAAAAGTCAAACCGTTTGACTCAATTTGCCCTTGGGTACTAGAATTTACATTATGAAACTTCTACATAACTCTCTATTCTAATGAGAAATCATAAAGCAAAAAGTGCGAACATCTAGATCTCCTTAACCTAAAAATTGTGGTACGTGGCTAGCCAAACCGATAAAACAATGTTGCATACTCATCGAGAGTGTGTAAGATCCTTAAACAAGGCTTAACAGTGTTTACAAACCTTGCCTTGCGAAGCCAGACACTCACAAATGCCACACTCGAAACCTCTCTCAATTGTTTTCACTCTATCTCTCTCTATTTGAAATCTCTCTAAGTATGTGAAACCTCTCCCAAAAGTCTCTTTGTATGAGAAATCTCCCCAAGAATATCAAATTTCTCCCAAATCTCTCCAAGTATGTGAAATCCCTCTCAAATATCTCTCTGTATGAGAAATCTCTCCAAGAATGTCAAATCTCTCCCTAATCTCTCCAAGTATGTGAAATCTCTTGCAAAAATCTCTTTGTATGAGAAATCTCTCCAAGAATATCAAATCTCTCCCAAATCTCTCCAAGTATGTGAAATCTCTCTCAAATATCTCTCTGTATGAGAAATCTCTCCAAGAATGTCAAATCTCTCCCTAATCTCTCCAAGTATGTGAAATCTCTTGCAAAAATCTCTTTGTATGAGAAATATCCCCAAGAATGTCAAATCTCTCCCAAATCTCTCCAAGTGTGAGAAATCTCTCCCAAATCTCCCTCAAAAGTTTCCCGTAACTTTTTAGAATCATTCGGGTCATTCCGACCCTTAACCGGGTCAAAAACGGCTTAAAACAGGGCGAAAACGAGAAAAATAGGCTTTAGGAACCGAAACCAAGTAGAGAGGCCTCTTAGGACCAGAACCGAGCCTCTGTTGGCTGAGGCATGCGAGACCGAGCCTCGGACTCTGCCCCTCTCGGTCTCTGCTCCTTCTCTCCTCTCTGTTCCCTTCACTTCGCTCGGTCTCTGTCGCCTTCTCTCGGTCGCTTCTCACTCTCTGTCTCTACTCGATCTCTCGGTCTTTGTCTTCTCACTCTCTGTCTCTACTCGGTCGCTCGGTCTCTGTCTTCTCACTCTCTGTCCCTACTCGGTCGCTCAGTCTCTGTCTTCTCACTCTCTGTCTCTACTTGGTCGCTCGGTCTCTGTCTTCTCGCCTCTCTGTCTCTTCTCTTCTCTTCTCTCGGTCTCTGTCCTCTCGCCCCTCTGCTCCTTCTCTCCTCTCTGTCTCCTCACGCACTCTCTGTTCCCTCTTCACCCCTCTCGGTTCCTACCCTCTCTCTTCTCCCCTCTCGGTTCCTGCCCTCTCTCTTCTCCCCTCTCGGTTTCTACCCTCCCTCCTCTCGGTTTCAGCATCAGAAGGTCGAACCTCGACCAGATTTCGGAAATTTGTCACTTTTAGCCCATTTTTGATATTTTTAACATTTTAAGCCCGTTTTTCGTGATTTTAAAGCGGGATTTTCTCCAGAAATTATATTTTAACATAATAAACCCTAAATATTCATAATTTAAACATATTTTGATGAAAATCATTATTTAAATAATAAAAATCAAATTGGTGAATTATTAAAGGTGGAGTGTTGACTTTGCCTTATCCAATGTCACAAGCAACCACCCCACACCCACTCTTTGACTAACCACACCTCCCCACCTTACCTAAGTCACTTCAATGTCCCTTACACTCAAATTACACTCATTCCACGTTTTTAGAGCTGGAACAAACATCCTCTCTCCTCATTTCTCTCATTTGCTCTCATTTCACTAAGTATCAAACACCACTATTCTGTCAAACTCTTTCTCCACCAAACTCGAGATTCAAGGCTGACTATCAAGTGTTCTTCCACATTTGGTAAGCATAGTCCATTCTCCTTGTGATTATATCACTTATTTCCACACAAATCAAAGATATCTTACACAAACTCCATCATATTTGTGTTAGAGTTTCGAATCTTCAAGTGATTCTTCAAGTGTTCTTGGGTTGAACACTTCTCTTCTTCAACACTTATCTACTGAAACACTCAAGGTGAGTTCATACCCCTACATTTTCATGTTTTCTCAAGTTTTCAAGGGGGGGGGGGGGGGGAAATACAAGTTAAAACACCAAGAACATAACTAAAATTTTCTAACAACCTTCATCAGAAAATTTCAACTCCATTCACGGACTGTTTTGGGCATCTTAAACATTTTTGTTTTTAAAACTGTACAAGGTGTAAATATTTCAAGTTCTTAGCTTTAAAATGGCTACTTGCACATCTCCATACGATTTTTCTACAATTTATGGTGATTTTTACAAAACTGCCTATCATTTCAAACAACAATCCGGACCAGTCTGTGATTATGGACTTTTTCACCCAAGTTGGAGGTCATTAAAAATCGTGATAAAAATTATGAGTAAACTAGACACATTTTGTGAACTCTCAGAGTTTACGGATCTAGTTTTCGACTTCGTATGATTTTTCTATGATTTTTCCAAAACAGGGCAGAATGGCTAAAGTTAGCCAACAGCATGTTAATATCATAACACTTTGTATTATGTTGAGCAAAGTGTATAATCCTAAGTTCTAATTATTGAATGTGTTTCCTTGTTAGTTTGTCATCATGAACTGAAACTAAGTCATTCATAATAAATATTGATTATTCATTTTAGAACACGTATATTAAACTATAAAAGTATAGTTTAATAAATTCATAACACTAATACATTTCCATAAAAGAGTTCATACATATTACATACATTTTAGATAAACTATAATAGGTATATTTTATGATACATCACTCAACACACTCGTACAGAAAGAGTACATTCATACAGAAAAGATTTATATTCACACACATTTCACGTAAACTTGCTATCCTATATTGTGAGACTCTCTCTCTCTCTCTCTCTCTCTCTCCCCATACGTCCGAGTGCGGGATATAATTCCTGGTAGTTATAATCAGAATCTCCTTGAGGGAGAACGTGATACTTGTATATAGATCTATATTGGGTTTGACACCCCACACCTTGCTGCTAGCTACAGTGGGACCTGCAGGTCTATGGGTGACAAATGTCATTTCAGTTTTCGCGACGCCTGAGAACGTCGTGGCAGGTTCACATAGTCATAGTATGATGATAGCGACTCACATAGGATATAACAACCCATAAGTTTACGGGATTTTATTTTTAAAACCTAAATGAGTTTTATGTCGATTTAAAATCACTTTTTATCTCTATGAGTACATATTTTACTGTACACTTTTGGTTTTGGTAGTTACGACTACACATCATTTGAAACCACATTTATACCTTTAAGTATGGTCAATACTTGTTATTACTTGGTCCTCTAATTTAGGACTACATATATATAATGTATTAACAAACATGAGAACATACAGAAATTTCATTTAGTTCAAACGCGTCCATGTCCATTTAAATACATAACATTTTCTATTAATAAGAAAGGTTACTTATACATTTTGGGTCTTCAGTCATAAGACTACATTACACAGATTATAAAGAAAATATCGGATTTTCTGGATACATATTCTAACGCTTTTACAAGGAAAACGATTTACTTCTCTAACGAAATCTCTTATGAACTCACCAACCTTTGTGTTGACACTTTTCAAAACTACTTGTATTCTCAGGAATTCAGTGAAAACAGGAAATCAACAACGTTTTGAGGATGGGACGATAAATCGTCAAACAGTTCATTTTGTATCATAATGTAATTGATGTGAATCATGTATACATGTGCTTTGATGTAACGTTTTCAATTATATTTGTGTACACTTTTCAAAACTACTTGTATTCTCAGGAATTCAGTGAAAACAGGAAGTCAACAACGTTTTGAGGATGGGACGATAAATCGTCAAACAGTTCATTTTGTATCATAATGTAATTGATGTGAATCATGTATACATGTGCTTTGATGTAACGTTTTCAATTATATTTGTGTTGGTTGTATTTACTTTGAGCACTATTATACTCATTGTTGTGATACTCTACATGAAGTCCTCCACCCCCAGACGTTTCCGCCATCCTTGGTTTGGGGGTGTGACAGATTGGTATCAGAGCATTGTTTATAGTGAACTCAGTATATCAAACCACATAAGATATACAAACTATAAATGCATTGGGACTAAGTCTCTGATTTAAAGTTTCAAAACAACTATACTTTTAGAAATAAATAGTTTCTTATTAAAGGTATACAGGCATACATACATATTAAGGTCAGCACCACTCTAGAACAAAACAAAAGTAATGATTGTTGAATATCACAGGTAAGCTCGGGGATGTATGGTCAGTCCTGGGAGTGGCATAGCCTGATCAACTATGCTGGTCCGAGGAGTGATTAGCACATGACCAAGAATAGTTGTGATATGGCAACAAGTCTAAAACTTACCAACACTACCACAATGAGAACATTAGAACAGAACATGAGTTTAAAAATACTATAGGAGTATTTTGTAATATCGTAACTTATATGAAAACTAAATAGATCCTTAATAATAGGTCTATAGTCCCTAAGTGGATACTTTAAGGTTATATATAACTTAGAAATTATAGACTTAGAATTTGTGGTCATTACTTTACTTCCTTTTCCTTGTTTGGATGTGGAACTAGAGTGGGATCACTTATTTAAAGATCTATCGTATATTGTTATATGTAATTAGTATGCACTATGTCATTATAGAAGTAACTAATAAGGATTACCCCTATAAGTAATTGAGAATAGGGTTAGACGCATAGTACTTATCTCCTCCACTTCTATTCTCGCAAATATGGCATAGCAAAATCCTACTTACCGGACGACCCTTACTTTCCTAATCCGAACTCGAGGAATGGTGAATGATTATGAGAAGAATCATAAGCGGGACCGGAGGTAATCAATCCTCCATGCATAGCAAGGGTTCCGTGAACCGTTTCGACTATAACGAACCTGTGAACCGTTGGGCAATCGTGATCGAGGGTTGAATGTCGACAACAATGAAAACAACCACCATGTGGAGACCAACGAGGGTGCTATGACCTCAACCACGGGGGACGGATGGACAGAGCCCTCCTGACAAGGACCTGGCGGATCGCGATCATCGGGGATTAAAACAGGAAGACTACAATCTGAGTTCAAAAAACTGCGCACTACTATAGACCCCACCATCTCATGTACCGGTGACTCAGAATTATACTACTATTCCCGAGACCAACTCTCTTTTTAGGACCTTATCGCCACTCGTGAAGAGGAAAGAGAGTAACAGGGTAGGACACACAACATTCAAAGAAAGGATGATTGTAGCCAAGCATTGATTGGCAAAGCTACAAAATTGCATCGACCTTGCCTCAGGCATCACAAGGGATGGATCATCGTAAGTAGAGTTCATGCCGCTCACCAGACCTGGTAAATTAGCTTCATAAGTATGCGCTGGTGCTACTCTATTGTAAGTAAAATCACGACACTACAAATTAAGTGGTCATACTAATCGAGAAATCTATCTACTATCAAAACCCGCCCATGCACAAATGTGAAGTAGACCTGCATCGAGGTCAAAATTTTCACTGAAACCATAATTACTAAAGTCATATTAACAAGATGGGCTTAGGATGTACCTAACAGACTCGAAGGACTATCTAGCCTTAATTATATAACTAAGCATACATCAATAGGTCGTGATAAGGACCTAACTTGGGTCAAGTATAAGGTTTCACTTGGATACAGAGCTACTAAAATACATGAGTTTATTATACAAAGAATCTCGTTATAAATTGTTTTCAGAACACCCTAAACAACCGAACTTTGATACAAATCGATATGAGATAAACTTAGTTAGAAAACTCGCGACATATAGCCATTCTAAAAAGTCATTATCATCTCACCTTTAAACATTTGTTGAGAAGTTTCTTCTTCATAGACCTATGGGTGCGATCATACCAGCACTAATGCACCGGATCCCATCAAAATTCCTCAGCCAAGTGTGTTTGGACAAACATGATTCTAAGAGGAGTAAAGCTTAACGTTCATATGAAACCTACTCCTACCTACTGCCATAACTCCATCTCGGGAGCATTAGCAGAAACACTAAGAATAGTACAGTAATGTGCAAAAATTTATATGCGTAAATATAAATTGTAAGGATGCACTTAAGACAATCATTCCCACTAACGAAGTCGTTTTTCAACATGAAATAGAACTATGTCTTCACCAAGAGGCAACTAACCCACTAGCAAGGCACCAACACTGCAGATAGACGTTGCTACTTTTCAGGCTGCAGTCACGGCAGCCGTGGCAGCCGTCATGGCGCAATTCAATACTAACAACGTCAGCAAGGGTGGAAGCGGTACTAACAATACAAATTGTGGTAACAATCAGGGACACCAATGGGTACCTACCAACAAAAATACCTCAGGCCACGAACCTACGAACAAGAAGAGAAAGTTTTGGAACATGAAAGAGCGCCACCAATCTCAAGGATACACTAAAAGACAACAACCCAGGGCCACCCCTACCATCACAACAACAGTCATGAGACATGCCTCGACACTAGCCACGTGGTCTGCCACCCAAATGTCTGCCAGACCATATGAGAGATCACTCCCAAAGTGCAACAAATGTGGCTTTCATCACCATGGGGCTTGCCGGGAGATGCACTGTAAAAACTACAACAGGAAAGGGCATACCGTCTGTTTCTGTAGGGCCTCGGCCCATCACCTCCCTTCAATCACCTGCACCAAGGTAGGCCCAGTATGCTACCTATGTGGTGAAACGGGACACTTCAAGAGAGAATGTCCAACTGAGAAGAATGACGAAGGAACAGGAGGAATGTGATGAACACACCAACAGGAGCAGCAAGGGAACCATGTTAGGACTTTTGTGATGTTCCCAACGATAAAACGTGTAAGTACTATATGTTTGTAATGAATTTGGTACGCTTACTAAAGTAAACTTCCCTCTAAAAAGTAGCTAAAATGTTCTCTCTCCTACAAATCAAACCAAAGACATTCATGTGTGACCTTAGGAGCATTACCTGTAAGTTGTGATGACCTTGTCCATACATCGGGGTTAATTTAAAATCAAAATACTTAAATCTTGAAATAGATAATTCCATCCTGACTCCGATTCCATGTCTAGTATTAGGGGGGGTGAGTGGGGTCACCCTCTCGATGATTGCACGATATCAATTTACATACGACGATTATATACCGCTCGATCGGGAGGAGACCTGTCAGGAATCATGATATCAAATATCATTACTGGTTATCGAAAACACACCCACTACTAGTGCTAGACACTGTGGTATGAATCTTCTGCAATAATCATAACATTTAACAAAACGGAACACACAGAAAAGAAATACAGGACACTCTATCACTCTAGTGATCTCTTCCTTCGAATACAACTTATATCATGTTATCTAAAAAAAAAAGATATTGTTGTCGTTATCCAATTTTGATTGATATAGCCCTTGTTTTCCCGATTTAACGACTACAAAAGGGCCCTTCGCCTAACCCCCCGAATATCGAAACTATCGTCTCTCATAAACATCCAGCACGGACCTTTGGGTCATCTCTCGCTGTGGAACTCCAAAACACGCACCAGAGGAGTGTTATACTTCCCGAAGCCTTATCACATGTATATACGGTAGACCTTCGGGAATGTCGCGCATGTAGCAGACAAGATTCAAGCATAGAAGCTTGGGACAGATATGGTACGAGTCCTGCCATGAGCTTCGGGCTAAGGTTGCCCAGAAGGACGAGTAAATGTCCTACCATTCAAAAAAGGCCTAGTCGCATAAACCAAACCCTCATACTTCCTACTGAGCTACAAGAGCTGTCAGGGAAAACCTGTCGAACTACTCAACAATGAAATTGAAGAACCAAGCTTCTCACCCTGAAAAGCTCCGGTCTTATTCTTCAAATTAGAAAGACAAATTGCTCATAATTCCATCGATTTCAGAGGCCCCGACAACATCTCTAATAGAAACCTTTACTATCTGCCTCACATAGACGGATAGGCCGACCAACCTCAAGGAACGAGGTACCCTTCAGGATTTGGACCTGAGATCAGAATATCACCAGTCACGAGTATTGAAGAAGGATGTCCGAGAACAATCCTCCAATTTCGATGCAGACACTGAAAGTTCGTAGTGATAACCCTCGGATAGGACCAAACCCACTCGTAGGATTCATGAACGTAATAAATAGGATATATCATTCTTGCTAGGATCAGTTCATCATCGTCATTACAAATGACTTACTTATCTACCCTCGTAGTGAGAAGGAAACCAAGGAGAGCAGCTACCACAAACCACAGAAACAATATGATCAGAGAAGTATTACCCGAAGTTCTCTAGATACGAGTTTTGGAATTGAGGAGTTCAATTCTCAAGACACATCGTTACCAAGGTGGAAATTCATAAGGACCCTTTCAATTGATCAAAACCGTTGAGAAACAGTCAACACCGAAGGCGTTAGCAGAAATACGCCAAAATTCTAGGTCTCGCTGACCTACCGTCTTAGTTCCTTTGGAATTTCTCGAAAAATACGGACCCCCTCCCAACTTTGACCCTAAAGGGAGCAACCCTTGACAGGAAGAGAAGCAAGAAGAAGAAACCTTTAGAACTCCAGTATAACCAACCAAATTCCTGTAGAAACACTCACTCTGGGAAGGCTTAGTACGCTTCGGAAAGCGTGGAAAGCCAATACCCCAAATAATTGTGTCTTTCGAGATTCTTGTCAGAATCAGCCCTATAACTCACTACTTCAATCTACTCCCGCGAGCTTGGTAAAGTACACCCTACCCAACACGTCCCAAAAATTTACAGGAAGTATCTATCCGATGAGACTCTAGCAATTCCCCTCGACGAGATCGAGTTCCACAAGAGCCTCACCTTCTTGGAAGAACCATGGTGACCATGGACCGAGGTCAAGTGGATGAAACAACGCCACTTCCCATTAGTGAAAGTTCGCTGGACTACTAACCAAGGACCTAGAGTCACATGGGAGCGCGTGAGTTAGTCGATTAGGAAGTATCCTCACTTCTCGGCTTGATTATTCATGCCTACCCCTTGCCTAAATTTAAATTTCGGGACGAAATTCCCTCTAACGGGGGGATGATGTGACAACTATCAAATTTCGGTCAAGTCAAAGTCAACTAAAAAGTCAAACCGTTTGACTCAATTTGCCCTTGGGTACTAGAATTTACATTATGAAACTTCTACATAACTCTCTATTCTAATGAGAAATCATAAAGCAAAAAGTGCGAACATCTAGATCTCCTTAACCTAAAAATTGTGGTATGTGGCTAGCCAAACCGATAAAACAATGTTGCATACTCATCGGGAGTGTGTAAGATCCTTAAACAAGGCTTAACAGTGTTTACAAACCTTGCCTTGCGAAGCCAGACACTCACAAATGCCACACTCGAAACCTCTCTCAATTGTTTTCACTCTATCTCTCTCTATTTGAAATCTCTCTAAGTATGTGAAACCTCTCCCAAAAGTCTCTTTGTATGAGAAATCTCCCCAAGAATATCAAATATCTCCCAAATCTCTCCAAGTATGTGAAATCCCTCTCAAATATCTCTCTGTATGAGAAATCTCTCCAAGAATTTCAAATCTCTCCCTAATCTCTCCAAGTATGTGAAATCTCTCGCAAAAATCTCTTTGTATGAGAAATCTCTCCAAGAATATCAAATCTCTCCCAAATCTCTCCAAGTATGTGAAATCTCTCTCAAATATCTCTCTGTATGAGAAATCTCTCCAAGAATGTCAAATCTCTCCCTAATCTCTCCAAGTATGTGAAATCTCTCGCAAAAATCTCTTTGTATGAGAAATCTCCCCAAGAATGTCAAATCTCTCCCAAATCTCTCCAAGTGTGAGAAATCTCTCCCAAATCTCCCTCAAAAGTTTCAAGTAACTTTTTAGAATCATTCGGGTCATTCCGACCCTTAACCGGGTCAAAAACGGCTTAAAACGGGGCGAAAACGAGAAAAATAGGCTTTAGGAACCGAAACCAAGTAGAGAGGCCTCTTAGGACCAGAACCGAGCCTCTGTTGGCTGAGGCATGCGAGACCGAGCCTCGGACTCTGCCCCTCTCGGTCTCTTCTCCTTTTCTCCTCTCTGTTCCCTTCTCTTCGCTCGGTCTCTGTCGCCTTCTCTCGGTCGCTTCTCACTCTCGGTCTCTACTCGGTCTCTCGGTCTTTGTCTTCTCACTCTCTATCTCTACTCGGTCGCTCGGTCTCTGTCTTCTCACTCTCTGTCTCTACTCGGTCGCTGTCTTCTCACTCTCTGTCTCTACTCGGTCGCTCGGTCTCTGTCTTCTCGCCTCTCTGTCTCTTCTCTTCTCTTCTCTCGGTCTCTGTCCTCTGGCCCCTCTGCTCCTTCTCTCCTCTTTGTCTCCTCGTGCACTCTCTGTTCCCTCTTCACCCCTCTCGGTTCCTAACCTCTCTCTTCTACCCTCTCGGTTCCTGCCCTCTCTCTTCTCCCCTCTCGGTTTCTACCCTCCCTCCTCTCGGTTTCAGCATCAGAAGGTCGAACCTCGACCAGATTTCGGAAATTTGTCACTTTTAGCCCATTTTTGATATTTTTAACATTTTAAGCCCGTTTTCGTGATTTTAAAGCGGGATTTTCTCCAGAAATTATATTTTAACATAATAAACCCTAAATATTCATAATTTAAACATATTTTGATGAAAATCATTATTTAAATAATAAAAATCAAATGGGTGAATAATTAAAGGTGGAGTGTTGACTTTGCCTTATCCAATGTCACAAGAGCTGGAACAAACATCCTCTCTCCTCATTTCTCTCATTTGCTCTCATTTCACTAAGTATCAAACACCACTATTCTGTCAAACTCTTTCTCCACCAAACTCGAGATTCAAGGCTGACTATCAAGTGTTCTTCCACATTTGGTAAGCATAGTCCATTCTCCTTGTGATTATATCACTTATTTCCACACAAATCAAAGATATCTTACACAAACTCCATCATATTTGTGTTAGAGTTTCGAATCTTCAAGTGATTCTTCAAGTGTTCTTAGGTTGAACACTTCTCTTCTTCAACACTTATCTACTGAAACACTCAAGGTGAGTTCATACCCCTATATTTTCATGTTTTCTCAAGTTTTCAGGGGGGGGGGGGGGGGGAATACAAGTTAAAACACCAAGAACATAGCTAAAATTTTCTAACAGCCTTCATCAGAAAATTTCAACTCCATTCATGGACTGTTTTGGGCATCTTAAACATTTTTGTTTTTAAAACTGTACAAGGTGTAAATATTTCAAGTTCTTAGCTTTAAAATGGCTACTTGCACATCTCCATACGAGTTTTCTACAATTTATGGTGATTTTTACAAAACTGCCTATCATTTCAAACAACAATCCGGACCAGTCTGTGATTATGGACTTTTTCACCCAAGTTGGAGGTCATTAAAAATCGTGATAAAAATTATGAGTAAACTAGACACATTTTGTGAACTCTCAGAATTTACGGATCTAGTTTTCGACTTCGTATGATTTTTCTATGATTTTTCCAAAACAGGGCAGAATGGCTAAAGTTAGCCAACAGCATGTTAATATCATAACACTTTGTATTATGTTGAGCAAAGTGTATAATCCTAAGTTCTAATTATTGAATGTGTTTCCTTGTTAGTTTGTCATCATGAACTGAAACTAAGTCATTCATAATAAATATTGATTATTCATTTTACAACACGTATATTAAACTATAAAAGTATAGTTTAATAAATTCATAACACTAATACATTTCCATAAAAGAGTTCATACATATTACATACATTTTAGATAAACTATAATAGGTATAGTTTATGATACATCACTCAACACACTCGTACAGAAAGAGTACATTCATACAGAAAAGATTTATATTCACACACATTTCACGTAAACTTGCTATCCTATATTGTGAGACTCTCTCTCTCTCTCTCTCTCTCTCTCTCTCCCCGTACGTCCGAGTGCGGGATATAATTCCTGGTAGTTATAATCAGAATCTCCTTGAGGGAGAACGTGATACTTGTATATAGATCTATATTGGGTTTGACACCCCACACCTTGCTGCTAGCTACAGTGGGACCTGCAGGTCTACGGGTGACAAATGTCATTTCAGTTTTTGCGACGCCTGAGAACGTCGTGGCAGGTTCACATAGTCAGAGTATGATTATAGCGACTCACATAGGATATAACAATCCATAAGTTTACGAGATTTTATTTTTAAAACCTAAATGAGTTTTATGTCGATTTAAAATCACTTTTTATCTCTATGAGTACATATTTTACTGTACACTTTTGGTTTTGGTAGTTACGACTACACATCATTTGAAACCACATTTATACCTTTAAGTATGGTCAATACTTGTTATTACTCGGTCCTGTAATTTAGGACTACATATATATATATATATATATATATATATATATATATATATATATATATATATATATATATATATATAATGTATTAACAAACATGAGAACATATAGAAATTTCATTTAGTTCAAACGCGTCCATGTCCATTTAAATACATAACATTTTCTATTAATAAGAAAGGTTACTTATACATTTTGGGTCTTCAGTCATAAGACTACGTTACACAGATTATAAAGAAAATATCGGATTTTCTGGATACATATTCTAACGCTTTTACAAGGAAAACGATTTACTTCTCTAACGAAATCTCTTATGAACTCACCAACCTTTGTGTTGACACTTTTCAAAACTACTTGTATTCTCAGGAATTCAGTTAAAACAGGAAATCAACAACGTTTTGAGGATGGGACGATAAATCGTCAAACAGTTCATTTTGTATCATAATGTAATTGATGTGAATCATGTATACATGTGCTTTGATGTATCGTTTTCAATTATATTTGTGTTGGTTGTATTTACTTTGAGCACTATTATATACTCATTGTTGTGATACTCTACATGAAGTCCTCCACCCCCGGACGTTTCCGCCATCCTTGGTTTGGGGGTGTGACATTAACTCAACAAAGTACTCAATATAGAATAATATTAGGTATAAACAACGTAAAGCAACTAAGAACAAGAAGAATGCAATAGAGAATGATTGATTGAATGACTCTTTGATTTAATCAAGATGAAAAGGTACACCACTTATTGTTGATAAAAAGGTTGAAAAATCCTTAAATAGTCAAGGAGGTACTAAAAGAAAATTTCAGAGAAAGTGTGTATGGACTGAGAGATGACTGAAGATCAACAGTCTGACACAGTCGTTGATATTGATCTTGTCTCGTGTACTATACTAGAAAACACTTAGAACAATACAAAAAAGTACTTTAACAATTAATACATTATAGACTCAAAACACTTGCCAACACATAATAAAATTTGGACATCTTCTTCATCTCGGATAGTTTTCATCTTGGAATCTACTTGACCTCGGATACTTCTTCTGCTTCCTACAAGCTACACCTCAGATTGTATAAGGATCAATTTTCACGTTCTAATAATCTCCCCCTGTGTAACCTTAGAAATCTCTAACTCTTTATATGGCTTCATCGAACACAAACATATAAGCACCCTGGAGCCAGCTTCGGACCTCGATGTACCATTAGAGATGCTCAAAAATTTAACAAAAATAAAAATGATATCTAACTTTAAGAGTGATTTGGGATCAAAGTTGTTAGACAATCTTTATCCACTTGTCAGTACCTTTCATATTCACATCTTTGTATGGTCGATCGTCAGATGAATGGTCCTTAAGATATAGTATTTAAAGAATTAGGATCATATGTAAATTTAAACACACACTGACCGTAAACTCTAGACAAATGCAATTATCCTACACACCCACTACCACTAACTACTATGCCTAGACCAAACCATTATTCAAGGTCTTTCAATCTCCCCCTTGGTTTGGACTAGCTCGGACCCATTCCTTTCTTCACCAGCATGACATCCATCTGGCCCATCGCGCCATTCCACATCTTCTTGCTCACAATCTCAGCAACCATTCTTGTATATGCCTTGGCTCCCTCCTCATAAACATCTTCAACAACTTTGATTTGAAAGTTGCTTAGATAATGAATATCCCACTTTCGGAACTGCAACAGGTCTCTACGATCATACAATTGGATACATCCATTCTTACGTTTAATGACTGCACCAGAAGTATTCTCGTGTCACACCCCCAAACCAAGGATGGCGGAAACGTCCGGGGGTGGAGGACTTCATGTAGAGTATCACAACAATGAGTATAATAGTGCTCAAAGTAAATACAACCAATACAAATATAATTGAAAATGTTACATCAAAGCAGATGTTTACATGATTCACATCAATTACATTATGATACAAAATGAACTGTTTGACGAATTATCGTCCCATCCTCAAAACGTTGTTGATTTCCTGTTTTCACTGAATTCCTGAGAATACAAGTAGTTTTGAAAGTGTCAACACAAAGGTTGGTGAGTTCATAAGAGATTTCGTTAGAAAAGTAAATCGTTTTCCTTGTAAAAGCGTTAGAATATGTATCTAGAAAATCCGATATTTTCTTTAAAATCTATGTAGTGTAGTCTTATGACTGAAGACCAAAATGTATAAGTAACCTTTCTTATTAATAGAAAATGTGATGTACTTAAATGGACATGGACGCGTTTGAATTAAATGAAATTTCTGTATGTTCTCATGTTTGTTAATACTTTATATATATGTAGTCCTAAATTAGAGGACCGAGTAATAACAAGTATTGACCATACTTAAAGGTATGAATGTGGTTTCAAATGATGTGTAGTCGTAACTACCAAAACCAAAAGTGTACAGTAATATCTGTACTCATAGAGGTAAAAAGTGATTTTAAATCGACATAAAACTCATTTAGGTTTTAAAAATAAAATCCCGTAAACTTATGGATTGTTATATCCCTATGTGAGTCGCTATAATCATACTATGACTATGTGAACCTGCCACGACGTTCTCAGGCGTCGCGAAAACTGAAATGACATTTGTCACCCGTAGACCTGCAGGTCCCACTGTAGCTAGCAGCAAGGTGTGGGGTGTTAAACCCAATATAGATCTATATACAAGTATCACGTTCTCCCTCAAGGAGATTCTGATTATAACTACCAGGAATTATATCCCGCACTCGGACGTACGGGGAGAGAGAGAGAGAGAGAGAGAGAGAGAGAGAGAGAGAGTCTCACAATAGAGGTTAATAAGTTTACGTGAAATGTGTGTGAATATAAATCTTTTCTGTATGAATGTACCCTTTCTGTACGAGTGTGTTGAGTGATGCATCATAAACTATACCTATTATAGTTTATCCAAAATATATGTAATATGTATGAACTCTTTTATGGAAATGTATTAGTGTTATGAATTTATCAAACTATAGGTTGACAAGTTTACGTGAAATGTGTGTGAATATAAATCTTTTCTGTATGAATGTACCCTTTCTGTACGAGTGTGTTGAGTGATGTATCATAAACTATACCTATTATAGTTTATCTAAAATGTATGTAATATGTATGAACTCTTTTATGGAAATGTATTAGTGTCATGAATTTATTAAACTGTACTTTTATAGTTTAATATACGTGTTCTAAAATGAATGATCAATATTTATTATGAATGACTTAGTTTCAGTTCATGATGACAAACTAACAAGGAAACATATTCAATAATTAGAACTTAGGATTATACACTTTGCTCAACATAATACAAAGTGTTATGATATTTACATGCTGTTGGCTAACTTTAGCCATTCTGCGCTGTTTTGGAAAAATCATAGAAAAATCATACGAAGTCGAAAACTAGATCCGTAAATTCTGAGGGTTCACAAAATGTGTCTAGTTTACTCATAATTTTTATCACGATTTTTAATGACCTCCAACTTGGGTGAATAAGTCCAAAATCACAGACTGGTCCGGATTGTTGTTTGAAATGATAGGCAGTTTTCTAAAAATCACCATAAATTGTAGAAAAATCGTATGGAGATGTGCAAGTAGTCATTTTAAAGCTAAAAACTTGAACTATTTTCACCTTGTACAGTTTTGAAAACAAAAATGTTTAAGATGCCCAAAACAGTCCGTGAATGGAGTTGAACTTTTCTGATGAAGGCTGTTAGAGAAATTTAGTTATGTTCTTAGTGTTTAACTTGTATTCCCCCCCTGAAAACTTGAGAAAACATGAAAATGTAGGGGTATGAACTCACCTTGAGTGATTTCAGTAGATAAGTGTTGAAGAAGAGAAGTGTTCAACCCAAGAACACTTGAAGATTCGAAGCTCTAACACAAATATAATGGAGTTTGTGTAAGATATCCATGATTTCAGTGGAAATAAGTGAGATAATCATAAAGAGAATGGATTATGCTTACCAAATATGGAGGAAAAACTCAAGATCAGCCCTTGAATCTCGTATTTCTAGAGAGAGAAAGTGAGAGAGGAAAGAGTTTGATCTTCTTGTGAAATGAGAGCAAATGAGAGAAATGAGGAGAGAGGATGAATATTCAGCTCTCAAAAACGTGGGAAAGAGTGATAATTGAGTGGAAATGACATTGATGTGACCTAGGTAAGGTGGGGAGGTGTGGGTGGTCATAGAGTGGGTGTGGGAGTGGTTGCTTGTGTCATAAGGTAAAGCAAAGTCAACACTCCACCTCTTTGTACTTAACCACTTGCTTTTATTATTTAAATAAAGATTTTTATGAAAATATGATTAAATTGTGAATATTTAGGGTTTATTATGTTAAAATATGATTTTGGGTGAAAATCCCGCGTTAAAATAATTAAAAACGGGCCTAAAACGTAAAACTACGCGAAAACCGGGAGAAATTGAGTTCCCAGCGAGACCTCTCGGTCCTAGGCCGAGGTTCGGTCCCTAGGCCGAGACTCGGTCCACGCTGAGGATTGTAGCCGGAAACGAACAGAGGGAAACGAAGGGCGAGGAAGCGAGAGGCGAAGGCGAGGGTTTGGTCCGGAGTGAAAGGCGAGAAGTCAGACCCGAAATGGACCGAATGAACAGTAGTGAACAGTACCTTCGGGTTCGGGTGCTTCTGCGAGGTTCGGGCCTGCAAGAGTCTTTCGGGTTCGGTTCCTCTTGGGCGAGGTTCGGCCCTGAGAGGACCTTCGGCTCAGGAGGGTTCGGTACCTTGCTCTCAGGTTCGGCTCTCTTGCTCTCGGTCCCTAAGAGGACCTTCGGGTCCTAAGAAGCTTCGCCTCTTATAAGAGGGTTTTGGTTCCTAAGGTCAATTTTTCTCGTTTTTACCCCGTTTTAAGCCGTTTTTGACCCGGTTAAGGGTCGGAATGACCCGAATGATTCTAAAAAGTTACGGGAAGCTTTTGAGAGAGATTTGGGAGACATTTCAGATACTTGGAGAGATTTGGGAGAGATTTGACATTCTTGGAGAGATTTCTCATACAAAGAGATATTTGAGAGGTTTCACATACTTGGAGAGATTTGGGAGAGATTTGATATTCTTGGAGAGATTTCTCATACAGAGAGATATTTGAGAGAGATTTCACATACTTGGAGAGATTTGGGAGAGATTTCTCATACTTAGAGAGGTTTGGGAGAGATTTCACATACTTAGAGAGATTTGGGAGAGATTTAACATACTTATAGAGATTTCTCATACAAAGAGAGTTTTGGGAGAGGTTTCACATACTTAGAGAGATTTCAAATAGAGAGAGATAGAGTGAAAACGATTGAGAGAGGTTTCGAGTGTGGCATTTGTGAGTGTCCGGCTCCGCAATGCAAGGTCCGTAAACACTGTTAAGCCTTGTTTAAGGATCTTACACACTCCCGATGAGTATGCAACATTGTTTTATCAGTTTGGCTAGCCATGTACCACAGTTTTTGGTTAAGGAGATCTAGATGTTCGCACTTTTGATTTATGATCTCTCATTAGAAGAGAGAGTTGTGTAGAAATTTCATAATGTAAATTCTAGTACCCAAGGGAAAATTGAGTCAGATGGTTTGACTTGTTGACTTTAGTTGACTTTGACTTGACCGAAATTTGATAGTTGTCACATCATCCCCCCGTTAGAGGGAATTTCATCCCGAAATTTGAATTTAGACAAGGAGTAGGCATGAACAATCGAGCCCAGAAGTGAGGATACTTCCTAATCGACTGACTATCGCGCTCCTATGTGACTCTAGGTCCTTAGTTAGTATTCCAGTGAACTTTCACTAATGGGAAGTGGTGTTGTTTCATCCGCTTGACCTCTCGGTCCATGGTCACTATGGTTCTTCCACGAAGGTGAGGCTCTTGTGGAACTCGATCTCGTCGAGGGGGATTACAAGAGTCTCATCGGATAGATACTTCTGTAAGTTTGGGAAGCGTCGGGTAGAGTGTACTTTACCAAGCTCGCGGGAGTAAATTGAAGTAGCGAGTTATAGGGCTGATTCTGACAAAATCTCGAAAGGCATAATTATCTGGGGTATTGGCTTTCCATGCTTTCCGAAGCATACTAAGCTTCCTAGAGTGAGTGTTTCTAGAGGAATTTGGTCGGTTATACTGGCGTTCTAAAGGTTTCTTCCTCTTGCTTCTCTTCTTGTCAAGGGTTGCCCCCTTTAAGGTCAAAGTTAGGAGGGGGTCCGTATTTTACGAGAAGTTCCAGAGGAACTAAGACGGTAGGTCAGCGAGACCCAGAATTTTGGCGTATTCCTGGTAACGCCTTCAGTGCTGACTGTTTCTCAACGGTTTTGATCAATTGAAAGGGTCCTTATGAATTTCCACCTTGATAATGATGTGTCTTGAGAATCGGACTCCTCAATTCCAAAACTCGTATCTAGAGAACTTCAAGTAATACTTCTCTGATCATATTGCTTCTGTGGTTTGTTGTAGCTGCTCTCCTTGGTTTCCTTCTTACTACGAGGGTAGATAAGTAAGTCATTTGCAATGACGATGATGAACTGATCCTTAGCAAAAATGACATATCCTATTTATTATGTTCATGAATCCTACGAGTGGGTTTGATCCTATCCGAGGGTATCACTACGAACTTTCAACGTCCGCATCGATATTGGAGGGTTGTTCTCGGACATCCTTCATCAATACTCATGACTGGTGATATTCAGATCTCAGGTTCAATTCCTGAGGGGTACCTCATTCCCTGCGGTTGGTCGGCCTATTCGTCTATGCGAGGCAAATAGTAAAGGTTTCTATTGGAGATGTTGTCGGGGCCTCTGAAATGTATGGAATTATGAGCAATTTGTCTTTCTAATTTGAAGAATAAGACTAGAGCTTTTCAGGGTGAGAAGCTTGGTTCTTCAATTTCATTGTTGAGTAGTTCGACAGGTTTGCCCTGATAGCTCTTGTAGCTCGGTAGGAAGTATGTGGGTTTGGTTTACGCGACTAGGACTTTTTGAATGGTAGGACATTTACTCGTCCTTCTGGGAAACCTTAGCCCGAAGCTCATGGCAGGACTCGTACCATATCTGTCCCAAGCTTCTATGCTTGAATCTTGTCTGATACATGCGTGACATTCCCGAAGGTCTCCTGTAAATACATGTGATAAGGCTTCGGGAAGTACGACACTCCTCTGGTTCGTGTTTTGGAGTTCCACAGCGAGAGATGACCCACAGGTCCGTGCTGGATGTTTATGAGAGACGATAGTTTCGATATTCAGGGGTTAGGCGAAAGGCCCTTTTGTAGTCGTTTAATCAGGAAGACAAGGGCAATATCAATCAAAATTGGAATACGACAACACTATCTTTTTAGATAACATGAGATAAGTTGTATTCGAAGGAAGAGATCACTAGAGTGATAGAGTGTCCTGTATTTCTTTTCTGTGTGTTCCGTTTTGTTTGATGTTATGATTATTGTAGATGATTCATACCACAGTGTCTAGCACTGGTAGTGGGTGTGTTTTCGATAGCCAGTAATGATACTTGATATCATGATTCCTGACAGGTCTCCTTACGATCGAGCGGTATATGATCGTCGTATGTAAATTGACATCGTGAAATTGTCGAGTGGGTGACCCCACTCAACCCCTAATACTAGACATGGAATCGGAGTCAGGATGGAATTATCTATTTCAAGACTTAAGTATTTTGATTTTAAATTAACCCTGATGTATGGACAAGGTCATCACAACTTACAGGTAATGCTCCTAAGGTCACATATGAACGTCTTTGATTTGATTTGTATGAGAGAGAAAATGTTTTAGCTACTTTTTAGAAGGCAGGTTACTTTAGTAAGCGTACCAAATTTATTACAAACATATAGCACTTAAACGTTTTGTTGTTGGGAACATTACAAAAGTCCTAACATGGTTCCCTTGCTGCTCCTGTTGGTGTGTTCATCACATTCCTCCTGTTCCTTCGTCGTTCTTCTCAGTTGGACATTCTCTCTTGAAGTGTCTCGTTTCACCGCATAGGTAGCATATTGGGCCTACCTTGGTGCAGGTGATTGAAGGGAAGTGTTGGGTTAGGATCTTACAGAAACGGACGGTATGCCCTTTCCTGTTGCAGTTTTTACAGTGCATCTCCTGGCAAGCCCCATGGTGATGAAAGCCACATTTGTTGCACTTTGGGAGTGATCCCTCTTATGGTCTGGCAGGCATTTGGGTGGCAGACCCTGAGGCTAGTGTCGAGGCATGTGTCATGACTGCTGTTCTAATGGTAGGGGCGACCCTAGGTTGTTGTCTTTTAGTGTATCCTTTAGATTGGTGGCACTCTTTCATGTCCCAAAACTTTCTCTTCTTGTTCGTAGGTTCGTGGCCTGAGGTATTTTTGTTGGTAGGTACCCATTGGTGTCCCTGATTGTTACCACAATTTGTATTGTTAGTACCGCTTCCACCCCTGCTGACGTTGTTAGTATTGAATTGCGCCATGACGGCTGCCACGGCTGCCGTGACTGCAGCCTGAAAAGTAGCAGCGTCTATCTGCAGTGTTGGTGCCTTGCTAGTGGGTTTGTTGCCTCTTGGTGAAGACATAGTTCTGTTTCATGATGAAAAACGACTTCGTTAGTGGGAATGATTGTCTTAAGTGCATCCTTACAATTTATATTTACTCATATAAATTTTTGCACATTACTGTACTATTCTTAGTGTTTCTGCTAACGTTCCCGAGATGGAGTTATGGCAATAGGTAGGAGTAGGTTTCATATGGATGTTAAGCTTTACTCCTCTTAGAATCATGTTTGTCCGAACACACTTGGCTAAGGAATTTTGATGGGATCCGGTGCATTAGTGCTGGTATGAGCGCACCCATAGGTCTATGAAGAAGAAACTTCTCAACAAATGTTTAAAGGTGAGACGATAATGAGTTTCTAGAATGGCTATATGTCGCGAGTTTTCTAACTAAGTTTATCTCATATCGATTTGTATCAAAGTTTGGTTGTTTAGGGTGTTCTGAAAACAATTTATAACGAGATTCTTTGTATAATAAACTCATGTATTTTAGTAGCTCTGTATCCAAGTGAGACCTTATACTTGACCCAAGCTAGGTCCTTATCACGACCTATTGATGTATGCTTATTTATATAGTTAAGGCTAGATAGACATTCGAGTCGGATAGGTACATCCTAAGCCCATCTTGTTAATATGACTCTAGAAATCATGGTTTCAGTGAAAATAGATCCACCCTTAGAAGCACTCCAAGTAGCATTCCTTTTGAATAACAATTGCCCCCTTTCAACATCATCTTCTTGACCTTTTCAAATTATTTCTTGAATATGAGGAGCCACAGGAGGATCAACTGCGATACGTTCAGTAGTGCTAGAAGACTAACCGATCAGTACGTCTACTGGAAATGCATGCATGTGTAAATTAATTCTCTGTTCTTCTGCAGTTGCCTTATATTTATTGCCAAGATCAGGTTCCAATTTCTTTTTAAATTCAAAGTAACTAGAGGTTAGCAGATTGAAATGTTCCTGTAGATCTGAAATCTGCTTACTCTTCAATTTCTTATCCTTTTTGAGTTCTGCCAGTTGTCCACCAAGATAAGTTTTATCAGATTGAAGCTTGGACACTTGAATACGAAGATCAATATTCTGAGCACGAAGCTCTGCTACTTGTATATCAAGTTCGATATTCTTCTGGCTGAGCACTGAGACTTCCTTTTGTAAACTAGCAAGTGAAGGATTTTCATCTTGAGCACCCCCTTCATCTATAGAAATGCCCTTTCCTCGAGGACTGGGTGAAAAGAGTTGTTCTTCTGCCATGTGTAAGGCCAGCCTCTCAGAAGCAGCATCCCTATTAAATCGTGGAACTGAAAAACCAGGCGGTGCTGAAGAATCGGCGACATCAAAAATTGAACTAGGTCCAGTTGAAAACATTTTCGTGGCAGAAAGTCGCACAGTTGTAGCAGTAATTGGCGGGGTAGGAAGACCACTAACCAAACTAGCAATTTGTTCGGACTGTCTTGTTTCAAGTCTTCGTCTGTTTGACAGAGGTTGGTCAGCTTGTGGAGGAAACACACTTACAAATGGTTCTGTAGTAGGAGAAATAGACACGGGAGGGGAACATCCCACAACTATCTCCATAGGAATTGAAGTTGACACCATCTGTTCAGAAGTTGGAGTTTACGTCTCAAGATTTTCGCTTGACTTCCCTGTCTCAGTTGTTGGCAAAACAACATCATCGACATTTTGAAAGATTGTGTCAAGATTTTCATTAGACACAATGTTGGAACTACTGGCCAAGGAAGCCGCTATATCATCATTATCAAAGCCTATCAGGTCAAGATCCTCAAAGGAATCATTTCTCTCTTCACTAGTAACCATTTCACCTCCAGCTTGTCTCTCACTCGACTCTTGTTCACGATCAGAAGCACCTTGGGCTTTTGGAGTTGATGAATCTTCCTCTTCTGTTTCTTCGTCTTCAGACACATCTATTACAATATTTGTTGGAGGTCTGTTCAAACGATTCATATGACACTGGTGTCTCATCTAATTCCGTAAACTTGCCAAAATTTTCTAATGGATAAAGCCCTTGAAAAGTGAATTTTCCTCTTCTGTTTTGTTTGATGAGTCCCATGGTGTGTGGACCCAAAGACTTCATATCCAGTGTATCACCCATATTTCTCACCTCCGGAAACTGTATATTGATAAACATCTGTATGAAATGGGGATATTGCAGAAAAGTATCCCTTGTAGAGGCTCTGATGTTTATTACGAATTCCTCAAGAATAAACTTCGAGAAATTGAAATGAAATCTCGCAGCCAAAGATACCAACACACCAGTTGTGCATTGAGAGATCTCATCTACTCCAGATCTTCTACTTGAGACCCAGCTTACGAATACATGAGCTGAGAATCTCCAATATGGATGGAGCAGCTTTTCAAAGTCGGCAGATATGTTCCCTCGTAACTCATCCTTCGTGGTATCCTTTGAACATCTTCAATACCAATTTCCGTCGGATAGTTAGGTTGATCGTCAATTAATAACGCCTCACGAACAAAGCTTTCATTGATCACAATGTCTCGACCTTGCACCTTTGTCGTATCTGTGAAATTGTTGTCGTTATCCATATGGGACCTGGCAGTCGCCCAAAATTCACGTATAAGATTCTGATAGATCACCGGGTTGACGGTTATTGCTGATGCTATACAACATTCACGTAGTCTGTGAATCATTGACCGCATGTCTGAATGTATGACCGGTGGATCCGCAAGAGCAATCGCCAGGTTGTGCATTTCCGCAAATTTGAGATTCGCCATTGTCTGCACTCAAACACAAGTGTAAGAAACCAACACCAAAAATAAAATTTATTTTGACCCAAAAAAAATATTATAATAAAATATATGATCAAAATAAAAATTTATTTATCAACACATTTGAGAATTTACTGCTATCAAACCTAAGAAAATCATGACACAATATTTTTGTAAAAAAACAAATCAAAAATTGGTTCTTGGGCCATAAACTGGAGTTTACGGCCTAAAGATCTTTTCGAAAAATTGATACACGATGATCCCTGAGTTATTTCAATTACATGTAGGCAGTAAAGTCGTGGATTCATGGGCCGTAAACATGGAGTTTACGGCCTATGAATATAAACTACGATTAATTCCCAAAAACCAACTATTTGCTTTGAGTTAACAACTGATATTTACATATTCGTGAATGTAAAGACAAATAGCACCACAATAAAATAAAATCAAGTCGAAAACTTCAAGTTTCGGAGTTTACGGCCTATGCTTACGACCGTAAACACTGCCAAATCAGTTTTTCTAATTTTTACACACAATGATACGGTGAAATGTGAAACAAAATACATATTTGTGATCTACGAGATATTACCTTTAAGATGATGTATTCGTTTTTCCGAAAATCGAAATTTTTTTTTTCAGAGAGTTCTAGAAGTGAGTTTGCGGCCAGAAACTCGTGAATCAGGAGTTTCCGGCAGTGAACTCCCTTTTTACCTATTTACATTCTCTTACATTCTTACCTGATAACTACCCAGTATATCCAACTTCCAGTAATTAAATTAAATTAAAAAGTTTTTGAGGATTAATTTAATTTCGAAAATAAAATAAAATAAAACTTAAAAAAAATAAAACTAACACACCACAACTTAAATGCTAGAAAAATAAAAACAAGGCAAAATAAAATAAAACTAAGTTAAAACAAACTAGTAAAAAGTAAAAATAAAATAAAATAAAATTTTAAATTGCACACCAAAAATTAAAATAAAATTAAATAAAATTAAAAAATAAAAAATAAATTTTTAAAAAAAACTTTAACTACTCTTTCTTTTGTGATGCTTGGATCAAAGTTATTGGACAATCTTATTTTCTTCTCGGTACCCTCATTTTCACATCTCCGTCTGATCGATTGCCAGTATTGTGGTCCACTTAAACACAAAAAACTTTTGACAGATTTGGACATTTTACCAATGACAAGATTCAGACATGTATCTAATTATGAATATCTATCACTATGATAAATTCTAAATCTTGAATAAATTTATCCTATGAGCATTTAACTGACTACAACCAGGGATATTATTGTCCACCTAAATCGAGCAGCGAGATCTACAGACAATCTGTATATGTTCAATTTTAATTGTACTGGAACATGTTTCCCGCTTCCTGATATGCCCCAACCATCAAGAACTTCCAGACTATTCCTTACACCGGGTGAGCAGACAACCATTCAAAGAGAAGATAGATTCAGAATTCACTAACTTATTACTTTAGAGGGATTGAGAAGTAGAAAGTTGCATATGCTGTGTACCAGGTCGGATTTGAGGTCACGCAAAGGAGACAGCATATGGCTAACAGATAGGAGAAGTTTCACAGATATCACATGCAGAGAAGAGAATTGCATATGCTGTAATCCAGGTCGGATCTCTTCCAATCACGCAAAGGGTGCAGCATATGACTTGCAGTAGGAAAGAAAAGAAAATGATATTCTATAGACCTAGTTTATTGGAATTTACCAATCGCCCCATCCAACCGGAATTAAGGACATAATCCGCACATCGAGGAAAAGTGACTCCACGGTTCCAGATACGGGTTATTTAGTGTGACCGATAAGATTCCCATGTATATCTCCATGGTCAACCTATCCGAGCGTCGTGACATCAGGTTAAACGGATCTAACTAGGTCTAAGTTTGTCAAGTCCTTAAATTCATTAGGTTCAACTTTTCCTAGTCAAGTCTATTTAAAATCTTTCGTGCCTACCAGCACATGGAGTATAGAACGTAGACGATTTAACTTAGGTACATTACGCCGATTCAGGTTGCCCGTTATCACTTGTTAATTTCATTTCCCATCACAATACTTACAACCGAAGTTCTCAACTGACATGCTAAACAAAAATGACACTATTTTTGGATTTCATCAATCTTTAATTTTTTTTGTCGTTTTTGGATTTTTATTTCTCCCCCTAAATTTGTGCATGAGTGAGAATACGAAACAAAACAATGCGCAAATTTAAACTAACCTAACAAAAAAAATTTAAACTATAGACTAATGAAACCAAAAATGAAAAAAAAAAAAAAAAACTTAATCCTCAAAACGTATCATTTTCAGAAATCCCACAAGCACATCGAAGCGAGCTTTGTTAAAAGGTTTTGTGAACAAGTCCGCCACATTGTTATCAGTGTGGACCTGTTCTATTCGAATTAAAGAACGTTCATAACAATCTCGGATAAAGTGAATTTTAATATCGATGTGCTTGGTTTTAGAATGTTGGACTGGGTTCTTAGCAATTTGTATGGCAGCTTCATTATCACAATATATAGGGTTTCTAAGTAATTCAAATCGTAGTCCAACAGCTGATGTTGGATCCAGATAACTTGAGAACAGCAAGCTGATGCATCTACATATTCCGCCTCTGCTGTCGAAGTCGAGACAGTGTGCTGCTTCTTGCATTGCCATGAAACTAATCTATCACCTAGGTATTGACATCCTCCTGAAGTTGATTTCCTGTCAAGCTCACAACCTCCATAATTGATGTCAGTAAAAGCATAAAGATCAAATTCAGAATTCTTTGGATACCAAAGACCCAATTTAGGGCTTCTTTTGATATACCGAAAAATTCTTTTAACAACAATAAGATGAGAGAGTTTAGGATTAGCCTGATAACGTGCGCATTGAAAAACTGCAAACATAATGTCTGGTCGACTTGCAGTATGATACATCAGGGATCCGATCATCGATCGACAGAGAGTTTGATCTACGGGTTCGCCTTCTAGATCTGGAGTCAGGAGAGGTCGTTCAGCCATCGGTGTAGAAGCAGATTTAGCATCGTGAAGTGCGAACTTCTCAAGAATGTCCTCCACATACTTGGCCTGATGTAGTAGGATTCTGGTTGAATTTTGTTTAACCTGAAGCCCCAAAAACATGGTCATTTCTCCCAAAGAGCTCATTTCAAATCTTTTCTTCATTACACTTTTGAACTCCTTGCAAAGCTGTTGGCTAGTTGATCCAAAGATTATGTCATCGACGTATATTTGAACAAGTATCTGGTCCTTGTCGACATGCTTTATGAACAATGTTTGATCGATAGTACCGCGAGTGTAACCATGTTCGAGCAAATGCTTTGTTAGAGTTGCATACCATGCTCTAGGAGCTTGATGCAGCCCATACAACGCTTTGTCCAACTTGTAAACATGATTAGGAAACTTCGGGTCGACAAACCCTGGAGGTTGATCAATGTAGATTTCTTCCTTCACCTTGCCATACAAGAAGGCAGTCTTGACATCCATTTGAAAAACAATGAAATTCATAGATGAAGCATATGCTAGAAAGATACGAATTGCCTCCAAGCGAGCTACGGGAGCATATACTTCAGTGTAGTCAAGACCCTCGACTTGTCGAAACCCACGAACTACCAGTCTAGCTTTGTTTCGCACAATAACCCATGAATCGTCCAGCTTGTTACGATAGACCCACCGTGTGTCAAGAGACTTTTTGCCCTTTGGTAACTCAACTAACTTCCAAACACTGAGTTTTTCAAATTGATGCAATTCCTCATGCATTGCATCCACCCAGCTAGGTTCATTTAGAGCCATTTCTACATTCTTGGGCTCAATTTGTGAGATGAAACAAGAATACAAACATGTATTAACGTCTCCACTCTGGCTTCTAGTTTTAACCCCATCCTCTAGCTGGCCGATGACATTTTTGATCGGATGATCGCGTTGAACTCTTGAGGGTATTTATTGGCTGATATCATTTAAGGAGATAGGGAGAGTGTGAATGTTGATCCATCCTTCATTTGCTTGTTCGGCAGCACCAGATGATTCTGCGACATAGTCATTTGCAATAAGATCAGGAAAGAGTAATTCCATGAATGTTGAGGAGACAGCGGAAGCATCGTTTGGAGTTAACTCTTTCTATATAAACATATGAGGTGTCGTTCCAGCATCAGAAGAATCAACATGGACTGATTGAGGACTACCATGTACCACGAACGGACTCTCTTGAGGAGTAGAAGATGATTCCTCTGATAATGTTGAAGAAGACTCCTCTTCAGGTGTAGAAGAAGACTCCCCCTCAGATGCAGCAGGAGATTCTCCCTTATGAGAACCAAAGGTATCTCCCTCAAGTGAGGGTTTAGCTTTCCCTTTTAATGAACCAGAAGATTTGGATACAGGCTTGTACATGACTTCTTCGTCTTCAACTTCAGAGATGCCCTTCCCATGCGAATCAACTCGAGATACATTGTTTGAGTACATGTCTAAGGATTTAAAAAGTGACGTATAATCAAACAACCAATCCGGACCCACTCTTGCGTCTGTCTCATTCTCTTCCAGCCAACGCACGTCATAGGATTCCACAATCTGCTTGGTTTTCTTATTGTAGACTCTATAAGCGGTGCGAGTAGCGTACCCCACAAAATAACAGTCATCGGCTTTGGCATTAAACTTCGGGTTGACATCTAGGTGAAGAAGGGTGCAAGGACAGCAAAATACTCGAAAATGATTGACCGACGGCTTGTGACCATAGTAAATTTCATACGGGGTTTTCATTTGAGCTTTGTTGATGAGCACTCGATTCTGAACATAACAAGTAGTGTTTATCGCCTCCGCCCAAAAGAAAACAGGTAGCTTGGAGTCACACATCGCCGTTCTTGCAACGTCTTTGAGTGTTCTATTCCGCCTTTCAGCAACACCCTTTTGTTGAGGTGTATGAGCTGAACGAAATTGACACACGATACACTTTTCAGCACAGAAGTGATTGAGAACAAAATTCTTAAACTCTGTTCCATTATCGGTACGAAGCGCCTTCACCCTTTGATTAGTCTGAGTCTCAACAAGTATGATGAACCTTTTGATCAATTCAGTGATGCCAGCTTTGTTGGATAGAAAGAAAACCCACGTGAATCGAGAGAAATCATCAATCACAACTAAAGAATAAGAACTTCTATTGATTCTTAGCACGTTCACTGGACCAAACAAATCCATGTGAAGTAGTTGAAGAACCTGACTTATTGAGTTAACCTGTTTCGGAAAATGTGGCTTTCGATGATGCTTTCGTTGAGCACATGACACACATTTTTCAAACGTGATAAAGTCTTTCACAGGCAATCCACGGACCATCTCATTCTTCGCAAGATGATTTAGGTTATTGGCGTTAGCGTGACCTAATCTTCGGTGCCACAACATTGCTGTTTGCTCGGAGATCTTGGAGAACAAACAAGTAACTTGCTCTGGGAGATTGCTATTCATATCGATAATATAGGCGTTCCCATCCCTTTTCGACTTTACGAGAATCCATTCTTCCGGGATGACAAATCCTGGATTTAAGATCATGCATTCCTTGTCAGTGAAATGCGTAGAATAGCCCTTGTCACAGATCTGAGAGACGCTTAACAGACTGTGTTTTAACTTGGGAGCGAAATTCACATTTTTCAAAGCTTAGAACTCCATTTGACACCGTTCCCTTTTGTGTAATTTTTCCTCCATCTCCACCCACAAAAGAGACATATCCCCCATTAAATGATTGAATGCTGTGCAGTTGGGTGATATCTCCCGTCATATGTCGGGAACAGCCGCTGTCGACGAACCATGGTCTGACGACATTTCCCCACAGCTGTCCCTACAAAATGTGCGGGTGTAATTAGATTTGGGCACCCAGGTCATGATTTTCCTGGGTGTTCCTGATGCCTTTTCAAATTTACTACAAATAACCTTCTCAGGAGGCGTAGATGATGTATTGGGAATAGGTTTGGGCCTCCACTTATAATTAGGTTTTCTGTATGTCTCATTTAATTTTGTCATGTTATGCTTAACAGTCTGCTTACAACATGTATGACTTCTACCAGAGTTGGTTGAAGTTCCATTTCTGCTTTGGGAAGAGCTTGACCTTGGCATGGCTGAGCTCCTCTTTAGTAGACTTCTTGGGACATGTGTTTAAAAACCTTTTTACGTCTATGAAAAGTATCCCTTTTTCGTTCATCTGCCCAATCATCATCTCGAGAACGAATTCTAGAGAAGTTTCTATTTAAAGACCTTCCTCTGAAATCGTTCTCCCCTCTTGGAATATTATGGCTCACAAACATTCTATTCAGACAATTTCTAGCAATATGACCACTAGAGCCACAGTTAAAACAAATCTACTTGTTATTGTTGGAACTAGTACTGCATTGTTTAGATTTGTTTTCCCTACCAACACCCTTGCTTCTCTCACAAGAACTAGCAACAATATTAGGTTGTGAGGGAAGTGAGGGTGCATTACTGGTAGAGGGTTGTGAAACCAGTGGTATTTCAACATTTTTATCACAAACACACAAATTGTCAACCAAATTGTTCAAAGATTTATCAGACATATTAAAAACATTCAAAACAGTATCAGTATCAAGAGAAATAAAAAGAGTATCAGCAGAATCAAAAACATCACAAAAACTATTGTCAATCAAAACATTTGAAAACAAATTATCTTCGTTTAAAGCTAAAACTTCAGGTTCGGACTCAGGTTTAATTTCAGACACAGATCCTTTAACTTCGTGCTATGACTGATTCAAGGATTGATCTGCAGGAGAAGTAGAAATGTTAGTACTTTCAACATTAATAAACCCTCCTGAAACAAAACCATAAGATTTTCCATAAACCATAGAAGGTTCATTGGCAAATTCTTCCTTGGACAGTGGCTTATGTAGATATGAATGATTAAAGGGAGGTGGCACATTATTGTATCCTAGACCTTTCGATTGATTTCTTTTAAATTTCATGGTGTGGTCTATCATGTTCGCAACCACTTCACTTGAATGATCATATTTTCGAACATCAAGTTTGGCAGTTTCAAATTTGCCACTCAAGGACTCAATTTCAGCCACCAGTTCTGTGTTTTGTTTGACTACATAATCATAGTTTTCACATTTATTACTGTAGTCCTCCTATAGTTTTCTAAAGTCCTTTATTTTTTATTCTAGTTGATCCTTAAGAGGTTTCTGACCTTTCCTAAGTTGATATCCTTCATATCTAAGGTCTTCTACGTCCCTTTTTAATTTATCATTTAACTCACGAAGGATTTTAAGGCTATCTAATTCGCTTTCTAAATTTTCAATTTTATCATGTAGGGTTTTCACATAATCAATACAAGCTTGTGAACATGATGGAAGACTTACCTTGGATGAATTAGGTTCATTGGAAGAAGATACCATCAAGGCAAACTGAAGCTTCATCATGCTGTCCTCCGCTGCAACGATCCCTGCTGGTGTATCATCCTTTACTTGTGCCAGATAAGCATTTTCTGGACCAGAGATGTTGAGAGCTTGTATCTGATCTTCCCAGTCAAATGATTGCGCAACCATAGCCTTCTCATTGTTTGGTTGCACGCTGCTTCTGCTATTTCCCACTGCAACAATCGATCTGTCATTATTGGGTCTTCTGTCGGGGTGAGGATAATCACGAGCAAAATGCCCTGGCTCATGACAGTTAAAACACCTAAGCTTTCCTTTATTGAACCCAACCTTCCTATCAGCGCTCATTCCCCAATTATTCTTTCCCGTATTCTTGGCAAATTGCTTTGCCCTAAAGACAGCCATGGCAATTTGCCATGTGATGTCCATCTCCTCAACATCCTCCGGATGGATTTGATCAAGATCTCCAAACGACAGTTGAGGAGGAATCTCCCCAGCTACAAGAGCATTATAGCAATTGATTAGCCCTGCAGCGAAGACAATGTTCTCATCAAGCTCCTTTCCCTTTGAAGAAGAAGAAGAAGCCACATTTGAAGGAGTTGTCAAGAATGATTGGTTCTGTGGCTGGGGCATGGCTGAGACAGTGGGAGCCGATGGATGAGAGAGTATCTGAGTCTAAGGAGGTGCATTGAAGGGTAAGCCTACAGATGAATAAGAAAATGAAGACAGAGCATTGTTAGTTGAAATGCCAAGGTTTGCAGTTGAGTATGAGTTAAAATGGTTTATCTCTCTTTGCTTGTCATCAATGTCACATGCTTTGATGACAGCCATCACTTCAGCTAGGGTTAGGCGATTGAGATCTTTGGTCTTCTTAATCACAGCCACATTCATGTTCCAAGATTTTGGGAGAGCATTCAGTAGCTTCTTGTTGACCTCAGACTTTGTATAGAAGATCCCCGCTACAGTCATTTCGGTATTAAGAGTTGTAAACCGCTGCAACTGGGCATCAAGAATCTCGTCGGGCACATAATTGAACATGTTAAATCGTTGCCTTAACATGTCTTGGCGACTTTCTCGCATATCCTCGTTTCCTTCATATACTTCAATCAGTGCCTCCCATAATGCTTTGGCAGAAGCGTATTCTCTGAAACCTTGTGCAATGTCTGGTGAGAGTGCCATAGTCAAGATGGCCAATGCCTTCTCTTGTTCCTCAATAGTCTCGAAATCCTCATCGGTATAATTTTCAATCTTCTTATCCACTACTTGTCCCGCGACTGTAGTGGCGATTCTGATCGGATCTTTGATTATGCACTTCTAGACTTTAAAATCCTTCATTTTTATATATTTTTTGATTCTGTACTTCCACTCGGGGAAGCCATCAGCAGACATAAGTCGGGGAATGCGCGTAGTTGTTCCCATCACATCGTCAAGTTCTTGGTATTGATTTGAATTTTGTGTTTCCATATTTTTTATCAAGATCAAATTTAATTGAAATAAAATTTAATTAAAAACTTAATTTTCCATAAACTGATAGGATATTTTTCAATTTTTTTTAAGGCCGTAAACTGGTGTTTACAGTCAAGGAAAAATTTTAATTCGGATTTGTAATCAAATTTATTGATTATTAATTAATCAAATTACCAAAAATCTTTAAGCCGTAAACTCCTTACGGCCGTAAACTCTAGTTTACGGTCCAAAGATAATTTTGAAAATTTACTCAGAAAAACGACGGTGCAATTTTCGGTTAACAAAAAATCAATTTCACGAGTTTACGGTCAATGAAATTAAACTCAGGTATCGGATTTTTTTATTTGAAAATAAACTCAATTAAATGCGATAATTAAAACTTGATATCAAAGGCTCGACTGTTGTGTGAGAGAATTGTTTGCGGGAATGAAGCGTAAAGAACTATAGGCTGTAAAAACGAGTTTATGGCCGTAAGCTTCGAGAAACTTCAATTTCGACTGGAATGAAACCTTCTTTATTACTGTGAATGTCGATTTGGCTAAAAACGCAACTGTAGGACGTCTTTGACACTGGTTATGCTCTGATACCAATTGTAAGTCCCTAATTTGCTAATGTATCAATCAAATCCGTTTGATGGTGCGGAATCCCAATCAAACGAATGATGTCAGATCAAATAGAAGAGAAGGAGAAGAAGAATAATATGAATCTATGTATGAATTGATAATATGAATTAAGTTCGTTACACAAGATTCAACCACACAAACGTTCCTTTCTCTCTCTCTGACCGTCAACTCTCTAGGGTTTATCAATCTCTACTCTTCACCCTAACACCTCTATTTATACTTGAATATGGGTCGGACACACATGGGCCATAAATGAGTTTACGGCCGTAAACTCAGCCGTATACTAGACCATAAATTCGTAAATATTACAGAGAAATATAATTGCCCAAAAAAGTAAAGTATAAACCATATTTTGACCCAACAAAAATAAAGAACCAATAAATTTGTTAAGGACCAAAACTATAATATTCATAAACCATAAGGATTTAATGTATCAATTTTTAAATTTAAAGATCAAAACTATGACTTTAACCCAAACAAATGGACAATTTCTGTAATTTACTCAAATATCAATACCAAACTAATAAAGATAAATAAGAATACAATAATTAATATAGTTTATAACAAATCTATTTTTTATTATAAAAAAATTAATTTATATATTACACGGCTAAAAAGTAACATATATACTATAATGTTTAAAAATGGAATTATATAATTATAAAAATTAATATAAAAAAATAATTAGTTTAAACAGAAACATAAAAAATAATTTTGAAAAGTGGACGTCTAATCTGCCATTCATTATATTATATATAATCATTACTTTTTTAATATTTTTTTATTTTAATTTATTATCAATGGTTTTAAGTCGGTGGTTTTGACTTTTTATGAAGTGCATTTAAAATCCCCTTTTATGTGCTAAATGATTTATGCTATAAGATGCTTTATATGATTTATGATGTTATTGTTTGATCAGATCTATGGTCTATTGCCGATCGGATCTGAAAGTTTTATGTGTTCAGATTTCTAAATGTTTTACTATGGTATTAGACCTGACATGTACCTTTTTGGAGTAATAAGGAGGATTACACGTCTAAACCTTCTCTATCTATATTCTCGTCCTGATACACTGAACACCTGCTGCCGTGAACATAACGTCATGGTGAAGACTCTTAGTGAATTGAGTAAATGGTGGAAATGAAAAGGCTTACGATAGTGAATGATCCCTGTCAGAAGATATCGTAAGAGTGGTCTCTTGCTTTTAGAATACATCTGACAAAATAACAATACATATAGAGGAGTACGGTACATCCGAATGTACACATTTGATTAGTGGGATGATATTACGATTGGTGTAATTCCTAAAGATTTTCTATCATCTGGCGTTTCCATCACTAATCGATTGGAAGTAGAATTGTTGTTGAAGATACGCATGGTAGAATTCCTAGTAGAGTCTAGGGGAATTTTTGTGATTATTTGGACACATTCATATATGTTAAATCGTTTTATGATTTTATGAAATAAGAACTTGGAGAATGCGAGACAATACTTAGGAAGAGTATGAGTAGGTGTGAAAGGTAGTAGATGCTTATACTACCAGAAGCACAGGGCTTGCATTTGGATATGGGAAAGTCACAAGGTTAACAAGGCGCTAGTAATTGATTCCGTTTTGTTCATGTCTGTTGTTACCATCGCTTCGGTAATGAATAAGAAGATAATTTTTGTTCCGACCATAGTGGTGTTGGGTTTTAGTATACTACAACATCCTATGGTGCACATACAACCCTAAATACCTTGGATCTATGTTTCACTAATTATACATGTAAATGATTTCCAAGTTATTAAACCTACAACTAGCATGCATTTGATATAAACCATATAAAATACTAGTTAGGATAACATACCTTTTGATGGAGCTAAAAATCTTGATGTATTTGGCCTTAAAGAGCTTAGCCCCAATAATGTGGAAGCTTCAAGCGGAATCACAACGCATCATGGAAAAATGATGAACTTGAGAGAGAATTCCATGCACCCAGAAACACCATGAACTCCAAGAATAATCATGTAGTCATTTTTTAGGTTAAGAGCATCTATTTATATGTTGGATTTCAAGGGTCATAGGTATAACCCAAATCCATACCCATGGGTTTTATGATCCATGGTTCATGTGGCCCAACTCTTTATGTATCAATACATAAACTTGGTCCAACATGGATCATAAGCCCAATACATATAAATATAACTAATTAGTCTCTTTTGATCACTAAATTAATTACAAATTAATTCTTGATCAATACTAATTAACTCATATGATTTCATATTAATATATTATATCTTATAATATATTAATAAATCATATACCAATAATAGTTATGGGGTTAGACACCTAATCCAACAGTCTCCCACTTGGATAAGTCTAAAAATATTATTGCAAGTATGACTTCATAACCCGACCAGCAATCGTAGCTCTTAAAGCCGTTGTCGAACTTTGAATAAATCAAATGACGTGTCCATCAGATAAGTGATCATATATTCCTCCATTCTAGATATCATATGGACTGAGACATGGATTATAATCATTCTCTTTGTCCATTTGTTGTTTCTTGATTTTCGATTTATGACAACTGACTAATTTAACAAATCAAATCAGTCTAGGCTTGGCCAAGCACTTATGGGTGTCATCACTAAATCATCGAGGGCCCCACATATATCGCTTTTATCCTTATGAGGTAAAAGGAATGGATAAACTTCGACTCATATTCTTGTACTAACTACTTGTTGAATCATACACAAAGGCACGTTTTAAAACATCAAGTTACTGATACGTGTTTGTACAATCAATGTAGAACCAACTCATAGTCAACAAATCATATCTCTAGGTTTGAGGAATATAAGATATTATCGTCTCATGATTCACTCGTGATAAAATCCGTGAATTGATTCAAATGAGTGTGGGTTTAATCCAATACTCAGAACTTATGAGCACTCATGAATGTTGTAACAACCATTGCTATATCTAATGCACCTTAGACAAATCTTACAAGCCAGATTCATGATAGTCTTAATTCAATACCTACTTCCAACGTATGACTGACTATGGAAAGTTTGAATAAAATAATTATTCTGGAAGTCAAAACTTGCAAAGTGAAACACAAGAATAATACTAATCATATATGGCCCCAACACTTTGAGAGTAAATAAAAAACACCTTTTATCTAAGCACCATATTGATTACTCATTATTTATGTTTCGATTAATCAACTTAATACTTGAATTAAAACAATAGTCATGCAATGCTCCAAGCATGCATACTATGTTTGTCTATGATCCTTACTTTGTGAAATAGATCGATTGACAATTTTTCAACGATGCTCATTTCATAATCCCAGTCCTTATTGTAAATGTAAGAATACCAAAGTCTTGCCATTTACTGTAATCTATCAGATTCTAAAATTATATGCAATGATCCGCTTGTAATGAATATGTACAAAAGTCACAGAGACTTGCCAACAGACATTACAAAGTATTCCAATGGAGAGAAATTCCATGGAAACGAAGTCTCACATTCAAAGTACATTGCTTTGAACATCCTTCTTTGCATTAACTTTTCTAACTTTACACAGATTCAAAGAATAATTTCCACATATGGAAACATTTACATATTGTCATTTTGACTATCACTTCTGAACAAGAGTTACCCCTTTTCAGAATATGTCAATATGGTCCTTACTATATACTTCCAACTGTCCATGAGCAACCAATCTTTTGTAAACATTAGATTGTCCTCGACAATTGCTTAATCATTTTAGTCATATCCAATATTAGACCTTTTCCCCTCTCAATGCCCCCAGACATTTGGAAAATTTAGAATGAATGAATATTATAGCACATGTAATCGATCCTATACCCGAAGCATATGGAACACGATTTATGCTATAATTTTTTTTATTTGCCATGTTCTCAAAATTTGAACTATGAAGAGGGATGTCATAGTCATAAACGAAGTTTGAGAACGCAATATATATATATATATATATATATATATATATATATATATATTCTTGACTAAAGTTGATTAAAATCTCAATCTAAGCTTGTAGAATTGAAATGAGGTATAAAATTCACTCCCTTAATTATAGCAAAACAACTTTTCAAAGCGAATTGAGGCTTTGTTTTCTATAATTAACATTGTTAACTTGCAACACTTAACATAATAATCATGCTCCCACTAACATAATGACTATTATCTTACTAGCATAACTCTTATGCTCCTACTAGCTTTGACATGTACCCAGAAATCAACTGGACTTCTAGAAATCAATACTTTATTGACTTTCTTACCAAAGTTCAGATTTTTGATACGAGATTGCTTTAACAAGACTTTATCAAAAAATACACCTTTCCTTAGACAGCTCACATGTGTGTCTAAACAATTATAAAGAGGGATGTCGTAATCATAATGTTTAGATCTTTTGCCATTGTTACAAGTCCATTAGTGTGCCGATTAACCACACACGCTCCACTAACAACTTTGAGAATGCAAATATCATAATTGCTGTCTACTTAAAATCTACTTAGTGAAAGAGTTTCCTCACCATCATTTTCATGAATCGGAGAGAAACCTTATGACACTCAGATTTTTAATGGTGTAAGTGTTCATATCCATGTGAATCTGTAATAACCTTAATCACAAGACAAGGTTAGTGAAAAATCCAACTTCATATGGATTGAACTTGTTCAATCTTAATTTTGTGCTTCCTGGTAGCACAAGGGTCTAACATTGCTTCCAGGTTGTTATGTAAACAATTGAGAACTCATAGAACTCATATGAAAAGTCAACTTTAACTGGAATGGGCACAAAAAAAAAGAAAATGTCAACACGATATGTTACAAACCTCAAGTCATGGGCTGGTGATTAATGTGACAACCCCGAAAATTTTCCGTCATAATAACCCGTTCCCGTCGGCGAAAACCGTCTATCTTTCAACTTTTCCGCTAACATTTTGGGTTAAGTCATTTAATTTAAGACTTGTATTATGATCTCGTAAGTATTCAAACCCGTTAAAAACACATGAAAACGCCCCAAATTATTAATTGGAAAAATTTTAGTTTTATTCCGTCGGGTTATAGACAATTAAATCGGGTACGGCCAAAAGCCCATCTAACGTTAGTATCGGGTAGAATTCCACCAAGCCCCAAACCCGAACCATATATAAGGTTGAGTGGGCTTCATTTGAAGCTTTTCAACTCTCTCTATACTCTCTCACTAGAAACTCAAGTTTGATCCAAAAACCATCCAATTCAAGCTCCAAATCGGTAAGATAACTATCCTAGCTCATAGATTAACATATTTAGCCTTCAAATTCGTGTTTAAACTCTGAAATAGGACCATAAACATTAGTTTATGGCCCTGGAATACCCTTGGGCCGCAAACTCATACAAATGGGGTTTTTGAGCCTTAAAACCCTCCCAAACCACATTTAGAGCTTAGATACGACTTAGGGGCTTACCAACACCAATACCTTAACATTTGATGGGTAAACATGAGTTTACTGCCCAAGAACATGCTTGGGCCGTAAACACCAATTCATAGGCCGTAAACACCTTCTAAGGTGTTAAGATGCCCCTTAAACACCTCCTAAGCCTTGGAATAAAGTCTAGAACCAACCACAAGTGAGTTAGGGACCTTAAACTTGATAGAAACCACCCCCTAAGGAGTTCACGGCCGTAAACACCCCAAGGATGGGTTCCTGGGCCGTAAACTCCTATAAATGGGTCAAAAGGTGCTTTAACTTCATCCCATGACTTGTATATTAGACTAGAAACACTTGTGATTGACCTAGGACCACCAAAGCACACTATGAGTGGGTACACAAGATTTTACGGCCGCAAACTTCTATTTTACTGCCGTAAACTCCTCAAATGGTCCCTATGATGTTTAAATCTCATTCCAATGCCTTAAAACCAAGCCTAGCATTAACCCTCAAGGGTTGTAAGACCATTTAGCACCCTAGAACACCCCACCATGATTTTACAGTCGTAAACTCATGGGGAGTTGGTCATTTAGGCCGAAAACTCCTTTAGGAGTTTACTCTTGAAGAGCAAACTCCAATTCCAAGCCTTACACACCCTTAGATGCTACCCAGGTCACTCCAAACACTTGTATTGAAGTGTTTTCGTGTCTAGAAGTGTATATCGTCAACTAATTAGTAGTACAAAGCCTAATTAGATACAAATGTGTATCTTTTCATATTACATAGGAACCTCGCACGCGTTCAAGCCCCGAACAGACGTTTAGCATCCAAACCGACACATTCCGCGACTGGTGAGTTCATACCCCTACTCCTTTTTCCGTGTTTTTCAAATGTTTTCAGGGGTGGGGGGGTGGGGGGGGGGGGGGAATACAAGCAAAAGTACAAGGAAATCTTGTACTCAAACTTTTTGTTTCAATTCAAATGTTCATATTCTGTATGTTTTTAATATTGAAAAACGTATTAACCAATAGTTCGAATTGTAGAGTTAGCCTTCCGAATAATAGTAGATTTCTTTAGAAAATGTTATAATCTATGTTTCATTTTATAATCTTACGGAAGATTCATACTAATCATATATTAGTACTAATACTAATAAGATACGCCCTTGAAAGTAACAGAACGAATTCGAAAATACGCCTTTGGATGACATCAAGATTTCGGAAATACAGCTAGTGTACGCCTTAAGTGTCACTAGAATTTCGGAAATAATTTTGCAAGTACGCCTTTGGATATCGACAAGGTTTCAAAAACATACGCCTTTGGATGTCGACTGAGCTTCGGAAATATGACTAAAGTACGTATTTGGAAGTTACCAGAACATCGAATATACAGTTAATGTACGTCTCTGAGTGGCTCCAAATATTCGAAAATACAGATAAGTAAAGTAGATATTCGTCGATCGAGTGTAGGATAAACAGGATACCAGAATACCTAACTAATACAACAAGTATGATAGATACTAGGGCATAGTATTCCGAACCAAGAACTAACCACGACTTTTAGGAAAATAAGGGTTTTTTCCTGGGATAACGAACTGTTCCTAATCAAACTGTAGAATAAACAAATAACTAAATCACATATAGGAAAATAAGGGTTTTTCCTTGGTTAACGAACTGTTCCTAATCAAACTGTAGAATAAAAAAATAACTAAATCACATATAGGAAAATAAGGGTTTTTCCTGGGTTAACAAACTGTTCTTAATCAAATTGTAAAATTAACGAATAACTAACTCACATATAAGAAAATATGAGATTTTCTTGGATAACGAATTTTCAGAAAAACCAAAACCTGTTCTTTTACAAAAATAAACCGCTTATGAACTCACCAGCTTTATGTTGATTTTGAAACTGCTTGTATTCTCAGGTCCACATTAGACGGGTACTTAGCGACCTTTTGGAGAAGGCGGAGCGTATAGAAGACTCGTCTTAACTTTTGTTCAAATGATATATATGTATAAGTTTTGTAACACTTTGTTTTAAAACGATGTAAATATTTTTATGTAATGTAATGGTTGTGTTTACTACGCTTACTATGTACATTGGTTGCGATACTACATGACATCCTCCGCCCCGGAACGTTTCCGCCATCGGTTTCGGGGTGTGACAAATTGGTATCAGAGCCCTTGTTTATAGTGAACTAGTATACCAAACCTTACATGGTATAAGACTATAAACACTAAGGGGCCAAAGTGCTCTGAAATAAAAGTATACTTTAAAATATAAGTATTTTCAAAAGTATACAAGTATACCTAACCGCCTGAATCCGTAACTACGAGTAGAACAAAACATAAGTAAATGGGTGTTGTATGCTGCGGTTAAACCTGGGCAGTTATGTAGTCGTGTCTAGGGTCAATATAGCATAATCAACTATATTCATTCGAGACACGACCAACATGTGCTTGGGAGTGACTACGGTGTTCAGCATGCCTAAAACTTACCCTATACCCAAACAACGAGCCGTCGTCGCAGCAAAACATGAAATACTATGGGATTATTTTAGCCAGCAATCGAATACGTTGTAGAAATTCATTCCGAGTATTGCTACTCGTTCCTCCTTTAGCGATAGTTTATTTGCTTTGATAACTCTTTCCTACTTATCGCTTATAGAATCCTATATCTGTCATAATGAGATATCTCCTGTTCCATGTCTCTTGATTCAATTCAGAGGATTTATGATCCTCTCTTTCCTGGTTATTATAGATCTAGATGCCTCCAAGGAAAAGACCCAACTCAAAGAAAAACAATCGTCCTCTGCCACCACCTCCTACTCAATTTGATCCTATCATGTTTCAAGTAACTGTTACTGCTGCTGTGGCTGCTACCATATCGCAGATGAACCTCATTGGTTCAGGTGGGCAAGGAGGTGGTACTCAACCTCAAAACTAGGAAGGTAACCAGGGACACCGGAAGGAGTGTTCCTACAAGGACTTTATGAATGCGAAACCCACATTATTCGATGGCACAGGAGGTGTAATTTCCCTAACTCGGTGGTTAGAGAAAATTGAATCTATCTTCGAGATCTGTGCCTGTTCAGAATCCGACAAGGTGAAATTCGCTGCCTGCACGTTCACCGATAAAGCTCTGACTTGGTGGAACGTCCGAGTCAAATCCTTAACCCTACCTGTGGCCAATGCTATGGGTTGGGAAGTCATGAAGGAACTTCTGTTCGTAGAGTACTGCCCTTGGGGCAAAGTGCATAAGCTGGAGCATGAACTCTGGAACCTGAAGATGAAGGGTTCCAATATCGCCGCTTACACTTCGAGGTTTGACGACTTGGCGCTTCTTTGTCTGGGAATGGTTACCCCGGAAAGCAAAAGGATTGAAAGGTTCATATGGGGGTTGACCCAGCCAACCAAGGGCAATGTATTAGCTGCGAAACCAGACACATACGACAGTGCCAAATGTCTAGCGCAAATCCTGATCGACCATAGTGATGACATAGAGGAAGCAGCCACCACTCCTGAGCCGACAAAGAAAAGTGGTGAGAAAAGAAAGTTTTGGAAGAAGTAGAAGAGTCAGCCTTCATAGGAGTCCTCGAAGAAACAACAGATAGTGGCAGTCCACATTGCCACTACCCCTACTGTTGTTTCTGTTGTCGGTTCTTCAGCCGAAGCACCTATCACTGGTTATGCTGGTATTCTTCCATGGTGTAACCGGTGCAGTTACCACCATCGTATCCCCGGTCCCTATCGGGAAAAGTTTTGTAAAAACTATGGCCAAGAGGGTCACCTTGCGCAAAGCTGCAGAACCCAATCCCAATCAACCAATCAAGCTTCCGGAGTGGGCATCAGCCAGACTTGCTTTGGTTGCGGTGAAGTCGGCCATTACAAGAGAAACTTCCCCAAGGCAGCAACAACTGGCAACACCGGAAGAGTCCTAGCTATGGGACATGATGAGGCAGCTGCCGATCCCACCGTTGCCACATGTATATTCCTCTTCGACAACCCTTATGCTTGCAATCCTTTTCAATTCTAGTACTGAAAGAAAATCTGTAGCTATTCATTCGAACACCTTCATAAACATAGTCCTCAACTAGTAACCGAAATGTTTACCATCGAGACGACTAACGGTGAGAAAGAGAACGTTGCACCCTTACTCCGAACGATCAATCATTTCCCAATCATGCAGATATCCTTTGTTATAACCATCCGTCCCAATATCCCCTTTGATCAGACTCTTAGGATCTACCGTGATAAACTTAGTTTCAACCTTCGCATCGTTTCGTGCATCAAAGCCCAAAAGCTTCTACGAAAGGAGTGCCATGAATTCCCAGCCTATGTGATCAACGAGAAACAAGAAGTTAAAGGCCTCGAGAGCATCCCCGAAGTCTACAATTTTCCTGATGTGCTTTCTGAAGAGCTCCCGGGGATTTCCCCCGAACGTCAAGTCAAGTTTCGCGTCGACCTAATTCTTGGAGTCAGTTACTTTTCGAAGATAGGCCTTAGGTCAGGGTACCGTCAACTTCGAGTTCTTGAGAATAATGTTTCAGAGACAACATTCCGAGCTCGATATGGTCACTACAAGATCATGGTGACGCCCTTCATTCTAACCACTTTCCTTGGTTATGTGGTAAGCGAGGAAGACATACACTTGGACCCATCCAAAATCCAGACGATGGAGAGTTAGTCGGCACCGCAGACACCCACAGTAATTCATCAATTCTTGGGTCTCCGTGGCTACTATTGTAGGTTTATCCAGAATTCATCTAGAATCATCTAAACCCTAACCACTTCGACACAGATAGATGTCCCCTTTTGTTGGAAATTGTGTCCTGTTGAAGGCACCCTAGAACACCCCACAATGAGTTTACGACCATAAACTCATGGGGAGTTGGTCATTTAGGCTGAAAACTCCTTTAGGAGCTTACTCTTGAAGAGCAAACTCCAATTCCAAGCCTTACACACCCTTAGATGCTACCAGGGTCACTCAAAACACTTGTATTGAAGTGTTTTCGCGTCTAGAAGTGTACATCCTTAACTAATTAGTAGTACAAAGCCTAATTAGATACAAATGTGTATCTTTTCATATTACATAGGAATCTCGCACGCGTTCAAGCCCCAAACAGATGTTCAGCATCCAAACTGACACATTCCGCGACTGGTGAGTTCATACACCTACTCCTTTTTTCCGTGTTTTTCAAATGTTTTCAGGGGGGGGGGGGATACAAGAAAAAGTACAAGGAAATCTTGTACTCAAACTTTTTATTTCAATTCAAATGTTCATATTCTGTATGTTTTTAATATTGAAAACCGTATTAACCAATAGTTCGAATTGCAGAGTTAGCCTTCAGACTAATAGTAGATTTCTTTATAAAATGTTATAATCTATGTTTCATTTTATAATCTTACGAAATATTAATACTAATCATATATTAGGATTAATACTAATAAGATACACCCTTGAAAGTAATAGAATGAATACGAAAGTACGCCTTTGGATGACATAAAGATTTCGGAAATACAGCTAGTGTACGCCTTGAGTGTCACCAGAGTTTCGGAAATAATTCGAAAGTACGCCTTTGGATATCGACAGAGTTTCGAAAACATACGCCTTTGGATGTCAACTGAGCTTCGGAAATACAACTAAGGTACGCCTTTAGAAGTCACCAGAACATCGAATATACAGTCAATGTACGTCTCTAAGTGCATTTGATATAAGCCATATAAAATACTAGTTAGGATAACATACCTTTTGATGGAGCTTGAAGTCTTGATGTATTTGGCCTTAAAGAGCTTAGCCCTAATAATGTGGGAGCCTCAAGTGGAATCACAATGCACCATGGACAAAGGATGAACTTGAGAGAGAATTCCATGCACCCAAAAACACCATGACCTCCAAGAATAATCATGTAGTTGTTTTTTAGGTTAAGAGCATCTATTTATATTTTGGATTTCAAGGGTGATGGGTATAACCCAAATCCATACCCATGGGTTTTATGATCCATGGTTCATGTGGCCCAACTCTTTATGTATACATACATAAACTTGGTCCAACATGGATCATAAGCCCAACACATATAAATATACCTAATTAACTTAATTAGTCCCCATAGATTTAATTAGTCTCTTTTGATCACTAAATTAATTCCAAATTAATTCTTGATCAATACTAATTAACTCATATGATTTCATATTAATATATTATATCTTATAGTCTATTAATAAATAACATATAACATCTTCTCTTAAAAGTCCATCCTAACAAATTGTCCTAATGATATGCAACCCAAATGGACCCTGCTACTCTTGGGTCAAGTACATACCAATAATAGTTATGAGCTTAGACATCTAATCCAACAAGTGGTCATATCAAATCGATTCCGACTGAGAAGAGTATGTCACGTGATTTAGAGAACCAAGATCAATGTAGCATATGACTTAAGCCAGAAGATTGGAGTGAAAGATAATCGAAGCGATCAATAGAAGTATCGCGATTGATACATGCTAGAATGTGATTATATCACATTAGAACATGAAGGAAGGTAACTTTCATGTTGGAATTTGACTCTAAAAGACCCGAGTCTAAGCATTGCATCATACGATGAGAGGTAACTTCCACTTGACCTCTAAAACTTCTTCTACTTCCTAGAAGCTACAGGTCGGATTGTATAAGGATCAATTTTCATGTTCTAACAATGTCCCCCTAAGTGACCTTAGCAATCTCTAACTCCTTACTTGGCTTCATCGAAGACAAACAGATAAGCACTCTGGAGCCAACTTCAGACCTCGATATCGATGTACCACTGGAGATGCTCAATGAAATTCTTCTTGATGTTTTCCAGTGATTCACTCTTGGCAACATTAGTGATGAATTTTTTAAGACTCTTGGTTGGAACAAGATGTTTGTCAAGAACTTGGAAAAATTCTGTTTGATTTATCTTTTTCTTCAGATAGACAAATATGAATTCATGTTCTTCAATGGGGCCTTCGGCTAAGATCTGGGATTCTGGAAACTTAGTGCTAATTTTTGCAAATATATTCGCAGTTCTGAATAGGTGAGCAAATTACACATTGGTTGTATAGTATTGAACGATGTAGTCCTTTATGAAGCTGATAGCAGTGTTGAAAACTTTCATGCTAGATTCATTTGATTGTTGATCTTTTAGATGCGCAACAATGGTGAGAATGTCGTTCGGATTGATTGAAGGAAAATCTACATAAGTTGTTGTAATAGTAGCTTCTTTGTTCTAAGACACATAGTATCTAAAGAGAAAACAATCGATATCAAACTTGCTTTGAACTTTTTTACCATATCTGTAACACCAGTGTTTCTAAGCTAGACATTAATGATGATGTAATAGTCTAGGTCAATCTTTGTAACTTATTTTGAAGTAATAAAGATGTATTATTTGAATATTATGTGCTTATACTTAATTATTATGATTTAATAAGTTAAGGATAAAAATAAGCATTGAAAATAAATATTAGATAAACCCGATATCTATCAAGGAAGTTGTAGTGGTTGAAACAAGGTTTCGGCAGATATGAAGAATACCGAAATCCGAGTTATAACGAAGAAATATGACCTGACGAAGTTTCGCGACTGAACCGACATGACGATGTATGACGTAAAAAGTGAATTTAGGATAAAATGCTTTTTAGCAATAGTTATTTAAAGAAAAGTCAGAGTGTTTGTTAAAACGAGAGCATGCATAAAAAGAATATCCAAATCTGACTTCGTATGAGGAAGTTATATATTTTCTAAGATTTGGTATAATAGTATGCAGCCTGAAACTCGAATTTTAGATCAAGTGATTTTTAGCAGAAACAACCTAAACGAGAATTGAAGATCTTGTTGATAGTAGTTCAACGATAAAAAGACAGACGAAGACGGATGTTAGATGAAGAAGTTATGAATTTTTAACGGAATATTCATGTCCTGGCCTAATAAAAATATAACTTTAAAACTAAGTCAAATTAGCCGACGGAGTCTAAATGAAAGTTGTAGAGCATAATTTCACCTACGCGTGGATATAAAGAACATCAAAAAACAGATTTCGTATGAGAAAGATACGAAAGTTTGAAGTTTAGGGCACAAACTTTGAGGTTGGTCTGAGGGAGTATGTTCAATGTACAAAAGGAGTATGCCCAACATACTCGTGTACGTGATCCGGAGTCAATCACCCCCCACTCCTTCGAATGAGAGCCACGTGTCGTAGCATTGACGTGTCCGAACTGATCCACTTTGTACACCCAACGTACTAAGATACGCCCAACGAAGAGATGTGCGAGGCAGTACGCCCCGCGTACCTGGAATTACGCCCAACGTAATGAGGTGCTTCGGTCTCCTATAAACAGGATCCGAAGCCAGCCGATTTTTGCTTACAAAATTTTTCTTCTTTCACCTTCTACTCCCTTCAAAGAAAGACTAAATACCCCAAGACTAATATATCATCCTAGCATCGTAAGCAAGTCCCGGAGAGCCCGAAGATCTCGAGAAAAGAGTTTTTCGAGACGAAACTCTACCCGCATGAAGCCCGGTTTTTGAGAAAACATCCAAGTTTCATCAGAAAAGATTATTTTAAGAGACGAGGTGCCGCCCAATTATCATTAAAACATGTGAGTGTGTAGTCACTTTTATCTTACACATAGATATGAAGTATTTTCTATAAAATAGGTGCTATGTGTATATTTATTGTTTGTTTACTTGAGATGGGTGTTGAATGAATGTTTTATATAGGTTTTTAAATCATTTAAACTGTATATGTATTTTTATCTACAAGTATATTGGGTATAACATTGGTAGATGAAATAGTTGGTGTGTGTTAAAATGATGAGAGTCTTCGATGTTGTTGTTGTTCTAGTCATCTAGTGGAGTATAGATGACGACCACAGACCTTTCTAGAGATTCCAGTGGAATGCTGGCAGACTCGCAACCTGTAGGTGTTTGTGAATGATGTGTTCACCGGTGTACTCCATCCCCCTCATGATTGCCTTAAGGACATGTATGGCTGATGAATCCCCTTAGTAGTAGTGTTCATCCCGATGATGATCCTTAAGCTAGATCCCTTATGATAGGTGTTTGGGGACGTAAAGTGAGGATAAAGGGAACGAGTAATGATAGTTATTGTTGGTTGATGAAATTAATAAATTTATTATTTGTGGCTTTAAAACCCTATATGCTCACCAGGCTCCTAAGCATGACCCTCTCATCCTGACCCTCTCAGCTTTTTATATTACAGGTAGTGGAACCAGAGCATAGTTGGATGATGAAGATGGATTTTTGGATTACAGGCCATTAGATGTAAATATCTATTGTAAGGTCTATAATATGTTGTTTATGCTTTGGGTCAGTTTCGATGTGGACATCCTGAGCTTTTGTAATAAAATGAAAAATACATTTCTTTAAGAAATGCTTTGATAAATATTTTATCATATTTTGTTTTGGGGACAATTTCCGCACATTTTATTTGAGAGAATACTCTGATTTTATTTTAAAAAAATAAACTAAATCGGTCTTTTCTGGCCGAAAAATTAGGGGATGTCGCAGTTGCTATCAGATAATTAGTTTAAGCGAACTAGGAATTTGTAGGATTTCTAGACTTAAACTTAGAATGCTATGTGATGATTGTGAGATGAGTGTCTACCATATTTTAGACACAAGCACTAGTATGTTTTATGAAGGATGCCTAAAATGCTTTTATGTGCTAAATGCTATATGTTTTCCATATATGACATTATTTTTTCGGATCTATGGTCAGTTGCCAACCGAATCTGGAAACCTAATGTGTTTAGGATTCTAAGCGTACGACTGCGATATTAGAAGTAGAATGTAACATTTCGGAAAGATAAGGAGAATTTAAATATATATCGGGAATGAAGATCTAAGTTAGCCTAATTTGATGTATAGATAATAATAGCGAAAACCCGAAGTGGAGCTGGAAATGCAAACATAAATCAGCAACCTCAACTCCAAGTGGTGGAGTAGGTGCCTATAGTAGAAGTTGTACCTAAGCCAATCACAATGGCCGGAGTAAAAACGATGATCTAGATGATGTTGGATTGTGAAATGGAGGAAACAATGCGTTTACTTAAACAGAACCAAATGGAAATCTTGGTGTCTACTTAACAGCCCGAGCTGAATGATGGACAATCAGAAGGAGGAAACTACAGTGGGGCTATTGGTCAAGCCAACTTACTGATAGTTAGACGAAACCATCAGAATTGAGGAAATGACGGAGTTGGATGCAAGTACAAGGATTTTATGGCATCCAAACCACCACGCCTATATGGAAGCCCGACACCGATGGAAGTCATGAATTGGATCTCTGAAATGGAGACAATGTTTGAAAGTTGCGAGTGTAGTAACAGGCAGAAGACCGCTCTCGCAACTACTCTGTTAAAAGGGAAGCTACTACCTGATTTGATGCCTAAGGGAGAAGCTAGTAAGATGTCTTGGGAGGATTTTCTGGTACAACTGAAGATGCAATACTGCTCTGAGCAGGATCTTCTGGAAATCAACAATGAATTCCAGAATCTGAAGAAGGAAAGAATGAGCTTTACCGAATACGCTTTAAGTTTTACGGAGAAAATGAAGTTTTTTCCATACCTAGTTCCAACCGAACTCTCCATGGTTAACAAGTTTGCCCACGAATTACCAGCAGACTTTGGTCCAATGGTCAAGCAAGAAACCACCCGGAAAGCCACCATTTGGGCTGCTAAGAATGTGGAGACCCAGATCCGAGAGAAGGGTCTGGAGAACACGGAGGATGGTGAGAAAAAGAAATTTGAATGGTTGTCAAATTTCAGCAAGAAGAGGAAGTTCTCAAAATCTGGTATGAAGAAGTTTGGAGGAGGTGAAGCCAAAGGTGTGACAAGTGCAAGAAGAAGCACCATGGAAAATGTGATGGAGATGTCGCTTGTTTTAAGTGTGGAAAGCCTGGGCATTATGCCAATGAATGCACATTTGTTAAGAAAGTATTTTATGGGTGCAATGAAGAAGGGCACATTTTGAAGGATCGCCTTAAGAAGAAGGAGGCAGCGAGGCCCAATCTCCCACCGAAACCAAAAGCCAGAGCTTTCTAGATAACATTGGAAGCTACAAAGGAGGAAGCGAAAGTCGCTTCATGTACCTTTCTTGTAAATGGATTGCCTTCCAATTCATTGTTTGAATTTGGATCAAATTACTCCTTTATATCACATAAATCTAGTGGAAGACTAGCATTCCCTATAGAAAAACTTGATGATGCCCTAATTGTAAAAGTTGCTAGTGGAAAATTCATACATGATAGCGATTGTATTAAGAAGATTGTCATCAACTTAAACGGAAACGAATTCCACGAGGAGTTGTTACCCATTGAGTTAAATGGTTTCGACATCGTTCTGGGGATGGATTGGCTTAGCGCCAATGATGCCAAAATACTGTGCAAGAAAAAGATAGTAAGGGTAAACCAGTATGGAAAAGAGTTATTTATGGTGTACAGAGACAAGCACATAGTGAATTCTGAATCAGTTCCTTGATGAAGGCCAGAAAGTGTTTGTCTAAAGGATACACCTCATACTTGGCGTTCGTGATCGATGCCAAGAAGGAGAAGAAGGAAATGCAAAGCATACCCGTGGTGTGTTACTATCCAGAAGTCTTTCCCGAAAATCTTCCTGAATTGCCCCCTGATAAAGAAGTGGAGTTTGGAATAGACTTGTTACTAGGAACAACACCAATAGCAAAAGCACCATATCGATTAGCACCGACGGAGATCAAGGAGCTTATGACGCAACTTCAGGAGTTGTTGGACAACGGTTTCATTAGACCTCATTCATCTCCCTGGGGAGCTCCGATTTTATTCATAAAAAAGAAAGATGGGAGCATGAGAATGTGCATAGATTACAGAGAGCTAAACAAGGCAACAATAAAGAACAAGTACCCATTGCCAAGAACTGATGACTTGTTTGATCAGTTGCAAGGTTCGAGTTATTTCTCGAAGATCGATCTTACGTTAGGATATCATCAGCTAAAGGTGAGAGAGCATGATGTTAGGAAGACTACATTTAGAACAAGATATAGACACTACAAGTTTTTGGTTATGTCGTTTGGACTAACCAACGCTCCAGCAGCCTTCATGGATTTGATGAACAGGTTTTGTAATCCATTCCTCGATAAATCCATGATAGTGTTCATAGATGATATTTTGATTTATTCAAAAAGAAAGCAGGAGCATGACAAGCATCTACGTGAAGTGCTAAAAGTTCTAAAAAAGGAGAAGTTGTATGCAAAGTTCTCCACATGTGATTTTTGGATTCAAGAAGTCCAATTTTTGGGTCATGTGGTTAACCAATAAGGGATTATGGTTGAACCAGCTAAGATTAAAGCTATAATATAGTGGGAACAACTAAAGAGTCCTACGGATATCCAAAGCATTCTAGGATTAGCTGGATATTACCAAATATTTATCCAAGGTTTTTCTTCGATAGCTGCTCCATTGACAACTTTGACCCACAAAGGAGCTACTTATACTTGTAGTGAAAAGCATAAGGAAGCCTTTGAGAAGTTAAAGAAGAAATTATGTGAAACACCAATTCTTTCTTTTCCTGAAGGAGTTACAGACTTCGCAGTTTATAGCGATGCATTTGGAGTTGGGTTAGGTTGTGTTCAGACCCAAAGGGATAAAGTGATATCATATGCATCGAGACAATTGAAAGAACATGAATCGAACTACCCCACTCATGATATGGAGTTAGCAGCTGTAGTATTTTCCCTAAAGATAAGGATGCATTATCTTTATGGTACAAAGTGCAAACTTTTCACTGATCATAACTGTCTTTAGTATCTTTTTAATCAGAAGGAATTGAACATGAGGCAACGACACTGGCTAGAGTTACTCAAGGACTAAGACTGTGAGATACTTTACCACCCTGGTAAAGGAAATGTTGTCACTGATGCTCTCAATCGGAAGGTAAACCTTGAAAAGAAAAGGCCAAGTGCATTAAGAATTGAAGTTTTCTTGACAATTGTGGAAGGTATAAATAAACCTTAGGAGGAAGCTTCAGAGAAAAATGACCGAAAGGAAGAACGTTTGGGCAAAACGTTAGTGTTCAATATAAACAATCAAGGACTAAAGGTATTCCAACATAGGATTTGGTATCTAAGATGGGAGAAATAAGAGATCTTCTGATGGAGGAAGCTCACAAGACCATATACTAGATTCATCCTGGCAGCACGAAAATGTATAGGGATATGAAACCCTATTACTGGTGGCCAACGATGAAGCTCGATGTTGCAAAGTATGTGGCCGAGTGTGTGAAATGTGCAAGGGTTAAGGCACAACATCAGAAATCGTATGGGATTTTAGAACCTTTACTTGTACCCGTGGGTAAATAGGAAGACATCACCATGGATTTTGTAACTAAACTGTCCATAACGAAGGACGGTCACAACATGATTTGGGTTGTTTTTGATTGATTTACTAAAAGTGCACACTTCATAGCAGCCAATGAAAAAAAATGGTCTATGAATAAACTTGCTAATACTTATGTGAAGGAGATAGTGGGACTTCATGGTGTTCCTCTAACGATTGTATCAGATCGTGATAGTCATTTCACGTCAAGGTTTTGGAGAAGTCTACAAAAGGAATTGGGTACAAAATTGTGTATAAGTACAACTTATCATCTGCAAACTGATGGTTAGAGAGAACGAACGATTCAAACATTGGAGGATATGCTGAGAGCATGTACCCTGAATTCCAAGGTAACTAGGATGAACATTTACCTCTGGTAGAATTTTCCTACAATAATAGTTTCCACTCGAGCATCAAGATGGCACCTTATCAGGGTTTGTATGGAAAAAAGTGATGAACGCCATCATGTTGGCTTGAAGCTAGGGAAAACCAGTTTATGGGACCTGAGATAGTTCATCAGATTGCTGAAAAGTTGAAAGTGATTAGGGAAAGGTTGTTAGCAGCTCAAGATCGTCAAAAGAGCTATGCTAACAAGAAAAGACAACTGATATCATTCGAAGTTGAAGATTTGGTTTTACTTAAAGTCTCGCCGTGGAAGGGACTTATAAGATTTGGTAAAAGGGGAAAGTTGAGTCCAAGGTTTATTGGAACGTTTAAAGTTCTTTAGAAGATTGGGAACCAAGCTTACAAGCTAGAACTACCAGAAGAACTAGATAATATTCATAACACCTTCCATGTGTGTCATTTGAGGAAGTTCACGGGAGAAGTTCCCGACATAATTCCAATTTTTGAATTAAGGTTGGATGAAAGCAAGAGGTTAATTGAAGAACCGGAGGCAATCGTTTACCGTAAGACTAAAAAGTTGTGATGCAAGATGGTCAATTTAGTGCTTGTGCGATGGAAACATATGAATGGGCCAAATCTCACTTGGCACACAAAGAGTGACATGATGAGTCACTACCCGCATTTTTTTGCTAATGTATGATTCTGGGGACGGAATCATCCTAAGGGGAGAGAATTGTAACACCCGTGTTTCTAGGCTAGGCATTAATAAAGATGTAATAGTTTAGGTCAACCTTTGTAACTTATTTTGAAGTAATAAAGATGTATTATTTGAATATTATTTGCTTATACTTAATTATTATGATTAATAATTTAAGGAAAAAAATAAGCGTTGAAAATAAATATTAGATAAACCCGATATCTATGAAGGAAATTTTAGTGATTGAAACAAGGATTGCGGAAATATAAAGAATACTGAAATCTGAGTTATAACGAATAAGTTATGACCTATCGAATTTTCGCGACAAAACTGGCACGAAGCTGTATGACGTAAAAAGTGAATTTACGATAAAGTTCTTTTTAGCAATATTAATCTAAACGAAAGTCGTAGTGTTCGTCAAATCGAGAGTGTGCATAAAAAGAATGTCCAAATCTGACTTCGTATGAGGAAGTTATTATTTTCTAAGATTTTGTATAGCAATATGTAGCCCGAAACTCGAATTTTAGATTGAGTGATTTTCAGCCAAAACAACCTAAACGAGAATCGAAGATCTAGTTGATAGTAGTTCAACGGTAAAAAGACAGACGAAGACAGACATCAGATGAAGAAGTTATGAATTTTTAACGGACTTTTCCTGTCCCGGCCTATTAAAAATATAACTGTAAAAATAAAGTAAAATTAGCCAACGGAGTCTAAACGAAAGTTGTAGAGCATAATTTCACCTACGCGTGGATATAAAGAACGTCAAAAACAAAGTTCGTATGCGAAACTTATGAGTTATTAAAGTTTAGGGCACAAACTTCAGATTTGGTCTGAGGGAGTACGTCCAACGTACAGAAGGAGTATGCCCAGCGTACCCGTGTACGTGATTCGAAGTTAGTCCCCCGATACTCCTTCGCATGAGAGTCATGTGTCGTAGCATTGACACGTACGAACTGATCCACTTCTTACACCCAACGTACGAAGTTATGCCCAACGAAGAGATGTGCGAGGCAGTATGCCCCGTGTACCTGGAATTAGGCCCAACGTAATGAGGAGCTTCAGTCTCCTATAAATACGATCTGAAGCCAGCCAATTTTTGGTTACAAAATTTTACTTCTTTCACCTTCTACTCTCTTTGTAACGACCCAAAATTCCATACCGAAAATTTCATTTTTAATTTGATAAACAAACCACAAATTGTCAAACATTCATACAAAACATATCATATGAGAGCATCATGACCAAAACATTATTTTATTTTATCAGAGTAAACATCCCAGGCTGAATAAATAATGGTGTGTGCCATGCGATCACCCCAAGCTCTTCCCTCCGCTACCAAAAGTACCTGAAACCAAAATTGAAAACCGTAAGCATGAAGCTTAGTGATGGGTTTTGGTCATAAGACATCCTATGTGCTCATACAAACCCTAAAGCTTGGATCTAGGTTTCTCTATTGTACATGCTTTGAATCCAAGACTATAAACCCTAATTCTAGCATACAAGTAATCATATTAATATGTAATTAGGTTTAAGATCATACCTTGATTGTTATGTAGCAATAACAATCCCAATTCCACCTTGGATTGACTTTGGAATGCTTAGAGTCACAAGTGTCACTCCTCTAATGGCTCACAAACACCATAAGCAAATGGAGAAGGTATAAAGAGAGAGGTGAGAGGTTAGAATTCGTATCTAGGACCTCTTGGGAAGGGATACACGAATTCATGACCCAAGGGGTGTTTATATAGGTGTAGAGATAGGGTTTCAGTCATTATCCTTATCTAGTTGATTATCCATTAAGCAACCAATAAGATAATCCTTGAATCCTTATCATACTCGAATTCTAAGGCTTTCCAACCTTAAATTCGTCCACCATATAAATATGATAATCCTTACCTTATTTTGTAACTATCACATAATTACAAATCAGCCCCTCTAGTTTAATTAATTACATTTGATCACAAAACTAATTCTTAATTAATTTATTGACCAATATTAACTAAGCAAATATGATTTATCCTTTAATATATTATTCTTATAACATATTAATAAATCATATTATCCTCTCTCTCTTTATTCATTTCTCCAATCAAGTTGCTTTGGTGAAGGCAACCCAAAAGGACCATGCACCATCGGGTCAAGTACATACCAAAATAGTTATGGACTTAGACACTAATCCAACAGTCTCCCACTTGGATAAGTCTAACAACTATTCTGCGTATGACTTCAGATCCTGATCTGCAATCGTAGTTTTCCAAAGCCGCTGTCAACTCTGATCCTATCAGATACGCGTGTCCTTAGATAAGGAATCATATATTCCTCCATTCTAGATATCATATGAGATGTGATTTCAAATCATTCTCTTTGTACTATATCTCGATTTCCGATTTATGACGACAGACTAACTGAACAAATCAAATTAGCCCTAGCCCGGCCGAGCATTTACGCATGTCATCACTAAACCATCGAGGGGCCCAAAGATATCGCTTTTATCCTACCTTGGATAAAAGGAACGGATAAACTTTGATACAATGATTGCTTGCACTCACTAACCAAATCACACACAACAATATGTTTTATAACACCAAGTTACTAGTGCGTTTTCATATTATCAATGTGCAACCGATTCGCAAGATACAACTCACACATCTCGGTTTCAAGAATATAAGATGTTATTGTCTCACTAATCACTCGAGATAGTGATCCAAGTGAGTGTGGGTTTAATCCAATGCTCAAATCATATTCATAAGCACTCATGAACGTTGCAGCAAACATTTGCTTATGTCTAATACTCTTCTAGACAATCCACACACCAATTCATGACAGTCTTCATTCATATCTACTTCCAACATATGAACGACTGTGGCACGTTTGAATAATTCGATTATTCTTAATAAACTCAATTATTCTGGAAGTCAAAACATGCAAGGTGAAACACAAGAATAATACTAATCCCATATGGCCTCAACCCTTTGAGTATAAACAAAACACGTTTTATTTATCACCATATCAATTACTCATTATTTGTCATTTCGGGTAATCAACTTTTTACTTGAATCATTACACTTGTCCCATGCTCCTAGCATGCACACAATGTTTACCTATGGTTCTTACTTTTGTGAAATAGACAAATTGAACACATTTCCAATCATTCTCATTTCACAACTCCAAATCCATGGTTCTTACTTTTGTAATGTTTACCTATGGTTCTTACTTTTGTAATGTCACTGCACCAAAGTCTCAAAGACTATTGCCAATGATATTACAAAGTCCTCTATCGGAGATTGTTACAAGATAATTCCTTAGATATGATGTCTCTCTCTCAAAGTACATTCCTTTAAACATCCTTTTGCATAAAGGTTTCTAAACTAGACATAGATTTTCAATATTTACTACCCAATATGGACACGCTTCCATATTTTCCATATGACAACTCATTCTTAATAGAATCTTATCTATTCGTAATGATGTCGATATTGTCCATCCAATATGGAAACATTTCCATAATTTCCAATACTATACTTCCAACTACTCACAAGCGACCAATCCTCGTCGAACTTTGGATTGTCCTTTGATAGTTGTTTAATTATTTTAGTCAAAACCGATTCTAGTCCCTTTTCCCTCTAAATGCGCTAGACATTTGGAAAATTTTAGAATGGTAAAACATTAAATCATTTGCAATCGATCCTATACTCGAAGCGTATGGGACATGACGCATAATGTTTTATTTGCTATGTTCTAAAAATTCGAATTGTGAAGAGGAATGCCGTAATCATAATCGAAATTTTAAGAACACACTATGTACCCTTGACTAAATTTATTAACATTCCACAACCTAATCCTTTAGATTTGAAATGAAGCATAATATTCTCTCCCTTAATTATAGCAAAACAACCTTTCAACTCTTATAACTTTGCAAAGTATGACTCTTGTTTTCTATAATTAATATTGCCAACTATGCAATACGTGCCTTAATAATCATACAATCATAACATTTATGCTCCCACTATCATGATGATTATTATAAAACATAACACTTATGCTCCCACTAGCTTCGACACGTATTCATAAACATCTTAACTTTCAGAAAAACAATACTTATTGAATTTCTTAAGTTCATGTTTCTAATACTTAGTGCTTTGATAATATTTTATCAAGACTTCTTGAACTTATACACCTTTGCCTTCGATAGTTCATATGTGTGTCTAAACAATTAAGACTAATTGCCAAACCTCACAATTCAAATTATGGAAAGGGATGCCGTAACCATGATCGAATTCGAGAATGCAATTTTACAATCACTATCTTTTAAAATCTTTCTGAGCGAAAGCATTTTCTCACAATCATTTTCATGAAGGAGGACATCTTATGACACTTAGATTTAAACGGTGTATGTGTTCCTATCCATGTGAATTTGTTAAAACCAAAGTTTACGACAAATTCAAACTCATATGGATCGAACTTTCTTAATCTTGATTTCTTGCCTTATGGTAGCACAGCTGCCCACCACGTCTTCCAAGTAGTTAAGTAGCTCACCTTTTCCTATCAATGTACTTTCCATTGATCAAGGTCCTTGCCTTTTATGCATTCAAATGAGAACTCATAGGACTCACATGCATAATTAACTCGATTGGATTGGCACAGAAACAAAATAATGTCTTCACGATAGGTTGTAAACCTCAACTCGTGTGCTAGTGATGATCGATAAGGCTTATTTGATTTGTTCTTGAAACTTTTCAAGACTATTAAGACTCCCACTGACTCCTTGACATATACGATTCTCTTATCAAAACATTTTTTTGATAAACAAATATTCAAGAGTTAGTGTAGCTTATATCAAAACAAAACACTTCATAATTTTGGTCTTAGTTGGTCTTTGTCTTATCCAAGACATCACAACTTTCCACAATTGATGAATGTTATAAACCTTCTTAATACTATTCACTCAATGTCACAATCTTGACTTTAAGACTTGTTTTGGAACGAAGTATGATTGACTTCTTAATTCGACCATTTCTTCAATCTTTGATTCCTCTTCTTGGACATACAATTGTACCAAGACTCATTAGAGGATCAATTGAGATATGGTTCTTAATCATTAAGACCTATCATTAAGCATAAAATCTACTCTCCCTTCTTCTTAGAATGGAGAAACTCTTATCTTTCTGCCTACTTGATTCTTCTTATTCGTTTTGCTATTGATCTAAACCCTTTAATCATTTCAAAATTACACTTAATCTTGTAAGTGTAATCATATTTACTAAGCCTTTAGTAAATCATGACGAATATCTTTGTTACTCTTATGGTGAACTTGATCAACACACAACTTTGTGTACTCGATCTCCTAGTCCTTCACTTGACACTTTGTCAATGAATTAGTCTAATTTCCAAATACGTAATTTCTCATTCATCGTGCATCCACGTTGCATGATTCCAAGTTTCTGTCCAATTGAAACTTGGGCGATGAGAAACTCTCCCTATTTGGTAAATTCTCGACATTTCCATAACTAAGAATCATATCCATTCGTTGTAGAAATATGCAAACATCAATTTTCAAAACGATTTCATTGCAAGGAAGTAAATAAATAAATAAGTCAAACAAAATTTATTTTATTTATAAAAGCAGCGGAAAAACATTTGTCCTTACAATGCAAAATCTATTGAAAACTATGTAAAAAGAAAATTTCTAACAACTCTATCATAAATATCTAAGCTCAAAATCCAATCTTCAAGTCCATGAGATCGAGATCCATCTCTTGTGATTAGATTCATCTTGCTCTCTTATCAAGCTTCCTTTCTTTTCACCGATCCTTTAAAACATTCAAATGCAATCTTATCACATCATGTATTAAGAATCAATGAATAGGAACTTAATGGAGTTAGATAGTGGATTCTTACCTAAAGCGTAGTCATACTTTTGACTCTCCCATCTCTTAGATCTCTTAGGTAAATAGGGCAACTTCGTCTCCAATTCCCCTTTTCTTGGCAATAAAAGCAAATTGACTCCTTTGGAACAACACATGGAACTACTTCAGACATCGCCTTTTTCTTATGATCAAACTTTTCGATCATTGCATGTCTTTCATTGCCATTGTCTATATCCATATAGGTCTTGAAGGCAGATTCACCAATCAACTTTTCTTTTCTATTGCGCCAAACCATTGCTGATTTAGCAGCAATAAGCATATAGGTGAGATCAATAAGGGTCACGTCGTAGCTCATCATATAGTACTCTCTTACGAACTCACTATACGAGTTAGGAAGTGACTGAAGAATCCAATCAACGGCCATCGCTTCACCGACAACGGATCCCATCATTCTTAATCTATCAATGTGTGACTTCATCCCTAAGACGTGTGCACACACCGACTTGCCCTCTTTATGTTTACTTGCCAAAAGGGCTTGAGTGATATTGAACCTTTCAATTTTACAATCTTGTGGGTTAGGGAGAATAATTGGAGGAGGAGGAGGAAGTGAAGCATGATCTCTTGTTCCTCGATCGAATCGTGGAATATCATCTTCATGTGGAATGCTTGTTCCACGGGATTTGAGAAGACCATAGTTGTCGAACTTTGACATCGGGAGAAAAACGAATTCAAGTTAGTTGATTGATTGAGTCCTTGGTAAATCACCCAAATGAAATTCCAAGGCTAGGACCCAACACAATATCCTACAACTCGGGAGAGGGATGCCGTAACCCAAATTGTAGAACATTTTAAGGTAAGTGAATGACGATTCACTAGTTTCCACCATGAAAAACGAAAAAGAAATTTAAGTTTTAAATCTATGAAAACTCCTAGATCCTTTGAGATTCATTGAACATTTCAATGGCATGTTTAAATCTCGATATGCCCCTCTTGTTTGTAACTGGGATGCCGAGGATCACAAAGCGGGTGTGAATAACCATGCAAAGTTACATGGTGCCCTCACATGTTACAATCACCTATTTGATGTGCCGGTAAACCACACACGCTCCACCGAACTATGACAAACATTGAGTCACCCTTTGCTACCTTTGCTTAGAACCATTTAGTGTGCCGGTAAACCACACACGCTCCACTAACGTCTTCGCAAGGGCACAAAGTGTAATTTCATGGAATTGCATCAATTCACTTTTGCCTAAGTAACTAAGATTGGGAATTTGAAAAACATTTAGTTACTTTGTATTTCATTATACTTATAATGGAAGGTTTCGTCCTATCCTACCCGTTCGGCTAACGACCCTCCACTAGTCAAGAGTGCGGTGGGTAAGAGTGGATACCCATTCAATCGCCATTTTATAGGCAATTTCCTTAAACACCCTTTATAGACCAGCTTCGTGAATGAGGCCTACTAACGGTAAGACTGACTTTTACTCATACACATATATATAATGTTAGACTTTTAATGTTATATATAGTATAGGGTGTATTTTATACTTTTAAAATACTATATGGTTAACTTTAACAATTATACTTTTAATTCAATTAAATGGTTAACCTAAACTTTTATGGATTTATTAAACCTCTTTTAATTATACTCCTTAATTAATTAATAAAACCATAAGGGTGTGATTTGAACTTTTCAAAACATTACTAGAGTTTTAGAATTTAACATTTCTAATTAAACTTTTAATCAACTTTTAAATTCCAAAACTTGAGGGCAAGTTTTGAAACCTTTTTCAAAACATTAGGGTTTTAACTATTTAAATTTCAAAACTTCAAAACTTTTGGGTTCAAATTTAAACTATAAAACCTAAAGGGGAAAATATGAAACCTTTCATAACAACAAGGATCAAATAACAAATAATTTTAAATTAACATTTAATCACATAATTATACATATTTGATTTATTTAATGATTTCTTGCAAAACAATTTATCAATTTACTCAAAATAATTAATCAATTATCTTATAAGGAAACAATTATCTTATAAATTGATAATTATCTTTAATTAGATCAAGAATAGAGTCATATATATATCATAAAATCGGATTTATATTGATCTAACATGATAAGGTAACTATCCTAATACAAAAACAGCAAAAAATCCCGAGATAAGCATTATCTGACGAGTTGACTCGTCGAGTCAGGCATGGACTCGGCGAGTTCAGCCATGGACTCGGCGAGTCCAGTCTCCACAATCCAAAAAATCGAATTTTTCAGTTATACAATGCATCAATACAATTGAAACCAAACCTGGCTCTGATACCACTGATGGGTTTTGGTCATAAGACATCCTATGTGCTCATACAAACCCTAAAGCTTGGATCTAGGTTTCTCTATTGTACATGCTTTGAATCCAAGACTATAAACCCTAATTCTAGCATACAAGTAATCATATTAATATGTAATTAGGTTTAAGATCATACCTTGATTGTTGTGTAGCAATAAAAATCCCAATTCCACCTTGGATTGACTTTGGAATGCTTAGAGTCACAAGTGTCACTCCTCTAATGGCTCACAAACACCATAAGCAAATGGAGAAGGTATAAAGAGAGAGGTGAGAGGTTAGAATTCGTATCTAGGACCTCTTGGGAAGGGATACACGAATTCATGACCCAAGGGGTGTTTATATAGGTGTAGAGATAGGGTTTCAGTCATTATCCTTATCTAGTTGATTATCCATTAAGCAACCAATAAGATAATCCTTGAATCCTTATCATACTCGAATTCTAAGGCTTTCCAACCTTAAATTCGTCCACCATATAAATAAGATAATCCTTACCTTATTTTGTAACTATCACATAATTACAAATCAGCCCCTCTGGTTTAATTAATTACATTTGATCACAAAACTAATTCTTAATTAATTTATTGACCAATAGTAACTAAGCAAATATGATTTATCCTTTAATATATTATTCTTATAACATATTAATAAATCATATTATCCTCTCTCTCTTTATTCATTTCTCCAATCAAGTTGCTTTGGTGAAGGCAACCCAAAAGGACCATGCACCATCGGGTCAAGTACATACCAAAATAGTTATGGACTTAGACACTAATCCAACACTTAGTGAGTTCCCCAACCTACCATATACCATGCATAATCACATACTGCAAGCACTGGGCCACACCCGCTATTTCAGGCCTCGCCCGATCCAAGGCCCCTCCTGGCTTCGAGCCCCGCTTGGTATACAAATATGTTTTACTTTAGGCCCCGACGGTCTCTGGGCTCCGCCCGCTAAACGCATGCAAACATATGACCATAGCACATAACATATAAACTGAAGATACCCTGCTGCATTACTGTCCTAAGTCCTCGCATGTCTTGGGCCTCGCCCCTGTCCTGCTACTAGTGAGCCATGGAACCCTGTCCAAGCTCCTGCTGTTAGTGAGATACGGGCCCCCGCCCACACTCACCTTCCTCTAATCGCGGACCTTGCCCCTGATCTACTACTAATGAGATATGGAACCCCATCCACACTCCGTTAATGGTGGGGTACGGTACCTAACCCACACCCACCTCCCTACCAGGCACATACAAGTATCACACAGACAACAAGTATAAACTAACGTACAAATATTCTCCGGGCACCCGCCTGACATCGGACATTGGTCAGGATTAACAATCTAGCATACATTGCCTAGGGCTAACCCCCGGGTCTTCCTACTCATAAACTACATGACCCGGAATTGTGGTCGTAGACCCATTCACACAATGAGGAGACTCACCTCGTACTGTTGAAACCCTGATGGTACACTTCTGGCTACTATCTAACCAACCTGGCACTGCTGATCCTTTAGCTCCCCGAACTATCAATACCACAATAATACTTGGCCCAAAACAATAATCCTTTGAAGGGTAGAATGACCATTCTACCCCTCCTAGTCCAACTTGATACATACTCAAAGTCTAAGAGTAGGTAAGCTTTCAAGCCCACTAGTAACCCACTAATGGCCCAATTTGCTACAGTGGGCCCAATCCCTTAATGGGCCTTACCCTAAGCCCAATTATATATTCCTTGGCCCATCTTAACTGACTCCTGATGGCTCACAATGGCCTAAAGGCCCAAAATCCAAAACACAACCCATATCGAGGCCCAAAACGTACAAAACCTAACTGGTCGAGGATGCGGGGCGTACTCCTAGGTAGGCTAAGTGTACTGGCTGATGGCTTGTATGCCGAGCGTACTTCCTTGTACACCCATCGTACAACCCTGTTAAGCCACTTTTCCATTAAGTGCTTAATACTCCGATCTAAAGGCTACAAAATCATATCCAAGTCCTCTTCCATGTCTTATTTTATAAAGTCACTAACTTGGTGACTTGCAATCCACCAAATAAGTCAAAACTCAAAATGTGACAACATACTTTCATTCCAAGGGCTAGATCTCAAGCATGAGCACAAATAAGTCTTAAAGGTTGGAAATTTACTACTTATGGGACTCATATGACTCTAAGGGAGGCAACCCTGGACTTAGAAACATGCTTGAGTCCCAAAGATCCATTCTTAGGGCCAAAAGAGTCCATAACTTGCACTAAAAGAGATCTAAGAAATTAATCATCAAGTTCAAAGCTTTATACCTTAAAAAGGTTCGAAATTAGGCAAATATCCCAGATCTATATCTTCTCCTTTGGTCCACCTCTCTCCTTGCTCTTCACTTTTTTTTGAGAAAATGGCTTTACAACACTAGAATCCTTCTTCCAAGGCCTCCATGCTCAAAACACCCACAAGGGAGGTTTTGGGTTTCTTGGTAGCTATAAGAAGATGAGATGGAGGTTGATACCCTGGGTGTTATGTTCTTTATATAGTGGCTTGGACCTAAAATTAGGGTTTCGGGATGATGGGCTTACGCCTTAAGCACCCGTGATTCTTTTACCCTTAAACGGTTGGCGTACCCCAGCCTTACGTTGGGCGTACTCGCATGTTTACCACCTTGCATGCATGGTTCTTCTAGTCATTTATTACCAATAGGGGCCATTTCTATTAATAACTTCAAAGTTTCATAACCCTTCATTCCAAGTCCGTTCCCGATGAACATTATATCCACGAAAAGATGGCGAGAAGTCCTGCGCTTCCAGCAACACACCTCGGCCCAAAACCTCTCGAACAAAACTCAAAACCTAAAAATAACCTACACACCCCTATCCTTGGCTTCTGAAATCCATAAATGAATATTTAGAACAGTGCGTTACAACTCTCCCCCCCTAAACTAGACTTCATCCTCGAAGTCCGCTACGACCAACTATCCTGCAATCTGCTCACGTCCTTCTTGCTCGGTGCACACTTCTCCTGCTCGGTCCCATCCTTGGAGGACCGCCTCTAATGGCCTTCTGCCCAGTCAATTAGCTACCCCATTCCATACTTCTCTTATCATCAATGTCCATGTCTTAAAAATTCTGTTTTCCCTTATCTGCCTTCCGGATGAACCGAGACCACCCTGGTCCCAACTAATTTGCTGATAACTGGGTGATCAGATTCCCACTGGTTACTACAGCCCAGCACAATCTCTCAGTCACTCCCAGCAACTTCCGAAGAAACTTCGGCTATCTACAACTGCTCTATCTACCCTGCCACTCTGGCCCTACAAGTCATGGGATCCTCGATCCCCTATCCTGACCCTACGGTCTCTATCAGGCTCTACTTGTGTCACTATAATCGCAAGGGCCTTGCCCTTGAGTCTCACCCGAACCATTCTACTGAGCTGGTCTGCTCCTAGGTCTCACATATACTTTTACTAACATACGGGCCTCGCCCACAGGTCTCACCCAACTGTATCTTGGAGTGGCCTCTCCCAAGGTCTCACCTCTCTAGGGCGATGCCGGCCAACTCCGTACTAAATCTCAATGAACTATCCTTTCTTGATCCCAACATTTCTATCTAGGAGACACGGGCCTCGCCCAAATTCCACTAACTAGGAGATACGGGCCCACACCCACAGTCCTATGATTGGCTACTAATGAACGTTGCGGCTATCCTGCAATCTTACCACACTCCCCATACTGACTATACCACTGACTACTAACCCGAAAGCATCCCAAATTGCACTTACTCCCACTCCCGACTTCTAAAATAGCTCTCCCCCACTTCGATTCGACTAAACCCCTGCATTCCCCAACATAAGAAGGATTCCAAATCCTTTTCTCTATCAAAAGAGGTCAATTTGCTGACATCCAACCCTTACAACTGCTTAGCAACAACCAACACCAATACTGAACCACTCTAGAAAACTAATAAGGCACCTCCCGAACCCCTCTCACACATGCTACTGCAAATGCATCTTAAAAACTGGCTAGAAAAGAGGGTACTACTATGGACTGCCGACCGAAACCCATGGTAAGGAGATGGCATATAATCCGAACACAACAGGAAAACGATCACATACATTCACTTAACATAATTGCAGTACCATAACAATATAATGAAGAATAAAACTGATGAAATAAAAAGATACTCACCTAGAATGCCTGGTTCTACTCGCGCCTCCACTATAGACAACTGGAAAGCCCTTCTCCCCATCGCAGGCGCCTCTGCTCGGCTCTGATGGCCGTCCGTGATCCTCAAGGTTAAAGGGGAAGGTGTCATCACTTATCCTACCGAAAACAAACTCGGGCACTAGGCCTTCTTGTGGCCCCTCTTAATGCAATGAAACCTATCAAGTCTGATCACTAAGTGGTGGTAGCAGTACAATCCCTACTGAAATGACCAGTCCAGCCGCACTAGAAGCAGCCAGAAACACACCCACTACCACCCCTGCACGCACCCTCGTGCATCCTGCCACACTTGCCACAACGGCTGCAGCCTGATAATCCCTCGATCTCACATCCGACCATTTGGGTCTCTTGCCTGAACCTGGGGCTACCTGCACCTCTTCTAGCTTCCTCTTCCTGATATGCTCCATATCGATCTCCATTTCCCTGGCCCGAGCAATCATATCCCCCAGCGTCTTGCAGCTGGACCTACTCACAAACTCCCTGATGTCACTCCTCAACAGCTCGTTATACTGGTCCTTCTTCATTTCCGCATCCACGACATACTGCGGAACAAAAAGAGCCCTCTCTCTAAACTTGGCGGTGATTTCCACCACTATCTCAGTAGTCTGCTGGAGGTCCTGAAACTCCTGTGCTAACTGTTGCACCTCAATAACTGGTGCAAACTCATCCCTGAACCTTGTCGAGAAATTAGTCCATGACATTGCGTCCAATGCAACATCATCTCCAATTTCATGACCAACCTCCTCCCACCAATCTCATGCTTTGTCCTTCAGAAGACACGAGGAAAGTAGGACCTTGTCCCCCTCGGGACACCGGATCGTACGAAAAGCATTGGCGACGTCAGCCTACCACCTACTGCTAGCAATGGGGTCCCTAGCCCCATGGTAATCTGGAGCTCCACAAGCCCTGAACTCTCAGAATGTCAAGGTACGCACCCCCACCAGAGCCATCATCTCAGCGTGAAAAGCCCCCAACTTCTCATCCAGAAGCTCTAAAATATCCTCCTTGACCAATCCAAAGATCATAGGAGTCTGGTCTAGAATACCGTGCGTAACCTCAACTGATATCAACTCCCTCATCCGCTCCTCGAGCTGCTCGGCTCCTAATCCTGAGCCTGATCCCTCTCCGACACCTGACCCCCCCACTGGTCTCTCACGCAACGTCACCTTGCTAAAAACATATCATAACAACCATCACAATGTTCCATAATGACGAGTGATCACACACCCACTATAAGTTTCCTGGCCTCATCTTGACCCTTTCTGAATCGAGTACGGATTCTCTGCTTTCAGTAGTACGGGCCCATACTACCTTCCACATGTATCCGTACCCTCCTCAAGAATTGCCTCAACTCCACCAAGTCCCTTCTACTCACACTGTTCCCAACACTAATCTAATCCTAGGCTTGCCCTAGGGTAACCTCCAACTCGCACCCAGCCCTCAGCTACTAAAGGTATCTTTATAATGTCATTTAGCCGTTACTGAATACCATGACATGTAACGAGGCTTAGATAATCCTTTGAGTAAAGGACTCGTTCCTACAATGTTTAGACTCAGACGAGATCTGTACAATAGGGCCAAATCTAGCACTTTGAGATTATTCAACCTTGACCACATGTAACTCGACGTATTCACCTAAAGGTTAACTCCCATCACTCAGGGTTTCACAAAGCACAGAGCAAGTAGCATTCAGACAAAATGGAAATCTAACCAGAACATAATCAAGCAATTCTATCCGCATAACAAGAATCTGTACTAGCATCCAATTCATAAAGCTCATACACATATAATAGGCACATAAGGCACCCTTCTTAGATCCTCAGTCCTAGTCTATCATGCAGTTCTCATACTCATATCATAACATAAACTTGTATGGGTAATTTGGGGTACCTACTTGAGCTCGGTTGATTGCATGCACCACACCCTTTTCTCTTTTCAAAGTTCTTCTTTTCATACATTTCTAAAGTTGTTTTCTTTGCTAAAAACCTTTTTTTTACAAAATCAGTTTTTCCTTTTTTAAAATATTTATACCAATTCCTCAGTTTGATTCCAGACATACCCGAGGGTGTATTTGAATCCCTCAAACCAAGGCTTTGATACCAACTTGTAACAACCCAAAAATTTTATTTTTAATTCGATAAACAAACCACAAATTGTCAACCATTCATACAAAACATATCACGTTAGAGTATCATGACCAAATCATTATTTTATTTTATCAGAGTAAACATCCCAGGCTGAATAAACAATGGATGCAATCACCACGAGCTCTTCCCTCCGCTACCGAAAGTACCTAAACCCAAAACTGAAAATCGTAAGCACGAAGCTTAGTGAGTTCCGCAACCTACCACATACCATGCATAATCACATACTGCAAGCACTGGGCCACCCCTACTATTTCGGGCCTCGCCCGCTACATCAGGCCCCGCCCGATCCGAGGCCCATCCTGTCTTTGAGTCCCGCTCGGTATACAGATCTATTTTACTTTAGGCCCCGGCGGTCTCTGGGCCCCGCCCGCTAAACGCATGCAAACATATAACCATAGCACATAACACATAAACTGAAGATACCCTACTGCATTACTGTCCTAAAGCCTCGCATGTTTTGGGCCTCGCCCCTGTCCTGCTACTAGTGAGCCATGGAACCCCATCCAAACTCCTGCTATTAGTGAGATACGGGCCCCCGCCCACACTCACCTTCCACTTATCTCGGGCCTCACCCCTGCTATACTACTAATGAGATATGGAACCTCGTCCACACTTTGCTAATGGTGGGGTATGGGACCTCGCCCACATCCACCTCCCTACCAGGTACATACAAGTATCATACAGACAACAAGTATAAACTAACGTACAAATATTCTCCGGGCACCCGCCTGACATCGGACCTTGCTCCTGATTAACACTAGCATCCATTTCCTAGGGATAATCCCCGAGTCTTCCTAGTCATAAACTACATGGGCCGGAATTGTGGCCGTAGCCCCATTCACACAATAAGGAGACTCACCTCGCACTGCTGAAACCCTGCTGGTACATTTCTGGCTGCTATCTGACCAACCCCGCACTGTTGATCCTCTAGCTCCCCGAACTATCAATACCACAACAATACTTGTCCCAACACAATAAACCTTTCAAGGGTAGAATAACCATTCTACCCCTCTTAGTCCAACTTGATACATATTCAAATTCTAACACTAGGTAAGCTTTCTAAGCCCACTAGTGACACACTAATGGCCTAATTTGCTACATTGGGCCCAATCCCTTAATGGGCCTTACCCTAATCCAAATTATATATTCCTTGGCCCATATTAACTGACTCCTGATGGCTTACAATAGCCCAAAGGCCCAAAATCCAAAACACAACCCACACCGAGGCCCAAAACATACAAAACCAACTGGCAGAGTACGCAGGGCGTACTCCTAGGTACGCTAAGCGTACCGGCTGATGGCTTGAATGCCCATCATACAACCCTGTTAAGCCACTTTTCCATTAAGTGCTTAATACTCCAATTCGAAGGCTACAAACTCAGATCCAAGTCCTCTTCCATGTCTTAATTTATAAAGTCACTAACTTGGTGACTTGCAATCCACCAAATAAGTCCAAACTCAAAATGTGACAACATACTTGCATTCCAAGGGCTAGATCTCAAGCATGAGAACAAATAAGTCTTAAATGTTGGAACTTTACTTCTTATGGGACTCATATGACTCTAAGGGAGGCAACCCTTGACTTAGAAACGTGCTTGAGTCCCAAAGATCCATTCTTGGGACCAAAAGAGTCCATAACTTGCACTAAAAGAGATCTAAGAAATTAATCATCAAGTTCAATGCTTTATACCTTAAAAAGGTCCAAAATGAGGCAAATATCCCAGATCTATATCTTCTCCTTTTTGTCCACCTCTCTCCTTGCTCTTCACTTTTTTGAGAAACTGTCTTTACAACAATAGAATCCTTCTTCTAAGGCCTCCAAGCTCCAAACACCCATAAGGGAGGTTTAGGGTTTCGTGGTAGCTATAAGAAGATGAGATGGAGGCTAATACCCTGGGTGTTCTGTTCTTTATATATTATCTTGGACCTAAAATTAGGGTTTCAGGATGCTGGGCGTACGCCTTAAGCACCCATGATCCTTTTACCCTTAAACAGTTGGCGTACCCCAGCCTTACGCTGGGCGTATTCGCATGTTTACCACCTTGCATGCATGGTTCTTCTAGTCATTTATTTCCAATAGGGTCCATTTCTGTCAATAACTTCAAAGTGTCATAACCCTTCGTTCCAAGTCTGTTTCCGATGAAATTTATATCCACGAAAAGGTGGCGAGAAGTCCTATGCTTCTAGCGACACACCCCGGCCAAAAACCTATCGAACAAAACTCAAAGCCCAAAAATGACCAAAACGCCCCTGGCCTTGGCTTCTGAAATCCTTAAATGAATATTTTAGAACAGGGTGTTACACTCTTCCAAGCTACACTAAATACCCCTAAGCCTAATATATCATCCTAGGATCGTAAGCAACTCCTGGAGAGCCCAAAGATCCCGAGAAAAGAGTTTTTCGAGACTAAAGTCTGCCCGCATGAAGCCTGGTTTTCGAGAAAACATCTAGGTTTCATCAGAAAAAATTATTTTAAGAGATGAGGTGCTGCCCAATTATCATTAAAACATATGAGTGTGTAGTCACTTTCATCTTAGACATAGATATGAAGTATTTTCTATAAAATACGTGCTATTTGTATATTTATTGTTTGTTTATTTGAGATAGGTGTTGAAAGAATGTTTTATACAGGTTTTAAAATGATTTAAAATGTATATGTATTTTTATCTACAAATATGTTGGGTATAACATGGGTAGATGAAATAGTTGGTGTGTGTTAAAATGATGAGAGGCCTTGATGTTGTTGTTGTTGTTGTTCTAGTCATCTGGCAGAGTATAGATGATGCCCACGGACCTTTCTAGACAGACAAGTGGAACGCTGGCAGGCTCGCAACCTATAGGTGTTTGTGAACGATGTGCTCACCGGTGTACTCCATCCCCCTCATGGTTGCCTTAAGGACATGTATGGCTGAGGAATCCCCTTAGCAGTAATGTCCATCCTGGTGATGATCCTTAAGCTAGGTCCCTTATGATAGGTGTTTAGGGACGTAAAGTGAGGATAATGGGAACGGGTAATCAAGGTTATTGTTGGTTGATGAAATTAATAAATTTATTGTTGGATGATGAAATTAATAAATTTATTATCTGTGGCTTTAAAACCGTATATGCTCACTAGGATCCTAAGTTTGACCCTCTCAGCTTTTTATATTACAGGTAGTGGAACCAGAGCATAGTTAGATGATGAAGATGGATTTTTGGATTACAGGCCATTAGATGTAAATATCTATTGTAAGGTCTATAATATGGTGCTTATAATTTGGGTCAGTATCGATGTCGACATCCGAGCTTTTGTAATAAAATGAAAAATACATTTCTTTAAGAAATGCTTTGATAAATATTTTATCATATTTTGTTTTGTGGACAATTTCCGCATATTTTATTTGAGAGAATACTCTAATTTTATTTTAAAGCATAAACTATATCGGTCTTTTCTGGCCAAGAAATTAGGGGATGTCAAAGTTGGTATCAGATCATTAGTTTAAGCGAACTAGGAATTTGTAGGATTTCTAGACTTAAACTTAGAATGCTATGTGATGATTGTGAGATGAGTGTCTACCATATTTTAGACACAAGCACTAGTATATTTTAGGAAAGATGCCTAAAATGCTTTTATGTGCTAAATGCTATATGTTTTCCATATATGACATTATTTGTTCGGATCTATGGTCTGTTGCCAACCGAATCTGGGAAACCTTATGTGTTCAGGATTCTAAGCATACGACTACGATATTAGAACTAGCATGTAATGTTTCGGAGCGATAAGGAGAATTTAAATATCTATCGTGAATGAAGATCTAAATTCACCTAATTTGATGTAAATATAATAATGGCAAAAACACGAAGTGGAGCCAGAAATGCAAACAAAAATTAACAACCTCAACCCCAAGCGGTGGAGCAGGTGCCTACAGTAGAAGCTACACCACGTATCAGCACCAGAAAAAGCCTTGGTGCCTATGCAAGGTCACCATGTTAATTTTGATTTCAAGAATTGAATCACCCTTGGATAGCCTATAAATAGAGGTGTAAATCATTCATTTTCTTCACACCTTTCCAATTCTCTTCTCCTAGTTACTCCCAAACCTTCTATGTTTCCCTAGCACTACCTAAGTGTTAGAGGTGAGTCCCAGAGCGACAAAAGGCTCTGAGAAGAAGAGCTTTCGGCTCAAAAGTTCTACTCGAGCAAAGCCCGATTCCTTGCTAAACCCCCTTGTAAGTGAGTTATGCTTACCCTACTTTAAGTATATGTTTAAGTTCATTATCATTATTATGAACCTATGAACAAGATTTATCAGTAATCCCAAGGTGTTGTACTGATTGATCTACATATGAAGATGATGTCTAGGAAATGATCAAAGTGGGATTTCCACATAGTATACTTTGTATACCAAACGGCCCCTACCTCCGACATGATCCTACCTGGTTGTTCCTTACTTTATAGATCATGACATAGACTTTGAGTTAATAATGAATATAGAATAATAATTAGTCGCAATAAATATTATACTAATACTTAGCAATAATAATACTAGGTTTCGTCAAAGGAAAAGACAGTTGCTAGAAGCGAAGCGCTGCCCGAATTACGAGTCGTCACTTTAACAAGTGAGTGCATAGTTACTTTCATCTTACACATAGATATCAAGTATCTAGATAATTACATGCTTATGTTCTTATTATTTGTGCTAAGAATATTATGTGTTAGATAAGATATTATGAGATGGTATTTAATTGATTTAATCGTATAAGTATTATATACTTATAAATATGTATTGTGTAATGACGACTGATGAGAGATAGGTGATGATAGATATGCGCTGATAAATAGGTGATGCGATATGAGAGACGATTAGGAGATTTCATAACCTTGACCTGCGATGTTGCGATGTAGTCATCTACCAGAGTATAGATGTCTTCCACTGACTAATCTAAACAAGTCATGTGGAAACACCGGCAGGATCATAAACTGTAGGTGATGAGTTACTAATTCAGGCGATGTAGTGACTATGTATTCATGTGATGATACTCTAACCCTTATTTGACATGGATTGGGGGAGTAATTCCCGAATCAGTACTGTCTATGCAATGTAGGCGATGATGCTTAGGAAAAGTCCTTAGGAACAAATATATAAGGAAATGTGATGTAAGGAGATGAGAGGTAAATATGACGTAGGAGATGACCTTAGGGGAAATCTTTAGGGAAGAATAAATAAAGATAATGGGGATGGCTAATTAGGTTAATTGTTTGACATAAAGTATGTGAAGAAAAAAAATAACTATATTATTCTGGGTTGAAAACCATATGTACTCACCAGGTTTCCCAACCTGGCCTACTCAATTTATTTGTATCACACGTATCGATGCGAATGCACGTTACGCTGAGAGATTAAAGGAGATGTAAATCATTAGTGTAAATGAATGTAAGGTCTGTTTATGATTATGATTCTATACTGACGATGAAATCACAATTTTTAGTATAAATAAAATACATTTCTTCGGAAATGCTTTAATAACATCATTATCATGTTTTCTGGGAACAAATTCTACAATACTCTGATTTCGAAATAAGCATAAATAAAATTTTTGAAAATAACCGTGAATTTGGGGATATCAGATGCAAAATTCCTTCTCATAAAAACGGAGAGATGCCTAACATTAGATTGGGCTTATGTTTCAACGCTTGAATCCAAATGTTTTCTTCAAGAGCTTGCTGAGTAGAGATAGAGGAGATGATTTGTTGACCGGATGAGTGATGATCAGCTCAGAAGGAGGTGGAATTAAGGGCTCTTCATGAAGATTATCAGGTTTCCTAATGGTAGAAGCTTCATCAATTGGAACAATCCTCAAAGCAGGAATCGGAGGAGGCATTGAGTGAGAGGCTCGGAAAGCATCAACTGTCTGCTTTTCTTTTATCATCGCCATTTCTTGACTTCTTTTAAATGCTTATGTTAAATTTGATTGCTAACAGACAGAGGGTCATTTCTTATTTTATTCTTCCTAGAGGACTTTTGTGCTGGAAGGTTGTTCTTTAATGGCTTGAAGTCAAAGAATTGTATTACTCACTAGACCGTTTTCATCAAACTCATCCTCTACTTCAAAAGTTTCTACTTCAACAATTTCTTCATCATATGTTTCATCTCGGAGCTCATATTCCGAGATAGGATTCCACTGAACTAGATTTTCTTCCCCTCTTGCATGGGAAAGCCCTATCTTGGATGTAAGCAAATCATCTGTTTTCAAATTTTCTAATTGTTCAAACACCTGTTAAAAGCTCAAACTGATTTGATTGGATAGCTTATCATAGCATCTGCAATTATAGCTTGGGATTTGAGAATATTGAAGGTATCCTCCATGATTATCAGAAGTTCATCAAACTTGTGGTTTGGAGTATCCACAAAATGTTGAGTTGATCGAATGACCTTGATGAGAACTTCCTGCAAAAACATATTCATGCCATCTTTATGCTTGATCTCCTTCTCCAATTGTTGGATTTGTTTTTCATGATGAACATGAGTCTACTTGATGAGCTCATTGGTAGCTGAAATCATGTCATCATGGATCTTTAATGTTGTAGAAGTGGTGGAGATGTGATAATAGAGATTGTCTTTGTACCGTTCCTCAGCTTCTTCCAGTATGCGTTTCAACCAAACAGAAATAAGATAATCTAGTTGTTTAGCTTGGTCGAGCTCCAAAAGAGAAACAACCTTAATCTCAGAAAGAGATATAATCACCAAATCAAGTTTCGAATCAAGCGAGGTGACTTTGGTGGAGATTGTGTCGATTTTAGAATTGGCTTTGACGATTTTATCTCAGAGTTCCAGGATAGCAAACAGATCAACGACGTTGCATTTGAGGAGCCTATGTCCGAAGTGAAGCTTTTAGATTTCTTATCATTATCTCTACCATCATTAGAATCATCCGAACCCATGGTATTATCGTTTTTATCACCTTGATCTTGAGTGCCAGGGTCACCATTAACTGTAGTTTCAAGAAAAGGTGAGGTGGTGTTGTTTCTTTCTTGATTATCTTCTCCTTCCATTTCATTTGAGGATGATTAGGGACCGAAGTCAAAATAAGCTTTGGAAGAAAAGGATTTTCGCAGTAGATTGAAAATTGAAGGAAGTTGAATGGAACCAACAGTAGTGTTGTGATCTTCAAATATGATCTCTTCGGAGTGATCTTCTTCGTCATCAGGCTTAGGATCATCTGCGATAGGTGTAGAAAATGGAACTTCTTTTGCATTATCATCATTATTCTGAGGATGATCACCCACTATAATGTCAGGAGTGGGAACGTCTACACTTGGTTTGGTCTTCGAAGAATTAATGGTTGGCAGAATTTCTTTAACAAATTCTTCATTTGATGGATAAGTGAAGGAAGTGCGACTTTGGAGTGCACATTAACGCATGGAGATCAAAGTTTATTCAACTTATTCTCTTGAGAGCTTTGGATGCCTTAAATGAGCTTTATTAACAACATCAACTCATTCATCTCTAAAAGTACCCAATCATCCTTTACCTAAAGTAGGTATTAGACCGGTTGTGGCTTCTGAGGTGGGAGGGACTACTTTCGTCTCAGTAAGCTTGGAATCAGTGGCAGGGGACACTGATTGTGCTTGTACAAACGAGATAGGGTTATTCCAATTGACTTGTGAGTGTGTCCCATAGGGATCCAAGGGACTTTGTTCAATAACAAAGCCATCCTTTTGGATTCGGGGTAGATCATGAGTAGACTCCTCGTGAGTATTGTTGGATAAGGTGTCTAAGTCCATAACTATATTTGGTATGTACTTGACCCGACCAAGGTCCATGTTCATGGCCGTGAACCCTTGTTAGGTCGTGAACCCCTCCTTGTTAGGCCGTGAACCCTTGTTGGCTGTGAACCCCTCCAAGAAATAATGAAAGCGGCCCAGGATCGACAAATGTCCTATGCAGAAAAGAGGAGACGGCCCATAGAATTTCGGGTGGATGATTTAGTAATACAAAAGGTATTTCATGAAAAGGCGTTATTCTACTTTGGAAGAAAGAATGGTTAGTAAGCAAGCATACTACTTGGAATTGCCTGAAGATTTGACAGATATTCATGAAGTGTTTCATGTGAGCTATCTGTGTAAAGGTTAAGCATATATGATGAAATGGTTCTATTATCTGAGGTGAAACTGGATAATAAGTTAAGTAGAAGAGATCATAAATGAAAGAGCGACTAATCTACGTAATAAAGAAGTGAATTTGGTGCTTCTCAAATTGAAACACCATCGAGGCCCAAATTATACTTGGGAAAGTAAGAATAAAATAAGAGTGAATGTAACATACACGTTTTGAAATCGTGTTTTGTAGTGAATAAAATTCTGAAATACTATGTGAAATTGAGTGTTGAATTCTAACAAATGGTTTTTACTAGAAATGAAGTAAAACTATGTTTAGAATCACTCAGAAAATATTGGAAGTCTTATAAGATTCCAATTAAAAGCCAAATAGTGAAATTTAGCGAAAATATAAAATTTTAAATAAGTAAAATTTTATTATTATATGACTTATAAAATCTCGTTAGAAACTTGTAGGCGAAAACCTCATCGAAATCCGAGTTATAACGAAGAAGTTATGACCAACCGAAGATCCGCGACAAAACCGGCACGGTGCCGAATGACGTAAAAAGTGAGTTTTTGATAAACTACTTTTTAGCCTTAGTAATCTAAATGAAAGTCGTAGTATTCGTTAAACCGAGAAATTCGATAAAAAGAACGCCAAAATCTGACTTCGTATGAGGAAGTTATGATTTTTCGAAGTTTCAACTTAGCAGTAGACAGCTAAAAACTTGAATTTTAGATCGAGCAATTTTTCACCGACACATCCTAAATGAGAATCAAAGGTCTCGTTATTTGTAGTACAACGGTAAAAAGTCTGACGAAAACGGATGTCGGATGAAGAAGTTATGATTTTTTTAACGGATTCTCCGGCCCCGGTCTGTTAAACATAATAATATTAAAAATAAAATCAAAATTAGCCGACGAAGTCTAAACGAAAGTTGTAGAGCGTAATTTTAGCTACGCGTGCATATAAGGAACGTAAAAACGGAGCTCTTATGCGAAAGTTATGGATTTTAGAAGTTCGGGGCCCGAAAACCTAGAAATCTCGCATGAATAGTACCGGCCACGTCACCTCGCACGAAGCAGGTGCGTCACCGGAGATGTGGCCTAGCCTGAGATGCGACGCATGTCCCAATTTGAAGCAGCCACAAGCCCCTGACGCGCCCTTCGCATCGCTTCCACGTCCGAGCTTCGCAACAGGCCTCGTGCCCTTCGCTTCTCGTTCCACCTGCCCTTCGCTGCTGATGCCACCGAGCAGCTTCGTCACCCTCCTACGGACCGAGCCTCGCAGGCACAACGTGGACACCTCCCAGCCACTAATTCTGAACCCTCTCACCCTATATAAAGGGAGGCTGCGAGCCTTCTCGGGTAACTTTGAAAAATTGTCACTTTTCACCCTAATTTCATATATTCACTATTTTGAATTTCCCCGAAGCCCCGGTATCAATTTTCACACCCGAAACACATCCCGAGATCCCCGAGAAGCCCGAAAATTTTATCTTTTTGGTTTTGAAGCCCTACCTTCGCAGATCCTGGTTTTCAATTAAGCTCCTGGTTTTCAACATAGAAAGTCATATTTAAAGCCGAAGTGCTGTCCAAATTACTATTTTAACCCCCGGTTAACTTAAAGGTGAGTTCAATATATAGGAACAATTGTATGTTATGTGTTATATGTGCTATGTGCTTTTCAGTGTTATTATTCTGAGTTATTTTCCCGTGTTATTTTATTCGCTATGTTTAGAGCAATTGTAATACCTTTGACCATGTGATCAGTGAAAGGACTTAGATTCACATTGGTACTGGTACGTAACCTCTGGCCATGTAGAGCATGTCTCCGTAACAGAACGACTTCTATTCTATGGCATTGGCAAATGGTTAGACAGGACTATAAGCCTAAAATCTAACAAGATGTTAATCAGAAATTGCATGTCTTCTATACCATTTGGGCCAAAGCTTTATTGATGTATATCAAGAATTGAAAAGTATATCTTTGAATAAAGTCTTTGATTGATATGAACGCTTGTCACATGATTTCACATATATCTTGTTGTTCGTCTATGCTTTTGCCACATTGAAGTATATATATGGGATAACGTTATATTTTATCTATTATTGAACTCACTAAGCGTCACCGCTTACCCTATCATTGTTTAACAATTGCAGGTGATAAGTAACTAGTATGTTCACATACTGTTGAAAGATTTAGAATAGTTTGTAATAGTACTTTTGTACTTCTGTTTATTTTTGTATAAATTACAATATCCTGGGTAGTTATGTAATATATAACACTTTGTTATAGAGGGTTTGTATCCAATAGTTTGTAATCCCTTTATCAATGCAAAATATTGCTTTTATGAATATGTAAGTAGGATGCTTTGGAGTAATGATATTGTGAAGTATGAAAGTTTGGGTCTTTTAGATATACGAAATTTGGGGTCTTTCAACCATGGTATCAGAGCAGTAGTTTAAGCGAACTAAATTCCACGGATTGGTATTTAGACTAAAACTATAGGCAGTTCAATATATGAACTTAATCATTGTAAGTATAGGGATACAAACCATAGGAAATATATAAGTAAAAGTATGATGTAATAGTAAACCCTAATATTCTAAAAATACTATCTTACTCCGTATTTCAGATCGATGGCTGAATAAGTAAGTAGCCATACCCCTGAGGTTGGTGGAGATCCTCAACCCGAGGAAGTGAATACTCCAGTGTCTCCTCGTGAGGAGCGACTGTTAGGTAAACTTACCAGTGTTATTCGACAGACTATCGAAGAACACAAAAAGAATGATGATAAAGGAAAAGAGAAAGTCACTGGAGAATCTTCAAGCGGAAAGGTAAAGCATCCCTCGTTCAAAGATTTCAAGAGTAGTGGTGCTACGGAGTTTTCTGGTGTCCTTAATCCTATAATTGTTCTAACTTGGATTCAGAACACCGAGAAAGTATTTCGTGTTTCTCATGTGGATGATGAAGACAAAGCTATCTATGGTTCTGCAATGCTCATTAGAGAAGCCTTAGTCTGGTGGGAAGCAACATATGAAGCTCTCGATGGATGTGACCATGAGAACTTATCTTGGGAGTTGTTCAAGACTCGTGTGCTAGAGAAGTATTGTCCTTTAGATATGAGGAGAAGATTGGAGAAGGAATTCCTCAAGCTTAAACAAGGAGAAATGACTGTAAATGAGTATGAAACTCAATTTAATCAAAGAGCAAGGTTTGCTACGAAGTATATTCCAACTGAAGACGAGAAAATTCAGTTATTCATTGAGGGACTACGACACGAAATCCATGATTTCGTTGTCAATCGGGATGTTCTGTCATTCGATAAAGCCGTTGAGTATGCTCGAACGCGTGAGCATGACTTAGAAATGCGTGGTGCCACTCTTACTGTTCCAAAGCATCCACGTACTGAAAGAACTACTCCTGCTTCCACTATTCCACCAGCTCAATCTATTCGAACTGATCCTAGCAAGCAAGCACAATCTCATAGTGCTTTTCGTGGTCGCGGTAGGTCACAATCTTTTTCTATTCAATCGATTTCATGTTGCATTTGTGGAAGGAATCATCCAGGTCAATGCAAAATAGACAAGGAATCCATTGTTTGTTATGGGTGTGGAAAAACGGGTCATATAAAGCCAGCTTGCCCAAGGAAGGATGTGACTTGTTATGCATGTGGTATTACTGGCCACAATAAGCGTTTTTACCCTACTCTTACCAGCTAAGTGACGGGAAGTCAAGCTTCTGTTAAACAACCAGCGAGAAGTCAAGCCCGTGTCCAACAACCGAAGAGTACTCCAGCTAAAAAGGAGGAGGTGCCAAAAGCTAAGGGTCGTGCATTCCAGATTACCGCAGAGGAAGCACGTGAGGACCTGAATGTCGTGACGGGTACATTTCTTGTCAATTCTAGACCTGCTCACATCTTATTTGATTCTGGTGCCTCGGATTATTTTGTATCTTATGAATTTGCACATTCTTTTCAAACTGTTCGCTATGCACTCGCGCAACCATTTCACGTAGATACTGCAGGAAGTATATCATTACTTGCTGATAAAATCTATAGGGATTGTGTCATCGAAATTGAAGGCTATAATTTTGTTGCTAACCTAATCCCTATCTCCTTGCCCAATTTCGATATTATTCTCGGCATGGATTGGTTGTCAAAGAACCATGCAGAACTCTTATGTTACGAAAAGATGGTACACATTCCTATTGAAGGGGAAGATCCTATTCATGTCTACGGTGAACAAAGGATCTTAAAAATAATCTCTTTCCTCAAAGCTCGTAAATTCATATCGAAAGGTTGTCCTATCTATCTGGCCTATACAGTTGACATCTCAAGAAACGAGAATAAAACTGTAAATGATATTCCCATTGTTAACGAATATCCCAATGTTTTCCCCGATGGTCTACCTGGACTTCCTCCGGACAGACAAGTACAATTCCGAATTGACCTTGTGCCCGGTGCTGCTCCGATTGCAAAGACTCCTTATCGTCTTGTGCCAGCCGAGATGAAAGAAATGATGATCCAACTGCAGGAATTACTTGACAAAGGCTTTATTCGATCGAGTACATCTCCCTGGGGTGCTCCAATATTGTTTGTTAAGAAGAAGAACTGATCGATGCGAATGTGCATTGATTATCGTGAGTTGAATAAGGTGACTATCAAGAACAAGTAACGGCTACCTCGCATCGACGATTTGTTTGATCAACTTCAGGGTGTTAGCTATTTATCAAAAATTGATTTGAGAGCTGGCTATCATCAGTTGAAAGTACAAGAGAAAGATGTACCGAAGACTTCTTTCCGTACTCGTTATGGGCATTTTGAATTCCTTGTCATTCCATTCGGTTTGAGAAATGCTCCTGCCGTATTCATGGATATGATGAATCGAGTATGCCGCCCAATGCTCGATAAGTATGTCATCGTATTCATTGACGATATTCTAATCTATTCCAAGTCTGAAGTCGATCATGCCGTTCATATTCGTGAAATTTTAGAACTTCTTCGAAAGGAGAAACTTTATGCTAAATTCTCAAAATGTGAATTTTGGCTTCGTCAAGTTCAATTTCTCGGCCATGTTATTTCTAGTGACGGTGTATCAGTAGATCCCATCAAAATCGAAGCCATTCAAAATTGGGAAGTGCCCCGTAGTGCTTCCGAATTCAAAGTTTCTTAGGTCTCGCGCTATATTACCGGAGATTCATTAAAGACTTTTCTCGTATAGCCGTACCTCTCACGAGTCTTACACAGAAGTAAGTGAAGTTCGAATGGGGTGAAGCTCAAGAAAAAGCTTTCTCAACTCTAAAAGATCTTTTGACTCATGCTCCCATTTTATCACTCCCAGAAGGTGATGATGATTTCTCCGTGTATAGCGATGCTTCAAGATTGGGACTCGGTTGTGTGTTGATGCAACATGGTAAAGTGATAGCCTTCGCCTGAAGACAACTAAAATATTATGAAAAGAATTATCCCACCCATGATCTTGAACTCACTGCAGTAGTATTTGCCCTAAAACTTTGGAGACATTACCTTTTTGGTATCAAATGCCAATTGTTTACCGACCACAAGAGTCTCAAGTATATATTCAGTCAGCAAACTCCAAATATGAGACAAAAACGAGCCATGGAGCTGATCAAGGACTATGATTGCGAAATCCTGTACCATCCTCGAAAGGCTAATGTGGTTGCAGATGCACTTAGTAGGAAAGTTCATCGTAATAGTATGTGTTATACTATTACTCACACTACAGTGAAGTTCACTATTCTTGATGAACTAGAGAAGTGGCAAGTTGAGGCCTTAAAGCCAGAAAATGTGAAGAAGGAAGGAATGGTACATTATGCTGATCTTTTACTTGATGATCCACGAGGATTAAAAGTACTTAAGAATCGTCTATGGATTCCAAATATTGGTGGATTAATACAGAAGATTTTAGATGAAGCTCATAAGTCTAAATTTTCAATACATCCTGGTACAAGTAAAATGTACTATGATGTAAAAACGGATTATTGGTGCCTGGATTAAAGAGAGACGTTGGAAGATATGTACAAGAATGCTTAGTTTGCTTACAAGTCAAAACAGAGCACCAAAAGCCTTACGGAAACCCAGAAAGTCTTAGTGTTCCTGTATGGAAGTGGGAAGAGTTGTCCATGGATTTTATTACCAAATTGTCAAAGACTACTAGACAGCATGATAGCATTTGGGTAATCATCGACCACCTGACTAAGAGTGCACATTTTCTCGCCATGCGTGAAATGGATCCAATGGAGAAATATGCACAAGTATACTTGGATGAAATTGTTGCAAGACATGGTGTGCCACTAAAGATCATTTTCGATCGCGATACTCGCTTCACTTCTCACTTTTGGGCAAGTATGCAACACAAATTGGGATCTCGAGTTGCTCTCAGCACCGCATATCATCCCCAGATAGATGGTCAAACGGAGAGAACAATGCAAATAGTAGAAGATATGCTTCGTGAATGTGTCTTGGAGTTCGGTGGTAACTGGGATAAATACTTACCGCTTGTCGAATTTACGTATAATAACAGTTACCACACTTCAATAAAAATGCCACCATATGAAGCATTATATGGTCGTAAATGCCATACACCGTTATGTTGGCGTGATGTAGGACAGAAGCTCCTTGTAGGCCCTGAAATGATTCAAGACACCACCGCCAAGATTCAAATTGTACTAGAAAGAATAAAAGCGGCCCAGGATCGACAGAAGTCCTATACAGAAAAGAGAAGATGAAGTATAGAATTCCAAGTGGGTGATTTCGTGATGCTGAAGGTATCCCCATGGAAAGGCCTTATGCGATTTGGGAAGAAAGGAAAGTTGAGTCCTAGATTTGTTGGTCCTTTCAAAATCATCCAGAGAATTGGAAAGCAAGCATACCGCTTAGAATCCCCTGAACATATGGCAGGTATTCATGATGTGTTTCATGTAACTTATCTGCGCAAATGCTTGAGCATCTACGATGAGACAGTTCCATTATCCGAGGTGAAATAGGATAATAAGTTAAGATATGTTGAAGAGCCTAAAGAAATCGTGAATGAAAGAACAACTAAGCTACGCAATAAAGAAGTAGAATTGGTGCTTGTCAAGTGGAAACACCATCGAGGCCCAAACTATACTTGGGAGAATAAGAATGCGATAAAAGCAAAATATCCCCATTTATTTTAATCGATGTAATTTCGGGGACGAAATCCTCAAAAGGAGGAGGTATTTGTAACATACACGTTTTGAAATCGTGTTTTGTAGTGAATAAAATTGTGAAATACTATGTGAAATTGAGTTCTGAATTCTGTCAAATGGTTTTTAATAGAAATGAAGTAAAACTATGTTTAGAATCACTCAAAAAATATTGGAAGTCTTATGAGATTCCAATTAAAAGCCAAATAGTGAAATTTAGCGAAAATATAAAATTTTAAATAAGTAAAATTTTATTATTTGATGTTGTAGAAAATCTCGTTAGAAACTTGTAGGTGAAAACCTTGTCGAAATCCGAGTTATAACGAAGAAGTTATGACCAACCGAAGATCCGCGACAAAACCAGTATGGCGCCGAATGACGTAAAAAGTGAGTTTTTGATAAACTACTTTTTAGCCTTAGTAATCTAAATGAAAGTTGTAGTATTCGTTAAACCGAGAAATCCGATAAAAAGAACGCCACAATCTGACTTCGTATGAGGAAGTTATGATTTTTCGAAGTTTCAACTTAGCAGTAGACAGCGAAAAAATCGAATTTTAAATCGAGCGATTTTTGACCGACACATCCTAAATGAGAATTAAAGGTCTCTTTATTTGTAGTACAACGGTAAAAAGTCTTACGAAAACGGATGTCGGATGAAGAAGTTATGAATTTTTAACGAATTTTTCCTGTCCCGGTCTGATAAAAATAATAATATTAAAAATAAAATCAAAATTAGCCGACAAAGTCTAAACAAAAGTTGTAGAGCGAAATTTTAGCTACACATGCATATAAAGAATGTAAAAAGCAGAGCTCTTATGCGAAAGTTGTGGATTTTAGAAGTTCGGAGTCCGAAAACCTAGAAATCTCACATGAATAGTACCGGCCATGTCACCTCGCACGAAGCAGGTGCGTCACTGGAGACGTGGCCTAGCCTGAGAAGCGATGCATGTCCCAATACGAAGCAGCCACGAGCCCTTGATGCACCCTACGCATCGCTTCCACGTCCGAGCCTCGCAGCAGGCCTCCTGGCCTTCACTTCTCGCGCCACCTGCCCTTCGCTGCTGATGCCACTGAGCAGCTTCGTCACCCTCCTCCGGACCAAGCCTCCCAGGCGCGATGTAGACACCTCCCAGCCACTAATTCCGAACCCTCTCACCCTATATAAAGGGAGGCTGCGAGCCTTCCCGGGTAACTTTGAAAAATTGACACTTTTTCACCCTAATTTCATATATTCACTATTTTGACTTTCCCCGAAGCCCCAGTATCAATTTTAGCACGCGAAACACGTCCCGAGACCCTCGAGAAGCCCAAAATTTTTATCTTTTTTGGTTTTGAAGCCCTACATTCGCAGAGACTGGTTTTCAATTAAGCTCCCGGTTTTCAACATAGAAAGTCATATTTAAAGCCTAAGTGTTGTCCAAATTAGTATTTTAACCCCCGATTAACTTAAGGTGAGTTCAATATGTACGAAAAATTGCATGTTATGTGTTATATGTGCTATGTGCTTTTCAGTGTTAGTATTCTGAGTTATTTTCCCGTGTTATTTTATTCACGATGTTTATAGCAATTGTAATACTTTTGACCATGTGATCAGTGAAAGGACTTAGATTCACATTGGTACTGGTACGTAGCCTCTGGCCATGTAGAGCATGTCTCCATAAGAGAACAACTTCTATTCTATGGCATTGGCAAATGGTTAGACAGGACTATAAGCCTAAAATCTAACAAGATGTTAATCAGAAATTGCATGTCTTCTATGCCATGTGGGCCAAAGCTTTATTGATGTATATCAAGAATTGAAAAGTATATCTTTGAATAAAGTCTGTGATTGATATGAATGCTTGTCACATGATTTCACATATATCTTGTTGTTACTTTTTGCTTTTGCCACATTGAAGTATATATATGACATAACGTTATATTGTATCTATTATTGAACTCACTAAGCGTCACCGCTTACCCTATCATTGTTTAACAATTGCAGGCGATAAGTAACTAGTATATTCACATACTGTTGAAAGATTTAGAATAGTTTGTAATAATACTTTTGTACTTCAGTTTATGTTTGTATTGTTGGATTAGTGTCTAAGTACATAACTATTTTTGTACGTACTTGACCTGTTGGTGCATGGTCCTTTTGGGTTACCTTCATCAAAGCAACTTGATAGGATGAATTATGGAGAGAAAGGATTAATTATGATTTATTAATATATTATGAGAATAATATATTAAAGGAGAAAGCATATTGTTTAATTAATATTAGTCAAGAATTCATAAGAATTAAGTTTGTGGCTAAAAGACATTAATTAAACTTAAGGGACTAGAACTGTCAATTGTGTGATAGTTGAATATTAGGCTAATGGACTCCATAGAGGATGGAGTGGACGAATTCTATGGGGAAACCCATTAGAAATCATCCTAGGCCTTTAAGGAAGGAGTCCATGGGTTGCTTAGGGCCTAAGCATTCAAATTAGGGTTTCCTTGTTAGATAACCCTTATAGCCTCACTATTTAAAGAACCCTTATGCCCCAAAAACGTGGTGAACTTGTTCTCGAGGGTTATCACACGTTTTGGGCAGCCTCCTCTCTCCTTATTCTTCATCCTCTTGCTCTTGGTGTTTGTGAGCCATTAGAGGAGTGACATTTGTGACTCTAAGCTTTCTAAAGTCATTACAAGGAGGAATTGAGATTGTTATTGCTACATAACAATCAAGGTAATATCTAAACCTTTTTCTTAAGTAAATATGATTGTTTGTATGCTATAATTAGGGTTTAAAGTCTTGGATGAATTGCATGTACAATAGAGAAACCTAGATCCAAGCATTAGGGTTTGCATGAGCACATATGATGTTCTTATGGCTAAAACCCATCAGTGGTATCAGAGCCTTGATTGGTTTCTATTGTATTGATGCCTTGCATGTTCATTATTGCTGCAAAATCGAAATTTTGGCTTTCTGACTGATGAACTCGAAGAGTTCCAATGTGGACTCGGCGAGTCCATAGAGAAACTCGGCAAGTTCGAGCGTCAGAAGGAGGAAGTTTCGGGATTTCTTGTTGTTTTGGTCATGGATACTTGCCTTAACTGTTTTGGGTGATTAAAATTCAAATTTTAATCATATTTTGAGTGTATCCTTGATTAAAAAAAAAGATAATTACCAATTGATTAGATAATAACTTCGTTATTTGATTAAACTTTTATTATTTGTATTAATTGGGTAACTTACTTTGCATGAAATTGAAATTAGGTCATATATATTATGATAAAATTAATTGTTTAATTTAAGTTATTTGCTATTTGATTCTTATGTTTTGAAAAGTTTCACACTTGCCCTTAAGTTTTGGAATTTAAAATTTTGATTAAAAGGTTTGTTTTTGAAATATTTAAATTCTAAACCCTAATGTTTTGAAATGTTTCAAAACTTGCCCTCAAGTTTTTGAATTTAAAAGTTAATTTAGAAATGTTAAATTCTAAAACCCTAATATTGTTTTGAAAAGTTCAAATCACGCCCTTATGGTTTTATTAATTAATTAAAGTGTATAATTAAAAGAGAGTTAGTAAATTCATAAAGTTTTGGTTTACAATTTAATTAAATTAGAACACCTAGTATTTTAAAAGTGTAAAATACACCCTATACTATATATAACATTAAAAGTGTAATATTATATATGTATGAGTAAAGTGTCAAGTCTTACCGTTATAAGACCTCATTCACGAAGTTGGTCTATAAGGGGTGTTTAAGGAAATTGCCTATAAAATGGTGATTGAATGGGTATCCACTCTTACCCACCGCACTCTTGACTAGTGGAAGGTTGTTAGCCGAACGGGTAGGATAGGACATAAACCTTCCATTATAAGTATAATGAAGTATAAAAGTAACTAAATGCTTTCATAAAAATTCCCATCTTAGTTACTTTAGGCAAAAGTGAATTGATGCAATTCCATGAAACTACACTTTGTACCCTTGCAAAGACGTTAGTGGAGCGTGTGTGGTTAACCGGCACACTAAATGGTTCTAAGAAAAGGTAGCAAAGGGTGACTCAATGTTTGTCATAGTTTGGTGGAGCGTGTGTGGTTAACCGGCACATCGAATAGGTGACTGTAACATGTGGGGGCACCATTTAAGTTTGCATGGTTATTCACACCCATTTTGTGATCCTCGGTATCCCAGTCACAAACTAGAGGGGCATATCGAGATTTAAACATGTCATTGAAAAGTTCAATGAATCTCAAAGGATCTAGGAGTTTTCAAAGCACTAAAAACTTAATATGTTTTTCATTTTTCATGGTGGAAAATTAGTGAATCGTCATTCACTTACCTTCAAATGTTCTGCAATTTGGGTTACGACATCCCTCTCCCGAGTTGTAGAATATTGTGTTGGGTCCTAGCCTTAATATCTCATTTGGGTGATTTATTAAGGACTCAATCAATCAACTAACTTGAATTTGTTTTCTCCTATTTTGTAGATGTCAAAGTATGACAACTATGGTATTCCCTAATCCCGTGGAACAAGCATTCCACATAAAGATGATATTCCAAGATTCGATCAAGGAACAAGAAATCATGCTTCACTTCCTCCACCTCCTCCAATTATTCTCCCTAACCGACAAGATCGAAGAATTGAAAGGTTCATTGTCACTAAAGCCCTATTGGAAATGAAACATGAAGATGGTAAACCTGTGTGTGCCCACGTTCTAGGAATGAAATCACACATCGATAGGTTGATAATGTTGGGTGCGTCATTCCCTGATAAGTTGGTTGTGAGTTGGGATCTGCAGTCACTCCCTAAATCGTATAATGAGTTCAAAAGAAAGTATTATATGATTGATCATGACGAAAACCTCATTGACCTAACTCACATGCTCATTCCTGTTGAATCGGAAATGATTTGGCAAAGTAATGGAGCATATTTGTTGGGAAAGTCAACCAACCATGCTTCCGAGGACGTTTTAGGAGAACTGACCAGCGTTTACTGTCAAGTGAAAGGGCGTTGGATACAAGTCTACCCTAAGAGCCTAAAGAGTCTATAAGATGGGAGAGTCAAAGAGTATGGCTGTGCTTCAAGTAAAATCCACTATCTAACTCCATTAAGTTCCTATTCGTTGATTCTTAATACATGATGTGATAAGATTGCATTTGAATGTTTTATAGGATCAGTGAAAAGAGAGGAAGCTTGATGAAAGAGCAAGATGAGTCTAATCACGAAGAGATGGATCTCGATCACATTGATTTGAAGATTATATTTTGAGCTTAGAAAGTTATGATAGAGTTGTTAGGAATATTTGATTACATAGTCTTTCAATTGATTTTACATTGTAAAGACAAATGTTTTCCGCTGCTTTTATGAATAAATTAAATTTTGTTTGACGTATTTATTTATTTATTTACTTCCTTGCAATGAAATCGTTATGAAAAATTGATGTTTGCATATTTCAACAACGAATGGATGTGATTCTTAATTATGTTATTTGTGGAAAGTTCAAGAATTTACCAAATAGGGAAAGTTTCTCATCGCCCAAGTTTCAAATGGATAGAGACTTGGAATCATACAACAAGTATTGCATGATGAATGAGAAGTTTCATATTTGAAAATTAGACTAATTCGTTGAAAAAGTGTCAAGTGAAGGACTAGGAGATCGAGTATACAAGGTTATGTGTTGATCAAGTACACCACAAGAGTAACAAAGATATTCATCATGAATTACTAAGGTTAAGTAAATAGGATTACACTTATGAGATTAAGTGTAATTCTTAGTTGATTGAAAGTTTAAATCAATAGCAGAACAAATAAGAAGAATCAAGTAGGCAATAGGATAAAAGTTCCTCTATTCTAAGAAGAAGGGAGAGTACCTTTTATTATGTTTTATGATAGATATTAATGATTAAGAACCATATCTCAATTGATCCTCTAAGTGAGTCTTTGTGCAATTGCATGTCTAAGAAAAGGAATCGAGAATTGAAGAAATGGTTAAATCAAGAAGCCAATCATACTTCGTTCCAAAACCAAATCTTAGAGTTAAGATTGTGACATTCAGTGACAAGTATTAGGAAGGTTGATAACATTCATCAAATGTGGAAAGTTGTGATGTCTTGGATAAGACAAAGACCAACTAGGACCAAGTTTATGAAGTGTTTTGTCTTGATAAAATCTACACTAACTCTTGAATATTCGTTTGCTGAGAAATGTTCATTAACAAAAGAATATTATATGTCAACGAGTCAGTGGGAGCCTTAATGATCTAGAAAAGTTTCAAGAACTAATCAAGAATAAACCTTATCGATCATCACTAGCACACGACTTGAGGTTTACAACCTATCGTGTTGACACTATTCTGTGTCGTTCCAATTGAGTTAATTATGCATGTGAGTTCTATGAGTTCTCATTTGAATGCATAAAAGGCAAGGACCTTGATCAATGAAAAGTAAATTGATAAGGAAAGGGTGAGCTGCTCAACTACTTGGAAGACATGGTGGGCACTCGTGTTACCATAAGGCAAGAAATCAAGATTAAGAAAGTTCGGTCCATAAGAGTTTAGATTTGTCACAAACTTTGATTTTGCCAAATACGCATGGATAAGAACACATACACCATTAAAATCTAAGTGTCATAAGATTCCTTCCTTCAGGAAGATGACTGTGAGGAAATGCTTTCACCAAGAGAGATTTTAAGAAGATAATGATTGTAAAATTGAATTCTCGAATTCGATTATGGTCACGGTATCCCTTTCCATGATTCGAATTGTGAGATTTGGCAATTAGTCTGAATTATTTAGACACACATATGAGCTATCTAAAGCAAAGGTGTATAAGACTAAGAAGCTTGATAAAAGATTATCAAAGTATTAAGTATTAGAAATATGAACTTAAGAAATTCAACAGGTACTGTTTTTCTGAAAGTTGAGCTATTTTGTGAATACATGTCAAAGCTAGTGGGAGCATAAGTGTTATGCTATTATAATCATCATGATAGTGGGAGCATGAATATTGTGCTTGTATGATTATTAAGGCAAGTATTGCAAGTTAGCAATATTAATTATAGAAAACAAGAGTTATACTTTGCAAAGTCGTAAGGGTTGAATAGTTGTTTTGCTATAATTAAGGGAGAGAATATTATGCTTCATTTCAAATCTAAAGGCTTAGGTTGTGGAATGTTAATAAATTAAGTCAAAGGATGCATAGTATGTTCTTAGTTCGAATTGTTAGAACGTGACACATTAAATATTATGGCAAAAGATTCATAAAGTATCGTATCTTTTATTATCGTGTCCCATATGCTTTAGGTATAGGATCGATTGCGAATGCTATAATATTTGACCATTCTAAAATTTTCCAAATGTCTAGCACATTTAGAGGTAAAAAGGACTAGAATCAGTTTTGACTAAGATAATTAAACAACTATCAAAGGACGGTCCAAAGCTCGCTGAGGATTGGTCGCTTGTGAGTAGTTGGAAGTATGATATTGGATGGACCATATCGACATTATTATGAATAGATAAGATTCTATTAAGAATGAGTTGTCATATGGCAAATATGGAAATGGTTCCATATTGGGAGTTGGATATTGAGAGTCTATGTCTAGATTAGAGAATTTTATGCAAAAAGATGTTCAAAGGAATGTACTTTGAGAGAGAAACATCACGTCTAGAGAATTGTATTGTAACAATCACAAATAGATAACTTTGTAATTTCATTGGCAATAGTCATTGTGACTTTTGTCATATAACATTACGAAAGGATCATTGCATAAAATGTTAGAATCTAGCATATTCTATTAGTGGAAAGAATTTGATATTTTTTCACTTGTGAAAAGGATTAGGAGTTGTGAAATGAGTATGATTGGAAATGTGTTCATTTGATCTATTTTCACAAAGTAAGAACCATAGGTAAACATTGTGTGCATGCTAAGAGCATGGGACAAGTGTTGTAATAATTCAAGTAAGAAGTTGATTACCCGGAACAACAAATAATGAGTAATCGATATGGTGATAAATAAAAGGTGTTTTATTTATACTCAAAGGTTTGAGGCCATATGGGATTAGTATTATTCTTGTGTTTCACTTTGCATGTTTTGACTTCCTGAATAATTTAATTGGTTCAGAATAGTCAAATTATTTTGAACGGGCCACAGTCGTTCATATGTTGGAAGTAGGTATGAATGAAGACTGTCGTGAATTGGTGTATGGATTGTCTAAAGTGTATTAGACATATGCAAATGTTTGCTACAATGTTCATGAGTACTTATGAATATGATTTGAGCATTGGATTAAACCCACACTCACTTGGATCACTTCATGAATTGTATCACAAGTGATTGGTGAGACGATAACATCTTATATTCTTGAAACCGAGATGTGTGAGTTGTATCTTGCGAATCGGTTGCGCATTGATAATATGTAAACGCACCAGTAACTTGGTGTTATAAAACATATTGTTGTGTGTAATTCGGTAAGTGTGTGCAAGAAAGCATTGAATCAAAGTTTATTCATTCCTTTTATCCAAAGTAGGATAAAAGAGATATCTTTGGGCCCCTCGATGATTTAGCGATGGCATCTAAGCACTTGGCCAAGCCGGGACTAAATTGATGTGTTCAATTGTAGTCTGTTGTCAGTCATCATAAATCGGGAATCGGGAAACAGTATAGAGAGAATGATTAAGTTTGTGTCTCATATCTATACGATATCTAGAATGGAGGAATATATGATCTCTTATCTAAAGGACACGCGTATCTAATAAGATCAGAGTTGACAGCGGCTTTGGAATGCTACGATTGCAGATCAGGATCTGAAGTCATACACAGAATAGTTATTAGACTTATCCAATTGGGAGACTGTTGGATTAGTGTCTAAGTCCATAACTATTTTGGAATGAACTTGACCCGATGGTGCACGGTCCTTTTGGGTTGCCTTCATCAAAGCAACTTGATAGGATGAATTATGGAGAGAAAGGATTAATTTTGATTTATTAATATATTATGAGAATAATATATTAAAGGAGAAATCATATTGTTTAATTAATATTAGTCAAGAATTAATAAGAATTAAGTTTGTGGCTAAAAGACATTAATTAAACTTAAGGGACTAGAACTGTCAATTGTGTGATAGTTGAATATTAGGCTAATGGACTCCATAGAGGATGGAGTGGACGAATTCTATGGGGAACCCCATTAGAAATCGTCCTATGCCTTTAAGGAAGGAGTCCATGAGTTGCTTAGGGCCTAAGCATTCAAATTAAGGTTCCCTTGTTAGATAACCCTAATAGCCTCACTATTTAAAGAACCCTTATGCCCCAAAAACGTGGTGAACTTGTTCTCTAGGGTTTTCACACATTTTGGGCAGCCTCCTCTCTCCTCATTCTTCATCCTCTTGCTCTTGGTGTTTGTGAGCCATTAGAGGAGTGACATTTGTGACTCTAAGCATTCTAAAGTCATTACAAGGAGGAATTGAGATTGTTATTGCTACATAACAATCAAGGTAATATCTAAACCTTTTTCGTAAGTTAATATGATTATTTGTATGCTAGAATTAGGGTTTAAAGTCTTGGATGAATTGCATGTACAATAGAGAAACCTATATCCAAGCATTAGGGTTTGCATGAGCACATAGGATGTTCTTATGGAAAAAACCCATCATGTATAAATTACAATATCCTGGGTAGTTCTGTAATATATAATACTTTGTTATAGACGGTTTGTATCCAATAGTTTATAATCCCTTTATCAATGTAAAATATTGCTTTTATGAATATGCAAGTAGCATGCTTTGGAGTAATGATATTGTGAAGTATGAAAGTTTGGGTCTTTCAAATAGATGAAAGTTGGGGTCTTTCGGTTAAATATCCCTAATTGTTTTAATCATTATGATTTCGGGGATGAAATTCTCAAAAGGAGGAAGTACTTGTAACATACACATTCTGAAATTGTGTGTTCTTATTATTAAAAGTGAATAAAATTGAGCGTTGAGTTCTAACAGATAGTTCTTACTAGAAATGAAGTAAAACTATGTTTAGAATTACTCATAAAAATATTGGAAGTCTTATGAGATTCCAATTAATAGCCAAATAATAAAAATTTAGCGAAAATATAAAATTTTAAATAAGTAAAATTTTATTATTTGATGTTGTAGAGAATCTCGTTAGAAACATTTAGGCGAAAACCTCATCGAAATCCGAGTTATAACGAAGAAGTTATCACCAATCGAAGATCCGCGACAAAACTAGCACAGCGCCAAATGACGTAAAAAGTGAGTTTTTTGTTAAACTACTTTTTAGCCTTAGTAATATAAATGAAAGTCATAGTATTCATTAAACCGAGAAGTTCGATAAAAAGAACGCCAAAATCTGACTTCGTATGAGAAAGTTATGATTTTTCGAAGTTTTAGCTTAGCAGTAGACAGCTAAAAACTCGAATTTTAGATCGAGTGATTTTTAGCCAACACAACCTAAACAAGAAGTGAAGGTCTCGTCATTTGTAGTACAACGATAAAAAGTCTTACGAAAACGGATGTCGGATGAAGAAGTTATGAATTTTTAACGGATTTTCGTATCCCGATCTATTAAAAATAATAATATTAAAATTAAATTAAAATTTAGTCGATGAAGTCTAAATGAAAGTTGTAGAGCATAATTTTAGCTACGCGTGCATATAAAGAACGTCAAAAACGGAGCCTGTATGCTAAAGTAACAGATTTTAGAAGAATTGGGTGCAATTTTCGAGAAATTAAGGATAAGACCCAGAATATTCGCATGAACAGTAGTCGCTTTACCCGGAACCGACGCGTGTCGCATGCTGATTCCATCGAGGGTGCAGTCCAATGAAGTTCAGACGTGCCTCGCTTCGTGTCACCCTTCTGAGCCTCGCACCTGGCCGCCTTGCATGCGCGATGTCTGGCGTCCAACCCTCGCATCCGAGCTAGCTGCCGCGTCAGAGCCTCGCTATTGCGCCCTCTGCCTTTGCCTCCTGATGTCGCATGTTCTTTCTGCCAGCGCACCATTCGAACCTCGGCTCTATAAAGGGGAGGGCTGCGAGATCTTCCGAGAAAATTTAGAAAATTGGCACTTTTCACCCAATTTTTTTATATTTTGACTATTTTGACATCCCCGAAGCCCTGATGTCAATTTTAACACCCGAAACACGCCCCGAAGTGTCGTGAAGCCCGAAAAAGTTATCTTTTCTATGACATCCCCAAAATCTCGGCCAGAAAAGACCGATTTTCATTTATGCTTTTAAAATAATTTCAGAGTAAATCCTTTTGATTTGAAAGAGTTGCGGAATTTGTTCCCAAAAACAAAACATGATAAAACAGTGTTTACCAAAGCATTTCATAAAAGAAATGTATTTTCATTATATAATCAAAACTCGGGGTGTCATGTTCCGATACAGACCAATAAGCATAAACGATAACATTACAAGTCATTCAACAAATATATACATATACAGACTTGTAAATAAAACAACTTGATGGTTCATCCATCTTACGCCCTTGCGCCACTTCCTGTAATACAAATAAAACTGAGTGGGTCAGGCTTGGGAGCCTGGTGAGCATATAGGGTTTTCAACCCACAATAAATAATTATATTTAATTCCACCAATCAACAATAACCCGATTACCCATTCCCGTTATTCTCACTTTACGTCCGTAAAACAACTAACACAAGGGACCTAGTCTTAGAATATTTCATCGGGGCGACAACACATGCATTCGGGGGTTTCCCGGCAATATATGTCAAATAAGGCAACCATGAGGGGGATGGAATACAACGAATGAACACCCAAGTTCATTAACACCTACAGGTTATGAGCCTGCTAGCGTTCCACTGGACTGTCTAGAAAAGTCTGTGGTCGTCATCTAAATTCTGCTAGATCACTGGATCAAAACAACATCGAGGCCTCTCATTTGTTTATTACACACCAACTATCTACTCATGTTCTACCCAACATATTAGTAGATAAAACATAAATTTTTATACATAGTTTCAAAACCTGTATAGCATGCTCGATCAATACATTTTCCATATAACAGATGAGGCACACACACATAACACGTATTTCATATAGAAATAATCAGATCTGTAAGATAGAAGAAAGTGAATATACATTCACACACATAACAACAAAATATACACATAACACGTATTTCGTATAAAATACTTCATAATTATGCGTTAGAAGAAAGTAACAACACATTCACACATATAAACAACAATATACTTAATACACTCAAATCATACTTGTATTATTATCATGTTTATGAAAGGTAGTATACACTCACTTGATCAGAAGATGATCGGACAACACTACGACTTGCAAAAGTAGTAATCCTCAGCAGATCTGGAAGGTCACTACAAAAATCGAACTTCTCGCGCGCAGAGCTTCGGCTCGGAAACCGCACTTCTCGGGATCTTCGGGATCTCGGGACTTGCTTCGGGACTCAGGAATATTACCGGGGCTTCGGGGTATTTCTGGAACACAAAACGATGCAAAACAGTAGAGAGAAGAGAGAGAAATAGCAAAGAAACTCGGCAGCCTCGCATCCTATTTATAGGAAGCTGGAGCCTCGGAGTACGCGGGGCGTACTGCTCTGAATTCGTCACTGCATGCGTCATCCGAAGTCCTCAAGTGCGAGTGTCGACATTCTTCGTTGTACGCGGGGCGTACACGAGTACGCGGGGTGTACTTCGGATGAGTCCCGTGACTCCTCTTCGGATAAGGCCAGATTTAATAATTAAATTTAATTATTAATTATTTAATAAACTTCGAAAATTCATATCTTCTTCATATGAACTCCGTTTTTGACGTTCTTTATATCCACGCGAAGGTGAGACTATGCTCTACAACTTTTGTTTAGACTCCGTCGGCTAATTTCGAATTTATTTTTATTATTTATTTTTAATAGGCCGGGACATAAAATTTCGTTATAAATTCATAACTTCTTCGTTTGACGTCCGTTCTCGCCTAAATTTTTATCGCTTCGATACTAACAATGAGATCTTCGATTCTCGTTTAGATCGCTAAGGCTAAATATCGCTCTAACGTAAATTTCACTTTTTACGTCATTCAGCGTTGTCGGTTCCGTCGCGAAACTTCGACAGGTCATAACTTCTTTGTTATAACTCGGATTTCGGCATTCTTTATATCTTCGGAAACCTTGTTTCAACTACTACAACATTATCTAAAGATATCAAGTTTATTTTACACTTCAATTTTTATGCTTGTTTTTATTCTTAATTAATCAAACCACATAATTAAGCAATTAAGCACAAAACACATAATACTCAAATAATACACTCTTATTATTTCAAAACGGGTTACAAAGGTTAACCTATACTATTTCATTGCTAAAAATGGTAAGCCCAGAAACACAGGCGTTAGAATTTTTCGGTTTTGAATCTCTATCTTTTTAGAGTCCGGTTTTTAGCTAATTCTCCCGGTTTTCAACAAATAAAGCCATATTTGGAGTGGATATGCTGCTCAAATTACTATTTTAACCCCGATTATTTTAATGTGAGTTCAATATATAGGAACAATTGTATGTTATGTGTTATATGTGCTATGTGCTTTTTAGTGTTATTATTATGAGTTATTTTCCCGTGTTATTTTTATTTGCTATTTTTAATAGCAAAGTTATACCTTTGACCATGTGATCAGTGAAAGGACTTAGATTCACGGTGGTACTGGTATGTAGCCTCTGGCCATGTAGAACATGTCTCGTAAGAGAATGACTTCTATTCTAGGGCATTGGCAGAAGGTTAGATAGGAATGGTATGTAGCCTCTGACCATGTAGAGCATGACTCCGTAAGAGAATGAACTCTATTGTATGGTATTGGCAAATGGTTAGAAAGGGTTATAAGCCTGAAATCTACTAAAATATCAATCAGAAATTATATGTCTTCTGTGCCATTTGGGCCAAAGCTTTATTGATGCATATCAAGTATTGAAATTGTTATGTCTCATTGATCGTGAATCTTTGAAGCAAATCTTGAGTTGACATTGAAAGCGTGACATATGATACGCATATGCTATTGTTGTTCTTGTTCCCTTTTGCTTCTATCATATTGGTATATATAGAAGGCATAAGATTATACTGTATCTATTTATTGAATTCACTAAGCGTTTTCACTTATCCCTCTCAATATTTAACAATTGCAGGTGATGAGTATCCAATATAGTTTTATACTGCTGAAAGATTTAGAATAGTTAATATATTTCTCTGTATTTTAATGTTCATGTATGTATATGAATAGTAGATTCCTGGGTAGACATGAAATGTAATAAAACTTAGTCGGTTTGTATTCAATCCTTTGTAATCACTTTATCAATATAAAATATTGTTTTATAAATATGCATGTAACATGTTTTGAGGAAGTAACTTAAGAATAATGTTGGAATAGTATAAAAGTTTGGGTCTTTCATAAATACGAAAGTTGGGGTCTTTCAATCATGGTATCAGAGCAATGGTTTAAATGAACTAAATATCATGGATTGATATTTAGACTTAAACTGTTGGAAGCTCAATATATGAGCTGATTCATAATAAGTATATGGATACAAACCATAGGAAATATTTAAGTGGGGGATTGGGTAGTGATAGACCCTAGTATTCTAAGATATTAAGTTACTTCAGAATTTTAAGAAAATTAGTTTAAGTGAACTAGAAATTTTGAGAATTTCTAAACTTAAACAAGAATTATTAAGTAAAGATGATACGATATGTATCTGGTAAATTTTAGGTTGAATACCTAATCGAGTCAAGCACTAGAATATTAAGAGGAGATATGCCTTATATTCTAATATGTGCTAAATGATAAATGAATATAGCATGCCTTAGGGTGCTTATCTATAATTGTTATTATTTGAGAAAGTTTAAGGTTTGACATCAATATGTTTATTAATAAATGATCGCAAAATATCATAAAATAATATTTATGAAGTGTTATCGTAAATAGTGTATTAATACCTATAAGGTGGTATTGTACCTTCAAAGTATGAATAATGATATAATAAAATCTTTGGAAGAAAGATGTGCGTTGGAAACACGTTTGGGCAAGATAAATGTGTTGGTACAAATCCACGAAGTTGTTCTACTGCTGTTCAGATTGAAGCAGTGATTGTTTAGAGAGTCGGAAGAACCGAAGATGGCGATCAATACTTCGATAGTATCTCAATTGATGTGGTAGAAGATTAGAAGAATTTAATGACGATCAAAGGAAAGGCTAATGAGGTTTTTCAGACTCAATAGGCCAAGACTTTGTGATGTAGTATGTGGTTCGAGTAGTACCCCTATAAAAGATGTTCAGACTTAGTATTTAATAATACTAAGTGATGATTGACTTTTATCCCATCCTTATAGAAGTTCCATTGTGTGTTAAGCCGACTTTAACATACAAGATTGGAATGGTGAATTGAGTCATTTAGTGGTAAATGGTTAAGCAACTTACTTGTCTAGGTATGGTAGAATGCTTAATTGAAGAAGAAATACACCCATAGTATCGTATGAGAAGAGATGCTGTAGTCAAGAATGATAGAGAACCAAATTGAAGCTAGTAGAGCTTGCTGAGATGCAGCTATGATGTAGACTTTTTAGGATAGACTCCTATGAAGTAGAGTTAGACTTACTTAGATACAAGAATAACTATTTCAAGAAAGAATAATGAAATCAACAAATGTAAATGATGGTTTGCATGAGTTAGAAGATGATGCAGGTAGTAGAAGACCGTTTGTCTCCATGCTGCTAGAGTAAATTTTGGAATAGTGTGTCTTGTAGAGTAAACACTACTCGAGAAAGAATTTATATGAAGAAATGGAAGTAAAATTTCTATCGACCAATGGAAAAGTATTAGGATATATTAAAGCGAGCATATGCATGAGAAGAATCCTAGAAGGCAAGTATAGGTAATCCAATATATGTTTGATAGAAACGTGAAAACCCTAGTTGAGTCTATGAGAAACTGTTGTATGTATTTGTTTAAACACATTCATGTGTGATAAGTTGCTTTGTGAAAGCTTTTGAATGGTGACTTCGGAACTGCGAGACAATACTTGGGATGAGTATGAGTAGGTGTGAATAGTAGTAGAGGCCTATACTACTGGAAGCACAAGACTCACACTTGGATCAGGAAAAAGTCACAAGGATACCAAGAAGCTAGTAAATGATTTCGTTTTATTCATGTGTGTTGTTACCTTCGTTTCGGTAATGACTTAGAAGATAATTATCGTTCAAATCTTAATGTCATAAAGAATCGAGTTTGATTAGTATAAATCCGTGAAAGGAGTTGATTGGTTCAGAGAACCATGTCTTATATAGTGATAAAACTTCAGTAGGAATACTGAAGAAGTAAATGGTAGAGGTAGTCAATAGAAATATAACGATCTTTATTTAAGAATTGAGAAATCATTAGCCAGAGATGTGACTTGCTATATGGTGTTACTGGCCACAAGAAATGTTTCTGCCCTACTCTTTCTAGTCAAATGGCGGGGAGTCAAGTTTCCGTTCAACAATCAAAGAGTACTCCAACTAAAAAGAAGGAGGTGCCAAAAGCTAAAAGATATGTAGGTCCGAAAGAATGAATTAGAGATACGTGGTGCTATTCTTTCTATTCTGAAGCATCCACGTGTTGATCAAACTCTTTTTGTTTTTGCTATTCTATCAGCTCGATTTATTCAGTCTGATTCTAATACAAAAGTTTGGTTCATTATGTGTCTTGTGCGAGATAAAATCAAAGGTCATTAGAATATGACCATTCGAGTTGTTGTTATAGCAAAAGTAAAGACCTTATCATGGGTTTAGTCTATAAACCAAGAAGGAGCAGGAGTCTGCAATGAGAATTGAGTTTTAACTCAAAGATTAGGATCGAAAGCCCAATAGGGAATGATGAGTGGGTGCAGGTTTGAGCACCGCTAGTAATTAATAAGTTTGAAGAGTTTGATAATCGTTTGGCAAACTAAAAGTTAAATATCGTACATTTTAGATTCCCACAAAGGAAGTAAGTTAAAACTCGAATGTTGTGACTAGTAATTTTCTCGTAAACTCTAGATCTACTCACATCTTATTTGATTTCAATGCCTCAGATTCTTTCGTGCCTTATAAATTCGCATATTCTTTTCAAATTGTTGTTTGCGCAATTGTCTAATCATTTCATATAGATAACATAGGAAATATATCATTACTTGCTGATAAAGCCTACAGAGTTAGTGTAATAGGAATTGAAAGTTATAATCTTCTTGCTACCCTAATTCCTATCTCCTTGCCCAACTTTGATATTATTCTCGGCATAGATTGGTTATCAAAGAACTACGCAGAACTCTTGTGCTATGAAAAGATACTCCAATAGAGAAATACACGCAAGTATACTTGGACGGAATTGTGGCGAGACATGGTGCGCCACTAAAGATTATTTCCGATTGTGATACTCGTTTCACTTCTCACTTTTGATTGAGAATGAAGCATGAATTAGGATCTCGAGTTGCTCTTAGTACAACTTATCATCCTCAGACAAATGGTCAGAAGAAGAGAGCAATCCAAACAGTACAAAATTTACTGAAGGTATATAAAGTACTGTATGAGCGTAAATGTCATACTCAAATAGATGTAACCACACCATAATGTTACACTTAACCTCATACATTGTTTAGACACTTCCATTATCGTACGACAAACCCTAATAGATGTAACCACTCCATCATAGCAGTCAGCAGAGGAGTCAAGGAGAAACAAGAAGAGATTCAAAAAGAGTTTTCCAAGAAGCGATCAGCCGGAGAAACTAAAACATCTTATGCGTCACACTAATAGATAATAACCTTAATTCACTTAGTGAGATAGTGATTTCACTACTTACACTATGTGTTAGGATTATTTTCTTTTCATGCAACCAGTATCAGTTATTCAATTTACAGAGATTCATTCGAGGATAGCTACTTCTGATTCATAAAGTTTATTTTATATAGACTCCCTTTATGAATTGTTTCTAGAACCCTATGAAAGTCAGAATCAGATGCACTCAGAACTAGTATAACTTAGTCATTCATCTTTCGGCTTATAACCACCACTATTGACTTATTCCTGTCTCATCTTTGTATTATTTTTAGCAAAAGATGCCTCGCGGTAGACTTGTAGGGTGTGGATCAATAACACAATGGAGAATCCACCACCACGAGTCGATCCTGCTGCTCTCCAAGCATTGATAACAGTTGCACTAACAGCTGCTTTAACTCACATCAGCGAAGGTGGTACCAACAGAACTGGCAGCAGTACCAACTTAACAAACCCTGGAGTTACCCACAGACACGCACAAGAGTGCTCGTATAAGGACTTCATGAACCGCAAACGCAAATCCTTTAATGGAAATGGGGGAGTCATTGCTCTGATGCGATGGTTTGAGAAAACAAATTCAGTCTTCGCAAGCTGTCTGTGCCCAGAAGGGAGCAAAGATAAGTTTGTTGTCCACACCTTCTCCGACAGAGCCATAACATGGTGGAATAGCCATGTTAAGTGTGACAACTGCCAATTCAGGTCATTCTTGGACTCATGCATCTTTATAATAATCATTCATGCACAACATGCCATGACCTAGTAGTATAAATTAGGTTAAAAATCTTGCATAAACTAGGATCCAACTAAGGTCTAGGACCAATATACTTGATACTTACAATTCTAGCAAGTTGCTTAGCTACAATAGGAAATGCCAATACTATAACTAGAATAAAGCTTCAAGCTTTGTTAAAACATTCTAATTATACTTCAACATGTTGTTGAATATCAAACAATATTCCAAAAACCCTAAAGAGCCAAAAATCCAAAGTTATAAATTATAAAGCTTAAAAACTTTATAAAATTTGGCTATAAACTTCCTAATATCAAATTTTATTAATCAAATTATGGATTATACCAATGAACTAGAAATATAAATTACAAGTATTAATCATAAATTGTTTGTTGAAAACAAGATTTTTAAATAAATCAAATTGCTTAATAAACATTTTATAAAAATGAATGTTTTTATATAAAATATAGGAGGGAAGTTTATAAAGTTTAAAATTTAGGAGAGAGGAGGCCAAAATGCATGCAAAAACCGGCCATCACCTCTCCCCATGCCCTCTCTCTTCCCCAAAACACAATCATTAAGCTTAAACCCTTACTCCACCTCTTCCCTCTTCACTCTCTCACTTCACTCTCTTCACACACTTCACTCTCTTCTTCCCTCTCTCTAAACTCACGAAAATCCTCTCATTTCTCTGCAAAATTTCGAGATTGTGAAGCCCTTGAAGTGTTCTTACTTCTCTCAAGGTCAAAACCAAGGTAAACAACAACATCTTCTTCCATAGTTTCATGGTTAAACCTCTTTTTCTTCTTAGTCTTCTCTACTTTTCGGATTCTATGCCTTTCCATGGCTAGAAATCTTTATTCTCCCCTTGTGGTTTGTAGATTCTTACCATAACACAATGCATGTGTTAGAGATGGTGAAAATCCGGGATCAAACCCATGCAAGGAGTGGAAAAGATGCACATATGATCATGTGACATCAAAACCTAATATTTCATGTTCTTCTCCATTTCTTTTGTGTTCATGCATGAACAAAAGCATTTAAACCATTTCTAGTACATCTTGGATGCTCATTCATTCCATGCATGTGTTAGAAATCGGGCCTTACCAAAGACATGCATGATGTTCTTGTTGAAATACCCTAATAATGCACACAATCAAACATGCAATCTGCCAGATTACTTTGTTCGACTTTGAACAGTCATAACTCAGTCATTTCTTAACCAAATCATGATATTCTTTTTGTATTGGTTAGTTCCACGAGTTCACATTCAAACCCAACTGGTCTCACTATAAAATATTAAATATCCGATTTTTAGCAGATTTTACAAAAAGGTTGCGCATACAGCTCTTTTTCTGTGATCACTATTTTTATCTTGCTTAAACAATGGCCTTAAACCCAACCATAAATCTGAGGAAAAATACCTTAGAAACTTAACATATCTAGTGAATTATGGTTGAAATTTCGTGGCTTAAAACCTCACTTAATGGGCTACACAAATTCATGAACTTCAGCCACATTTACACTTCATGCATTATTGCATGCAACTTTTCTTAAATTGTTTGAAATCATTACCCTCATTTCTCTTCTGAATACATTTTTTTACATTTTTCCTTTTGAAAGCCCTTGCATGCATGAGATAATCTGGAAAATTTCAAGAGCTTTTGTTATTTCTTTGATTTATTAGAATTATTGCTAAAACCAAGGGCATAAATCATATAAAATACTTCTAGAGGTCAATAAATCCTAAATAAATTCATGGATGATCCTTATGGGGAATAATGACCCCTCACCAAATTTCAGCAATTTTTGTTACTGTTGCATATGATTTCTAATTTTCTTTTATTTAGGACATAATAAATTACAAAACCACTTTATAGGATGTGAAAATTGTATCTAACAATTTTTGCATACCTTACCTGTGATGGTTGACTCCAGAAAGTAATTTCAAGATTTTCCATCATGTTTTACTATTTTTCCCAATTTTTGGTAATTATAATGGTCTAAAAATGGGAGAAATAGTTCTGATTATCCAAAATTCATGAAAATTTACCAGGATATAATATTATAGAGTAGGAGGTTACATAAAAAGTTTGAATATTTTTCTCTACTTTAAACTATTTTTCTCTTATTTTCTAAAGTTAATTGCACTAAAATACACTTAAATATACATAAATAGCCAAAACCAGTTTATACATTATGAAAACCACTTTTGATATTTTTCCCAGGATATTTATACTGTAAATGATGTTACAAAAATTTATGGTGATTTATTTTAACTGTTTAATATTATTTCTTTAATTAATGACTATTTAAAGGAATAAAGCAAGGAAAAATAGAAATACCCACTGAAAAATATCTTTTATATTTTTCCCAGCCTATTTATGTATAATAACAATTAAATAAAAAGTTTGGGTAATTTTGGAAACTGTTTTCTATTTATTTCAATTTTTATTGAAATAAATGCTCAAAAATCATAAAATATAATTAAACAGCTTGAAAATCCATTTTTATAATTTTCCCAGCTTAGTATTGTGTAATAACAGTTAAATAAAAAGTTTGAGAATTTTTATCCCTCGAATGCTATTTTCGTGAATTTATGTTGTAATAAGGACTTAAAAATTTGGAAAGTTTATATTCCAAGGTTGTAATTAATCGCCCGATATATAGAATTTCATTACTTCAGAAAAAGTGTAACTAATTGATATAAAATCCAATACTAAAACATAAATTGGCATTTCCATATATGTAGAGTTTAGTATATTAGCATTAGATATCGACATGGAAAATCACTAGTGCGTGTGTTTGATGTCGTAGGATCACAGTAGTAAGACGTTGGTGCATCCCGAAGTACCGCTTGTGTCTACACAAAACATCGTGAGTATTCACGCACTCCTCTATTTTCGGTTTTTATGTTTTGGGGTGGAAAAGCATGTCCAGAAAAACTACTGTTTGCATGTTGTATTTAAATTGAATTGTATCAAACATGATTGCTATTGTATTGCTATGTTTCTTTATGTATGTCTATGCAACACGGAACATGAGAACTTATCGTACTAAGGCCCTTCCCTTATCTCTAACCATTAACTCTTTGAGCCAATGGTCGTTATGGATAGCGCTATTAGGAATTGACAACTCCTCACTCGCCCGAATCGCTGGAGTGCATGATACCATATTCATCTATGGAACGATAAGCATAGATCTCGATAGGGCTTCAGTCATAGGTTTGGTTGAGACTCATTGTTTGCTCATACACATACAAACTCGTTTCTCGTTATAGCAATAAACTTGTATTCATTAATAGCAATCAACTTGTTTATCATTGAAGCAATGTACTTGTATTTACGAAAAGCCTTATTGTACGCTCGATTTTTATAAACTTGTGATACTCACCAACTATTTTCATAGTTGACGCTCGTTTTACATGCTTTTTCAGAAAGTAATTAGTAAGTGGATGTAAAGATTCATCATCATAGAGCATGCTGCATCGTGTTGAAGCTATTATGAAGCTATATTTTGAACAATGTTATTTCAAAAAAACTTGTATTTTGTTTCTTTTGAAGCTATGGGTTGTAAACTTTTAAATACTGCTATGGTGATGTATCTTTATCTTTTGCATTGAAACCGTTATCGCTATCATACCTTGCGTTTCCGCTTTAGCGGGGTGTGACAGAAGTGGTATCAGAGCTAAAGTTATAGAGAACATCGGTTTTTCTTTAAGAAAACACAACCTATAACTAAAACTTACAAAGAAATTCTTTTTACATCAAACATATTACTAGTATAATTAGGTCGGGAGTTGTATTATTGGACCTTGATTAAACATAGCCTGATCACCTATGTTTAATTAAGAAAAGATTTATACAAAGCTTGAGCTAATTATAATGGGAATATGTTCAACAAAAATATTTGAGAAAACTTTATTTCAAAATTTCAAAAGGTTAATTTTGGTGTGTGTAAGCATTGCATATTATAGGCATGCATTGTCATTTATTTCATGTCTCATTGAAACTATGTCACAGTCCACTATGTCAACATCGTCATCTTCCCGCGCTACCGCCTCAGCCGATGAATCCGGCTACGTCACTGTTATCCCTCGACGTAATCCCCCCGCCTCGGTAGAAGAAGACCCATCAGAGGATACGGAAGATACTGGGAACTCGGTGGAGATCAGCAATGACAACGCCCCGAGTCAACGACGCGAGGCATCACCGACATCGGTGTTGCCACAGCCACCGCTCTATGGACTTCGCATTCGAGGACAGCGAGGAAGAGTGTTCCCATTCCAGGAAGGATACCCGCCAGCACAGCAGGACATGGCACGACAGGACCTAGCGGAGCAGAACCCAGCGATGCAGGACCGAGAGCACCCTCACCTCAGCAAGTCATACGGATACCTGTCAGACAGCCAGGTATGACCCCGGAGGAGTCCCGGAGATTGCAGTCGATAGCAGCGGGCCTACGTCACAGTCTCGCTGTGATAGCTGGGCATCGAGAAGTTTTGGATGAAGTCTTGGCAGGAATGGAAATCCTGTATCAGCATTCGATGGAGACTGCTGACACTGCTAGTGCTGCTAGACGAGAGGCAAGTCATGCGATGACAGCATATTATATGTTTGGTGGGCTATTACTGATTGTGATGTGATAAGGATGGGAGCATCGACAAAGGAAAACTCTAGTAGCAAGAGGAAGCCAGCAGATCAGGGAGAGAAGAAGTATGGAGGCAAGTCAGGGAGGAAGCAGAAAGTCTCAAGAAACTTTATGGTAAGAGCCCAGGAGCAAGAACCAGTGAAAACTCAAGGACAAGAAGTGCAGGAGCGAAAGCAGTACTCAGGGCCGCTTCCGAAGTGCAATAAGTGTAACTTCCATCACAAGGGAGCTTGCCCAGTGTGCCAAAACTGTAAGCAAACAGGCCAGTACTCGAAGTATTGTAAGGTGAATAAGGAGGGAAAAAGGACATGTTACGAGTGCGGGAGTACTGATCATCTCCGTAGAGCATGTCCTAAACTGAACAATGGACCTGGTAACAATGGACAAGGCCAAGCCAGGCAAAATTTTCAAGGAAATCAAGTTGGACAGCCAAGAGGTGTAGCCTTGTGATTGGTGCAGAAGAAGCTCGTCAAAACCCTGAAGTGATAACAGGTACGCTCCTCCTGAACAACCATTTTGCATCAGTAATATTCGATGCGGGAGCAGATAGGAGTTTTGTTTCTTTAGCATTTAGACCGTTAATTGGCTTGAAATCGGTAAAGATGAGGAATGCTTATGCTATTGAACTTGATGATGGGTATGAAATTAGGGCTAGTGATATAATTCCTGGTTGTACTTTGAATTTAGCTGATAAACTCTTTAGCATTGACCTAATTCCTATAGAGCTAGGTAGTTTTGATGTGATAGTAGGGATGGATTGGTTATCCAAAAATAGAGCGGACATTGGTTGTTATGAGAAAGTCATCAGAGTGCCTCTCCCTAATGGAGAAACCCTTATCATACACGGTGAGAAGCCAGGAAGAAGTTTAAACATAGTATCAAGCGTGAAGGTTCACAAGTACCTGAATAAGAATTGTATTGAATTCATGGCCCACGTGCTAGAAAGTGAACCTGAAGCTAAGCAACTCAAGGAGATTCTAGTGGTTCAAAACTATCCCGAAGTATTTCCGGAGGAATTGCTCGGTCTACCCCCTTATAGACAGGTCGAATTTCGGATAGACTTAATTCCCGGAGCGGCACCGGTAGCAAAAGCACCATATCGCCTTGCACCATCCGAGATGCAAGAACTATCCGGACAACTTCAAGAACTTCTAGACAAAGGGTTTATTCAACCAAGTTCTTCACCTTGGGGAGCCCCAGTGTTATTCGTCAAAAAGAAAGATGGTTCGTTCCGAATGTGCATTGATTACAGAGAATTGAACAAGTTGACAATCAAGAATCGATATCCCCTCCCTAGAATAGATGACTTGTTCGATCAGTTGCAGGGCGCTTCCTACTTCTCAAAAATCGACCTTCGGTCAGGGTATCATCAGCTAAGAATTCACGAAGAGGACATTCACAAAACAGCATTTAGAACCCGTTATGGACATTATGAGTTCTTAGTCATGCCTTTTGGACTAACGAACGCACCCGCTGTATTCATGGATTTGATGAATAGGGTCTGTAGACCATACCTAGACAGGTTTGTAATTGTATTTATCGATGACATACTTGTTTACTCGCGGACCAAAGAAGATCACAATAGACATCTAAAGCTAGTGTTGGAGCTGTTGAAGGAACATAAATTGTATGCCAAGTTCACTAAGTGTGAATTTTGGATTCGGGAAGTACATTTTCTTGGTCATGTGATCGGTGAAAGAGGAATCCATGTAGATCCAGCTAAGATAGAGGCAATCAAGAAATAGGAGGCCCCCAAAACCCCGACAGAAATACGACAATTCCTAGGATTAGCTGGGTACTACAGACGCTTCATTGAGAATTTCTCTAGGATTGCTCAACCATTAACATCTTTGACCCAAAAGGATAGAAAATTTCTCTGGGAAGAGAAACACGAAGAGGCGTTTCAAATCCTGAAAAACAAGCTGTGCAATGCACCAATTCTGGCTTTACCAGAAGGATTAGAGAACTTTGTGGTGTATTGTGATGCGTCTCATCAAGGATTAGGATGTGTGCTAATGCAAAAAGATAAGGTCATTGCATATGCTTCCAGACAACTCAAACCGCACGAGAAGAATTATACCACCATGATCTAGAACTAGGAGCAATAGTTTTCGCCCTTAAGATATGGAGGCATTATTTGTACGGAACCAAGTGCACCATTTATACCGATCACAAAAGCCTTCAGCATATCCTGGATCAGAAAATGTTAAACATGCGGCAGAGAAGATGGGTAGAGTTGTTTAGTGATTATGATTGTGAGATACGATATCACCCAGGGAAGGCTAACGTAGTAGCCGACGCTCTTAGTAGGAAAGAAAGAGTGAAACCTTCCCATGTGAGAGCTTTGGGAATGGTAATTCAGACAAGCTTGAAATCTCAAATCATTAATGCCCAGGAGAAAGCGTTATGCAAGGAAAATCTTCCAGGCGAAACTTTACATGGTTTGGAAGAAAGATTTGAAACCAAACCTGATGGAGTTCGTTATTTTAAAGACAGGGTCTGGATTCCAAGGGTTAACAACCTGAGAGACATGGTACTAGAGGAGTCTCATCGATCTAAATACTCCATCCACCCTGGAGCAGATAAGATGTACAAGGATCTTAAAGAGTACTATTGGTGGCCTGGAATGAAAAAGGATATTGCCTTGTACGATGGGAAGTGTTTGACATGCTCAATAGTCAAAGCTGAACATCAGAAACCATCCGGGTTGTTGCAACAACCTGAAATTCCCCAATGGAAATGGGAGCAAATATCTATGGACTTTGTTACCAAACTTCCTAGAACTACTAAAGGTCATGACTCAATTTGGGTCATAGTGGATCGACTGACGAAATCTGCACACTTTCTCCCCATTCGAGAAGATTTCAAGATGGAAAAATTGGCCCAAATCTACATCGACAAAATTGTTTCTCTGCATGGTGTACCCTTATCTATCATTTCTGATAGAGATAGTCGTTTTACATCTCGATTTTGGTGGATGTTACAGAGGGCACTAGGAACCAAGATAGATTTGGGCACAGCTTACCACCCTCAGACAGATGGGCAAACAGAGAGAACAATACAAACATTGGAAGACATGCTACGAGCGTGTGTCATTGAGTTCAAAGGAAATTGGGATACTCATTTACCCCTAATTGAGTTTTCCTACAATAACAGTTACCACACGAGTATCCAATGTGCTCCATATGAAGCATTGTATGGACGCAAGTGTCGTTCGCCCTTATGCTGGACAGAAATTAGAGACAGACAGTTGACTAGAGTCGAACTTATCCAGGAAACATCCAACAAGATTGCTATCGTCAAGGATAAGCTTAAAGCCTCTAGAGATTGTCAGAAAAGTTATGCGGATAATCGTCGAAAACCATTAGAATTCCAAGTAGGAGACAAGGTACTTTTAAAAGTGTCGCCTTGGAAAGGGCTTGTGTGTTTTGGTAAGAAAGGAAAACTAAGCCTGAGATGTGTTGGACCCTTTGAAATCCTTGAAAGGATTGGTCCAGTAGCATATAAAATCCAATTGCCCCAAGAGTTAAGTGCCATTCACGACACATTCCACGTCTCCAACCTTAAGAAATGTCTAGCCGACGAAACATTGATAGTACCCCTGGAGGAAATTAAGATCAATGATAAGCTGAGCTTCGTTGAGGAACCGATAGAAATCCTTGACAGGGAGGTAAAACAACTTAAGCGGAGTAAGATCCCGATTGTGAAAGTTCGATGGAACGCAAAACGCGGGCCAGAGTACACCTAGGAGCGCGAGGACTTCATAAAGGAAAAGTATCCGCAACTTTTCCCTTGCGATGACAAGCGATGACATAGAATGAATTTCGGGACGAAATTCTTTTTAAGTGGGGGATACTGTGACAACTGCCAATTCAGGTCATTCTTGGACTCATGCATCTTTATAATAATCATTCATGTACAACATGCCATGACCTACTAGTATAAATTTGGTCAAAAATCTTGGATAAACTAGGATCCAACTAAGGTCTAGGACTAATATACTTGATACTTACAATTCTAGCAAGTTGCTTAGCTACAATAGGAAATGCCAATACTATAATTAGAATAAAGCTTCAAGCTTTGTTATAATTGAAATAGGGTATAAAACTCTAAAAATAAATTAAAACATTCTAATTATACTTCAACATGTTGTTGAATATCAAACAATATTCCAAAAACCCTAAAGAGCCAAAAATCCAAAATTATAAATTATAAAGCTTAAAAACTTTATAAAATTTGGCTATAAACTTCCTAATATCAAATTTTATTAATCAAATTATGGATTATACCAATGAACTAGAAATATAAATTACAAGTATTAATCATAAATTATTTGTTGAAAACAAGATTTTTAAATAAATCAAATTGCTTAATAAACATTTTATAAAAATGAATGTTTTTATATAAAATATAGGAGGGAAGTTTATAAAGTTTAAAATTTAGGAGAGAGAAGGCCAAAATGCATGCAAAAACTGGCCATCACCTCTCCCCATGCCCTCTCTCTTCCCCAAAACACAATCATTAAGCTTAAACCCTTACTCCACCTCTTCCCTCTTCACTCTCTCACTTCACTCTCTTCACACACTTCACTCTCTTCTTCCCTCTCTCTAAACTCACAAAAATCCTCTCATTTCTCTGCAAAATTTCGAGATTGTGAAGCCCTTGAAGTGTTCTTACTTCTCTCAAGGTCAAAACCAAGGTAAACAACAACATCTTCTTCCATAGTTTCATGGTTAAACCTCTTTTTCTTCTTAGTCTTCTCTACTTTTCGGATTCTATGCCTTTCCATGGCTAGAAATCTTTATTCTCCCCTTGTGGTTTGTATATTCTTACCATAACACAATGCATGTGTTAGAGATGGTGAAAATCCGGGATCAAACCCATGCAAGGAGTGGAAAAGATGCACATATGATCATGTGACATCAAAACCTAATATTTCATGTTCTTCTCCATTTCTTTTGTGATCATGCATGAACAAAAGCATTTAAACCATTTCTAGTACATCTTGGATGCTCATTCATTCCATGCATGTGTTAGAAATCGGGCCTTACCAAAGACATGCATGATGTTCTTGTTGAAATACCCTAATAATGCACACAATCAAAGATGCAATCTGCCAGATTACTTTGTTCGACTTTGAACAGTCATAACTCAGTCATTTCTTAACCAAATCATGATATTCTTTTTGTATTGGTTAGTTCCACGAGTTAACTTTCAAACCCAACTGGTCTCACTATAAAATATTAAATATCCGATTTTTAGCAGATTTTACAAAAAGGTTGCGCATACAGCTCTTTTTCTGTGATCACTATTTTTATCTTGCTTAAAAAATGGCCTTAAACCCAACCATAAATCTGAGGAAAAATACCTTAGAAACTTAACATATCTAGTGAATTATGGTTGAAATTTCGTGGCTTAAAACCTCACTGAATGGGCTACACAAATTCATGAACTTCAGCCACATTTACACTTCATGCATTATTGCATGCAACTTTTCTTAAATTGTTTGAAATCATTACCCTCATTTCTCTTCTGAATACATTTTTTTACATTTTTCCTTTTGAAAGCCCTTGCATGCATGAGATAATCTGGAAAATTTCAAGAGCTTTTGTTATTTCTTTGATTTATTAGAATTATTGCTAAAACCAAGGGCATAAATCATATAAAATACTTCCACAGGTCAATAAATCCTAAATAAATTCATGGATGATCCTTATGGGGAATAATGACCCCTCACCAAATTTCAGCAATTTTTGTTACTGTTTCATATGATTTCTAATTTTCTTTTATTTAGGACATGATAAATTACAAAACCACTTTATAGGATGTGAAAATTGTATCTAACAATTTTTGCATACCTTACCTATGATGGGTGACTCCAGAAAGTAATTTCAAGATTTTCCATCATGTTTTACTATTTTTCCCAATTTTTGGTAATTATAATGGTCTAAAAATGGGAGAAATAGTTCTGATTATCCAAAATTCATGAAAATTTACCAGGATATAATATTATAGAGTAGGAGGTTACATAAAAAGTTTGAATATTTTTCTCTACTTTAAACTATTTTTCTCTTATTTTCTAAAGTTAATTGCACTAAAATACACTTAAATATACATAAATAGCCAAAACCAGTTTATACATTATGAAAACCACTTTTGATATTTTTCCCAGGATATTTATACTGTAAATGATGTTACAAAAATTTATGGTGATTTATTTTAACTGTTTAATATTATTTCTTTAATTAATGACTATTTAAAGGAATAAAGCAAGGAAAAATAGAAATACCCACTGAAAAATATCTTTTATATTTTTCCCAGCCTATTTATGTATAATAACAATTAAATAAAAAGTTTGGGTAATTTTGGAAACTGTTTTCTATTTATTTCAATTTTTATTGAAATAAATGCTCAAAAATCATAAAATATAATTAAACAGCTTGAAAATCCATTTTTATAATTTTCCCAGCTTAGTATTGTGTAATAACAGTTAAATAAAAAGTTTGAGAATTTTTATCCCTCGAATGCTATTTTCGTGAATTTATGTTGTAATAAGGACTTAAAAATTTGGAAAGTTTATATTCCAAGGTTGTAATTAATCGTCCGATATATAGAATTTCATTACTTCAGAAAAAGTGTAACTAATTGATATAAAATCCAATACTAAAACATAAATTGGCATTTCCATATATTTAGAGTTTAGTATATTAGCATTAGATATCGACATGGAAACTCACTAGTGCGTGTGTTTGATGTCGTAGGATCACGGTAGTAAGACGTTGGTGCATCCCGAAGTACCGCTTGTGTCTACACAAAACATCGTGAGTATTCACGCACTCCTCTATTTTCGGTTTTTATGTTTTGGGGTGGAAAAGCATGTCCAGAAAAACTACTGTTTGCATGTTGTATTTAAATTGAATTGTATCAAACATGATTGCTATTGTATTGCTATGTTTCTTTATGTATGTCTATGCAACACGGAACATGAGAACTTATCGTACTAAGGCCCTTCCCTTATCTCTAACCATTAACTCTTTGAGCCAATGGTCGTTATGGATAGCGCTATTAGGAATTGACAACTCCTCACTCGCCCGAATCGCTGGAGTGCATGATACCATATTCATCTATGGAACGATAAGCATAGATCTCGATAGGGCTTCAGTCATAGGTTTGGTTGAGACTCATTGTTTGCTCATACACATACAAACTCGTTTCTCGTTATAGCAATAAACTTGTATTCATTAATAGCAATCAACTTGTTTATCATTGAAGCAATGTACTTGTATTTACGAAAAGCCTTATTGTACGCTCGATTTTTATAAACTTGTGATACTCACCAACTATTTTCATAGTTGACGCTCGTTTTACATGCTTTTTCAGAAAGTAATTAGTAAGTGGATGTAAAGATTCATCATCATAGAGCATGCTGCATCGTGTTGAAGCTATTATGAAGCTATATTTTGAACAATGTTATTTCAAAAAAACTTGTATTTTGTTTCTTTTGAAGCTATGGGTTGTAAACTTTTAAATACTGCTATGGTGATGTATCTTTATCTTTTGCATTGAAACCGTTATCGCTATCATACCTTGCGTTTCCGCTTTAGCGGGGTGTGACAGAAGTGGTATCAGAGCTAAAGTTATAGAGAACATCGGTTTTTCTTTAAGAAAACACAACCTATAACTAAAACTTACAAAGAAATTCTTTTTACATCAAACATATTACTAGTATAATTAGGTCGGGAGTTGTATTATTGGACCTTGATTAAACATAGCCTGATCACCTATGTTTAATTAAGAAAAGATTTATACAAAGCTTGAGCTAATTATAATGGGAATATGTTCAACAAAAATATTTGAGAAAACTTTATTTCAAAATTTCAAAAGGTTAATTTTGGTGTGTGTAAGCATTGCATATTATAGGCATGCATTGTCATTTATTTCATGTCTCATTGAAACTATGTCACAGTCCACTATGTCAACATCATCATCTTCCCGCGCTACCGCCTCAGCCGATGAATCCGGCTACGTCACTGTTATCCCTCGACGTAATCCCCCCGCCTCGGTAGAAGAAGACCCATCAGAGGATACGGAAGATACTGGGAACTCGGTGGAGATCAGCAATGACAACGCCCCGAGTCAACGACGCGAGGCATCACCGACATCGGTGTTGCCACAGCCACCGCTCTATGGACTTCGCATTCGGAGGACAGCGAGGAAGAGTGTTCCCATTCCAGGAAGGATACCCGCCAGCACAGCAGGACATGGCACGACAGGACCTAGCGGAGCAGAACCCAGCGATGTAGGACCGAGAGCACCCTCACCTCAGCAAGTCATACGGATACCTGTCAGACAGCCAGGTATGACCCCGAAGGAGTCCCGGAGATTGCAGTCGATAGCAGCGGGCCTACGTCACAGTCTCGCTGTGATAGTTGGGCATCGAGAAGTTTTGGATGAAGTCTTGGCAGGAATGGAAATCCTGTATCAGCATTCGATGGAGACTGCTGACACTGCTAGTGCTGCTAGACGAGAGGCAAGTCATGCGATGACAGCATATTATATGTTTGGTGGGCTATTACTGATTGTGATGTGATAAGGATGGGAGCATCGACAAAGGAAAACTCTAGTAGCAAGAGGAAGCCAGCAGATCAGGGAGAGAAGAAGTATGGAGGCAAGTCAGGGAGGAAGCAGAAAGTCTCAAGAAACTTTATGGTAAGAGCCCAGGAGCAAGAACCAGTGAAAACTCAAGGACAAGAAGTGCAGGAGCGAAAGCAGTACTCAGGGCCGCTTCCGAAGTGCAATAAGTGTAACTTCCATCACAAGGGAGCTTGCCCAGTTTGCCAAAACTGTAAGCAAACAGGCCATTACTCGAAGTATTTTAAGGTGAATAAGGAGGGAAAAAGGACATGTTACGAGTGCGGGAGTACTGATCATCTCCGTAGAGCATGTCCTAAACTGAACAATGGACCTGGTAACAATGGACAAGGCCAAGCCAGGCAAAACTTTCAAGGAAATCAAGTTGGACAGCCAAGAGGTGTAGCCTTTGTGATTGGTGCAGAAGAAGCTCGTCAGAACCCTGAAGTGATAACAGGTACGCTCCTCCTGAACAACCATTTTGCATCAGTAATATTCGATGCGGGAGCAGATAGGAGTTTTGTTTCTTTAGCATTTAGACCGTTAATTGGCTTGAAATCGGTAAAGATGAGGAATGCTTATGCTATTGAACTTGCTGATGGGTATGAAATTAGGGCTAGTGATATAATTCCTGGTTGTACTTTGAATTTAGCTGATAAACTCTTTAGCATTGACCTAATTCCTATAGAGCTAGGTAGTTTTGATGTGATAGTAGGGATGGATTGGTTATCCAAAAATAGAGCGGACATTGGTTGTTATGAGAAAGTCATCAGAGTGCCTCTCCCTAATGGAGAAACCCTTATCATACACGGTGAGAAGCCAGGAAGAAGTTTAAACATAGTATCAAGCGTGAAGGTTCACAAGTACCTGAATAAGAATTGTATTGCATTCATGGCCCACGTGCTAGAAAGAGAACCTGAAGCTAAGCAACTCAAGGAGATTCTAGTGGTTCAAAACTATCCCGAAGTATTTCCGGAGGAATTGCTCGGTCTACCCCCTTATAGACAGGTCGAATTTCGGATAGACTTAATTCCCGGAGCGGCACCGGTAGCAAAAGCACCATATCGCCTTGCACCATCCGAGATGCAAGAACTATCCGGACAACTTCAAGAACTTCTAGACAAAGGGTTTATTCAACCAAGTTCTTCACCTTGGGGAGCCCCAGTGTTATTCGTCAAAAAGAAAGTTGGTTCGTTCCGAATGTGCATTGATTACAGAGAATTGAACAAGTTGACAATCAAGAATCGATATCCCCTCCCTAGAATAGATGACTTGTTCGATCAGTTGCAGGGCGCTTCCTACTTCTCAAAAATCGACCTTCGGTCAGGGTATCATCAGCTAAGAATTCACGAAGAGGACATTCACAAAACAGCATTTAGAACCCGTTATGGACATTATGAGTTCTTAGTCATGCCTTTTGGACTAACGAACGCACCCGCTGTATTCATGGATTTGATGAATAGGGTCTGTAGACCATACCTAGACAGGTTTGTAATTGTATTTATCGATGACATACTTGTTTACTCGCGGACCAAAGAAGATCACAATAGACATCTAAAGCTAGTGTTGGAGCTGTTGAAGGAACATAAATTGTATGCCAAGTTCACTAAGTGTGAATTTTGGATTCGGGAAGTACATTTTCTTGGTCATGTGATCGGTGAAAGAGGAATCCATGTAGATCCAGCTAAGATAGAGGCAATCAAGAAATAGGAGGCCCCCAAAACCCCGACAGAAATACGACAATTCCTAGGATTAGCTGGGTACTACAGACGCTTCATTGAGAATTTCTCTAGGATTGCTCAACCATTAACATCTTTGACCCAAAAGGATAGAAAATTTCTCTGGGAAGAGAAACACGAAGAGGCGTTTCAAATCCTGAAAAACAAGCTGTGCAATGCACCAATTCTGGCTTTACCAGAAGGATTAGAGAACTTTGTGGTGTATTGTGATGCGTCTCATCAAGGATTAGGATGTGTGCTAATGCAAAAAGATAAGGTCATTGCATATGCTTCCAGACAACTCAAACCGCACGAGAAGAATTATACCACCATGATCTAGAACTAGGAGCAATAGTTTTCGCCCTTAAGATATGGAGGCATTATTTGTACGGAACCAAGTGCACCATTTATACCGATCACAAAAGCCTTCAGCATATCCTGGATCAGAAAATGTTAAACATGCGGCAGAGAAGATGGGTAAAGTTGTTTAGTGATTATGATTGTGAGATACGATATCACCCAGGGAAGGCTAACGTAGTAGCCGACGCTCTTAGTAGGAAAGAAAGAGTGAAACCTTCCCATGTGAGAGCTTTGGGAATGGTAATTCAGACAAGCTTGAAATCTCAAATCATTAATGCCCAGGAGAAAGCGTTATGCAAGGAAAATCTTCCAGGCGAAACTTTACATGGTTTGGAAGAAAGATTTGAAACCAAACCTGATGGAGTTCGTTATTTTAAAGACAGGGTCTGGATTCCAAGGGTTAACAACCTGAGAGACATGGTACTAGAGGAGTCTCATCGATCTAAATACTCCATCCACCCTGGAGCAGATAAGATGTACAAGGATCTTAAAGAGTACTATTGGTGGCCTGGAATGAAAAAGGATATTGCCTTGTACGATGGGAAGTGTTTGACATGCTCAATAGTCAAAGCTGAACATCAGAAACCATCCGGGTTGTTGCAACAACCTGAAATTCCCCAATGGAAATGGGAGCAAATATCTATGGACTTTGTTACCAAACTTCCTAGAACTACTAAAGGTCATGACTCAATTTGGGTCATAGTGGATCGACTGACGAAATCTGCACACTTTCTCCCCATTCGAGAAGATTTCAAGATGGAAAAATTGGCCCAAATCTACATCGACAAAATTGTTTCTCTGCATGGTGTACCCTTATCTATCATTTCTGATAGAGATAGTCGTTTTACATCTCGATTTTGGTGGATGTTACAGAGGGCACTAGGAACCAAGATAGATTTGGGCACAGCTTACCACCCTCAGACAGATGGGCAAACAGAGAGAACAATACAAACATTGGAAGACATGCTACGAGCGTGTGTCATTGAGTTCAAAGGAAATTGGGATACTCATTTACCCCTAATTGAGTTTTCCTACAATAACAGTTACCACACGAGTATCCAATGTGCTCCATATGAAGCATTGTATGGACGCAAGTGTCGTTCGCCCTTATGCTGGACAGAAATTAGAGACAGACAGTTGACTAGAGTCGAACTTATCCAGGAAACATCCAACAAGATTGCTATCGTCAAGGATAAGCTTAAAGCCTCTAGAGATTGTCAGAAAAGTTATGCGGATAATCGTCGAAAACCATTAGAATTCCAAGTAGGAGACAAGGTACTTTTAAAAGTGTCGCCTTGGAAAGGGCTTGTGTGTTTTGGTAAGAAAGGAAAACTAAGCCTGAGATGTGTTGGACCCTTTGAAATCCTTGAAAGGATTGGTCCAGTAGCATATAAACTCCAATTGCCCCAAGAGTTAAGTGCCATTCACGACACATTCCACGTCTCCAACCTTAAGAAATGTCTAGCCGACGAAACATTGATAGTACCCCTGGAGGAAATTAAGATCAATGATAAGCTGAGCTTCGTTGAGGAACCGATAGAAATCCTTGACAGGGAGGTAAAACAACTTAAGCGGAGTAAGATCCCGATTGTGAAAGTTCGATGGAACGCAAAACGCGGGCCAGAGTACACCTAGGAGCGCGAGGACTTCATAAAGGAAAAGTATCCGCAACTTTTCCCTTGCGATGACAAGCGATGACATAGAATGAATTTCGGGACGAAATTCTTTTTAAGTGGGGGATACTGTGACAACTGCCAATTCAGGTCATTCTTGGACTCATGCATCTTTATAATAATCATTCATGTACAACATGCCATGACCTACTAGTATAAATTTGGTCAAAAATCTTGGATAAACTAGGATCCAACTAAGGTCTAGGACTAATATACTTGATACTTACAATTCTAGCAAGTTGCTTAGCTACAATAGGAAATGCCAATACTATAATTAGAATAAAGCTTCAAGCTTTGTTATAATTGAAATAGGGTATAAAACTCTAAAAATAAATTAAAACATTCTAATTATACTTCAACATGTTGTTGAATATCAAACAATATTCCAAAAACCCTAAAGAGCCAAAAATCCAAAATTATAAATTATAAAGCTTAAAAACTTTATAAAATTTGGCTATAAACTTCCTAATATCAAATTTTATTAATCAAATTATGGATTATACCAATGAACTAGAAATATAAATTACAAGTATTAATCATAAATTATTTGTTGAAAACAAGATTTTTAAATAAATCAAATTGCTTAATAAACATTTTATAAAAATGAATGTTTTTATATAAAATATAGGAGGGAAGTTTATAAAGTTTAAAATTTAGGAGAGAGAAGGCCAAAATGCATGCAAAAACTGGCCATCACCTCTCCCCATGCCCTCTCTCTTCCCCAAAACACAATCATTAAGCTTAAACCCTTACTCCACCTCTTCCCTCTTCACTCTCTCACTTCACTCTCTTCACACACTTCACTCTCTTCTTCCCTCTCTCTAAACTCACAAAAATCCTCTCATTTCTCTGCAAAATTTCGAGATTGTGAAGCCCTTGAAGTGTTCTTACTTCTCTCAAGGTCAAAACCAAGGTAAACAACAACATCTTCTTCCATAGTTTCATGGTTAAACCTCTTTTTCTTCTTAGTCTTCTCTACTTTTCGGATTCTATGCCTTTCCATGGCTAGAAATCTTTATTCTCCCCTTGTGGTTTGTATATTCTTACCATAACACAATGCATGTGTTAGAGATGGTGAAAATCCGGGATCAAACCCATGCAAGGAGTGGAAAAGATGCACATATGATCATGTGACATCAAAACCTAATATTTCATGTTCTTCTCCATTTCTTTTGTGATCATGCATGAACAAAAGCATTTAAACCATTTCTAGTACATCTTGGATGCTCATTCATTCCATGCATGTGTTAGAAATCGGGCCTTACCAAAGACATGCATGATGTTCTTGTTGAAATACCCTAATAATGCACACAATCAAAGATGCAATCTGCCAGATTACTTTGTTCGACTTTGAACAGTCATAACTCAGTCATTTCTTAACCAAATCATGATATTCTTTTTGTATTGGTTAGTTCCACGAGTTAACTTTCAAACCCAACTGGTCTCACTATAAAATATTAAATATCCGATTTTTAGCAGATTTTACAAAAAGGTTGCGCATACAGCTCTTTTTCTGTGATCACTATTTTTATCTTGCTTAAAAAATGGCCTTAAACCCAACCATAAATCTGAGGAAAAATACCTTAGAAACTTAACATATCTAGTGAATTATGGTTGAAATTTCGTGGCTTAAAACCTCACTGAATGGGCTACACAAATTCATGAACTTCAGCCACATTTACACTTCATGCATTATTGCATGCAACTTTTCTTAAATTGTTTGAAATCATTACCCTCATTTCTCTTCTGAATACATTTTTTTACATTTTTCCTTTTGAAAGCCCTTGCATGCATGAGATAATCTGGAAAATTTCAAGAGCTTTTGTTATTTCTTTGATTTATTAGAATTATTGCTAAAACCAAGGGCATAAATCATATAAAATACTTCCACAGGTCAATAAATCCTAAATAAATTCATGGATGATCCTTATGGGGAATAATGACCCCTCACCAAATTTCAGCAATTTTTGTTACTGTTTCATATGATTTCTAATTTTCTTTTATTTAGGACATGATAAATTACAAAACCACTTTATAGGATGTGAAAATTGTATCTAACAATTTTTGCATACCTTACCTATGATGGGTGACTCCAGAAAGTAATTTCAAGATTTTCCATCATGTTTTACTATTTTTCCCAATTTTTGGTAATTATAATGGTCTAAAAATGGGAGAAATAGTTCTGATTATCCAAAATTCATGAAAATTTACCAGGATATAATATTATAGAGTAGGAGGTTACATAAAAAGTTTGAATATTTTTCTCTACTTTAAACTATTTTTCTCTTATTTTCTAAAGTTAATTGCACTAAAATACACTTAAATATACATAAATAGCCAAAACCAGTTTATACATTATGAAAACCACTTTTGATATTTTTCCCAGGATATTTATACTGTAAATGATGTTACAAAAATTTATGGTGATTTATTTTAACTGTTTAATATTATTTCTTTAATTAATGACTATTTAAAGGAATAAAGCAAGGAAAAATAGAAATACCCACTGAAAAATATCTTTTATATTTTTCCCAGCCTATTTATGTATAATAACAATTAAATAAAAAGTTTGGGTAATTTTGGAAACTGTTTTCTATTTATTTCAATTTTTATTGAAATAAATGCTCAAAAATCATAAAATATAATTAAACAGCTTGAAAATCCATTTTTATAATTTTCCCAGCTTAGTATTGTGTAATAACAGTTAAATAAAAAGTTTGAGAATTTTTATCCCTCGAATGCTATTTTCGTGAATTTATGTTGTAATAAGGACTTAAAAATTTGGAAAGTTTATATTCCAAGGTTGTAATTAATCGTCCGATATATAGAATTTCATTACTTCAGAAAAAGTGTAACTAATTGATATAAAATCCAATACTAAAACATAAATTGGCATTTCCATATATTTAGAGTTTAGTATATTAGCATTAGATATCGACATGGAAACTCACTAGTGCGTGTGTTTGATGTCGTAGGATCACGGTAGTAAGACGTTGGTGCATCCCGAAGTACCGCTTGTGTCTACACAAAACATCGTGAGTATTCACGCACTCCTCTATTTTCGGTTTTTATGTTTTGGGGTGGAAAAGCATGTCCAGAAAAACTACTGTTTGCATGTTGTATTTAAATTGAATTGTATCAAACATGATTGCTATTGTATTGCTATGTTTCTTTATGTATGTCTATGCAACACGGAACATGAGAACTTATCGTACTAAGGCCCTTCCCTTATCTCTAACCATTAACTCTTTGAGCCAATGGTCGTTATGGATAGCGCTATTAGGAATTGACAACTCCTCACTCGCCCGAATCGCTGGAGTGCATGATACCATATTCATCTATGGAACGATAAGCATAGATCTCGATAGGGCTTCAGTCATAGGTTTGGTTGAGACTCATTGTTTGCTCATACACATACAAACTCGTTTCTCGTTATAGCAATAAACTTGTATTCATTAATAGCAATCAACTTGTTTATCATTGAAGCAATGTACTTGTATTTACGAAAAGCCTTATTGTACGCTCGATTTTTATAAACTTGTGATACTCACCAACTATTTTCATAGTTGACGCTCGTTTTACATGCTTTTTCAGAAAGTAATTAGTAAGTGGATGTAAAGATTCATCATCATAGAGCATGCTGCATCGTGTTGAAGCTATTATGAAGCTATATTTTGAACAATGTTATTTCAAAAAAACTTGTATTTTGTTTCTTTTGAAGCTATGGGTTGTAAACTTTTAAATACTGCTATGGTGATGTATCTTTATCTTTTGCATTGAAACCGTTATCGCTATCATACCTTGCGTTTCCGCTTTAGCGGGGTGTGACAGAAGTGGTATCAGAGCTAAAGTTATAGAGAACATCGGTTTTTCTTTAAGAAAACACAACCTATAACTAAAACTTACAAAGAAATTCTTTTTACATCAAACATATTACTAGTATAATTAGGTCGGGAGTTGTATTATTGGACCTTGATTAAACATAGCCTGATCACCTATGTTTAATTAAGAAAAGATTTATACAAAGCTTGAGCTAATTATAATGGGAATATGTTCAACAAAAATATTTGAGAAAACTTTATTTCAAAATTTCAAAAGGTTAATTTTGGTGTGTGTAAGCATTGCATATTATAGGCATGCATTGTCATTTATTTCATGTCTCATTGAAACTATGTCACAGTCCACTATGTCAACATCATCATCTTCCCGCGCTACCGCCTCAGCCGATGAATCCGGCTACGTCACTGTTATCCCTCGACGTAATCCCCCCGCCTCGGTAGAAGAAGACCCATCAGAGGATACGGAAGATACTGGGAACTCGGTGGAGATCAGCAATGACAACGCCCCGAGTCAACGACGCGAGGCATCACCGACATCGGTGTTGCCACAGCCACCGCTCTATGGACTTCGCATTCGGAGGACAGCGAGGAAGAGTGTTCCCATTCCAGGAAGGATACCCGCCAGCACAGCAGGACATGGCACGACAGGACCTAGCGGAGCAGAACCCAGCGATGTAGGACCGAGAGCACCCTCACCTCAGCAAGTCATACGGATACCTGTCAGACAGCCAGGTATGACCCCGAAGGAGTCCCGGAGATTGCAGTCGATAGCAGCGGGCCTACGTCACAGTCTCGCTGTGATAGTTGGGCATCGAGAAGTTTTGGATGAAGTCTTGGCAGGAATGGAAATCCTGTATCAGCATTCGATGGAGACTGCTGACACTGCTAGTGCTGCTAGACGAGAGGCAAGTCATGCGATGACAGCATATTATATGTTTGGTGGGCTATTACTGATTGTGATGTGATAAGGATGGGAGCATCGACAAAGGAAAACTCTAGTAGCAAGAGGAAGCCAGCAGATCAGGGAGAGAAGAAGTATGGAGGCAAGTCAGGGAGGAAGCAGAAAGTCTCAAGAAACTTTATGGTAAGAGCCCAGGAGCAAGAACCAGTGAAAACTCAAGGACAAGAAGTGCAGGAGCGAAAGCAGTACTCAGGGCCGCTTCCGAAGTGCAATAAGTGTAACTTCCATCACAAGGGAGCTTGCCCAGTTTGCCAAAACTGTAAGCAAACAGGCCATTACTCGAAGTATTTTAAGGTGAATAAGGAGGGAAAAAGGACATGTTACGAGTGCGGGAGTACTGATCATCTCCGTAGAGCATGTCCTAAACTGAACAATGGACCTGGTAACAATGGACAAGGCCAAGCCAGGCAAAACTTTCAAGGAAATCAAGTTGGACAGCCAAGAGGTGTAGCCTTTGTGATTGGTGCAGAAGAAGCTCGTCAGAACCCTGAAGTGATAACAGGTACGCTCCTCCTGAACAACCATTTTGCATCAGTAATATTCGATGCGGGAGCAGATAGGAGTTTTGTTTCTTTAGCATTTAGACCGTTAATTGGCTTGAAATCGGTAAAGATGAGGAATGCTTATGCTATTGAACTTGCTGATGGGTATGAAATTAGGGCTAGTGATATAATTCCTGGTTGTACTTTGAATTTAGCTGATAAACTCTTTAGCATTGACCTAATTCCTATAGAGCTAGGTAGTTTTGATGTGATAGTAGGGATGGATTGGTTATCCAAAAATAGAGCGGACATTGGTTGTTATGAGAAAGTCATCAGAGTGCCTCTCCCTAATGGAGAAACCCTTATCATACACGGTGAGAAGCCAGGAAGAAGTTTAAACATAGTATCAAGCGTGAAGGTTCACAAGTACCTGAATAAGAATTGTATTGCATTCATGGCCCACGTGCTAGAAAGAGAACCTGAAGCTAAGCAACTCAAGGAGATTCTAGTGGTTCAAAACTATCCCGAAGTATTTCCGGAGGAATTGCTCGGTCTACCCCCTTATAGACAGGTCGAATTTCGGATAGACTTAATTCCCGGAGCGGCACCGGTAGCAAAAGCACCATATCGCCTTGCACCATCCGAGATGCAAGAACTATCCGGACAACTTCAAGAACTTCTAGACAAAGGGTTTATTCAATCAAGTTCTTCACCTTGGGGAGCCCCAGTGTTATTCGTCAAAAAGAAAGTTGGTTCGTTCCGAATGTGCATTGATTACAGAGAATTGAACAAGTTGACAATCAAGAATCGATATCCCCTCCCTAGAATAGACGACTTGTTCGATCAGTTGCAGGGCGCTTCCTACTTCTCAAAAATCGACCTTCGGTCAGGGTATCATCAGCTAAGAATTCACGAAGAGGACATTCACAAAACAGCATTTAGAACCCGTTATGGACATTATGAGTTCTTAGTCATGCCTTTTGGACTAACGAACGCACCCGCTGTATTCATGGATTTGATGAATAGGGTCTGTAGACCATACCTAGACAGGTTTGTAATTGTATTTATTGATGACATACTTGTTTACTCGTGGACCAAAGAAGATCACAATAGACATCTAAAGCTAGTGTTGGAGCTGTTGAAGGAACAGAAATTGTATGCCAAGTTCACTAAGTGTGAATTTTGGATTCGGGAAGTACATTTTCTTGGTCATGTGATCGGTGAAAGAGGAATCCATGTAGATCCAGCTAAGATAGAGGCAATCAAGAAATGGGAGGCCCCCAAAACCCCGACAGAAATACGACAATTCCTAGGATTAGCTGGGTACTACAGACGCTTCATTGAGAATTTCTCTAGGATTGCTCAACCATTAACATCTTTGACCCAAAAGGATAGAAAATTTCTCTGGGAAGAGAAACACGAAGAGGCGTTTCAAATCCTGAAAAACAAGCTGTGCAATGCACCAATTCTGGCTTTACCAGAAGGATTAGAGAACTTTGTGGTGTATTGTGATGCGTCTCATCAAGGATTAGGATGTGTGCTAATGCAAAAAGATAAGGTCATTGCATATGCTTCCAGACAACTCAAACCGCACGAGAAGAATTATACCACCATGATCTAGAACTAGGAGCAATAGTTTTCGCTCTTAAGATATGGAGGCATTATTTGTACGGAACCAAGTGCACCATTTATACCGATCACAAAAGCCTTCAGCATATCCTGGATCAGAAAATGTTAAACATGCGGCAGAGAAGATGGGTAGAGTTGTTTAGTGATTATGATTGTGAGATACGATATCACCCAGGGAAGGCTAACGTAGTAGCCGACGCTCTTAGTAGGAAAGAAAGAGTGAAACCTTCCCATGTGAGAGCTTTGGGAATGGTAATTCAGACTAGCTTGAAATCTCAAATCATTAATGCCCAGGAGAAAGCGTTATGCAAGGAAAATCTTCCAGGCGAAACTTTACATGGTTTGGAAGAAAGATTTGAAACCAAACCTGATGGAGTTCGTTATTTAAAGACAGGGTCTGGATTCCAAGGGTTAACAACCTGAGAGACATGGTACTAGAGGAGTCTCATCGATCTAAATACTCCATCCACCCTGGAGCAGATAAGATGTACAAGGATCTTAAAGAGTACTATTGGTGGCCTGGAATGAAAAAGGATATTGCCTTGTACGATGGGAAGTGTTTGACATGCTCAATAGTCGAAGCTGAACATCAGAAACCATCCGAGTTGTTGCAACAACCTGAAATTCCCCAATGGAAATGGGAGAAAATATCTATGGACTTTTTTACCAAACTTCCTAGAACTACTAAAGGTCATGACTCAATTTGGGTCATAGTGGATCGACTGACGAAATCTGCACACTTTCTCCCCATTCGAGAAGATTTCAAGATGGAAAAATTGGCCCAAATCTACATCGACAAAATTGTTTCTCTGCATGGTGTACCCTTATCTATCATTTCTGATAGAGATAGTCGTTTTACATCTCGATTTTGGTGGATGTTACAGAGGGCACTAGGAACCAAGATAGATTTGAGCACAGCTTACCACCCTCAGACAGATGGGCAAACAGAGAGAACAATACAAACATTGGAAGACATGCTACGAGCGTGTGTCATTGAGTTCAAAGGAAATTGGGATAATCATTTACCCCTAATTGAGTTTTCCTACAATAACAGTTACCACACGAGTATCCAATGTGCTCCATATGAAGCATTGTATGGACGCAAGTGTCGTTCGCCCTTATGCTGGACAGAAATCGGAGACAGACAGTTGTCTAGAGTCGAACTTATCCAGGAAACATCCGACAAGATTGCTATCGTCAAGGATAAGCTTAAAGCCGCTAGAGATTGTCAGAAACGTTATGCGGATAATCGTCGAAAACCATTAGAATTCCAAGTAGGAGACAAGGTACTTTTAAAAGTGTCGCCTTGGAAAGGCCTTGTGCGTTTTGGTAAGAAAGGAAAACTAAGCCCGAGATATGTTGGACCCTTTGAAATCCTTGAAAGGATTGGTCCAGTAGCGTATAAAATCCAATTGCCCCAAGAGTTAAGCGCCATTCACGACACATTCCACGTCTCCAACCTAAAGAAATGTCTAGCCGACGAAACATTGATAGTACCCCTGGAGGAAATTAAGATCAATGATAAGCTGAGCTTCGTTGAGGAACCGATAGAAATCCTTGACAGGGAGGTAAAACAACTTAAGCGGAGTAAGATCCCGATTGTGAAAGTTCGATGGAACTCAAAACGCGGGCCGGAGTACACCTGGGAGCGCGAGGACTTCATAAAGGAAAAGTATCCGCAACTTTTCCCTTGCGATGACAAGCGATGACATAGAATGAATTTCGGGACGAAATTATTTTTAAGTAGGGGATACTGTGAAAACTGCCAATTCAGGTCATTCTTGGACTCATGCATCTTTATAATAATCATTCATGCACAACATGCCATGACCTAGTAGTATAAATTAGGTCAAAAATCTTGCATAAACTAGGATCCAACTAAGGTCTAGGACTAATATACTTGATACTTACAATTCTAGCAAGTTGCTTAGCTACAATAGGAAATGCCAATACTATAATTAGAATAAAGCTTCAAGCTTTGTTATAATTGAAATAGGGTATAAAACTCTAAAAATAAATTAAAACATTCTAATTATACTTCAACATGTTGTTGAATATCAAACAATATTCCAAAAACCCTAAAGAGCCAAAAATCCAAAGTTATAAATTATAAAGCTTAAAAACTTTATAAAATTTGGCTATAAACTTCCTAATATCAAATTTTATTAATCAAATTATGGATTATACCAATGAACTAGAAATATAAATTACAAGTATTAATCATAAATTATTTGTTGAAAACAAGATTTTTAAATAAATCAAATTGCTTAATAAACATTTTATAAAAATGAATGTTTTTATATAAAATATAGGAGGGAAGTTTATAAAGTTTAAAATTTAGGAGAGAGAAGGCCAAAATGCATGCAAAAACCGGCCATCACCTCTCCCCATGCCCTCTCTCTTCCCCAAAACACAATCATTAAGCTTAAACCCTTACTCCACCTCTTCCCTCTTCACTCTCTCACTTCACTCTCTTCACACACTTCACTCTCTTCTTCCCTCTCTCTAAACTCACGAAAATCCTCTCATTTCTCTGCAAAATTTCGAGATTGTGAAGCCCTTGAAGTGTTCTTACTTCTCTCAAGGTCAAAACAAAGGTAAACAACAACATCTTCTTCCATAGTTTCATGGTTAAACCTCTTTTTCTTCTTAGTCTTCTCTACTTTTCGGATTCTATGCCTTTACATGGCTAGAAATCTTTATCCTCCCCTTGTGGTTTGTAGATTCTTACCATAACACAATGCATGTGTTAGAGATGGTGAAAATCCGGGATCAAACCCATGCAAGGAGTGGAAAAGATGCACATATGATCATGTGACATCAAAACCTAATATTTCATGTTCTTCTCCATTTCTTTTGTGTTCATGCATGAACAAAAGCATTTAAACCATTTCTAGTACATCTTGGATGCTCATTCATTCCATGCATGTGTTAGAAATCGGGCCTTACCAAAGACATGCATGATGTTCTTGTTGAAATACCCTAATAATGCACACAATCAAACATGCAATCTGCCAGATTACATTGTTCGACTTTGAACAGTCATAACTCAGTCATTTCTTAACCAAATCATGATATTATTTTTGTATTGGTTAGTTCCACGAGTTAACTTTCAAACCCAACTGGTCTCACTATAAAATATTATATATCCGATTTTTAGCAGATTTTACAAAAAGGTTGCGCATACAGCTCTTTTTCTGTGATCACTATTTTTATCTTGCTTAAACAATGGCCTTAAACCCAACCATAAATCTGAGGAAAAATACCTTAGAAACTTAACATATCTAGTGAATTATGGTTGAAATTTCGTGGCTTAAAACCTCACTGAATGGGCTAAACAAATTCATGAACTTCAGTCACATTTACACTTCATGCATTATTGCATGCAACTTTTCTTAAATTGTTTGAAATCATTACCCTCATTTCTCTTCTGAATACATTTTTTTACATTTTTCCTTTTGAAAGCCCTTGCATGCATGAGATAATCTGGAAAATTTCAAGAGCTTTTGTTATTTCTTTGATTTATTAGAATTATTGCTAAAACCAAGGGCATAAATCATATAAAATACTTCCAGAGGTCAATAAATCCTAAATAAATTCATGGATGATCCTTATAGGGAATAATGACCCCTCACCAAATTTCAGCAATTTTTATTACTGTTTCATTTGATTTCTAATTTTCTTTTATTTAGCACATGATAAATTACAAAACCACTTTATAGGATGTGAAAATTGTATCTAACAATTTTTGCATACCTTACCTATGATGGGTGACTCCAGAAAATAATTTCAAGATTTTCCATCATGTTTTACTATTTTTCCCAATTTTTGGTAATTATAATGGTCTAAAAATGGGAGAAATAGTTCTGATTATCCAAAATTCATGAAAATTTACCATGATATAATATTATAGAGTAGGAGGTTACGTAAAAATTTTGAATATTTTTCTCTACTTTAAACTATTTTTCTCTTATTTTCTAAAGTTAATTGCACTAAAATACACTTAAATATACATAAATACCCAAAACTAGTTTATACATTATGAAAACCACTTTTGATATTTTTCCCAGGATATTTATACTGTAAATGATGTTACAAAAATTTATGGTGATTTATTTTAACTGTTTAATATTATTTCTTTAATTAATGACTATTTAAAGGAATAAAGCAAGGAAAAATAGAAATACCCACTGAAAAATATCTTTTATATTTTTCCCAGCCTATTTATGTATAATAACAATTAAATAAAAAGTTTGGGTAATTTTGGAAACTGTTTTCTATTCATTTCAATTTTTATTGAAATAAATGCTCAAAAATCATAAAATATAATTAAACAGCTTGGAAATCCATTTTTATAATTTTTCCCAGCTTAGTATTGTGTAATAACAGTTAAATAAAAAGTTTGAGAATTTTTATCCCTCGAATGCTATTTTCGTGAATTTATGTTGTAATACGGACTTAAAATTTTGGAAAGTTTATATTCCAATGTTGTAATTAATCGCCCGATATATAGAATTTCATTACTTCAGAAAAAGTGTAACTAATTGATATAAAATCCAATACTAAAACATAAATTGGCATTTCCCTGTATGTAGAGTTTAGTATATTAGCATTAGATATCGACATGGAAACTCACTAGTGCGTGTGTTTGATGTCGTAGGATCCCGGTAGTAAGACGTTGGTGCATCCCGAAGTACCGCTTGTGTCTACACAAAACATCGTGAGTATTCACGCACTCCCCTATTTTCGGTTTTTATGTTTTGGGGTGGAAAAGCATGTCCAGAAAAACTATTGTTTGCATGTTGTATTTAAATTGAATTGTATCAAACATGATTGCTATTGTATTGCTATGTTTCTTTATGTATGTCTATGCAACATGCAACATGAGAACTTATCGTACTAAGGCCCTTCCCTTATCTCTAACCATTAACTCTTTGAGCCAATGGTCGTTATGGATAGCGCTATTAGGAATTGACAACTCCTCACTCGCCCGAATCGCTGGAGTGCATGATACCATATTCATCTATGGAACGATAAGCATAGATCTCGATAGGGCTTCAGTCATAGGTTTGGTTGAGACTCATTGTTTGCTCATACACATACAAACTCATTTCTCGTTATAGCAATAAACTTGTATTCATTAATAGCAATCAACTTGTTTATCATTGAAGCAATGTACTTGTATTTACGAAAAGCCTTATTGTACGCTCGATTTTTATAAACTTGTGATAGTCACCAACTATTTTCATAGTTGACGCTCGTTTTACATGCTTTTTCAGGAAGTAATTAGTAAGTGGATGTAAAGATTCATCATCATAGAGCATGCTGCATCGTGTTGAAGATATTATGAAGCTATATTTTGAACAATGTTATTTCAAAAAAACTTGTATTTTGTTTCTTTTGAAGCTATGGGTTGTAAACTTTTAAATACTACTATGGTGATGTATCTTTATCTTTTGCATTGAAACCGTTATCGCTGTCATACCTTGCGTTTCTGCTTTAGCGGGGTGTGACATTAAGTCACTAACCCTATCAGTGGCTAACTTGATAGGTTGGGAAAACCTAAAGGAGATGATGTTGGAAGAATACTACCCAAGGTGCGAAGTTCAAAAGCTAGAACAAGAACTATGGGAGCACACCATGGTTGGCTCAGACATAGTGACCTACATTGACAGGTTTAGCGACCTGGTAGCACTATGCCTAGAGATGGTTACCCTGGAGAGTAAGAAGATAGAAAGGTACATCTGGGGATTATCCCCCCTGTTCAAGGAGATGTACTCTCTTCTAACTCAACTACCTTCGATAGCTCCAAATGCCTGGCCTAGAGACTCATTGATCACGGAGTCTGCCATGGCGTGGTGGTCCCCATTTCCGAGCCATCAAAGGGAAGAGACTATAAACGAAATTCAGGGAAAAATAGGAAGGAACAAACAACAACAGGAACCCTCACAGGAGCAACAAATGGTTACTATATACGCTGCCACAACACCTGCTACTCCGGCACCTGCCAATTGATATGATGGAACTCTCTCGAAGTGTGGAAAGTGTACCTACTGCCACACCGAAGTATGTCGGGAAATGAAGTGCATGAATTGCCGAAGGAAGGGGCACACAGCCCATTTCTGCAGTGCGTTCGCACAACCGATCTCCCAAGTCCCCGGTGTAGAAGTAAACCAGGCCTGCTATGGTTGTGGTGACACTGGGCATAACAAGAAGGACTGCCCGATAATGAAGAACTCAGGTATGGATGGACGGATTCTGATGATCACCGCAGGAGAAGCTACCCTGGAGTCACCAGCGACGAGCGATACGCCTTCAAAATAAGAATTGCGTTAAAATTTAATTTATATTTATATAAGATTAAATATTGGGGAAACATTTAAAAGTAATTATAATTACTCACTCGGCTGAACAAGTCACTACATTCATAAGAGAACTAAAGACCCGTGCAGGTGAGCTATAATGGCTTAGTATGTACATCAGGGTTGTGCATAGCTAGGATTTTGTAGACTTAGAGTGAGTGATTCCGCCTTAAATCATGTTCCTTGTCTGGTTATGGATTTGGGGCAGAGTCACTCATTTGACCAGCTTAGTCATCTTAATTATACATAACTTGTATATACCAGGAAATCATAAAGGTACCGAGGAGGATCATAATATAAGGAATCAACACTAGTTATAAAAGCATTGTCACTATTAGTACTCGCTCATTGCGGTACGATTTGTGGTAGTGCTATTATCAAGGAGAAAACTGAAAGCACTAGAAAGTCTACATAGAGTACTTTGTCGAGCACACTAGAGATACATCATCGTATAATAAGCATTTCTTTCAAATCGGCCACCTTTTGTTTCAGTAAAGAGTCCATTGTCATCATTTGTCATGGATTGGTGTGGTCCTCACTATACCAAGTTCATATGTTTCCATCGCCTTGATCGTCAAATTCCCGAAACCCTCATCATTCGTAACGACAGCCCGAACCAGACCTCAAAATCGTCTAACTCGTATTCTAAACCTCGAAGCCCTCATGCAAGGAGTACCTTGACCTCCGAAAACTTAACACCTTATACTCAGCAGACCTCCTGAACTACCACTCGTCCAACAGATCAAGTTCAGGCACAGAGGCTAAGGACGAATACAGGCCGCCTATCACTAATAAGTGTATATGCAAGGGTGGTATATAATTATGATTATGCATATTTAGTATGTGTGTTTCCGCCCTATCTCCTGTTCCTTGCTAGGTTGTGGACCTGGGGTAGAGTTTCACATTCAAACTTCTTATTAATCTTAATTATATATGACTTGTATACATGAGGTAATGATAGATGGACCAAGTATGAATCATATCATGAGCATTAGGGAAAAATTGCCTAGGTCTATGAGTCGTTATTCCACCATTCAGAGGAGCACAACCCTAGGAGTAATGATAAGAAAGCTAATTTCAGGACCAAATTCCATCTAACGAGTGGATGATGTGACAACCTCAAAATTTTTATCTTGTAAGTCCAGCCAATCAATCGAGAGTCAGACTTGTTTCTGCTATCTTTTAGCATTGTTAAGGATCATTTTATGAGTTCTAAGCCTAGTACACTCAAGGATTTTGTGTTAGGAAGTGAACCAAGTAATAACCAAGAGCCTAGAACAACATATTAGCCATACAACCCCAACAAGTGAGGTTCACGGCTAAGGTCCATGTTCACGTCCGTGAACCCTTCTTAGGCCGTGAACCCCTCCTATCAGGATGAATTTTTGCCACTTTTTCTTCACTTCTTCTTCTCTTGGCCGTAATCACCCCACTCTCTCTCATGTGTTATCCAACAAAGGCTCTCTTTTGACCTCAAAATCATAAGTATGGCATCCCTTACCCATGTATACTTAGAAACCCCTTTAATTCCATATTGATTCATCACTTTTACTTTAAGATCTTCAAGATCATCACCTTTCACCAAGAACACACACTTGTTCTTGGGCCGTGAACACCTTAAAGTTATCCAAAGTGTGAGTATTTCTTCTACCATATTGTTATTCATTAGAAACTCTTGTATCCTCATGAGAAAAACACCCTACAAGCAAGAATCTAGATCCAAAATGCATCATTTTGGAGTGTTTACGGCCGTAAACACTTGGTGTGGCCATAAACTATCCTTCAACCGTGAACAAATAGAGGCTTGGCCGTAAACACACATTCCTTTGGCCGTAAACTCCCTTTAGTTAATCACATGTGATTGTAACTCTTCCTTGCAAGTGTTTCCTAGTCCCTAAGGTTGTTTCCTTGCATGTTAGTTGTTTTGAACACTAATTACATGCCTTTATATGCCATTATATGTCATTTAGGACTCGTTTGTGTCTCGGGAATTCATTCGTGGAACTTCTCATCCTTACATTAACCTTAATTTGAATCACCCACATAAGGTGAGTTCATACCCCTATAATCAATCTTTTAAATGTTTTAAATGCTTTTAAGGGTGGGGTACAAGTTGAACACAATGATAATTGTGCAAATGTTATTTGTGATAACCATCACATTAAAGGATTTATTATGCTTTTTTAAGTGATCAAAATCATTTCAAAAACTCGTTTTAAGTTATGTTACTTTATTGTTTATTAAACTCCATTTTTAAAGTTCGAACATAACTCAGTAGATAATCGAGTATTTTCTACGAATCAAAGACAGTTCAAAACAAACATACTAGTAAACTATAATAGGTATAGTTTAGGGGTTCAAAACATACTATAACAAGAAACAGAAAGAACATACTATAAATAGAAACAGGGAGGAACATACTATAACAAGAATGGGAAGGAACATACTATATTCTAGAACAGAAGAACAAATCATCATTCACGAACTTATAGTTTACACTCCCAGTAACCTAGGAAGGGAACATATCATTAACTTATTGTTTATAACAAAAGATGATAATATACAAAGTATCATGTTATATATGGGGTACATCTACAAAGTACTAGGTTATATATGGGGTACATCTACAAAGTACCGAATTTTATTTATAAAGGGTACATCTAAAAAGTACCGGACAATAATAAATAAAACACATTAATATATACAGAACTCACAATTGTATCGACTAAGGCGTTTAGAGTACAGGATTTCATCACTTCTAGTAGTCCTGCTAACAGATAGAACATTTAGTAGGCTAAACTAGAAACTTATCAGAAAAAAGGGTTTAATTCATTTTATTAAACCAGTATATCTTAAAGGACCATTACTGGTTAATTCTATAATACCTTAGTTTGTACATCAGGGTTATATATAAGTAATATCCGATAGACAGTTTGATGTGTGCTTTCCGCCTTACATCCTGTTCCTTTTTTTGGTTGTGGGCTTAGGGCAGATTCTCCCATTTAACTATCCGTTCGATATTAGATTATATGTAGCTTGTATAAACTAAGTGATTATAGAAGGGACTATTGTGGTTACTATTTTACCAAAGGAAATATATGATTTTCTTAAAAGATTGTTTTCATTAAATATAAAGAACTACTATATTTAACTCCGTAAGTACCAAATGAATACGCCAGGGTCGTATACAGTGATGATCTAACAAACAATGGGATGTGTGACTTCCGCCTCATTTCTTATTCCTTGTTTGGTTGTGGGCTTATGGAAAAATCACACGATCATTTATTTGTTTACTCTAAGATGTATATAACTTGTATCCATTTAGTACTCATAGAAGGAATTGTAGAGTCATTTTACTTTCATTCATCATATCAGAAAATATAGGATTTTCTGGAGGAACAGGCAAACTTTTCTAAAAGAACTTATAACCTACTTTACATCACTTAAATACTTATGAACTCGCCATCTTAAATGTTGATCCTCTCTTTCAAAATAACTTGTATTCTCAGGAAACTAGTAGACAAGTACGTGTCACACCCCAAAACTAGGAACGGCGGAAACGTTCTGGGACGGAGGACGTCATGTATAATATCAACAACAATGTAAAGTAGTAAACAAGCAACAACATCATCCATTGCATTAATAAATTAATTATTATACAATTGTATTCTGTCAAATTTTGATAAACACTAAAGCATAAATCAAAATGAAAGATAAGTCTTGAACAAGCTCCATCTTCCTTTCTCCTTGCATCGGTACCTGTCTATGATGACCTGAGGATACAAGTAATTTTGAAAGCGAGTATCAGCTTTGAAGCTGGTGAGATCATAAGTATTTAGTGTCTTAATTTGTATGTAAGAATTTGTAAGTGAACTGTAAGTATGAAAATGTTTGTAAAACAACTGTAAACGTTTGAAAAACCTTAGAAATCCCTATGATTCCTACTATTATATAAAGTGCGTCTTCTACCAAGACCTAACTGTTCTAAATGTTCGTTTCTTGTAAAAGTGTGTAATTTTCCCAAGTGTAACTATCATTATCAAAATATAGTTTTTACATTTATAGTTTAAGTGAAAAGATCACTAAATATCTGAACACGGAAAATTAATGTAGTACTAAAATGTAGCGCTATAAGAACTATTGCTGTACTAATTACCTTAAACCGGATTTATATTAAGGCATTATGTGATAAATTGCACCATACTATCGACTGGTAACAACGACAACGTATAGTCAAAAAATAAGGTATGACGTTTGGCACCCGCAGACCTGTCGGTCCCGCTGTAGCTAGCAGCGAGGTGTAGGATAGTCAATCCAGTATAGATCTATACGCAAACTCACGCTCTCCCTCCAAGATACTTTGGCTACAACCCAGGTCATGACAATTAAGGCATGCTCCCATACAGTGGATCACAATTTTATTAACGTATTAATGTAAGTGTAATGTAACGAAATGTTCTAGCTAAAATGTACGTGCTCTCTACCTAGCAAGTATAGTAATGTAATCGTTCTAGAAAGTATTGACTCATGAATGAACTGACTCATTGTATGATATCACGTTCTAGTAATTGTTCTAGTATCTTCCTAAACTACCCATATGGTAGTTTACTAGTAATCTATCTGGTAAGTATGGACATGGATGTATACCCTTGCTACCCAAGGGCATATGTTGAACTGGAAGGACCTTTTATGACTATATATATGTACACATGATATATAACTAATATTTAAACAACTTTTGGACGATTACCCGACATCCCACCAGACCACATCTCAAGGCGCGAAAAGGAAATAGGGTGGATAGCCTTCCTAAGTCTTTTAAACATTTCTTATATAACTATACATATAGAGGCATGCAATTTATAATATAAAAGCATAAATAATTTTTGTAAGACATTGGAAACATAAATATTATTTCAAGAAAAGATCGACTTGATGTCGATCTATAAAACAATTTGAAGGCATAAGTATGATAAAACAGTTTTGAGTATAAGGAAACATTTGATTGAAACACAGTTGTAAATAAGTTTGAAAGGTAATGTACCGAGTAAGATGTACAGTGTATTATGTAGTTTAAAACATATAAAATGTTTATAAAAATCATTTGAAGGAAACTGTTTGGTAAAACGGCTAATGAGTAGCCAAATCTTTTGAATGTTGTATATTAATCACATGTGATTGATGTAATAACTAGCGTAATTCTACTTATTAACCGCATGTGATTTATATAATACTAGCATGATTCTACTTGTATCCCCCCCCCATTAAACATTTAAAAGTAGTTTAAAACATTAGTTAAGGGGTATGAACTCACTTGATTGAAGTGGTCGATTTGAAGTAGTCGAGAGAAGAATCTAGCAGAACTTCGACAGGAAGAGTTGAAGACGCGGGAAATCTTGGGATTCTCGGGAATCTCGAGAATCTCGGGAACACAAAACCTTCCTTCGGGACTTGAAGGTGAAAAACCGGGGCTTTGGGAGGGTCTCGGGGGCTTAAACGCAGAGTTTCGACGCGAGAAAGAGAAGATTGGAGCACCTAAACCCGGCACCCCAAGAGTTCTATTTATAGGGGCATTTCTGGTGTGCCACGTCGTGGCTAAGGTTGGCCACATCGTGGGGAGCAAGCCTTATCCCCTTCCGTTGATTGGACGCCCTCAGTCACTTGCCGGGTCGCGACCAAGCTGTGCCACGTCGTGGGGGCCTGACAGCCTCGGATATTGGACCCCGAACTTGTAAAATCCATAACTTTCGCATACGACCTCCGTTTTCGACGTTCTTTATATGCACGCGTAGTTAAAAAACATGATATACAACTCTCGTTTAGACTTCATTGGCTAATTTTGACTTTATTTTTAATTATTTATTTTTATCCGGCCGGGACACGAAAATTTCGTTAAAAATCCATAACTTCTTCATCCGGTGTCCGTTTTCGTCAGACTTTTTGCCGTTGCACTACTAATGTTGAGACCTTAGATTCTCATTTAGGTTGTTTTGGTCAAAAGTTTCTCGAGCTCTATTTCGAGTTTTTAGCTGTCTACTGCTATACCCGAATCTTGGAAAAATCATAACTTCCTCATACGAAGTCAGATTTAGACGTTCTTTTTATGTATGCTCACGGTTTGAGGTTATCTATAACTTTCATTTAGATACTTAAGGCTAAAAACTATTGTATTGAAACTTCGCGTTTTTCGTTTAATCGGTGTTGCCGGTTTTGCCAAGAATCTTCGGTTGGTCATAACTTCTTCGTTATAACTCGGATTTTAGGGTTCTTTATATGTACGAAAACCTTGATACGATTCCTACTACTTTATTTAACCCAAATAAGATTTTAGGAAAGTTATATTTTGATCTAAATTTGATTGGTTTTACATTACATTGTCTCGAAATATCGGGTTGTCACAGTACGCACGCTGGGATTCAGAAGATGAAGTATAGTAGCTTCATGTTTTGTTTTGTTATTTACTTTTGAAGTCAATCTTTGCTGAATCACATAGTTTGTAAACACATTAATATTAATACAATGGTTGTTTGTTACTTTATTACTATGATGCATGTGTTGTGATACTAAACACGACGTCCCTCCCCCTCCCCCCTGAACATTTCCGCCGTTCCGATTTGGGGTGTGACATCTAGTGGTAATAATACTAGGTTTCGTCGAAGGAAATTATATTGTTAAGTAGCGAAGTGTTGTCCGAGTTTGGAATCATCACTTTAACAAGTAAGTGCATAGTCCCTTTCATGAACATGATTTTAATATAAGTATTGATTAAAGTATTAAATTATATGTTTATGTGTGAAATATTTGATATTGCCTGAAATACGTGCTAAAGAGCATACTTGATAATATATGATGATTTAGGATAAGAGTAAACCTAAATTAATTAAGGGGAATATTATGTAGTATCTACTTACAAGTACGAGTGAGATATACACAGAGGGAATAACTTTAGAATTTGACATTGATCTTAGAGTATGGATGAGACATAGTAAATTGTCCCTAGTCCGAGAGTATGGAATGGGCATAATTATTGATCCAGGAGTATGGATCAGGTAAGGAGGTTAGTTTCATATTCGGGAGTATGGATTAGGTAAAGAGGTTAGTTTTAGATCTGGGAATATGGATCAGGTAAAGAGGTTAGTTTTAGATCTAGTCGTATGGATTAAGTAAAGAGGAAAATTTTACATCCGAGAGTATGGACCGTGTCGCTAAGAGGATCGACGAGATGGGGTAAGAGTTGCTTAAATATGGTGAAATTACATATTTTGAAAGTTCTAATATATATATATATATATATATATATATATATATATATATATATATATATATATATATATATATATATATATATATATGACATTTTGGGATGGAAATCACTATGTACTCACCAGGTTTACCAATCTAACCCACTCAGTTTATTTGTATTACAGGTGTTGATATGAAGCTACTTTACAGTGAGAGATAATGGAGATGTAGATCACTAGTGTAAATGAATGTAAGGTCTCTTTATGCTTATGTTTTTATATTGACGATGACATTCCAATGTTTTAAAAGGAACAAAAATACAATTATTCGGAAATGCTTTTATAATATATTTATCATGTTTTTTTGGAACAAATTCAACAACATTTTCTTTAAAAGGATACTCTGATCTTCAAAATAAAGCATAAACAAACTGGTCTTTTGTGACTGTGAAAATGGGGATGTCACAAGATGGGACGTATGTTTATTTAATTTGGGTAACCGTCGATTCGATATTTTAATTCAGAAATACTCATTATTGTATTGGAATGAATTCTAAAAGCATGTTTATTGGGAATTAAGAATCATAAAGGAACTTACTATTTAAATCATCATGAAAAAACATTTTGGAATTTATTGATAAACTTAAAATTCATTTATTGATTGTTTAAGAGAATCTCAAAATGATAAGGTTCCGAGAGGGAACTACATAATATACTTCGGAATAAATTTCTAAATGACACTGATACATTATATAGGTTCATAGATGGCACAATCTCTAAATTAATATCTAAGGTATTAATGACTGAAGATCTTAGTGATCAAGTATTGAAACACTTAGATTTGAGAGGTTCTAAAAGCTAAAGGACTAGATCGCGGAAAGAGATAAGTAACAAGACCACATTACCAACTCTGATTTGAATTATAAGGAAGATTCGGCATGAGTTTCGGAATGTGATATATTCTGAGGCAGAACGTTCTCATGATTTCTAACAAGATTGCTTCGAAGGGAGCTTCCAATAAGGTGATATACTAAACAACATAAGACTAGAAGAATAGGTTAGACAAAAATACATATAATGATCCTTTATTTTCTAAGAAGAAATAATTTCGAGGTAGAAAATGTTTGGTTCAGAATTATTTGACTTTCTGATGTTTCCATCAAAGAGTACAAACTTCTTGAAAGAATTGAGGATTAAGAATCATAATTCCCATTTTTTTTTTCAGAAAACCATTGAATTTGGTTTCAGCTAATGTCTTAGTAAAGATATCAGCAATCTCATCATCAGATGGAACAAAAATGAGCTTAGTGTTACCTTTGATAACATGATCTTTAATAAAATGGTACCGAATATAATTATGTTTGGTCATGGAGTGCTGAAATAGATTTTGAGAGATTGCAATAGCACTTTGACAATCACAATAGATTATAATATGTTGAAATCGATAGCCATAGTCTAGCAGGTGAGATTTCATCCACAAAACTTGATAGCTGCAGCTAGTAGCAACAATGTATTCCGCTTTGCCTATTGAAAGTGAAATGTAGTTCTATTTCTTGGATGACCAGCTAACCAGTCTTCCACCCAAAAAATTACAACTACCATATGTGCTTTTTCTATCAAGTTGAAGTCCTCCATAGTTCGATTCACAATTATCATGCAACAAGAAACTTTCATTTGCAGGGTACCAAATTCCAAGGCACTTGGTTCCTTTGAGATATTTGAATATTTGCTTTACAGCCAAAAGATGCGACATCTTCGGATTGACCTGGAATCTAGCACACAGACATGTAAAGAACAAGATGTCAGGAAAACTTGAAGTGAGGTAGATCAACTATCCAATCATTCCCTATACTTCTTTTAATCAAAGGAAACACCGAATGGGTCCGAGAAAATCTTGTGTCTAAAGGCCATTGGAAATTTTGTTGAGGCACAGGTGTCCATTGAATATTTCTTTAGAAGCTCGGAAATGTATTTCTCTTGATGAATTAAGATTCCTCTATTGGTCTATTTAACTTGCAGTCTGAGGAAGAAAATTAATTCACGATTCTTACTCATTTGGAATCAACTAAGCATCAACTTAGCAAAGTCAACAACCATCATTGGATAAGTTGGCCCCAAAGATCATGTCATCGAAGTAAATTTGCACTAACATAAGATTCGTCCTATTTGATCTTTGGAACAAGGTAGGATCGAGAATTCCTCTTTGAAAACTAGAATGCTTTAGAAAACAAGTGAGTGTCTTATATCAGGCATGAGGAGATTGCTTAAGGCCATAAATAACTTTTTGGAGTTTGTAGTAGTAGTTCGGATATGAAAAGTTCACGAACCCTAGGGACTGTTGAAGATAAAATTCACTATCGGGTTCACCATTGAGAAATATCTGGATAGCCTCAAGATGGGCAACAGGAGCAAAAGTCTTGTCGTAGTCAAGACCTTTTGTTTGTGTGAATCCTTTCGCTACCAATCTTTCTTTGTTTCAGATAATAACTCTAGCATCGTCGAGTTTGTTTCAGAAAACCTATTGTTTTCCAATAATAGGGTGATCCTGAGGAGGAGAGACAAGAGTCCACCTAAGATTTCTATCAAATTCTACTAGTTCTTCTTGTATGGCTGTAATCCAATTGGAATGTTCTAGATCCTCCTTGATGGATTTTGGTTAACCATTGAAATGAATTCCGATAAGTGACACTTATTTTGAATATTAATAGTTGAGTACGTGTGACATCGACATTAATATTTCTAATGACTTTATTCGGAAGATGAATCTTTGTCCAAATATGCAATCTTGGAAGATATTGTGTAGCAGATGATCCAATGTTAACAATGGGGTGTTGCTCCCCCTAGACAGATTGAATTTGAGGAAGATGCTCCTCCCTGAACTTTTGAATCGGATATGATCTTATCATTATCATTCAGAAAGTCAAAGAAGTTGACATCATCTTCATTTTTGTTCTCAATTTGAGCAAATTGATTCGTTGCATCTTGGAAACCGTAAACATTTGGTTCGAGGGTTGGATTACTTTGTTTCCTTTGAGGCAGGGAAGCAGAGGTATTCTCACCCTCAATACGAGATAGGAATATTTTGGAATCAAATGGAGGAAAATTTGGGGTCGGACTAGACATATTTTGAGAAATAGGAGTGGGGATCGAGGATGGTCTTTATCAAGCACGAAGCAAGAGCTATTTCTACTATTCTCAATAGGCTTTTAAAATCAACTTCATAGATAAACTGAGGATTTGGAGACATAGGAGGTGGAGCATCGGCATCTAAGCTGAGTGTTGTAAAGTGAGTTGGTTCTAAGTTCTGAACACATTTATCATCAAAAGTGATATAAAAAATTTCTTCAATTACATGGGTGCGATGAATTAGAAACCGATAATCTTTCGATTTAGCAGAGTATCTAAGGAAGATGGCTTCATCTGATATCAAATGAAACTTGGTGAGTTGATCATAGTTCTTTATTATGAAACATCTACAGTTAAAAATGTGTAAGAACGAGATACTCGGCTTCCGACCATTCATTGCTTCATACGATGTCATGTTGTAGAAGATAGTTTACGATACTTCGATTTTGAGTAAAGCAAGTTGTAGAGACTACTTCAGCCCAAAGATAAAGAAGAAGATTTGCAAATTTCAACATTCACCGAGCGGATTCAACAAGAGTTCGATGTCTTCTTTCAACAACACTATTTTACTATGGAGTGTAAAGAGCAGAAAAATTGTGTTCAATGCCTTTGTCACTAAGAAAATTTTCAAGTGTGGCATTAGTGAACTCAGATCCATTGTCACTACAAATTTTTTGGATAGGTAACTATTGGGTTTTGTATACTACAACATCTTATGGTGCACATACAACCCTAAATGCTTTGGATCTAAGTTTTCTCTAGTTATACATGCAATAAAATATCCAAAGCATGAAGCCTACAATTTATTAGGCTTTAAGCACTATAACACTCTTATAGTGCACATGTAAGCCTAGATGCTTTGGAACTATCTTTTTCTCTAATTATAAATGCATTTTTAAAATTTCTAAAGCAAACAACTTAACTAGCATACTATTATACATAACAACTAGTTATATGGCTCACCTCTTGTGTAGTTCTTGGCCTTGGAAGATTTAACACCTCAAATGTAATGCCTCTAATGTATTACAAACACCAAATGCAAATGAGGCTCTTAAAGAATAAGACTTATGCTCTCAAAATCGATTCTACACTCTTAGTGTGATAGGCTTAACCGATTTTTGGCTTAAGGGGCTTCTTTATATAGTGTTTCAAACTCTAGGGTTTCATCCATGTAACCTAATGCACCATGACCTTCCATATCCCTTAGGATCTATGGGTTAAAGCTGTTGGAATAGTGTCTAAGCCCGTAACTATATTTGGTATGTATTTGACCCGGTTGTGCATGGTCCTTTTGGGTTGCCTTCACCAAAGCAACTTGATAAGGTACTTTAAGGAGAAATAGAGAATATTAAGATTTATTATATATTATAAGAATAATATATTAAAGGAGAAATCATACTTATTTAATTAGTGTTGGTCATAAATTAATTAGGAATTAATTTGGTGACTAAAAGAGATTAATTAAATAAAGGGGTATAAACTGTCAAATGTATGATAGTTAAGTTTTGGGCTAAGGAAGCCTTATGGACTTAAGTGGGAATGAAAATATGATGGGGATCCATCATATTTTCGTCCAAGGCCTAATTCCAGAAGGTTCCTTGGGCTGCTTGGTGGTTAAGCTGTCCATTAGGGTTTAGATTGAAACCCTAGTAGTCCGCAAGTATAAATAAGACCCCTAAGCTATGGAAATAAGCTACATGCTTCTAAAAGAACCCTAGGGCCGATTTTTAGTATCTCTCACCCTCTGTCATATTGCCTTCTTGCTTGTGGGATTTGTGAACCATTAGAGGAGTTACAATTGTGACTCCAAGCTCAAGATCAAGAAGATTACAAGGATTTCAAGCCATTTGAAAGAGGTAAACACTTAGATATGTTCTTATAATGTGAGTTTCGAATTTTATATGATAGATCTAGGGTTGCAAGTCTTGGATTCAAAGCATGTACAATAGAGAAACCTAGATCCAAGCATTAGGGTTTTTATGAGCACATAGGATTGTTCTTATGCATAAAACCCATCATTGGTATCAGAGCCTTGATTGGTTTCAATTGTATGTGATGCTTAACTGTTTTGCTTGCTGAAAATTGAGTTTTTTTGCCTCTGGCCGACTCAACTCAGCGAGTCAGTATCTGGATACGGCGAGTTCGCCCCTACTCAGCGAGTCCATAGCTGACTCGGCGAGTTTGTGCGTCAGGCAGAGGGTATTTCAGGATTTAGTTGCTGTTTTGACTTGGATTTGATGCCTAAATCATTTTTTGAAGTTAAAATCCGAATTTTATCTTAAATAATATCAAATCTTTTCAATATTGGTTGTTTATATGATAAATATGGATTATTTAAAATTATTTGGTAATTATCTAATGACTAAAATTGGATTAGGTCAAATATAGATAATTATAAAATTAATTGTTTAATTTAAATTATTTGTTATTTGATCCCTTTAGTTTTGAAAAGTTCAAAACTTGTCCTTAAGTTTTGAAATTTGAGTTTTGTGATTAAAAGTTCAATTTTGAAGAATTTAAATTTCAAACCCTTAGAGTTTTACAAGTTTAAAATTCAACCCTATACTATTATATTATTACAAGCTTAATGTATATATATGTATAACTAAAATGCTAGTCTTACCGTTAGTAAGCCTCATTCACGAAGCCGGTCTATAAGGTGGGTATAAGGTTGATGCCTATAAAATGGCACTTAATAAGTGTACACTCACACTCACTGATTGCTTGACTGGTGGAGGGTCGTTAGCCGAACGGGTAGGATAGGGCAATCCTCTCCTCATTAAAAGTATAATGTGAAATACGAAGTAACTACACGTTTTTACAAATTCCCAATCTTAGTTACTTTAGGGTAAAATGTGAAAATGATGATATTCCATGGAATTACACTTTTTACCCTTGTCAAACGTTAGTGGAGTGTGCATGATTAACCGGCACAATAATTTAGGATTGACATTGGTGGCGAAGGGTGACTAAATGTTTATCATAGATCAATGGAGTGTGTGTGGTTTACCAGCACATTGATTAGGTGATAGAGACATTGAGTGCACCATGTTGATTCACATGGTTATTCATAACTTGTTTGTGATCCTCGGTATCCCAGTCGCAAATTTGAAGTACATATCAAGATTTAAACATGCCATTGAATAATTCAATGAATCGCAAAGATCTAGGAGTTTTCAATAGATTTAAAACTTAAATCTTCTTTTTTCATTTTTCATGGTGAGAATTAGTGAATCGTCATTCACTTAACTTCAAATTATTTACTTTTAGAGTACGACATCCCTTTCTAAGTAGCAAATAATGTTGTTGGGTCCCAACCGTAATTTCTCATTTGGGTGTTTAATTAGGGACTCATTTCTAATCAAACTTTGTTCCTTTTCTTTTTCAGATGTCTGCAAACAACAACAACAACAACAACGCGTCTGGGCCATTCTCGCTGATGATCCTATGTCATAAGGTGACATTTGATGGCTCAAACTTCAACGAGTGGATGAGGTATACTCACATGATCACTCGCTACGAGGTCAAAGAGTATGTTCTTGATGAAATGCTTGAGAAGATCATCCCATATGTTGCTACTCCTGAAGAGTTGGCCACCTTTGAGGCCCACGAGCATGATGCTACGAAAGTTCATTGCATCATGCTGGCAACCATGAACCTCGAACTCCAAAAGTCCTACGAGGACATGTATTCGTATGAAATGCAGCAGGATTTTTTGGACCGGTACCACCAAAGCGCGAGGCAAGAGTGCTATGAGATCATTACTAACATGATCACCGCTAAGATGGGGAGTGGAGAATCCCTAACCTCTCATTTGCAGAAAATGCAGAGGTATGTTGATCGTCTTCTCAAACTTAATGTTAAGTTTGATGAGGATTTGGATATCGACATAATCCTCCACTCCTTGCCCTCATGTTACAACTAGTTCAGAGTGACCTACCACATGAACAAGGAGGAAGTCTCCTTGAGCAAGCTCCAAGGACTGCTAAGGACTGCTGAGAGCAAACTCAAAGACAAATCCGTTGCACCATCCCCTGTTGTGGCTTCTCTCGTGTTGGCAATTGGTCAAGGAAAGGGTAAGAAGAGAAAGGCTCCCTGAAAGGGCCACCATAAGGGTAATACCCAAGATGGTTCCTCTTCTAGTGGAACCAAAGTTGGTTCGGCCAAAACCTCTTCCAACCCTAAAGAAGCAGAGTGATATTACTGCCACAAGAAGGGCCACTGGAAACGAAGCTACCCTCAATATCTGCAAGACATAAAGGATGGAAAGATCAAGCCCAACTTCGCAGGTATGTATTCTATTAATCTAATAACTCATCATTTGCTACTTCATGGGTTCTTGATACAGGTCGTGGTTACCACATTTGTCCTGATTTGCAGGGCCTACGAAGAAGTAAGGAAATGGAACATAGGAAGATAAACTTGATTATGGGAAATAGAAAATAGTCGCCTGTGACCAGAGTTGGAGTTTACTCTTTAGTGCTTAGTAATGGGTTAGGGTTAGATTTAGAAAATTATTGTTATTCGCCAGATATGGCAAGAAACATTATTTCATTTCATGGATTGTTTAGACAAGGTTTCAGATATTCTTTTGATAATAGTAATGGTTCTATTAATCTTTATTTGAATGGTGTCTTTTATTTCAATGCATTACCTTGTAATGGGATTTATGAATCTGTGATGGTTGTTGATTATTTAGGAAATGATGTATTGAATATTGATTCGTCTATTAGCCTAGACAAAGCATGCTTGTGGCATTGTCGCCTTGGCCATGTTAACAAGAAACGCATAGCCCAACTCCAAAAGGATGGAGTGTTGGAGTCATTCGACCTTAGGGACGATAATGCGTGTGAATCTTGTTTACTTGGGAAGATGACCAAGTCACCCTTTACTGGCACTTGTGAAAGGGGTGAGGGTCCATTGGATCTCATACACACTGATGTGTGTAGGCCCTTTAGATCCACCACAAGGGATGCTTGCCACTTCTACGTGACTTTCACGGACGATTATAGCAGATATGGATATCTCTACTTAATCAAGCAAAAGTCAGAAACCTTTGAAAAGTTCAAAGAGTTTAAGAATGAAGTGGAGAATCAACTGGGCAGGAAAATCAAGATGCTTTGGTCAGACCGAGGAGGAGAGTACCTAAGTCTTGAGTTTTACGACCATCTAAAAGAATGTGGAATCGTTTCGCAATTGATGCCTCTAAGAACGACACAATTGAATGGTGTGGCTGAGAGACGTAAATCGAACCTTGTTGGACATGGTTCGTTCTATGATGAATCAGACTTCATTACCAATATCTTTCTAGGGGTATGCCTTAGAGACTGCCGCCCACATCCTTAACTTAGATCCCACCAAGAAGGTTACCAAGACTCCTCACGAGATATGGACAGGAAAAGCACCCTCGTTAGCACATATTAAGGTTTGGGGTTGTGAGGCTTTCGTAAGACGAGAGACTCACGACAAGCTCGAACCTCGTAGTAAGAAGTGTTATTTCATCGGCTATCCACATAATTCTTTTGGTTATCTTTTCTATAGACCAAATGACAATGTTGTCTTCGTTGCTAGAAGAGGAGTGTTCTGAAAAAGGGAATTGATAATCCAAGAAGACAGTGGGAGGAAAATTGATCTTGAAGAGATTCAAGAACAAAGTGATGAAGGAACCTCTAACACTAGCACTCAACTCGAGGAGGAAACTCCTGTTGAACCCTTTGACGAGTCCTTACCTCTTAGATGATCTAATAGAGTTAGTGTTCAACCCCAGTTTTATGGTTTTCATATTACTACTGAAGGGGATACGTTTATTAGTGATGAAACACTAATGAATTTAGACGAACCTAGCAGCTACAAAGAAGCCATGGAAGGCCCGGAGTCTGCTAAATGGAAAGAGGCGATGGATAGCGAGATTCAGTCTATGTATGACAACCAAGTTTGGAATTTGGTTGATAATGTACCGGGTCGCAAGACAGTCGGGTGCAAATGGATCTTCAAGAAGAAGACGGACATGGATGGGAATGTGCACACTTATAAAGCGCGATTGGTTGCGAAGGGCTTTACTCAAACTCCTGGAGTTGACTATGATGAGACCTTCTCACCAGTTGCAAAGATAAAGTCTATTAGGGTAATTCTTGCAATAGCTGCGTTTCATGATTATGAAATCTGGCAGATGGACGTGAAAACCGCTTTCCTTAATGGGAAGTTGACTGAGGATCTGTATATGAATCAGCCCGAGGGTTTTGTCGATGCGAAGCATCCAAATAGAGTGTGTAATCTTGAGAAATCCATTTATGGATTGAAACAAGCGTCTCGCAAATGGAATCTTTGTTTTGATGAGAAAGTTAAAGAGTTTGGCTTTCTGCGAAGCGAAGATGAATCTTGTGTATTTGTCAAATCCAGTGGGAGTATAGTGAGCTTCCTCGTATTGTATGTTGATGACATACTACTCATAGGAAATGATGTCCCAACTTTGCAGGAGGTCAAGTCCTGGCTTGGGAAATGCTTCACTATGAAGGATCTCGGAGAGGTTGCTTATATTTTGGTAATGAGGATAGTAAGAAACAGGTAAAAGAGACTGATATGACTCGGTCATGATACATACTTGGATAAGGTACTAAAGCGTTTTATTATGGAAAATTCCTAGAAAGGGGAGTTGCCAATCCAAAGAAATACCAAATTGAGTAAGACTCAAAGCCCGAGTACAGAGGTAGAGATAGCTGATATGAGTCGAGTACCTTACGCTTCCGCAGTATGCTCTATCATGTACCCTATGACTTGTACTCGCCCTGATGTGGCCTTCACTTTGAGCATGGTTAGTAGATATCAAGGGAACCCTGGTACAGCTCATTGGATTGTCGTAAAGAATATTCTTAAGTACCTACGAAGGACCAAGGAATGGTTTCTAGTCCTTGGTGGGAGTAATGACTTGAGGGTAGGAGGGTACAGTCATGCTAGTTTTCAGACGAATCGGGATAGTTACCGATCGCAGTCGGGTTGGATCTTTACCCTAAATGGAGGAGCAGTGACTTGGAAAAGTTCCAAGCAAGAGATTGTGGCTGATTCAACGTGCGAATCAGAGTACATTGCAGCGAGCGAAGTGTCAAAGGAGACTATATGGTTTAAGAACTTCATTGGAGACCTTGGAGTTATGCCATCCATAAAGGAGCCGATGGAAATTTTCTATGATAATGAAGGAGCGGTTTCCTTGACCAAGGAACCAAGAGATCATGGTAGATCTTGACATATCGACAGAAAATACAATTTTATCAGACATCGGGTAGAAAAGGGACTCCTCGTTGTGAAGAGGGTATCATCAGAAGAAAATCTGGCAGATCCCCTTACGAAGGAACTGAGTAGGGTCAAACACTTGCAGCACGCTAGGAGCATTGGGCTAAAGAATGATATAAGTTTAGATTAGATAGGAAACATGTAATAGATAGTTTGTACTTGACATTTGATGAATAAATAAAGTTGTTTTATTTATAAGTAAAGTTACTATCTTGTGTTGGTTATTTATCTATTGTTTCAATTTTGCATTTTTGACTTCCTGAATAATAAGATTATTCAAACGGTCCACAGTCATTCATGTTTTGGAAGTAGATGTGAATGAAGACTGTCGTGAATTGTTTGTAGATTGTCTAAAAAAGTTTTGTGCATAGCAAGGGTTTGCTGCAAAGTTCATGAGTGCTTATGAATTTGATTTGAGCATTGGAATAAACCCACGTTTGCTGGTATCACTTCGTGATCGCAAAGCGATAATATCATATAGTCTTAGAACTTAGAGATATGGTTGTTGTTTGCTGGTTGGTTATGCATTGATGATGTGTAAACGCTTCAGTAACTTGATGTTATAAAAAAAATTGTTTTGCATGAGTCAATTAGTAAATAATAGATGCATATGAGTCGAAGTTAATCTATTCCTTTTACTCTATGAGAATAAAAGTGATATCTTCGCCACTTGATGATTTAGTTTGACTTATGTGCCAGGCCCGGTTAGAATAAGGTTGATGTGTTCAACTGAATTCTATGTCAAACAAATCAGAGATCAAGAAACAAGTGTTGGATAATAAGCATTGTCAGCATGATATCTAGAACAGAGGATTATATGATCCCTTATCTGAAAGACAAGCTGATCAGAGTTGACAGCGAAGTATAAGAGCTACGACTGCTAATCGGATTCTGAAGTCATATGTGAGATATAGTTACTAGACTTATCCAAGTGGGAGACTTTTGGAATAGTGTCTAAGCCCGTAACTATATTTGGTATGTACTTGACCCGGTTGTGCATGGTCCTTTTAGGTTGCCTTCACCAAAGCAACTTGACAAGGTAATTTAAGGAGAAATAGAGAATATTATGATTTATTATATATTATAAGAATAATATATTAAAGGATACATCATACTTATTTGATTAGTGTTGGTCATAAATTAATTAGGAATTAATTTGGTGACTAAAAGAGATTAATTAAATAAAGGGGTATAAAATGTCAAATGTATGATAGTTAAGTTTTGGGCTAAGGAAGCCTTATGGACTTAAGGGGGAACGAAATTATGATGGCGATCCATCATATTTTCGTCCAAGGCCTTATTCCAGAAGGTTCCTTGGGCTGCTTGGTGGTTAATCTTGTTGAGTCATTTTGTTGTAAATGCCGAAGCTTTGTCTATTCTATTTCACATGTTTATTTACTAAGTCATTTTATGTCGAAGTCTAATGTCTAGACTTAGTATATTTTGTACACTCATGTTTCCTATAAATAGGGACTGAGGATAGAAGTAAAGAGTGAGTCTTTCTGCTTATTTTGTAATCAGTGTTGTACTCAAATTCTCTGTTCAATACAAAACTTGGTGATTAATATTTACATCTAGTGTTCATATCATTCATTTCTCATTCATCTAAATCATAATTGCTTTCTAAATCTTAATTACAATTCTCATCAATTGGTATTAGAGCAGGAATCAAACTGCATTGACCGGATTTTCATTCTAGAATCATTTACATTTTGAGTTACGTGTTTATTCAAGATATTTCCGCATTTTTGGTTCTGAAAATCTTTCTTGATCTTCATATTTGAATCGATTCTGCATCTGAATTGTATAGTCGAGTAATCGATTAGCAATTTGGGATCAATTCATTTGATCAATTAACAAATTCATCAAATTCTTCAAGTTTTTCATCAAACTCCTTGTGTTCAACAATGGTGAACTTTAACATGAACACTATGACCTCATACTCCCATTTGCTTGGTTCATCTACTAAAATTCCGATGTTGATTCCAGAATATTATGATCAATGGGCTGACAGAATGGAAGATTATTTAAATGGGATTGATGAGGAGCTCTGGAACTGTATCAAAGGACCAGTTCTACCTCCTGCGAATGTTCAAACATTAGGAGCCTCTGGAACTTTAGATTAAGTCATTAATCAAAGTGATCATATGAAAAGAATGAGAAGAGATGTATGCGAGAGCTGAGAGGTGCATTGCCACCTGTGGTTTACAACTACATTCATGGTTGTAAAACAGAAAAGACATCTGGATCACATTGAAAGAAAAATACCAAGGTAGTGAAAAGACAAAGATCAATTCTCTTAAACAATGTCTTGTTGAGCTTAAGGATTTCAGACAGAAGGATGCTGAGACGATTGAAAATTACTATGATCGTCTGAATGAACTCATTTATCGTTGCAGTAGGTATGGAATCACAAGGTCTCTTATGGAATTCAATCTTACATTCATCATGGGGCTTCGCAAAGAATGGCGAAGTGTGAGTATGATGATAAAGAATCAGCAGAGCTTTGATACTTCGAGTTTGAATGATCTATACAATCAGCTGAAGACACACGAAAACGATGTAGCTGAAATGTTAGAAGAGTCAAAAAATACCTTGGGTGGACCACTAGCATTGGTGTCTAAAATGAATGAAGTTGAGTCTGTTGAAAAGGAAGGCTCGGACGATGAAGGGTTCCTGATGAATTTTGATGATGAGGCACTTTCATTTTACTCAAACAACAGAGTAAAGAAATTTTTTAAGAAACCATTCAAACCAAAAGGTATGCAAGGAGATGCGAAGAATGGTTTTGTAAAAGCTGGAGTAAAGACTAGAGGTGAGGAAAAGAAGAAGTATGAGAAGTATGAGATGGTGGATGAAAATGTGAAGGAATTAAAGGCAGAGAAAAAGCTGAAAGGTGACTTAGGAGTCAATTGTCATTACTGTAATGGAGCTAATCACTTCGCAGTTGATTGCATGTTAAGGAAAAAGGATGAAAAGAAAACCAAAGTTAAAGACGAAGCTTACTATGATGAAAAGCTTGAAGAAATTCGTGCAAAAGCAAAAGGGTTATCTTTGGTTGCTAAGGGAGAGATGGACGATGATGAAAGTGGAACCTACCAAATCTGGTCTTCGGGATCAGATGATGAAGAAATGAGGCATCCTACACACGGTTCGATGTTCGCTAGTTTTGAGAAGAATAGCAAAGAAGAAGAAGAAATCTTTGGACATTGTTTCGTGTCCAAATCCACTGATAAGTCTCCTATGACCACCAAGGTACGTACAATTCTTGAATCTTTTAATATTCCTCTAATTGCTTATGATGCTGAAATAACTGCTTTCGATGATATTGTTGCTTATTTTTAATGTTGTTATTGTGTCTGCTAGGCTCAAAATCTAAAAACACAACTAGCTGAGACACGAAGACAGTTAGACATAAAATGAAGCAGAGTATATTATCTTGAACTTCAGATGAAAAATGTCAATTCTGATAGGGATAGTCTATATAGAGATGTTAGATTATTGTTAGCTCAATGAAATATTTACTGTAATTCAACTAAGAGATTGTATGCGAAGTTAATTGCTTTACATCATTCATCCGAAATAATCAAAGAACAACATAGAAAATTACTACATTTTCTTGCTTATGAACGTGAAAAAGTTGATGTTATATCGTATGATTGTGAAGATACCATTGCTCAGTTTGACAAAATACCTGATGATAGATTTGTATATGGTATTGTCAAAATTGATGAATTTTTTAATGTTGATAAATTGGTAGATATTGTAAATGATAGTTTAACAAAGACTAAACAAATTAAGATTTTAAAGAAAACTGAGACTTCAACTCTTGATTCTCAAAACAATTATGCTGATGTCGATGATAATTCAGATAATGTGAGTGAAATTAGTGAAATCGAAGAAGAAGAAGAGATTGATTGTTCTAAATTGTCTGTAATTAATATAACATCTAAGCTCAAAGGTAAATAAATTTTAGTTGATTCGATAGTAAAGGTTGACACTGACAAACCCTCAACTTCGCAACTTTTTGACTTTGATGATGTGGAAGTTATAAGTAGCCAAACAGATGATACTGGTGATGACGAAGAGAAAGTGAAAACTTTGTGTGAATGTAATAAAGAGAAGAATGTTTCAACTGAAACATCACCTACACGCATTGTTGTTAAACAAGTGTATGGTGACACGAAGGAATTTAATCAAGTTCATAATGACAAATGTGGACACTACTTGGAAACTAACACGGTTGTCTATCTGAATTTTACATGCACTGATAAAACGGTTTTTCCAAATCAAGTTTTCGTAACTACTGGAAATGCTGAGAAAATCAAGCCTGAATTCAACAAAATGGTTGAAAATGATAACAAACGATCAACTACAAAAGGTTTCTTTGCAAATGAAAACATGGTAGAAAATAATTTAACTCAAAATTCTTATGTTTTTCAAAATAAAAAACCATCACAAAAATGGGTGGTTAAACATGAAAAAGAAAAGAAAGTGTTTCAAAAAGATGACAAAACAAAATTAGAAGTGAAATGGAATTCTCATGAATTTAAAATGATGGTTGTAAAATTTTCAAGTGAAAACAATGTTTCGAAACGAAAAGCACGAAAGGCAATTTTTTGTCAAATAGTGTCTAACGAAAAGCCTAATGATGTTAAAACACAGAATTCTATAAATAAAAACGTTGGATTTATTCGAACATATGATAACATTGGAAAATATGAGACTTCGCATACCTTTGTGAATGATCCTAAGTTTCAAAATGTTGGAAAATCAACGAATAATTCATCAATTTTGAATGACAAAACCCAAACAAAAACAAAATTTTCAGCAAAAACAACCAAATTTTCCAAATCCTTCAACCACAAAACCAACCAAAGTTTCTTACACAAAAGGAAAATCTAATGTAAATTCGATTAACACGTGGCTGGAAGGAAAATGAAAACAATTTCAAAATGGAAAATTTTCACAACACCAAATCAAGACTGCATTCGAAAAATATGTGAATGAACCTTGTGCTGATAGTTCATCTTCTCATGGTTCGCATGTTCCAATACAAAAATGGAAACCAGTTATGGAAGTTAAGTAGGTTGCGAAAGCTGAGGTGAAAATCAATGAAAACCCAAAACTATCGAACAACTTTATTTCAATATCAAGATCTGATGATGTTGATTTAATTCAAAGTGTAAAGGAAAGAGTAAAAACCTGGGTTTTAAAATCTAAGAATTTGTTTAGTGATACTAATGAAGGACCCAAAAATTCTTGCGTTCCTAAATTTTTCATTAAATGCAAGTAATTTGTGATGTGCAATACGATTCGAAATGGTATATTGACAGTGGTTGCTCTCGTCACATGACTGGAAGAAAGTAGAACTTGCGAGATTATAGAAGCTTGGAAAATGTTGGAGTAGTCAAATTCGGTAATAATCATAAGTGTCAAGTGAAAGGCTATGGAAAAGTCACAAATGGACAATTCACAGTAAATAGAGTTGCTTATGTTGAAGGTCTTCAACATAACTTGATTAGTGTTTCGCAACTTGTTGTGGGCACTGGAAAATAGGTATTGTTTAATGAAGAAGGCAACATCATATTGAAAGTGAACACAAATGAAGTGCTTCTCAAGTCAAAAAGATATGGAGACATGTTCACACCTGACATCAAACCGATTGTGGGCAAACCAGCAGTGTGTCTTTTGTCGAAGGCTTCTAATGATCTTAGTTAGCTATGGCATCGTAGATTGTCTCACTTGAACTTTCGCAATATAAATAAACTTGTCAATGAAGATTTGGTTCGAGGTTTGCCTGTACATAAATTTGATAATGATACTTTATGTGCAGCTTGCGAACAAGGAAAAAAACACAGAAAAGGATATCCAATCATTATAGATTCGAATATCGTAGAACCGTTGGAACTTCTTCACATCAACTTATGTGGACCATCAACTGTTGAGACACTCAATAAAAAGCGGTACATTTTAGTTGTTGTTGAGGATTTTTCTCGATTTACATGGGTATTTTTTTCTTAGGTTAAAATCGGAGGTTGCTCAAACGATGATCGACTTTATCCATAAGATTGAGATGATTCTTAAAAAGAGTATTCGCAAGATCAAAAGTGATAATGGTTCTGAGTTTAAAAATCAAAAGTTGGATTCATTTCTTACTGCTAAGGGAATTTCGCATAACTTTTCATCACCATATACACCACAACAAAACGGTGTGGTCGAAAGGAGGAACATGTCTCTATGCGAAGCAGCTAGGACTATGTTGACATATGTGAACTTACCTCAATATCTTTGGCCTGAAGCTGTGTCAACTGCGTGTTTTACTCAGAAACGTTCATTTATTCATCGAAGATTTAATACTACGCCATATGAAATACTTAATAATCGAAAACCTAATGTAAAATTTTTACATGTTTTTGGTTACAGGTGTTTTATAATGAACTTAAAAGATAATCTTTCCAAGTTCGATGCGAAAGCAAATGAAGGCATATTCTTAGGATATTCGCATAATTATGTTGCATACAAAGTGTTAAACAAGCGAACACGAAGAGTTGAAGAGACTTTCAACTTAACATTTGATGACTATTTTCTTAAGCAGATAAATCGCAAATTTGAACAAAAACCCATCACAGCTGATTCAAATAATCAAGTTGAAAATGAAAATAATATTGATTTTGATTATGAATTAATATTTGGTATTCCTGATAGGGCAATCGATGCTGAAATTCATGTTGCTGATAATCAAACATCAGAATACTCAAAACACAACGATGACTCTACTTGTAAATCTGCATCAAATAGTAGCGAAAGCATGCCTGAAGTTCGTATGGAGGGGGAGAATACGACTGATGAAATCAGTGTTCAAGGTGGGCATATTTTCTAGGGGGAGACAAGAAATGCAGATCAACATGTTGAGGGGGAGTATTAAGATAATAATCAAGTTGAGGGAGAGCTTGAAGCTTCGGTTGAGGGGGAGTATGAAGTTGATGACAATATTTCAGTTGCTGAAAATGAAAATGAAGAGGTGTGTGAGGATGAACCATCAGACTTCGATCTGATATATCCACCAAGGGAAAAATGGACAAAAACTCATCCCAAAGAACAGGTCATAGGAAATCCTCAAGAGAGTGTGTTGACAAGAGCTCAGATTCGTGCCAAAAACTAGGTACTTAATGTGAATCAAGAATTGTGTATGTTTAATGTTTTTATTTCAAAAATAGAGCCAAAGACAGTAAAGAATGCAATGGAACACTCAGATTGGGTTGTTGCCATGCAATCTGAACTGGCTAAATTCGAACAAAACAAGGTTTGGAGACTTATTCCTAAACCTTCTGATGTTTCGATTGTTGGGCTAAAATGGATTTTCAAAAATAAAACCGACACAGATGGAAATATTATTTGAAACAAGGCTAGGCTTGTAGTAAAAGGATGTTCACAACAAGAAGGAATTGACTATGAAGAAACCTTCACCCTTGTCACAAGACTCGAGGCAGTTCGCATATTTTTAGCCTATGCAGCTCACAAAAATTTCGATGTTTATCAAATGGATGTTAAGTGCGCATTTTTGAATGGAGAGCTATAAGAAACTGTATATGTCGAACAACCGCCAAGCTTCGTAAGTAAGGAACATCTTGATCATATCTACATTCTAGACAAAGCAGTTTATGGGTTAAAACAAGCACCAAGAGCATGGTATGCAACTCTTACCAATTTTTTGAAACAATCAAAATTTAAACAAGGACTAGTTGATCCCACACTATTTCAAAAGAAAGTGGGTAATCATCTAATGCTTGTTCATATTTATGTTGACGATATTATTTTTGGCTCAACTAACCCTGAATTGTCTACTAAATTCGAAAATCTTATGAAAAGTCATTTTGAAATGAGCATGATGGGAAAAATAAATAATTTTCTTGGGTTGAATATAAGACAGAATAAGGAAGGAATTTTTATCAATCAAGAAAAATACATGAAGAATCTGCTCGAGAAGTTTGGAATGACGAACAGTACAAAGTTTAGAGTTCCAATGATAGTGGGAACAAGACTAACTCCTTTGTTAGATGCTCTTGCGGTTGATTTAACACTTTATCGAAGCATGATAGGGTCTTTGTTGTACTTAACTGCAAGTAGGCCTGATATTATGTTTTCAGTTTGTAATTATGCCAGGTATCAAGCAAATCCCAGAGAACCTCACTTAACAGCAATGAAAAACATTTTTCGCTATCTTAAGGGGACAATTTCATTAGGACTCTGGTATCCTTCAAATTCAGGATTTTTCATTCAAGCTTTTTCGGATGCTAACCTAGGGGGATGTACTTTGGATCAAAAGAGTACGAGTGGTAAATGTCAACTTTTGGATGGGAAACTGGTAAGCTGGCAATCGAAGAAGCAAACTTGTGTTGCTATCTCCACTGCTGCGGATGAATATATTTCAATTGTTGCCTGTACTTCTCAAATTATTTGGATTCAAAGTCAACTTCGTGATTATGCAATAAATATGAAAAAGATTCCCTTGTACTATGATTCTCAAAGTGTGATTCGCATTTGTCATAATCCTATACAATACTCAAAGACAAAACACATTGCTCTTCGATATCACTTTATCAAATATCATGTAGAGGAAGGGAATATTGAAGTACATTTTGTTAAGACCACTAAAAAACTTGTTGATATTTTTACTAAATCTCTTGATGAAAAATCTTTTGTGAGAATTTTAGCAGGTTTAGGAATGCTCGATGCGAATTCAGTGCCAAATAATGTCACTCAAGGATGAAATAAGTTTGTCAAAGTAAAGAAATAGTCATTCAGCGGATCTGAGTCAGAATCATTCATAAGTAATTGTACGTTAAGAGGCTTCGCTATGGTTCGCGTTCGCATTTTGGGTAACTTGAGTTCATTTTACTTCTTTTCTTTGAAGCTTTGAGAAAACACGAAATATCAAAAATAATTTTTTGGTTTGTAATTTTTTAGTTTTTCTTTTGCTTTGTCTGTCGTTTTCTAAAAGTATAAAATTCCAAAAAGATTTTTTTTGTTTTAATTCTTTTTAAAAATATAAAACCACAAAAATAATGTTGTTTTTTTTTTCAAAAATATAAAAACACAAAAAGATTTTTGTTCTTTTAATTTTGTTCTTTTAGATTGATGTTTTGAAGTACTGGTGGAAATAAAATTCGAAGAGAACATGCTTAGTTTTCTATGAGAAGGTATCATTTCTTTGAACTATATACTAGTTAGGGTGTCCCTAGAAGCATGCTGCTGCATGTTGCCCTAAGCCTCAAATGACTCTATGTGTATCAAATGAAAGCCTTAATGAAATTTTCATACGAAAATTTCTTCCCAATCAGGCTTACATTCACATAAGTCCAACGAGCTACCTTACTCTTCTCACATGAGTTAAGAGTTTCTGTTTGGTCCAAAAATAACAGAGGCACATTCGATCTTACAACCAATCTTTTTCATCCCAAAATTTCTTTACACGATGCACTCACAAAGACACATGCCCTTGAGATCACTTGATCAAACCAATCGTGATTTAGACATGTCATCAATCTGTATTAATGATCTTATTTCATAAGTCTGTGAAGTAAGTAAAACCCAAAATCCTCACACATTAAGGAATTGACGGGGAACCATGTTCCAGAATTATACGAAACATTTGTTTCTGTACCTGGTATTTCATATACTCCAAATCATATTCATTCGTATGAGTGGTCCTGATCAAATGCTTGAAATCCATGATGTTTGTTTCCCAATAGGATCCAACACTTAATTTTTTTTTTAATATGATTTCCGTGTGAGTATATATCTGAATCCATTGTCACTTTTCAAATAATCCAAAGCAATCTTGTCCCTGATCAAAACGATCAAACAATTAATTTATGTTACAATTACTCACCATATGTTTAGGATGATATGTAACGAAATCCGCATAACCACCAAATTAAGCCTATAAAAGAAGCCCTTCGATACTTCTCTACAAGTAGTCGATTGTATATCATAGGAACACACGCAAGCAGTTGATTACCTCTCTTGGTAATTGATGAAGTAATCTTTGCCCAGGGTTTCATTGCTTTGTGTCAATAAAATTTGACATCACAGAATCTCAAATTTTTCTTAAATTTTCTTCTTATCTCACTCGTTTGAATCACTTGCACTCACAAAATCCTTGAGGTTCTAAGTACTACCAACTTAGGCTGACGATTTCACAAGTTTGGCATATGACTTTGTTTAAGATCCCATAATTGAAAGAGCCTAACCTCAAAAACAAAGGGTTCATTTTTTGGCAGCTGAAATTGCGAAGGGTTTAAAGTAACAGTTGGCCCTAGTTTCAAGGCATTTAATAGGGCATGATCATTAATGTGGCGCGTGATTACGAGGTTTAAGGAACACGTAACCTAGTCTATAATTCTACAACGGTTCACTTTTGGGGAAATATATAAAAAGGGAATTTTTCACTACAATCTTTACGCGATTCATAATTCTCAAATGAACAAAAACCATAGCATTATTCTCTCAAGATATTTCCAAGTTTTCAACAATGGCATCAAATCAATCCAACACTGAAGAAATTGTTTCACAACCACTGATGAAAATTCAAAGTAAAAATTATCAGGTTGATGTTGTTGTGTCGACGTATCTAGAGGAGTTGAAGATGTTAATTGTTTCTCTGAAACGATCACCTTTAGCTACGGTGATGTTTAACTCTTTTTCTGTTCCAATGTCCTGGCTATCAAAGGCGGCTTCCACAGCTTCATACAACAAATCAATAGACATCATCACTTTCAACTTGGTAGATGATAGAAGAATTCGATTGACAAAGACGATGTTCATTAGTTTCTTGGAGTTTCCTAACTCAACATTATTCTTCAAACCTCATAATGCACAGATTATTCATATGTTTAATGAGATGGGACATCAACCACCGTTGGACAAAATCAGTGATTTCAGAAAGTCAGGCTTGCCATGTATGTGGAATTTTCTCTTTGTAATTTTCCTCAGATGTTTAATAGGACGAAGTCTAGGTCTTGACAGAGGAAGGATGAAAGTTTATGATATAGTAATGGGGTTATACTATGATCTCAATGTGGATTATGGGGCTCAATTATGGAAGGAACCTATTAAAAGTCTTGAAAATACAACTGTTGAAAAGGGGGATTTCATGTGCTCGTTATTGGAGTTTAATTCATCAAAAAGTTTATGAAAAAGTAGGTATTCAAGCTCCTGAAGGTGTAGAGGTTGCAACATTTACCAAGTATCAATGCCCTAAGGTGGTGGAGGATGATGAAAATATCTTTACAAACATTGCGAGAATTCATGATACAATGCTTCGCAAAGTACATTCTTCACATAAAGTGATCATCAGATATATGAAGACTATCAATCCAGATGTTAAAACTGGAGCTTTGTTGAATGTTGAAGGTGAATCTTCCAAGAAAGCAAAGAAGTCAAAGACTGAGGAGCAAACAAAGACTGAATTAATCAAGTCTTCAGTAGGAGAAGGTATTCAGAAGGTGGTTGGATCTGATAAGCTTGCGAAGGAGATTATTCCTTCAAAATTAGGAGTTTTAAAGAAGCTTCGCAAAATGTCTCATAAGCGGACTTCATCTAATGATTCTCCAACCGTTCGCAAGACACAAGTGAGTAGTAAAGGAATTGTCGTCAGAGAGATTCCTGCACCTACTTCTCCAATGTCCAAGAAAAGGCGAGCCTATGATGTTGCGAAGCACATTCCTGGGAAATTATATTAGAAGAGGAAGCTTGTTGTTAGATATGGCTCTTCAGAAGATGAAGTGTTCCTGAAACTCCGATTGTTTCGACTTCACCGATGGTAACTACTTCCATTCTATCTTCACCTATCATTTCGCATGTTTCTACCACAACTACATTTCCACTCAAAGTAGTCTCTATTGAATCATTTAATGAGGAGGTACCTACTTCTGATATGGTTGTCAATGTATCTGATACGGGGGCACCTATCACGAGTGTCGACACATCATTACCTTTATTTTATCCACTTCGTTACCTATCTACTTTGTTACCACCATTTTCCATTCCAAACCCTTGTGTTACAACTTCACCCATATTTGATCATGTTTTGAAACATCCTTTCACGACTCTATTTCCATCTCAACCTCCTGAGGACCCACAACCAGTAACTTCTCACGCTCATTTCGATGATGATACTGAAGGAGGTGCTTTCGGAGGAACATTTGAAGAACTACACTTTGATTCAGAGGAGGAGGAGATACCTGACCACATGCTTATGTCGGGTAAACAATTCAAAATCTTGAATCACAAGTTAAATACCATCCTTCAGTCACAAGCTGACTCTTGTGTCAAGCATTCGCTTTCTGGTATGGAAGTTGATGCAATGATAAAAGCAGTTGAAAGAAGACTGCTTGAGAAGATTGATTGTAATGATAAAAACAATGAGCTTCAGCTTAAAGTTCAAGGGAAAAACTTTGATGGTGCCTTAATAGAACTGAAAAATGTTACAAAATAACATCATGTTCTCTTTGTCCAAGATATCATGAAAGTAAGGGAGGATGTAAACTTGAAAGTCGAAGAATTAAAGCAAGAGATTACGAAAGAGCTTCAACAACTTTCTTCGTAAAATGTGATGGTGCAACAACGTGTTGATATTGTGGCGGATGTAGTCACAAAAATTGTTAAAGACTATCAATCAACTGCGCTAATTATCGAAGCCAAAAGCAAACATGACAAGGAGCAGTTCGCTAAGCTCATTGAGTTGTTAGCTGAACTAAAAGCCATTGTGTCCAAGCCTACTTCTCAACCAATTTGAACTCCTGAATTTTTAACCTTGAAAGTAACATCGTTGGAGCACGCAATTTAATAGGCGTTCGCTCCCATTACCAATTTTACTTTGGTTTTGCCGAAGAATGCCCCACCTGCTTTCACAGGGGTACGTGGGGGATAAGTAGAAGGAAGTAAAGGGGAGGATGCGAAAGTTGTTGGGAAAGTGTACTCGACTCAACTGAAAACTGTTGGATAAGGTGTTTAAGTCCATAACTATTTCTGGTATGTACTTGACCCGACCCGGCATGGTCCATTTGGGTTGCATGGCACCATGCAATTGGATAGACTAAATGAGAAAAATAACACTTGTAGATTATTAATATATTATAAGTTCTAATATATTAATAATATTATTTCATTAGTTTGATCAAGAATTAATTTAGAATTAATTAAGTGATCAAAATATAACTAATTAAATATATGGGTTGATTATGTAAATCATCCATATCTTGTATAGTGGGCTAAGAGGCTCCATGGACTATCAAGTTGGGTTCCACCCATAGGATGCTCCATGGATGCTCCATGGGAGTTACAAACCCATGGGTCATGGAAATGAAGAGTCATGACACATTAGGGTTTACATGGTGTAACCCTAGATGTGTCAACACTATATAAGAATCATATTCTCCACCATAATCGGCTACACTAAGGAAACAAGAGGGCTTGGCCAATTTCAAGAAGTGTGCATTCTCTCAAAAGTCTTTCCAAGAGCATTTGGTGTTGTGTGAAGCATTTGAGGCATCACACTTGGGGTGCTAGGCTCATAAGGTTTCAAGGAACACAAGCAACTACAAGGTAAGTTATTCTATCTATCATTCAAGTTAAAATTGTTCCCCATGTATGCTAGATAGGAATATAGCCTTGGAATTCAACTTTTCATGATAATTAGACAAACATAGATCCAAGGTTATTAGGGTTGCATGTACACTTAGGAAGTGTTAGAATGCTCAAAACCCATCAGTGGTATCAGAGCCTAGGCTTGTTTGCTTTTTATTTGTTCTTAAAAGTTGAAAAAAGTCGAAAATCTTGTTGTCTACGAATGGACTCGTCGAGTCCATGGGGGGACTCGTCGAGTTCATGTGTATCTTCAACCTACTCGGCGAGTAAGTTCATGCACTCGGCGAGTAAGGTCGACAGATTGCAGAATTTCGACTTTAGTTACTGGAAATGGACTAGAAACATTACCCTAAACTGTTTTCGTACTTGAAAACTTGTTTTGATGGTGTAATGTTCTTTCTAATTCATTTACAACAACTAGTTACCAAAATTACAAAGTTTTAAGTGTAATTTTGATTTATGAATGTGTTCATATTCATGTTCTTGTTCTTATGATGTTTTAGATGATCATAGGAATTATTTGTAACCTATGTGGTAGATTAATTCTTGATCATAATGTGTTTTAATGGAGTCCATAACTTGTCCTCAAGTTATGGAAAACCAAGAGTCATACTTGAATTAAAACCATTAAAAAGAACACAAGAGTTAGAAAAATGAAGAGTCTTCATTTTATTACTCTATTAAACTCATAAGTTACAAGAAATGAAAAGTTTTGAAAGTTACAAAACTTGCCCTCAAGTTTTGGAACAAGTAAAGTTAAGTTAAAACTTTAGTTCCAACCCTTAGAATTTTAAAAGTTAAAATTCAACCCTTATACTTATATTATGATGATTTAATAATTATATATATATATATATATATATATATATATATATATATATATATATATATATATATATATATAAGAACAAAGTTGTCTTACCGCTAGTAGGCCTCATTCACGAAGCCGGTCTATAAGGTGGGTATAAGGTTGTTGCCTATAAAATGGTGACTTAATGGGTGTCTACTCTCACCCACCGCTTGCTTGACTGGTGGAGGGTCGTTAGCCGAACGGGTAAGACAAGGACTTATAAATTCTCATTCAAAGTATGATGAATATTATAAAGTAACAAAATGCTTTACTAAATTCCCAATATTAGTTACTTTAGGAAAATGTGAATAAGGTGCTAATCCATGAAATTACACTTTACACTTTGTCTAAGTCGTTAGTGGAGAGTGTGTGGTTAACCGGCACACTAACTTGGACTTAACAAGGTAGGTAAAGGGTGACTTAAGGTTTATTATAGTATCGGTGGAGTGTGTGTGGTTTACCGGCACATCGATTGAGTGATAAACTTTAAGGGTACCAAGTGATTTGCATGGTTACTTCACACCTCGTTTTGTGATCCTCGGTATCCCAGTCACAAAACTTGGAGGGCACACTCGAGATTGAAACATGTCTTTGAAAAGTTCATTGAATCTCAAAGAATCTAGGAATTTCTAAGAACCAATCATAAAACCTAATATCTAATATTTCGGTTTTCGTGGTGGAAATTAGTGAATCGTCATTCACCTACCTTTCAAATATGTTATAGCTTGGATTACGGCATACCTCTTCTAAGTTATAATATATTGTGATTTGATCCTAGCCTTAATATTACATTTGGGTGTTTTATTAAGGACTCTCTTAATATCTAAACTAATCTTGTCATCTTCCTTCAGATGTCTTCAAACAATGCTGCTTCTGGCTCGAATCCTAATGGCTCCTTTACTCTTATGAGCTTGTGCGGGAAAGTCACTTTTGATGGATCCAACTTCAATGAGTGGATCAGAAACATCAGGATGATTACCTGCTACGAGGACAAAGAATATGTCCTCGACAAGGAGCTTAAGGAGATTGATGAGACCACTGCAACTCCTCAGGAGATCACTGACTTTCAGGCACATGAAAGGGATGCTATGAAAGTAGCATACATCATGATGGCCACAATGACAGCACAACTCCAAAAGTCCTATGAGGATTTCTACCCTTATGAAATGCACCAAGATTTGATGGAAAGATACCATCAAAGTGCACGACAAGAGAGGTACGAAATCATCTGCTCCATGATAACAACCATGATGAAGGACGAGGATTCCGTCACGAGCCACATGCAAAAAATGCAAAGGTATGTGGATCGATTGCTGAAGCTTAATGTGAACTTCCCTGAGGAGCTTGCAATAGATATAATTTTGCGCTCCTTACCATCGTGCTATGATCAATTTCGCATGACATATCACATGAATAATGAAGAAGTCACACTCAGCAAGCTTCAGGGACTTCTCGAGACCGTAGAATCAGGTCTTAAGGGGAAGTCGGCTGTTAACACTCCTACTCCAAACTCCACTCCGGTTTTGGCAATCGGGAAAAGTCGAGGGAAGAAGAGAAAGAGTTCTTCGAAGGGTACCAAGGTTAGGACCCTTGATGGCTCTTCTTCAAGTGGAACCAAGAAAGGTTTTGTCACTCCTTCTTCTAACCCAAAAGAGGTTGAATGCTTCTATTGCCATGAAAAATCACAATGGAAGCGGAACTGCCCAAAATACCAGCAAGATGTGAAGGATGGGAAAGTTAAACCCAACCATGCAGGTATTTACACTATCATTTCTAATAACTCACCTCATTTGAAATCTTGGGTCCTTGATACCGGTTGTGGTATTCACATTTGTTGTGACTTGCAGGGACTAGGAAGAAGTGAGAATGTGGAGCAAGGAAGAATAAACTTAATCATGGGGAATAGGAAAGTTACACCTGTCACCAAGATTGGAGTTTATACTTTATCGCTAAGTAGTGGGTTAAATTTAGATTTGAATAAATGTTGTTATTCGCCAGAAATGGCAAGAAATATTATATCCTTTCATGCATTGTATAAACAAGGTTTCACCTTTTCATTTGATAATGAAGTTGGTTCGATTAATGCTTTCTTTAATAATGTTCTTTATTTTAAAGCATTACCTTGTGATGGTGTGTATGAAGTTGTATATGTTGTAGATAACTTAGGAAAATAATGTTTTGTGTATTGATTCTCCTAATAATAATAACTTGGATAAAGCATCATTATGGCATTGTCGTCTTGGACATATAAGCAAGAAACGCATAGGCCAACTCTAAAAGAATGGAGTCTTGGAGTCGTTTGACCTAAAGTCAGATGATAGTTGCGAATCATGCTTACTTGGAAAAATGACAAAGTCACCCTTCACAGGCTCGTGTGAAAGGGGTGAAGGTTTGTTGGACCTTATACACACGGATGTGTGTGGACCATTCAAACATGCCACAAGGGATGCTAATCGTTATTATTTGACTTTTATTGATGATTACAGTAGATATGGATATGTCTACTTAATCAAGCTTAAGTCAGAGACTTTCGAGAGGTTTAAGGAATTTAAACAGGAAGTCGAGAATCAATTGGGCAGGAACATTAAGATGCTTCGATCCGATTGAGGTGGTGAGTATCTTAGTTCAGAATTCCTCGACTATCTAAGGGAATGTGGGATTGTCTCACAATTGACACCTCCCAGGACACCGCAGTTGAATGGTGTGGCTGAGAGGCGTAATCGAACCTTGTTAGACATGGTTCGTTCCATGATGAGTCGAGCATCGCTACCAATCTCATTCTGGGGGTATGCCTTAGAGACTGCCGCCCATATTCTTAATCTACTCCCTACAAAGAAAGTTGCCAAAACTCCTCACGAGATGTGGACTGGTAAAGTACCTAAACTAGACCACATCAAGATTTGGGGTTGCGAGGCTTTCATGAGACGCGAGACTCATGATAAGCTCGAACCTTGAAGCGAGAGGTGTATTTTCATCGGCTACCCACATCAATCCTTTGATTACCTCTTCTACAGACCTAGTGACAATGTGGTCTTTGTAGCAAGAAGAGGAGTCTTTCGAGAAAGAGAGTTTATAAGCCAAGGAGACAGTGGGAGGCAAATTGATCTTGAAGAAATTCAAGAGTCAAGTGGTGAAGGAACTTCAAACTCTAGCCCTCAACTTGAGGAGGAAACTCCTGTTGAGCCAATTGACGAATCTGTACCTCTGAGACGTTCCACGAGAGCTAGGAGTGCACCTGAGCATTACTATGGATTCCATATTATTGCAGAAGGTGAGACACTTATTAGTGATGGGACACTAGTAATTCAAGATGACCCTAACAGCTACGAGGAAGCCATGGCAGACCCCGAGTCTGCTAAATGGAAAGAGGCTATGGATAGCGAGATACAATCCATGTATAACAATCAAGTTTGGAACTTGGTTGATAATGTACCAGGTCGTAAGACTGTAGGGTGCAAATGGGTCTTCAAGAAGAAGACCGACATGGATGGCAAAGTACACACTTATAAGGCTAGACTGGTTGCAAAGGGCTTCTCTCAAATTCCTGGAGTGGATTATGATGAGACCTTTTCTCCGGTAGCCAAAATTAAGTCTATTCGGGTTCTGTTAGCCATAGCTGCATTTTATGACTATGAAATATGGCAAATGGATGTCAAAACCGCTTTCCTTAATGGAAAGTTAGCTGAAGATGTTTACATGAGTCAGCCAGAGGGTTTTGTCAACAACAAGTACCCTAATAGAGTGTGTAAGCTTGAGAAATCCATCTATGGATTAAAGCAAGCACCTCGCAGATGGAATCTTTGCTTTGATGAAAAGGTCAAGGAATTTGGCTTTTCTAGGAGTGAAGATGAATCTTGTGTGTATGTCAAGGCTAGTGGGAGTATAGTTAGCTTTTTGGTATTGTATGTGGATGACATACTACTCATAGGAAACGACATTCCAACCCTGCAGGAAGTAAAGTCCTGGCTTGGGAAGTGTTTCGCTATGAAGGACCTTGGTGAAGCTGCCTATATTTTAGGGATAAGGATCTTGAGAGATCGAAGTAAAAGACTAATTGGACTTTGTCAGAGTACCTACTTGGATAAGGTGCTGAAAAGATTCAGCATGCAGGACTCTAAGAAAGGAGAGTTACCCATCCAGAGTAACGCCAAATTGAGTAAGACACAAAGCCCTAGCACTGAGGCTGAGATAGCAGAAATGAGTCGGATACCTTATGCTTTGGCTGTAGGATCGATCATGTATGCTATGACGTGTACTCGACCTGATGTAGCTTTTGCCCTGAGCATGGTTAGCAGGTTTCAGGGGAACCCTGGCAAGGCACACTGGAGTGCGGTAAAGAATATCCTCAAGTACCTACGGAGGACTAAGGACTGGGTCCTTACCCTCGGTGGGAGTGATGACTTGAGAGTTGTAGGGTATAGTGATGCTAGCTTCCAGACTGATAGGGATAATTTCCGCTCTCAGTCAGGCTGGGTCTTTACCCTAAATGGAGGAGCAATTTCTTGGAAGAGTTCCAAGCAAGAGACAGTGGCAGATTCTAATTGTGTATCAGAGTATATTGCAGCGAGCGAGGCGGAAAAGGAGGCTATATGGCTAAAGAACTTCATCGGAGACCTTGGAGTTGTACCAGCTATTAAAGAGCCAATGGAAATTTTCTGTGATAGTGAAAGCGTTGTTGCCTTAGCCAAGGAACCAAGGGATCACGGGAGATCCAGACACATCGACAGAAATTACCATTTTATTAGACATCGAATAGAAGAAGGACTCCTCGTGGCAAAGAGGGTATCATCGGATGAGAACCCAGCAGATCCCCTCACGAAGGGACTGACTCGGGTTAAGCATCTCCAGCATGCTCGGAGCATAGGGCTGAAGGATGATATTAGATTTAGTAGTTAGATAACCTCGAAATTTGTAAAGTGTAATTGACATTAGGTGATGAATAAAAGGTGTTTTATTTATGAGTAAAGTGTTGCTATCTCTTGTCAATCGTTTACTATATTTCTTTTGCATGTTTTGACTTCCAGAACAATTTTGTTTGGTATAACATATTATTCAAACCTCCACAGTTGGTCATATGTCGGAACTAGGTATGAATCAAGACTGTCATGATTGGTTGCAGAGGTCTAAGGTGTTAGACAAGGCTACAACAATCATGATTGCTCATAAGTTCTAAGCATTGGACTCAACCCACGCTCACTGGAATCACTTCATGGAATTCTATCTCGAGTGATCGTGAGATGGTAATATCATATAAGTCTTCAAACCTAGAGATATGATTTGTTACTTACAAGTTGGTTATGCATTGATTGTACGAAAACGCATTGGTAACTCGATGTTATAAATCGTGCTCTTGTGTGTAATTCAATGAGTGGTAGAACAAACATATGAGTCGAAGTTTATCTGTTCCTTCTTGGATTAGAAGCTGATATCTGGGCCCCTCGATGATTTTGTTTTGACCCATGTACCGGGCCCGGTCAGAACTAAGTTGATGTGTTCAATTAAGTTCTTTGTCAAACAAATCAGAAATCGGGAAACAAACTGTTGGACAATAAGTAAGACATTGTTCCATGTATTTGTCTGACTGATATCTAGAATAGAGGATTATATGATCACTTATCTTAAATGGCGTACCATCATCTTCTCAGTTCCGAGAAACCTTGAAAAGAGCTACGATTTCCGATCGGTTCCTGAAGTCATACTTGCAGTAATAGTTATTAGACTTATCCAAGTGGGAGACTGTTGGATAAGGTGTCTAAGTCCATAACTATTTCTGGTATGTACTTGACCCGACCCGGCATGGTCCATTTGGGTTGCATGGCACCATGCAATTGGATAGACTAAATGAGAGAAATAACACTTGGAGATTATTAATATATTATAAGTTCTAATATATTAATAATATTATTTGATTAGTTTGATCAAGAATTAATTTAGAATTAATTAAGTGATCAAAAGATAACTAATTAAATATATGGGTTGATTATGTAAATCATCCATATCTTGTATAGTGGGCTAAGAGGCTCCATGGACTATCAAGTTGGGTTCCACCCATGGGATGCTCCATGGGAGTTACAAACCCATGGGTCATGGAAATGAAGAGTCATGACACATTAGGGTTTACTTGGTGTAACCCTAGATGTGTCAACACTATATAAGAATCATATTCTCCACCAAAATCGGCTACACTAAGGAAACAAGAGGGCTTGGCCGATTTCAAGAAGTGTGCATTCTCTCAAAAGTCTTTCCAAGAGCATTTGGTGTTGTGTGAAGCATTTGAGGCATCACACTTGGGGTGCTAGGCTCATAAGGTTTCAAGGAACACAAGAAACTACAAGGTAAGTTATTCTATCTATCATTCAAGTTAAAATTGTTCCCCATGTATGCTAGATAGGAATATAGCCTTGGAATTCAACTTTGCATGATAATTAGACAAACATAGATCCAAGGTTATTAAGGTTGCATGTACACTTAGGAAGTGTTAGAATGCTCAAAACCCATCAAAAACAACATTACCTGTGAATACCAGCTCAATTCCTTCAACAGTAGTAACATCAAAACCAATTACAAAAGTAATTTCAAAAGGAATTAAAATTGGTTCAACAGATAAAGGAAGTTCAAGTGCGAAGCCTGATATTTCAAATGTTGGGAAAGGAAAAGATATTGCTTATGAAAAGTCGAAGGAGGAGAAGAAAGCTGAAATTGATGCTCAGATAGAAAAACAGAGACAAATTCAAAGCATACTAAGGCTAAGACAAAATGATCCACCAACAATGAACAATGGAGATCAAGCGAAGCTATACTCTTTTGAATCAATTGAATCCAGAGTATTGGGTAATCACATGTATGCTTTTGAGAAAAAGCCAAGAAAAAGCTATGCCACTTCAAACTCAGATATGTTCCAACTAGACTTCCCAATTAATGAAATGATGTTCATTACTGCACAGTATAAAGTCAGTGAAAGATTCAAAAATCCTGATGAGTACACATACTTGAAAATTCGATTTCATGCTATGCTTAGGAAAAATCAAAATAAAGTTTGGTCATTGGTAAAGATAAAAAGAGTAACGGCTATCAAGAAAGATGTCATGTTCGAGAATCTACTCCAGAACTTTTGTTACTTTGTAGTTCGAGCTGAAACACACCATTTGATTTCTCAATTGTTGACTTCCCTCTAATGAATCTCAATGATCTCATTCAAGTGGCTCTAATTTTGAAGGATATTGTAGAAAACGAACTGAAGGGAATTGATTTAGATGTGTACAAACTTGGTTTAGGGCATCTCAAGATATTCATAGATAACTACTGTGATTGCTTGGCCTTAACTGATGAAGAACTTGCTTCAGGTGTTGGAAGAAAGGTTAATGTTTCTATGGAACCTATGAAGCCAGAACAGGAGTTGATGAAATATGCCGATGGTGAAATTTGTCTCAAACCATTTGGCATGCTGTTTGAAGGGAAAGAAACAAAGGGTAAGGCAAAGAGATTCTTGTTTCAAGTTGCTAATATCGAAAGGTATACAACTTCACAATATACAAAATTTATTGTTTGTATGAATAAATGCACCAAGAACAATGATGGAGATAGGAAGGAGCTGAAGAAGATAATCAGTTGGTACTCAGAAATATGAAGGACAATGCATTCTTTTGCTTAAGTTCTTACTAACTGAGTGACTTCGACTGTTTACAAAGGGGGAGAATGTTGAGTCATTTTGTTGTAAATGTCGAAGCTTTGTCTATTCTATTTCACATGTGTATTTACTAAGTCATTTTATGTCGAAGCCTAATGTTTAGACTTAGTATTTTTTGTACACTCATGTTTCCTATAAATAGGGATTGAGGATAAAAGTAGAGAGTGAGTCTTTCTGCTTATTTTGTAATCAGTTTTGTATTCGAATTCTCTGTTCAATACAAAACTTGCTGATTAATATTTACATCTAGTGTTCATATCATTCATTTTTCATTCATCTAAATCATGATTGCTTTCTAAATCTCGATTACAGTTATCATCAAAGTTGTCCATTAGGGTTTAGACTGAAACCCTAGTAGCCTGTAAGTATAAATAAGACCCCTAGGCTATGGAAATCAGCTGCATGCTTCTAAGTGAACCCTAGGGCCAATTTCTAGTATATGTCACCCTCTCTCATATTGCCTTCTTGCTTGTGGGGTTTGTGAACCATTAGAGGAGTTATAATTGTGACTCTGAGCTCAAGTTCAAGAAGATTACAAGGATTTCAAGCCATTTGAAAGAGGTAAACACCTAGATATGTTCTTATGATGTTAATTTCGAATGGTATATGATAGATCTAGGGTTGCAAGTGTTGGATTCAAAGCATGTACAATAGAGAAACCTAGATCCAAGCATTAGGGTTTGTATGAGCACATAGGATTGTTCTTATGCATAAAACCCATCAAAAGCTCCATCGACTATCGATGGATTATTTGGCCCATCCTAATGGATCATTGGCCAGCACTATAAGAATGATTGATTTACACAATCAACCCCATATATTTAATTAGCCTCTTTTGGCTAATAAATTAATTCCAAATTAATTCTTGACCAATACAAATTAAATAATATGATTTCTCAATTAATATATTATACTCATAATATATTAATAAACCATCAATAACCTTATTCTCAAAATTCCATCCTATCAAATTACACTGGTGAAGGCAACCCAAAAGGACCATGCTACAATCGGGTCAAGTACATACCAAACATAGTTATGGACTTAGACACCAAATCCAACAGTCTCCCACTTGGATAAGTCTAATAACTATAACTGTCAATGTAACTTCAAGATCCGATTAGCAATCATACTTCCAAAAGCGTTGTCGAACTCTGACCCAGTCAGTGACTGTCCTTAGATAAATGATCATATATTCCTCTGTTCTTCAAGATATTAGCGGACAAATACATGGAACATAGTTATACTTATTGTCCTAAAATTAGTTTCTCGATTCTTAGATATGTTTGACATAGAACATAATTGAACACTTTAAATTAGTTTTGACTGGGCCCGACACATTAGTCAAAGCAAATCATCGAGGGGCCTAGATATCAATTTTAATCCTCATAGGATAAAAGGAATAGATAAAATTTGACATTATATGCTCGTACTAACTACTCATCAAATCATGCACAATGATACGTATTATGACATCAAGTTACTTATGCGTTTTCGTATCATCAATGCACAACCAATTTTGTAGTCAACAACTCATATATCTTGGTTTGAGGATTATATGATATTATCATCTCACAATCACTCGTGATGAATTCCATAAAGTGATTTAGGTAAGTACGGGTTGATCCAATACTCAAATCTTATTCCAGAAGTACTCATGAATGGTGTAGCAAACCTGTTGCTATGTCTAACTCCTTAGAAAAATTGTAATGCCCCGAATCTCAGCTGATAATTTTATGGATTTAATTTTCATAAATTGCAAGGTTTACTCGACGAGTTGGAGGCCCTGACTCGTCAAGTAGAAGCGGATTGGGCCACGTGTTTAAGTGACCTACTCGCCGAGTTAAAGATACGACTCGATGAGTAGGAGCTGGAGGATGAAACCCTAATTTTTGGGGTTTTGCACCCTATATAAAGGATCATAAGCCTCCTTTATTCCCCTTACAACCTCTTGACAGTCCAGCAAACCCTAATACATGTGTGTGTGCTTCATTCTTGTGTGTTTCAAGCTTTGGAAGGTGGATATTAGTGAGGAGAGCTTGTGTGTTTCCGAACAAATGAGAACACCATTGAAAAAAACCTAATACGTGTGTGTGTGCTTCATTCTTGTGTAGGTAAAGTAGCAGAGGATGAGAACAAGGAGAACAACATTGAACAAACCAACATCTCCTTGAACTCTGAATCTGTTGCTTCGAACTCAGCTGCTTCTGATCAACCTGTTGTTGAGAAATACAGACCACCAATTCCAGTGAACCAGAGTGCCTGTTGTAATTGTGCTTGTGGGAACAATAAGATACAACGCAAGGATACGCCACCAGGGGCAGGAAGAAACAATTTCGCAGTGAAGAAAAAGACATGTTTTCACTGTGGAACACCTAGACATATTGCCCGAAACTATCCAAGTCACGCATACGTTCCCTACTACGCACAAGGCTGGCAGAACGCGTCAAGAGGGAGATACTTCACAAGAAACCCCTCAAGGTCACGTTCAGACAATGGTGACTGGAACGCGCAGAAGGCCCAGAATCTGAATCCCAAGGGCAAGAAGGAAATGCCGGCCAAGAAGCCCAATCCAATAGATGCTCAAGTGAAACAAAGACCGGTTAGGTCAAAGTCATCTCAACGGCCGACATCAAGATCAAAAGCAAGTGCCGAGGCACGCATCCGATCCAACAAGAAATGGGTTAAACCCGACTACAAATGGGTACCAAAGGTTCAATCTCCCAAATCAATTAATGATTCTAATATTTCTACATCTTCTGTTTGTGATAAGCAGGATATGTCATGGGAGAGAGTACCTTGCATTGATGATAAAGGTCCACCCAATTTCAAAATGGACTAGGTTCCAAAGACCAACTGATCCCGCTCTGTGTCGGAGCAGCTATGGAGGCATATCATCATACTTCGGTTTGTTGGTACTGACTGTTCTAGGCACATGATATGGAGGCATCTCTCAACTATACAACACTTAGAACATTGGTTGAGAGTATGTGTCTTTGCGGGAAAGGAAGTAAGAAAGGGGTCACATGGGGTTTGTGCTTAACGACATGAAAAATTTTCGGATCTGTTCTGAGATTATGCATGATGTTCTCAGACCTTCTGGATGAAAATTCAATCGATGAATTACGGTTTGTGTTTTCTTCTCCATACTCCTTAGTTTATCTTACTTTGATTCATATTAAAGACAATTTTTCATTTTCTTAATAGTTTTCCGTTAGTTGTATTATTGGGAAGTGATATCAAGAATGTGATAACGGGTAGTTTAAAACATGTGTAAAGGGATAAATCTAAATTGTATAGACTCTGTGTTCAATGTGCTGATAGGCACGAAGGATTTGACAGTGTGGATTTAGTTAGGATTTTTTGGACTGACCATACAATGCTCGGGTATATTGAGCAGTGAGATAAACACGGGAACCCATGGGATACACTAAATTAATACGCATCTAGAACCGTGGCTTAAATTTTCCTTGATGTACGAACTTATGTCCTTAATTCTAGTTCTGATAGGGCGAATGGGGGGTTCTGATAAAGTAGGTTTGTATGAAATTATTTTCTTGCTTTCTATCTATCAATAATATGTTGCCTCCTCTGAGTGATCGAAAGATCCGACCTGGATTGCAACATATGCAACTCTATTGCTAAGCACCTCCTTATCTATGAAATTCTTTCTATCTGTTAGCCATATGATGTCCCCTCTGCGTGATTGGAAGATCCGACCTGGGACACAGCATATGCAACACCGTACTATCTCTATAACCCTCTATCTCTGTTAGTCATATGTTGTCCCCTCTGCGTGATTGAAATATATCCGACCTGGGACACAACATATGCATCTATCTCTAAATCTGACTTCCTCCTTACTAATTGTTTACTCACCTAAAGTAAGGAGTTCTTTGGAAGTTCCTGATAACCAGGGTATATCGGGAAGTGGGGAACACATCTAGTGCAACTAAAAGTGAACCATTTAGAGGTTGTCTGTATATCTCGCCGCTTGATTTAAGTGGACAATAATACCCGTGGTCGTCGTCAGCTAAATGGTTTATTTAGAAAAGTTTATCGATACTTTTCGTGTTTAAGTGGACCACAATACCGGCAATTGACCAGATCTATTCATGAAAGTGAAGGTACTGATAAACAAGTTCAGGCTGTCTCACAACTTTGATCCCAAATATTTTTATTTCTGTTAAATTTGTTCATAGTTTTGCTCTATGCACACATTTAGGAGGAGAATTAAAATTTTAAAAAAAATCAGAAAATTTCAAAAATCAAAGAAAAATCAGAAAATTTCAAAAATAAAAGAAAAATCAGAAAATTTCAAAAATCAAACAAAAATCAGAAAATTCAAAATCCAAAAATAATGTTATTTCTGTTTTATTTCTTGTTTAGAAAAATCAAAAATCCAAAAATATTTTTGTTTCTGTTTTAATTTGTGTGCTAAGCTTTCTTTTAGTTTTGTTTTGTCTTGAAACGTGAATTCAGGTGTAGATGAGACTCATGGAGTTTGTGTCGAAGATTTTTGAGCCAAGGCTTCATCCGTAAGCATCGAAGAATTTTCATTCGAAGGAGAAAGAAATGAAGATTATTCTTTCAAATTCAATCTTTCAACCCCAAAAGCAAGGTGAAGCTAAAATTGAAGATTATGTGACGAATTGCATTGAAGCCCCCTCAATTAGTCTGCTCCTATCTTAAACCTGCTGAAGTGATCCAGAAGATTTGTTCTCTCTGATATTCTCTCTGAAGATTCTCAAGCTAAAAGCGCTATCTTTCAAGAATCAATACATCAAGCCTCCTCACATAATGTATGTTCAATGCCAAATCTTGAAGAATTTCCCAAGTGCTCAAGTTGAAGTCATTCATTGAAGATAAATGTTGAAGTCAATCTCTCGATGAAGATTGACTAGAAAAGTCAGCTACTTTTTAGGGGGAGCTTATTGGGCCAATTAAGAAAAGAAAGCTATAAACCAAGGGGGAGATTGTTGGGTCAAAAATATGGTTTATACTTTGCTTTTCTAGGAAATTATATTTTTATGTAATATCTTATGTGTTTACGGCCAGGTTTACGGCCAGGTGGGTATTTACGGCCGTAAACCCTGTTTACGGCCGACCGTAAACCCATTCACGGTCCATGTTCACCAAGCCCATGTTTCTCATGTATAAATATAGGTGTAAGGGGTGAGAAGTAGATTGATGAACAGAAGAGAGTTTACGGCCAATAGAGAGAGAGAGAGAGAAAGGAGCGTATGTGTGTAGCTGTGTGAATCTTGTAAGGGAACTTCATTCTAATCAATTCAAACAAGATTCATATTATTCTTCTTCTCCTTCTCTTCTATTTGATTTGACATCATCCGTTTGATTGGGAATCCGCACCATCAAATGGATCTGATTGATACACAAGCGTTTTGGGGACCTACAATTAGTATCATAGCAAAACCAGCGTCAAAACCACTCTACAATCGATTTTGGACCGGGTTCTCATCTGTTTGCGACTGGAGTTTACGGCCGTAAACCCAGGGCCGGCCCAGTATTGAATATATAGGGGTTTGCTAGGACTTTTGTAGTTGTTGATGCCTCGGTATTCTCAGCTCTTGTAACCGCAAGTTGTACCATATGTGATTCTAATAGAAAAGCGTGTGTAAGCTTGTTTGCTCTTTATTCTACTTGTTCTGATTGTTTTACTGATTGTTTTTGCTATTTGATCACTGGTAAGATCCATTTTAGGACCTTACAGTTCTTACAACTCGGCGAGTCATAGACTGGATGCATTATGATGAGGGAGATGAACTCGACGAGTTAAAGGGTGAACTCAGCGAGTCGGATGAAGATGGTCCCGATGGTATGATTGAAGGAGAACCCGTCAAGTTCTTGCTAGAATCGACTAGTAGAGTCAGGGATTGGTCTGGGTTAAGGAGTATGGACACGACGCGTTGGTAAACCAACTCAGCGAGTCAGGTCAACTGGATGTTGACTTTGACTAAATTGAGTTCACCCTGGTTAGGTTTGCATGTTCAAATTAATAACTTAGAAGGGTTGTCGTGTAGGGATTGAGGAGTCGAGAAGAGTCGAGTTGCATGTCGAGGATAATTCAGACACTACATGACATCGAGGTGAGTTACCTTCCAGTAGGGGTGGGTCTAAGGCCACAATGTCGGTCCACCAACAAGAGTAATTAATAGATAATTGTCTATGTGATAATTATCTTGGTATGCTTATGTGATATGCTTATGAGATATGCTTATGTGATATGCTTATGAGATATGCTTATGTGATGTGCTATATGAGTTAGTGGTAGTAGCAGGGAATAGTTTTTCCCTGAATTGGTCATTAGGACTGAAGGGTAGGTCAGTACCACAGATATGTCTAACCATATGATTATATTTGTTATTGTATGATATAGGTAGGGGTGAAATAGTCCATGTTGCCGGTTGAGATAGACCGGAGGGTAGTCGGCACCCCAGAACGGCCTGACATGGGTAGGTCAACACCCCATAATGGCTTGACATGGGTAGGTCAGCACCTCAGAATGGCTTGATTGGGTAGGTCGGGCACCCCAGAAATGCTCGACGGTATGTATGCCATGTGATTGTATGGTATGTGGTATGATGGGGTAACTCACTAAGCTTCGTGCTTTAAGTTTCAGTTTTGGTTTCAGGTACCTCTTCGTCCAAGGGGAAGGAGTTAGCGGTGTAGCAGCACATCACACACTCACACTCATATGGTTTCCACATTGAGTTTCTGGGATTATACTCTAATTTATATTACTTGTGTTGAGTTGGTTTCGAACACATTGTTATGGTTTTGTTTAGAAAATGACCTGACTTTGGTAATGTTTTGGTAAATTATGTTGTGAAGTATTTATTAAAAATGAAATTTTTGGTCTCGAAAATTAGGATGTTACAAAGGTCCAATAGACCAAAGACCCATGCAGCCTGAAAACCCCATTCGTTCACATAAATCACTTGGAAATCTTGAAAGTGGGTAAAACCTATTCAACTCGTCGAGTTTCCTAAGGGACTCAACGAGTTCCTTCATTCCTTTTTGTGTTCAGTCCTTTCCAGTGAGATCCAAGGTCCCAAACTTCAGATCCAACCTCTCCTAGTGTAGTTACCATGTAAAGTTTCAAACTTTACGTGCATGCAAGGCCTCACAGGGCTAAAACACCAAACTAAGGTTCCTAAAAGGTCTTACTGCATCGAAAGGGCCTAAGTTGAATAAAGTGAGCAACTTTATGTCATTGAAGGCCTAGAGGGATACAGATCTGGAATCATATCCTTGTGACAAGTACAGATTCAAGGGTGACACCATTTTGGCACAAAAAGTGACCATTTACATCCAAGAAACGAGATCTAAGCAACTAAAGTTCAAGATAGAGACTTTATACCTCAATATGGTCACTAATGTAAGGTGGATGTCAGATCTACTACTTCCCTATTTGCTTCTTCTTCTTCAAACTTCAAAATCTTCACAAACACACCAAAACTCACTCTTAAAAACTCTCTTTCTCTCTTTCAATAAGGTGCAAGGCTCAAACTAGGGTTTCACTGGCTGTAGGAACGATGGAAGAGGCTGCAAATGAGCCAAAAGTCCTTTAAATAAGGTACAAACCCCTCAAAATTAGGGCTTCTCATTACAATGCCTACTCGTCGAGTTAGGGCCCGACTTGTCGAGTAGGATCTGAATCCCATGTCCACATAAATGACTATACTCGACGAGTTAGAGCTTACCAACTTGCCGAGTCCAAGCCTAAAACCCTAAAACTTGAAATTTTAAATAATACTTGGAATAGATGTTACAAATCTCCCCTACTTGAACTAGACTTTGTCCTCGAATTCTGCTGACGCAAACAAGTCTGGGTAGTGTTATCACATCTCTTCTTCCGGCTCCCATGTCCATTCGGATCCCCTTTGGTGCTGCCATTGTACATTTACTAGCTTCACCTCCTTGTTCCGAAGAACCTTGGTCTTCCTATCTAGAATCGTAACATGCATATCAATGTAGTTCAGGCTCTCGTCCACCTGAATGTCATGCGGTGAAATGACCACAATGGTTCGTTTTAAGAATGAGGAATGTTACGTAACAAATCCCACGACAAGATTCACACCTCGAGCCTCGTTCACGCTATGAAAGTGAGTGTTACAGTGCCACGTTTACATTTGGGGGGGGGGAGGGAGGATACATGTACAACTTATATATTATATATATTTCCTAATTGCTTTGTTTATGCAAACATCACCATTTTTATGTAATATAAATCACACAAAAATATTATTTACTACTCTACTACTTACGGTATAGGGAATCTGGTTTGAGGGGCCGCATGGGTTGTTGGATTTAAGAATAGCTTAATTGCCAAAATGATCCTGCCCTCGGTGTTTCATGTCTGGCAATCGTCTGTACATGGTAGTACGTGTACTAAGTAATATTTATCATACAAAATACACATGAAATATCATTGTTTTGTGTAAACACTTTACTAGTTTGAGAAATAATTGTTTAAACGCTTACATGTTAAGTAAACAAAATCGTTTTAAACATCAATATTTACATATGTTATGTTGTTAAAATAATACAACTAATAAAAATAACATGTACATTCCAACTACAAATGTGTTATGACCATATAGATGGTTATCCACTTGGTAGATTCAATGTACCTCTTACATACATAAAAATATATCGGTTTATATATTTTTACAAGTTATATAACTTGTATCTTAGGCTCGTACATGTGCTTGTGTACACTACCCTAAGATTATCAACTATTTAAACAAGTATTGTAAACTTTTATGTTCACGCTTATCAAATATACTTGTCATTTATCCGTTTATCCGTATATGTGGTTGCGAAGTACAACCTTGGCAGATTAATTTATTCGTATATACATATGTCCATTTATCCATATATTCGGTTGTTAAGTATAACCTTGACAGATAACTTTATCTGTATATCCGTATGTCTCTTTATCTGTTATCCATACAATCATGGGCTTGTTTGCTTTACAAACTATTTTAAGTATGGAATCAATTATGGATTCATTACAAACACAGTTTTATGTATGGATTTACTTATGCAAACTGTACATTTTGGCTTTGAAAGACTCATTGTAAACACTGTTTTTAACTGTTGTTATACATACAAATAAAATACTTTTTGGACTTTTTAAAAGTATTACTACGGTTAGCAGAAAACCTATAACACTCACCAACCTTTGCATTGACCCTCAAACTTACAGGTATTCTCAGGAAATCATTAGACAAGTGTTCAGACAGAAGATTGGTCACGAAATATAGACAACCTAGCTATCTATATTTTGTAATCTTCTTAACTGTTTAAGGCAACTACTATACTATTATTATCTGTAGCAACCATGTATTCAAACTTAATGATGGAATACAAATGTTGTTTTGTTTATCGTTGTACTTTAGATATATATTCGGTTTATCTATGATCCATCAACTTAGTTGCACTCACAACATGTTCCACCTAGACCCTATTGGATGTTGATAATATTGGTTATGTGACCTAAGCCCTTGGTTTGTGTTTGGAGTCAAAGGGTAAAATGGGAAAAGTGATGTTCCAAACTTCTTTCATGAATTACAGATTTTAGTGATGGATTGTGAGCATAACATCAATCCTATGGTGTTCATGCAACCCTAATTGCATTGATCTAGGTTTTTCTAATTTGAACATACAACATTGAATACTAAAGCAATAAACCCTAGATCTAACATACTATTATCGGAATTAACATAAGATTAGGGTTAGAAACATTACCTTGATTGTTATGTAGCAATAACAATCACAAACCTTCTTGATCTTGACTTCTAAAAGCCTAGTACCCCAAGTGTTGCACCTCTAATGGATTCACAAACACTCAATGCAAGAAGATGACTTAGGAGAGAGGTGGAATCGGCTAGGGCAACTCAAAGAAGATATAGGGCCGATTTCCATATACTAAGGGATCTATTTATAGTTGAGGCTATTAGGGTTTTATGGTGGAAACCCTAATTTCCTAGCTTAGGGCTTAAGCAATCCATGGATCCCATCTAGAAAGGCCTTGGACGAAATCTTCTTGGACTCTCCATAGATTTCTTCCAATCCCTTTCTATTAGGGATCCATAGCCCAACTAATAGTTATTAGATAATTGCAATATTAGTCCCCTTTATTTAATCAGTCTCTTTTGATCACCAAATTAATTCCAAATTAATTTCTAATCAATACTAATTAAATAATATGATTTCCAAATAATATATTGATCTTGTAATATATTAATAAAACCATTTTGACTATGAATTTATTATTCATATAATAAATTCTACTCTCTATCCTCTTGTCTTCCTATCAAGTTGCATGAGTGAACGCAACCCAAAAGGGCCATGGTCATAATCAGTTCAAGTACATACCAAAATAGTTATGGGCTTAGACACCTAATCCAACAGTCTCCCACTTGTATAAGTCTAATAACTATTTTTCAAGTACGACTTTAGAACTTGATCAGCAATCGTAGCTTTCAAAAGCCGTTGTCAACTCTGATCTTATCAGTAACGCGTCCTTTAGATAAGGGATCATATATTACTCCATTCTAGATATTGTATAGACATGAGACATGGATTATAATCATTATCTCAGTCTATGTGTTGTTTCCCGATTTCTGATTTATGATACAATTGAACACATCAATTTAGTCCCGGCTTGGCCAAGCGCTTAGGGTGCCATCACTAAATCATCGAGGGGACCACAAATATTGCATACCAGATCTCCTAGTCTTTCACTTGACTCACATACTTATGTGAACAAGGAATCAGTCTTCATTTCCTAAGTACCAAGATTTCCATACATCACATGACTCAAATCATACGATTCCAAGCTTCTGCCCAATTGAAACATGGGCGATGGGAATCTTTCCTTACTTAGAAAATTACGACACTATATAAATAACATAACTAATAATCACATCCACTTAATAGTGCTTATAATAGAAACACACAAGCGTCAATTTTCACAAATGACATTGCAAGGATATATAAATAAGACAAAACTCAAATTTTATTTTATTTATAAAAAGGTGCGGAAAAATTGTCCTTACAACAAAAATTCAAATTAAAACTACGCTATTACAAATTCCTAAGCAATCTATCATAACTCTAAGCAGCAGCTCAAAAATCCGATCATCAAATCATGCGATCGAAAACCATTTCTCCGCGATCAGACTCAGCTCACTTCTTCCTTTAAGCTTCCTTTTTTTTCTTCGATACTACAACACATCAAAATGCAATCTTATAACATCATCTATTAAGAATCTCCAAATATGAACTTAATAGAGTTACATAGTGTATTTACCTGAAGCAGAGTTATACATCTTGACTCTCCCATACTCTTGATCCTTTAGGTAGGTGCGGCAGCTTCGCAACCAATGCCCCTTCTCTTGGCAGTAGAAACAAACGGACTCCTTCGGAATGGTACACGGTTCAATCTCAGACATAGCCTTTCTATTTCATAGTGAAAACTTTTCTGGACTTCCAATGTTGCCATTATCCATGGAAGTATGGGAAGTTGATTTACTAAACAAATTTGCTTGACTAGTGCGCCAAATCATTGCTGATTCAGCAACAACAAGCAAATAGGTAAGATCATTGAGGGTCACATCATGTTCCATCATATAGTACTATCTAATGAACTCACTATACGATTCGGGAAGTGATTGAAGAACCAAGTCAATAACCAACTTCCTTGAGAAAATGACACCAAACATTCCCAACTTGTCAGTGTGTGACTTCATCTCGAAGACATATGCACACACACACCTTCCATCTTCGTTTTTACATGCCAATAGGTATTGAGTGACCTTGAACATTTCAAGTCTTCGAACATGTGGGTTAGGGAGAATTATTGGAGGAGGTCGAGGAAGTGAAGCATGATTTCCATTTCCATAATCCAATTGTGGAACATCATCTTCATGTCGAAAACTTTTCCAAAGGATTCAGGAAGACCATAGTCTAGGGAAGTTATTCGGGCCAGAACCGAACCGAGCCCACCCGAACCCGAATAGCCCGAGAACCGAATAAGGGTATTTGTATGAACCGAAAACCGAACCAAATAACCAATACGGGTTCGGTTCGTTTCGGGTTTTATTCGGTTCGGTTCGGTTCTGACCCGAATAACCCAAATAACATGTACAATGACCTATTATTATTGTATAACCCAAATAACCCAAATAACATTTACAATGTGATTATAACTATTCTATTTTGTATGACTTTTGTATTTTATGATTTCATAACAAATCTTTTAAAGAAACAAATTTGTTAATTAAAAATAATACAAAGTATATATAATTGTTCCAAAGATGCAAAAAGAGTTAGAATTTGTAAACTAAGAATATAAACACGGATAACATGGATTAACTATTCTTGATTAAAATGTAAAATACAAACACTAAAATCTTAAGATATAGTTATGAAGCAACATATTAAACACTAAACATTAAACACCCAAAACATCCAAAAATCTATATATAAGTATATAAGTTAAACATTAAACATTCCACACCCAAATTAGAATATGAATCTTATGTTTTTAACCATATCCAAAATAACATTTTTCAAACACGAATTAACTATTCGGGATTATTAATTGGTTGTTTTCCCTTTCCATCTCTATTGTTTATCGCCTCTTCTAAAGATTTCACGACCTCATTGTCTTTCAAAATTTCATCAATGTTGCCCACAATTGGCTTTCTTGATTTCCTTACCCAACCTTGGGTGAAAACCAAATCCACTACTATATTTGCAGACAAATTTGTTTGATATTGACAAATTTGTTCGATATGTGACTTTTCTAATTCGGTTCGGTCCGTTTGGCCCGAATAAGCCCTTATTCGGGTAACCCGAACCGAATAACCTGAAACCCGAATAAGCCAAATATAGATACCCGAAAACCGAATTGAATTGCTTATTCGGGCCTAATTCGGTTTGGTTCGGTTTGGGTTTTCGGGCCAAATTCTCATCCCTACCATAGTCATTTGACATCTACAAAATGGGAGAAAATTTAAGTTAGTTGATTGAGTCCTTAATAAAACACCCAAATGAGATATTAAGGCTAGGATCCAACACAATATTCTATAGCTCAGAAGAAGGATGTCGTAATCCAGCTGCAAAATATTTGAAGGTAGGTAAATGACGATTTACCAATTTCCACCATGAAAAACGAAAAGAAAATTAGATTTTAAATGTTTTGAAACTCCTAGATCTTTTGAGATTCATTGAAATTTTCAATGGCATGTTTAATCTTGATTATGCCCTTCAAGTTTGTGACTGGGATGTCGAGGATCACAAACAAGGTGTGGATAACCATGCAAATTAGTTTGGTACTCTCAAAAATATCCATCACCTAATCAATGTATCGTTTAACCACACACACTCCATTGATCTATGATAGTCTATGAGCTACCCATTGCCATCCTTCAATGGTCCCATATTAGTGGGTCGGTTAACCACACACGCTCCACTAACGACCAACAAGGTGCAATGTGCAATTTTCATGGTTTAGCACCAATTCCACATTTTTCCTAAAATAACTAAGATTTGGGAATTTGTAAAAGTGTTTAGTTACTTCGTATTTCATTATACTTATAATGGAATACCCGTTCGGCTAACGACTCTCCACTAGTCAAGAGTGCGGTGGGTAAGAGTGGATACCCAATGGCGGTCATTTTACAGGCCGGTTCCGTAAACACACCTTATAGACCATCTTCGTGAATGAAGCCTACTAATGGTAAGACTGACTCTTTACTTATACATATATAATATTAGACTTTTAATTTTGTATTGTATAAGGATGCATTTTACACTTTTAAAATACTACGTGGTCTAATTTAATAAAGTTACACTTTTAATTTAATTAAACACAAACCATTTCATTATGGATTTATTATCTCTCTTTTAATTATACACTTAATTAACTTAATAAAACCATAAGGGTGTAATTTGAACTTTTCAAAATATTAGGGGATTAGAATTTAATATTTCAAAATTAAAACCTTTTAATTAAATTTTAAATTCCAAAACTTGATGACAAGTTTTGAAACATTTCAAAACATTAGGGTTTAACTATTTAAATTTCAAAAACTAAAACTTTTATGTTCAAATTTGAACTATAAAACCTAAAGGGTGTGATTTGAAACTTTTCAAACTTACCAGGTCAAATATTTAACTTATAATAATCTTATATTATCTATATTTAACCAAATTCATTAATTTTGATAAGGATAATCATTTGAGACATAAAAAATCGATTTTAGGCAAGAAAAACGAGTTTTGGTTAATTATCATCATCAAAAACTGCTCAAAAAATGAAAATCCCGGCAACAGCACCATGAACTCGCCGAGTCAGCTGCGTAGACAGCAAAAATTTGAATTTTTGATCCTTTGGCAGCTTACTTTTGCATTTATTCAACTAAAAAAACAACCTAGTCTATGATACCACTAATGGATTTTAAGCATAACATCAATCCTATGGTGTTCATGCAACCCTAATTGCTTTGATCTAGGTTTTTCTAATTTGAACATACAACATTGAATACCAAAGCAATAAACCCTAGATCTAACATACTGTTATCGGAATTGACATAAGATTAGGGTTAGAAACATTACCTTGATTGTTATGTAGCAATAACAATCACAAACCTTCTTAATCTTGACTTCTAAAAGCCTAGTGCCCCAAGTGTTGCACCTCTAATGGATCCATAAACACTCAATGCAAGAAGATGACTTAGGAGAGAGGTGGAATCGGCTAGGGCAACTCAAAGAAGATATAGGGCCGATTTCCATATACTAAGGGGTCTATTTATAGTTGAGGCTATTAGGGTTTTATGGTGGAAACCCTAATTTCCTAGCTTAGGGCTTAAGTAATCCATGGAGCCCATCTAGAAAGCCCTTGGACGAAATCTTCTTGGACTCTCCATACATTCCTTCCAATCCTTTTCTATTAGGGATCCATAGCCCAACTAACAACTATCAGATAATTGCAATATTAGTCCCCTTTATTTAATCGGTCGCTTTTGATCACCAAATTAATTTATGATCAATACTAATTAAATAATACAATTTCCAAATAATATATTAATCTTGTAATATATTAATAAAACCATTTTGTGTGAATTTATTAATCATAACAAATTCTACTCTCTCTCTCTCTCCTCTTGTCATCCTATCAAGTTGCATGAGTGAAGACAACCCAAAAGGACCATGCTCATAATCAGGTCAAGTACATACCAAAATAGTTATGGGCTTAGACACCTAATCCAACATTTAGTTCGGTGAGTTTTAAGTCAAAAGTAACTAGACAGAAGTTTAGGGCTCGTCAATACCTTTCCGTGGATATGAACATCGCCGAAAACAAAGTTGAAACAAAGAAGTTCTGGTTGTTTGATGTTGAGGTGGATTTAGGTGAAATCTGTCGCCACATAGTGGGGATCAGAGCCCATGATGTAGCAGTCTCCATGGCACGGAAAAACATGGAAAAGGAACGATGATCAGTCAGACCCGAGCCCATGATTTTTAGGGGTTTCAACGTATTTAAGCATAAGGTTTCGACTTTTTTGCCATTTTATTAGCGCACATCACTTCTAGAATCCCTAGGGGAAACCTAGCCTCCACCTTCAAGATTTGAGCTTCTCCTCTCTCATCTCTCCTCTTTTGGATGCTTTTTATGATACTTTAATGAAGTTTAAGGATCAAGAATGTTCTTTTGGTTGTAAGGAATGACGCTCCAAGTTTAGATCCATCAAAGACACTACATTTCTAGACTTTTATAAGTATAAAGTTTCAATCTTGCTATCTGGTTCTTTAGATCTTGTCATTTGGGGTTTTTGGCACTTTTGGTCCATTTTATGGGTGATCTTGGAGTTGAGTGGACTCCAACATCTTTTGACCGATTTGGAATATGTATTGGACCTCACGGACTAGGAAAGTTATGATCTTTTACCTTCCCTTTTATCCATGCAAGTTATCTTGGTCCTTTAGGCCATTTTGGTGTATTGAAGTTTAGATCTTGAATGATGGTGGAATTATTATGGATAAAGTTGGAAACTTTATCCTCTAGACATCTTGTTGATTCATACATGAAAGTGAGATACTTGTACTTAATGGATTAAGTTGAGAAAGATGAAAATTTATGGGTCGCTTTGAGACTTAGATCTTGGTGGTTTGGACATTCCTAATGGATAAAGTTAGAAACTTTATACATTAAAACTTTGGAAAGAATCAGATATTAGCTTTGGAGCTCTTGAAATTGGCAGAAAATGGATTAAGCTCGCTTTAGTTGTTTAGACCAGTCCCCCACGATGCGGCGACTGGGGAACTATTGATTGTTTTAGCATTGTGTACCCACGATGTGGCCAAGGAAGGCCACAACATGGAGGGCTCCTGTTGGCAATTTTAACCTTAGCTTTGGCCATTGACTTTTTGACTAGTTTGACTTTTGGTCAAACTTGGGTAAAATTGAGTATTTGTCTAAGGATTGGTCTCGGTTTGGATTTTAGGAAGCTTGGGTTGGCTGTGTTGTTGTTGAGGTAGTTGTTGAGCTTCTATTGAGTAGTTTAGTTGAGTCTTCTCACTGTACTTGTGGCTCGAAGGCACCAATGTCGGCCCACTTGATTGTGTTATGTAGGATGATAGTTGTCTTTGTGACTCTTGCATGTATGATTAGGTTGAAATATACCTCAGGGTTGGGCCCATGATTGTATGTTTAGGTTGAAAGAAACCATAGGGATAGGCCCATCATTACATGTTCGGGTTGAAACATACCCTAAGGTTGGGCCTATGATTGTATGTTGGGTTGGAATATATCTCAGGGTTGGGCCCAATTCGCCAATTGTATGTATGGTTTGTGGTATTTTTAGGAACTCACTAAGCTTTGTGCTTACGGTTTTATGGTTAAATGTTTTCAAGTACTTTTGGTTTCAAAAGGAAGAGCCTGACTTGATCGCACTGCATCCATTGATATTTTATTTCGCAATGATTGTTTATGATTTAACTCTGATGTTTTGAGAATACTTTTACTTTGATCATTTTTGGGATAATGAATGAACGGTTTTGACTTATTTAAAATGAAAATTTTACTAGGTATTTTTGGGGAATTAGATCTGAACTACGAATTTTCAATGTAAAATAACGTAAGGCACTGTAAAAACTAATTCTCTAATACTTTGGTCCTTACTAACACTAAAAAGCTACCTAATTTGGGCACATTCAAAGTTTAAAGGTAACATTCCTGACATGTTCTTCATGTTCGGCCAGTTCTTTGTGTTCAAGACCTATTCTTTGTGTTTAGGACTAACTTATTTACAAATATAATCATAAATTTAAACAAGTAGAAGCAAATGAGTCAAGAACTCACCCGTAACCTCCAACTCATCAGAATCAGATGACATATATTCTTTATCTACTTAAGCTGAAATATGATAATCGTCCGTTAGGCAGTCCAGAATAGCTTTTGTTATGTTATGTATCCGGAACCCAACCGAAATGGGCCGGTTGGATAACATTAGTCCATAATGGAATCCTAAATTGTAGTAGAAGATGGTTATTTAAAAAATCAAAAAAATTATAAAAAGAAACAATAAAAAAGTGGTTTGATTGCTAGGGTGGTTGATAAAAAAATTTATTGCTTATTAACTTTTATATATATATATATATATATATATATATATATATATATATATATATATATATATATATATATATATATATTATTAGATTATAAGCTAATAAGTTAGAATGAGACAATTTTAAAAATTGTTTTGTTAATAGTTTTCATCACTATAAGTTGTTTTTATCAAAAAGAAAAATAATAATAATAACTTCTAACGTTTTCGAACCGCTTATAAAATAATAAACTGTTTTGCCAAACATCTCTTCAATTTCCCATAATATATTTTCAACATTTTATAAATTCCTTTTAAAGTTAAAAAAAACAAAATTTAATTATATTTTTCAACAGAAACAAAATTTTATTAGGTTGGACGGTATGATAAATGCCTTACCGGCGGTAAGCCTACGTGTCCCATTTCATGGGCGGAACACATTGCGCCCTACATTCATTTTCACCGCCAGTATAGTACCGACGGTAGTACTCCATCGAGGGTAAAATTTTGAAATCGTGCCTCTTTGTGACCATTGGGACGAAATGTGAACGTTGCCAACGGTTGTTTTTGACTTTTTGATTTTTTGTTTTTGTTTTTTTTTTTTTTTTTTTTTAAGTTTACCATTATCATATATTCATACCATTCTTCTAACCCATTATAAATTTACACTCTTTTAATCAAAATGTATTCCAATAATCCAAACTCTTCAAACCAAAATGCTTCAAACAAAATTCTTCCAACCCATTCGCACTTTTTGGTTATGATCCGACAACACCACTACCTTACCGGCCAAAAATAGATGATGTTCCTAGCTACTATTCACAATTATAAATGCCACAACAGTTCCAATTCCAATCCTAACTGCAAACCCAAACATCCCAAACCCAATTCCAATTTCAATCCAAATTGCCTTTCACTCCCTATACCGAAAATATTTGCAATTTTAAACCTAAAGGCCAACCTAAAAAAAAGGAAAGGCCGATCCGAGAAGATGAGCTCAAAAAGAAGAGACATAATTAGCAATGGCATATGTTGACATATCCGAAGATGGCGGCACAGGAAAGGTTCAATCGCGTGATCAATTTTGGTTACGTATTACGGAACGGTGTTGTAAGGGAATGGTTCAAGATCCATATTACTTGATGCTCAGCTAATGTAACTCGAAATGGAATATTGTAAACAAACTCGTGATGTATTGGAACGGAATTTAGACAAACGTTGAAAAATAATGGGCTAGCGGAGAATGTGAGGCAAATTTGTTGAAAAAAATGCACACGACATTCCAAGATGACATGCTAAAGCCTTTTAAGTTTATTTATATGTGGAATGTTATCAAAAGAAGCATTAAGTGGAGGGAACTTGCAACACATGAAGACATTGCTAATCCGCAAAAGAGTGTTGAACATCTTCATATTCGAGCTCACAAAAAGTGTTATCGGATGGTCACATAGGCGTTAATCTTAATGATGATAACGACAACATTGAAGAAATACACATGCCTCCTCCTCCCATGGGAAGGGACAAAACAAAAGCTCGAGTAAAAGGAAAAGGAAAAACAACATCTTCAAATTCATCGGTCGAAACCGACCGGTCAACTAGATCGGATGAAATGATGAGACAATTGGCACAATTGAATACAACTTTGGAGAAACATATTGTTGAAATGATCCGACTCACATAATATTCGTTGTTATTGCAAAACGTGAGACACCTCGACCCCGAATATCAAGAAGCGGCTAAAGTTCGGAAAAAATATAATATAAAACGTAATTAAAATCTCGATGTTATGTTTTTTTCTAGATTTTTTAATTTTTGATTTGTTTCTTTTTTCTTTTTTCTTTTTTGGGGTTTTAATGTAACTTTTAATTTAATGTTACTTTTAATTTTTAAGATTTCTAAAATGTAATTTTTTATTTTATGTTATTTTTAATTTTAAGATGGTTATTATTAAAAAGTTCTTATATTTTTTATTGAAATTAAAAAAAAAATTCAATTGTAAAACCATTATATATATATATATATATATATATATATATATATATATATATATATATATCCTCTTTAATAAATGAAGGCTTTTTTGCCACTTGTCAATCTCTCATGAGTCTTGACACTTGTCATTTTGTGGTAATTTTAAAATAAATATTATTCACTTGTTAATTTTTGGTTTATTTTAATTTTTAATTAAAGTCATATACTTATATACTTATATATGTAAAGTATTAAAGATCATATATATGATATTAAATTGTAATTAATATGTGTTTTTTCTTTCTTATTTTAAAGTTGTACATTAAAAAGTATTTCTTTTTTATACTTTAAATTTAATCATTTTTTAAATCAACCCGTATAATATACGGGTCTTACAACTACTATATATTAATTCCAAGTTTCTTAATGAACAATAAATTAATATTATTGGACGATTCTAAGGACAATTTTAAAAAAATTATTTTTTTTTACACCTCCACCGTCTCAATACATTACACATTTAGTACTTAAACTATTTAAATATTTACAATAATGGTTTCTGATGTAAACATTTTGCATATTTGCTAAGAATTAGAGTATTTTGCATATTTGGTAAAAGTAATAATGTTTTACATATTCGGAAATAATTAACTAACCGTTGGAGCTTTAGATGTATAAAACATAAATTTTACATATTGGTCTCTGATGCAAACATTTTGCATATTTGCTAAGAATTAGAGTATTTTGCATATTTGGTAAAAGTAATAATGTTTTACATATTCGGAAATAATTAACTAACTGTTGGAGTTTTAAATGTATAAAACATAAATTTTAAAGAATTAGAGTATTTTGCATATTTGGTAAAAGTAATAATGTTTTACATATTCGGAAATAATTAACTAACTGTTGGAGTTTTAAATGTATAAAACATAAATTTTAAAGAATTAGAGTATTTTGCATATTTGGTAAAAGTAATAATGTTATACATATTCAGCAATAATTAACTAACCGTTAGAGTTTTAAATGTATAAAACATAAATTTTAAGTAGTAACAATTATATAAATTCCAAGTTCCTTAAGGAACAGTAAATTCATATTATTGGACCACTCCATTATTGGACAACTTTTAATTTTATTATTATTATTATTTTTGTACACCTCCACCACCTCAATACATTACACATTTAGTACTTAAACTATTTAACTATTTACAGTAATGGTCTCCGATGTAAACATTTTGCATATTTGCTAAAAATTAGAGTATTCGCGTATTTGGTAAAAGTAATAATGTTTTACATATTCGGAAATAATTAACTAACCGTTGGAGTTTTAAATGTATAAACATAAATTTTAAAGAATTAAAGTATTTTGCATATTTTGTAAAAGTAATAATGTTTTATATATTCGGCAATAATTAACTAACCGTTGGAGTTTTAAAGTATAAAACATAAATTTTAAGTAGTAACAATGAATGAAAATAATTGTTCTATTTTGTTTTAATGCTTTTGAATTCTTGCTCTTGACAATTTACCGTCAAATTTGATTTATTTATAATCATAGTTTTGACTTTTTCCATACAAATCTAATATCATTTAATTAAATGTTATAAATAACAAATAATATATTTGAATTGTGTATTTTATAAAAAATTTAATTAATTAAAGTTTGATCTTAGGAAACAACCTATGGAATAGTATATTCACTAAAGGGTTTCTAGCCCATCAGTATCTGATATTGGATTCGTGGTTGTTTTTTTTTAATCTTTTTTGCTTTTATGTGTTGTGGTATCTTTGTAAATTACTTAGATATAGAGGGGCCTAAAATGGCGTGAATGAAAGAATAGTGGATTATATGTCTAACTGTAGAGGGTTCAGTGATAGCACTTTGAAATGTTATTATCCAGTTACATCCTTTTCAAACAATCTGCAGCCTAGAACCCCGCTTTTGCAGGGTTTCTTCACTAGTTATCATTAATAAAATTTATAAAAAATGTAAAAGTTATGTTACACATAGGTAACACCTTTATACCATTGAAAAAAAACAATTCGTCCTTAGCTGCCAACTCATTTAACAATCGGGAAAATGACTCTGGAGGGTAACTAAGTGTTGGGTTTGTTCTCATTTGGTCTCCTTTTTTTTAAACCCAATATACAATCGAACTTGTTGTTTGTGTTCACCATAACCGTTTTGACTTACATTTGACATGTGATAGCCAGTTAAAGGGTTATGGTAAACACAAACAACAAGTTCGATGGTATATTGGGTACAAAAAAAGGAAAGAGGCCAAATGAGAACAAACTCAATAGTTGGTTGCCCTCCTGAGTCACTCTTTTACAAAAAATCTCACGCCATCTCCTGCTCATATTAATGACTTTATGAGATTCATTCTTTCTTATCTTCAAAACATAACCCACGAAAGAACATTTTTCATACATATAGAACTTTTGTAATGAACTTGAATATTTATTACTGGAATCTTAATTGAGCAGGTGCATTTGATGACTACATTTATATTTTCAATCAAATGATTTATCGTATCATGGATTTTGGACAAGTCTGCAAACGAATGGAATCACAAGTGCTGTGACTTTTTAGTTTACTTGGATTTAAGATCGAATTTATGGGATAATACACAACATCAATGTGTACAAGATCATGCAACTTTTGCAAACACATCACCATAATTTACCTTGAGGTAAATGTTTATGTTGATAAAGATACCTCTCATACATAATCATATCTTTTTGTAGAAAGTCGTTGACAACTAACCACAGTAAGCATAACATAGACAATGTTTTGGCGAAGCTACCCCTCCGAAACGTTCCCACTTCTAAATTTCTAATGAAGAGCATTTCGGAGGGGTAGGTTCGTCAAAACATGGTTTATGCTATGCTTATTGTGGTTAGCTGTCAACAACTCTAATGAAGAGCATTCGTTTGCAGACTTGTCCAGAATCGATGATACGATAAATCATTTTATTGGAAATCTAAATGTAGTCATGAAATGCACCTGCTCAATCAAGATTCCCCTAATAAATATTGAAGTGTATTACAAAGTTCTACATGTATGAATAATGTTGTTTCGTGGTTTATGTTTTGAAGATAAGCAATAATGAATCTCATAAAGTCATTAATATAAGCAGGAGATGAAGTGAAATTTTTTGTAAATGAGTAAAGGAAAAATGACCCAGGAGGATAATCAGTTGTTGAATTTACTCTCATTTGATCACTTTTTTTGTACCCAATATATTATTGAACTTGTTGTTTGTGTTTACCATAACTCTTTGACCAGCTATCGCAAGTCAAAAGCGGATAAAAATGGTTATGGTAAACACAAAGAACAAATTTGATGGTATATTAGATAAAAAAAATTAATCAAATGAAAACAAACCAACATTTAGGGGGTGTTTGTCTTAGCTTTTGAGGTGCTAAAAGTCCTTTTAGAAGAAAAAAAATGTTTGGTAAAAACATTTTTAAAAACTCTTTTGAAGGTTTTGAAGAAGTGACTTTTTGGAATTAACAAGCTAAGCCAAACACGCCGTTAGTTAGTTGTCCATAGTCATTTTGCGTATTAGCCATCTCCCTTTTCAAACGGTTGCAATTGCAATCCTCTAAAATCGTAGGCAGTACACCGGTACTCTCAGCCAAAAACCCTAAACCTTGTATATGCTGATGAACATGGGTTCATCCTCACTGAGAATCCAATATCTACCAACGGCTTTGGACCCCATAAGAATTCATAAAATTCAAGTGAGATATGCAACAACAATAACCTGTGGCTTGAGAAAACCCTTGAGGACGAGAAGGCGTAGTGATGGGGTTTTGTCTACAGAAGCAATACAAGCAGTTCAATCTCTCAAATTAGCTGCCAGAAACCCATCTAAACTAGACCAAGTATTCGAATCCAAGCTCACTCGTCTCTTAAAAGATGATTTGTTGGATACTTTCGCTGAGTTACAGAGGCAACAACACTTAGACCTTGCTCTAAAGGTACGCCCCCTTTGACTTTTCTAGTTAAATTCGTTTTCAACTTCAACTTTCTTGTTTCTATGTGTCATATCATTTCATATAATTATCAAAACTTTCTTCAATTTCAATGAATTCGCTTTGTTATCGACTTAACTCCTCCCTGAAATTGGCTCCTAGTTTTCAAATTCAAAAATATAATCAAACATTTTGGATGTATCTGTATGATTTCAAGGTTGAATCTTATCTGAAATGCAATCAGGTATCAGGTGTTTGAATTTATGAGGAAGGAAGCATGGTACGAACCAGATCAATCTCTATATGGTGACTTGATGTTGATGTTTGGAAAGAAGAAACTAATAATTACAGTAGAAAATCTTTTCTGTGAACTTATTAAAGAAGGCTTAAAACCCAATACCCGAGTCTATACAGAGTTAATTGGAGCATATCTGAAAGTGGAAATGATAGAGAAGGCAATGGAAGCATATAAGTTGATGAAGGCATCAGGTTGTGTACCTGATGAGTTGACTTTAACGATTATGATAAGAAATTTTGAAAGTGCTGGGGAAGAAGAACTTGCTTCGATCATTAAGAATGATTGTGTTGAATATTTGGATTCTCCAAAAAAGTTTCTCAAAGAAGTCGCAAGAAAATATGTAAGTATCATATATTTGTGCATAAAATTGCCAACCACTTTGACTTTGTTTAAATGGTATGATTTTAATGATGAGGATGAGAAGGGTATTAACATCTTTTGCACAAATTAGAGAAAGAGTAAATTACTGAAATCGTTCCTATGGTTTGGTCAAAATTTCACGTTTGATCCTTAACTTTTGTTTTGCATTCGGATCGTCCTTGTGGTTTGATTTTGTTGCGTTTTTCGTCCCTTACATACATAAAATTAGGGACCAAACGTGCAATTTTGACCAAACCATAGGGATGAAAATCGCAACGAAATCAAACCACAGGATCGATCCGATTGCAAAACAAAAGTTAGGGACCAAATGTGAAATTTTGACCAAACCATAGGGACGATTTTAGTAATTTACTCTTAGAGAAAAGATTACAACTTTTCTCCTATTGACATATGCCCTCCTCATATAACTTCTTTTATGTGCAAAAGACGTGAATGCCCTCCAAGTCCTCACCATCTAAAATAGCCCTAAGATGGTTTGTCTAATGAATATGAGTAATTGTATTATTGGAGCAATATTACTAGTCATTTGGAAAAGTATATAGCAATGTTTCACCCTTTTACCAATTTATATAAAAATATTTCACTTTTTTACCAATTCATTCAATAATCTTTCACCTTTTTACAGTTTTATGCAATTGACATGAACTAATTTTATTGCTTTCTTTGCAGCCGAGGAGATTGAGACTGAACCTGGTTTGAAATTAAGAAAAGCATCTCACATGTAAAAGTGCCATTTCCTATCTTAATTAGCCAGTAAAGGAAAGATGACAATGCTGTTTGTTTTGTCCATTTTTTTTTTCAAGTATATTTATGAAATTTAAATCATTTAGGAATTTCCACACTTTACTATGGTCGAGAAATTTAAATTCGATATCTAGCTTCTCTTATTTTCTTTAGAACTGAGACTAGGTTTAGAAATGAGACTAGAATCGCGTACATTTTCGACATTTTATCTGAAAACTCATTATTTTTTTTACAACTAACATCAACAAACCTTATTGAGGTGACATCCATGTGGCAAATATATGTCGACATAATTAGATTCGAGGTGTGTATAGGAACAATCTTTTATTTTTTGCCTGTCATGTCAGCCTTTGTTTCACTCAGTATTTCTTTCACCAAAACATAGGATATGGTCACCTTTCGCTATCTTTTACTATTTTTTTTAAAAGGTATTTTATATAAATATTATACTTATTTTGTAGGGAAATAAAAACTATGAATTTTGATATATTTTTTATAATTTTTTTGTATGTATATAATTTATTGATTATTAAAAAACTGAAAAAAAAAAAAAAAAAAAAAAAAACCTGACCAATCATAACAGGAGAGAAAGTGTAGGGTCTCTTTCCCTCGCTCCTATCCTGCACCCCCATTCCCATAGGGCCGGTGTTGTGTTCCTATGTGCGGGAATATTTTCCGCTCTTCCTTCCTGTTATGCACCCTGTAGCTTTAGAAAGATGTTTCTTAGAAAAAAAAAAAACCCATCAAATCTTAAAAAAACCCATTGTCACATCTATTTAATCAATTTTTTTTTTTTTTTTTTGCTTTTTGATTTTTTTTCTAAATCGTTATAATTATTGTTTTTTTATTAAATTAATTATTTATTATTTAACTTATCTTACTATGTTTTTATTTAGATTACATTTATGTTTTTTTTTTATTGAAAGAGATACTTTTTAGATTTTTTGTTTGTTTCCAATTCATTTTTAAATATTTTTTGCAAATTGGCATCTTTTTTATAAAGATGACTTTGGTTTTTTCCTTCATGATTGTTTTAGTTTTTGTTAAATAAATGACTTGTTCGTTTATCCGAAATCAGCTTTTAAAAAACCGAATCATCCAAATTTGTAACTTTCTTTATACCTTAGGTTAATTAATCCGAATATGGTTGTTGATTAATCCAAATCATGAAAAAACATAAGTATTTAATCCGAAAATTGTTAAACTTGAAAAAATATAAGTTATTTAGTCCAAAAACGGTTATAAACTAATACAAAATGTGAAAAAAAAAACATAAATTATTTAATCCAAAATTATATAGCTTTTTTTATAACTTATGAATGTTTTGAACTTTTTTATGTTTTGTTCGTTTATCCGAAGCCGACTTTGTAACGTCTTTAATATATATATATATATATATATATATATATATATATATATATATATATATATATATATATATATATATAGAGAGAGAGAGAGAGAGAGAGAGATTTTTAGGCCATCAATACATCAATTGTTCCAAAATCAAACATGATATAAATGCATCTCAAATATTAGAGTAAAACAATAATTATATATATATATATATATATATATATATATATATATATATATATATAGAGAGAGAGAGAGAGAGAGATTTTTAGGCCATCAATACATCAATTGTTCCAAAATCAAACATGATATAAATGCATCTCAAATATTAGAGTAAAACAATAATCATCAATACAAAAATCATAAGGGGAATGTTGTGCAGTTAAGCCGGATCCTCCATTTTAAAATTGGAAATACTTGAAATGTTAAACCACAAAACCGTAAGCTTAAAGCTTAATGGGTTTTCCAAAATACCACATACCATATAAATGGGTTCAGCCTGACTTATATATAAATGGGCCCAACCCAACTTGCAAATAGGCCTAGGCCAACATACATACAAATGGGCCCAACCAAAAATGCAAATGGGTCAATTTTAATATACATACTAATAGGTTCAGACCAACATGCAAATAGGTCCATCCCAATATACATAAAAATGGGTCCAACCCAACTTACATACAAATTGGCCCAACTCAACATACAAATGTAAGAGTCACAAAGACAGATATCATCCTACACAATTTAATGAGAAAACTCACCTCAAGACAGACAAATCTCACACTCGAGCTGTTGATACTAGAATTCCTCACACTAATCATATACACAATAAAACCGTAATAAAAAATTAAGGTAAGAATACGTACTCAAGGGTCTTTGTTCATAGTTACTAACTTACTATCCTTGGGGTAAAAGACCATTTTACCATTCCAATACTAGAACCCACTCCACTTGACCAATAATCCATTTTGTCAAAAATCAACCTTCTTGCGTTATGCTCATCGTAACACCATGCTCTACGTTCAACGTAGAGCCTAGATGGGAATACAGAGAAGTTTTAGGCTACTCTAAGCGTAGCTAAGATTATGCCCAATGTAATACGTTGATTTACCAACTTATTATTAAGCTCTTAATAAACAAAGACCAATAATCTAATCCTTATATATATATATATATATATATATATATATATATATATATATATATATATATATATATATATATATATATATATATATATATATATATATATATATATATATAATGAACGTCCTAAGGAGTAAAATCTCTGACTTTACACTTTTGCATGGCTAAAAAGAGTATAAGGCCAAACCCTAAGTCCATAAAACATTATAATGCTTAAGAGCTCGTGCATGAATGGATGACAGTGACCAAGCTCCTATTTTTAGGACTTTACAAGCTTATAAACGTCTGTAAATTATACTCATAAGGTCTGGAGCTTCCAAATGCTTCTCCAATGGGCTCAAACTTCAAGAATATACACCAAAAATAGTCCAAGTCTTCTAAAATCTCACAAGGTGGCTAGGGTTTCGAAGTGACTGAATACAAGGGTGGATGCGAAGCATGGAGAGGTCCACAAGGAGTTAGAACCTTTAAATAGGGTTCACAACCCGTTAATTAGGGCTTTGATGTTGCGCTCCTACGCTCAACGTATGTCATTAAGCCCATGCATGGAATCCTTTACCTACGCCCAACGTAAAAAGCTATCCTACGCTCAACGTAGGGCACCCAAAATGCATAAATTACAAAATTAAACATTAAGAATTATATTTGAGGATAGGGGTGTTATAGATTAGGAATATTTTATATAGACTAACTGAGTGAATATAAAACTCAGATTAACGGGATACATAAATGGTTATATTGTATATTCATATCGAATGCAAAATTCCAAATCTGTAAATAATTACCGAAGTTAATAAGTAGTTATACTTTTTTAATATTTATTAATATTAACCTTAAAGTGTGTCTCTTCATTTATGTGTATCTCCAACTTTTTACTATTACCATTTTTTTGTTAAAATATTTACAGTTTATGTGCTTACATTAATTTAAACAATGATTAAAAATGAGGTTTTCTCTAGTTTTATAAGACTAAAAACTTAAATAAACACTTAAACAGTTTATGTGCTTACATTAATTTAAACAATGATTAAAAATGAGGTTTTCTCTAGTTTTATAAGACTAAAAACTTAAATAAACACTTAAACACTTAGCAATGAATCAGTTAACAACTAATTAAGGAACAAAAGACGATTTGAATCAAGAATATTAAAGAGACTTCCGTTTAGATACGATTCAGTTACTCATATGGTTGATTTCGTGGAAAGTGCGATGGATTAATGTGTTATCAATTACTGATTTCTAATATGATCAGGTTAATATTCACTACACTAACCATTTAGCAAACAAGTTAATTCAAACAGTAATCAATTGATTAAACTAACAAGTTCAATAGAATTAAGTTCAAATCACGCAAGACTTGTAATTTCGATTGATTTAATTGGTTAATTAAATTAATTCATATATGGTTGGTCATCATATATAACTCACACATCAATTTATTTACTTTCTAGTTAATCCTAGATTTTGTTCAATACGTTAGTCTTACAATTTTGTAATAAATAATGGTTTTTGGATTTTTGAAAAGTTTTAAATTTTTACGAATTTTTATGGGTGTTAGAGACCTAAATAACCCGAAGATGAGGGAAACTTTAGTTTTATTCTTTAAGAATACCTATTATTTTATAATCCTTGTTCTTTAAGAATGAACTCGAATTTTAGATAAAAAGAAGTTACATGGGTACCACATTTGATGGTCTTGTTGGTGCTGGATTTGGTGGAGTAGGGGCATGCATGACACTAGTGGCCATTAGTAAAGTTTTGTTGGTGTATGTTAATTTTATAGGTATTTTTTTATTGTATGTTGATACTTGTATGCTCATTATTATTGTTGGTTCTTGAAGCTATGCATGATTAATGTTGGTTCTTGAAATTATGTATATTAATTCCTGTAAAAATGCATAATAATAATAATAATAAAAAGTTTATTATGTTCATTCATGAGTAAAGGTATATTCATTCTTTCATAATATGGATTTTTTTGTATGTTCACTCTTTTAAGTTATGTAAGTTCATAGAATGTATAATTAAAAAAAGTTATATATGGTTCTTTATCAATTTTTAACTTTATGATCTTGATAATCAATTTTAAATTGTGAGATGTATTTGGTTGGTTAGTAACAAAAATATCTAATATTTCTTATTTTATTGTTAACTAAATTGACATAATTATTTTTATAACCATTTTGAGTTTGTTGTATAATACAATAAACTCAAAATGGTTGTAAGAGTAATTATGTCAATTTGGATGTACTTTAAGAACATCAACATTTAAACATTTTCTTTTTGGTATTTAAAAAAAACAAAATAACAAAAAAAATGTATTATATGGATGTAGATTAATTTATATCACTACGTTAAAAAGATCGTATATGGATATGATTTAAAGCGTAGGATATTAAAATAGGATAATCATGTATAATTTATATATGATTATTCTATTTTAATATCCTATACTCTAAATCATATGCATATATAATTTTTTTTAAAGTAATGGTCTAAATTAATCTATATCCATATAATAGTTTTTTTATTTTTTATTTTTTATTTTTTTATTTTTGTATTTTGCTTTTTTTTTAAATACCAGAAAAAAATGTTTAAATGCTGATGTTCTTACGGTACATCCAAATTCCAAAGTAGTTAAGGTTTGTTTGATTTGGAGATGATTACGGTGACGGGGAATCCAAAAAAGCTAGGTTTCTTCATCGCCACCCTGAACAAAGTTAAAGCTACGTCCACTGCTCATTCTTCACTACCTTATTTCAGAAACCCTTCATCGATTTTTGAATCAGGTAACGAAATCTGTTACCCCAAAACGATTTCAGCTCACTTTTATTCAACTTCTTCTTCCAATTCTCAAACACAGGATAATCATACCCTACCTATGATTGACAAGATTTCTAATCTTGATGATGCCCTTAAACTGTTCGACGAAATGACACAGAGGCAACCTCTGCCATCAGTTGTTAAATTCAACCAGTTGCTGCAAGCTGTTATCAAAATGAAACACTATTCTTGTGCGATTGATATTTTTAAACAAATGAATGCCATTCATATTCCTGTGAGTGTATACACTGTTAGCATTATAATCAAATGTTGTTGCTTAATGTATCGCACCAGGGAAGGGTTTGCAGTCCTAGGTTATGGTTTCAAACATGATATTCCACCCAATGTCTACACTTTCAGTATACTCTTAAATGGACTTATTCTAGAAGATAAAGTCCTCAAGGCAGAAATATTATTCAAGAAGCTGATCAAAGAGGAACTTTGTGAACCTAATGCGATTATGTACAGCACAATGATTAAGGGGCTTTGCAAATGTGGAAATAACAATACAGCAATTGCTTTGCTTAGACTAATGGATAAAAAAGGTTGTAAACCTGATGTAGTCACATATAACACCATCATTGATAGTCTTTGCAAGGATAATATGGTAGATGATGCATTAAAGCTCTACAAAGAAATGATCTTCAACAAACGCATCCAACCTCATGTTGTCACTTACAGCTCTTTGATTCATGGTCTTTGTAACTTATGCCGTTGGGACGAGGTCTCTAAAATTCTCAAAGAAATGGAGCAAAACAATATTTCTCCAGATGTTCAAATATTTAGCATATTAGTCGATGCACTTTGCAAGGAAGGTAAAGTGGAAGAAGCAAAAGGTGTTATCAACTTAATGATTCAGAGAGGAAAGGATCCTAATGTAGTGACATATAATTCACTTATTGATGGATATTGTTTGCGAGGTGAAATGAGGAAAGCAAATGAAGTTTTTGATTTGATGGGGGTTCGAGGTTTGGTTCCTAATATTGTTACTTATAATAGTTTAGTGAATGGGTATTGTAAGAAATTGAAGATAGAAGAGGCCATGCATTTGTTTCATGAAATAACTAAAAAAGGTATGAAACCCGATGTGATCACTTACAACACCATGATACAGGGATTGTTTCAAGTTGGACGTTGTGAAGATGCAGATGAACTGTTTCATGAGATGCGAGCACACAACGTGATTCCAGATGAAATCACTTACGGAATAGTTTTGGATGGTCTATGCAACAACAATCAAGTGGATGAAGCACTCTCTTTGTTCCATTTGAAGGGTGACAACAAGCTAAATTTAAATATAAAGGTGTACAATATACTCATAGATGGTGCAAGTAAAAGTGGAAAATTTGATATTGCAAGGATTCTTTTCGATGACATAAGTGTTAAAGGTTTGCAACCTAATGTCATGACATATACTATGATGATTGGTGGTTTTTGTCGCGAAGGTCTTGTGAGGGAAGCAAAAGAATTGTTTCTTGAAATGGAAGAGAGAGGTTGCCCACCAAATAATGTGACTTACAACATTCTTCTTCAGGGAATTTTAAAAAACCAACAACATGATATGGTAGAGATGCTTTTACAAGAAATGGAAGGAAGACAATTTTCACCTGATGCTTCAACTTTATCACTGTTACTTGGTCAAATCGCAACTAGATCGTTAGATGCTTCTTTGATTAAGTTGATTGGAAAGATTATGCCAAAGGAAGAAGTGGATTGTCCTTCTTTTACAATGTAGTTGGAATTTGGGTTCTTAGAAGATTTGCTTTTTAGCTATCTTTGGTTTGCAAGTTTGTTATGGTTCAATTATTGTTGTTTGTCAATATTGGTTTTACCTTTATTACAACTTTTTACCAAAAGTAAAGACAATAAATTCTTAGTTAAACAATATGTAATATGACTAAACACCTAAAGTTAAACAAGACATGTTTTAAACCTTCTTGTTTGACTTTTTAAACCCGTTGGTTCGTTTTGTTGACGTAGACACTCCACAAAAATGGGATTTCTTAAAGGAAAAAAAGGAAGAAACCATTTTAAAAAAATGATTTTAAATATTTAGGAGACACATTGTTTCTTTCTGTAAGCTTTATATAAATTATTTTGGTGAAATTTTTAAATGAATATATAAGGTGTACAGTTACACGATTCAAAATTTTCGTATTCTTGGTTCTGTTGAAGAATTGACAACTTTAGACATGAATTTACCACTCTTTATTCAAAGAAAGAAGTCATTTGATTAGAGTGTACACACTTTAAGTCTTTAACCCGCCAATTTGGATACCTTAGGGAGTTTAAGTTTCATATTATTTGATTATTTAGTTATTCAAGTAGGAGTTATCTTTATTAGAAACTAACTAAGTTATATCCCGTGGAAACCACAGTTACAAAAATAAGTAAATTTTTATAGTAAATGATTGAATATAAACAACTTATAATGATCCTTTGTGATTTTATTACAACTTTTAGGGACACCAACAAACAATGTTTTAAAACCCGGGTTTTTAGTTGACCCGATGTGATGACCGGTTCACGGGTCAACAGGTTCAACCGTTGAACCGCCGGGTCAACCCGGTTTATGGTCTTTTTCTATTTTTATATATTTTTACTTTCTTGCATAATGCATAAACATATAAAACCAATAATTCGATGTCTAAAAAGTTTAAACATTGAAAAACATTGAAGAAACTACAAATGGTTCGTTGTTTTGGCGTTCGCTACTTGTATCCAACCATCCAAACCTTATTAAAACGGATCAATCCGGTTTAACCGGTTCAACATAAGCAATCGAACCGTGGTTTAGGGGAAACCCGGTCGGTTCGATCCGGTCTGAATTTTTACAAAAAACTGTTCTCAATTGATCGGCTTTCTACCCCGGGTCACGATCCAACCGGTGGGTCGACCCGGGTTTTAAAACATTGCCAACAAAACTCACCAAAATATGATAAATTGTGCTTAAGCAGATGTAACTATTTCAAGCTAAGAATCTAATAGAATTTAAAGCAGACACCAACCTATAGAGCATAGAACAAAACTTTGACTGCAAAAGCATTAACCACTTTCAATACTTGAAAATACGCTGAGTAAGCCGTTCAAAAGTGAAACCATTGAACAACCAAGTAACAAAACATCCTTAAAAACCAATGAGCAAATTGACTTGCATGCTTATGAAAAAATATAAACAATGAAAATGTGGTGGGTGGATACCCAAATGCCCCCCTTTCATTTTAAAAGTTCCAATGCAAACACATCTTTGTTCCAAGATTCCTGAATATAAAATGTTTTCTTTACCAACTATTTTTCAACTACTTGATCGTTCTCTACTCATTCCGATTTCGAAATTGAAAAAAAAAACATTTCAAAAAGTAAGATGTTATAAAAGATAGTTTCCAAAAAGTAAAACACTATAAAAGAAGATTTAAAAAATAAATTTGATGTTCGAAATCTTCAAAAATAAACCATGGTATAAAGTATAATGCTATAAATGACCGTTTTAGAAAGTAAAATGCTATAAAGAAAATATTTTTTTTATTTTATGGTCTACGTTGAAAATTTAAAAATAAATAAATAAATAACATTTTACAAATGAAATCAAAGTAAATTGCTATGAATGGTAACATAAACCGTTAACAACAATTTTATTAATTTTTTTTTTTAAATATACATAGAAGTACATTGTAAAAAAAATATGTATATTATCATATTTCATAAACGTCAAATATTTTTCAATTATGCAAAAAGTTCAAGTATTATTTATTCCAAATGAAATCAGGCCATGTTTTGTAAAGCAACTAGTAAACCGAAGAAAATACCTACGGTTTCCGTCTTTTTTCTATAAAATAAGTAGGTCACCTAACTTCTAAACCTGAGTAGTAGCTCTAGAAAACATGGTCCGGTCACAAAAGCATAGAATAGTAAATTATTTATAGAACTAAAGCCACCACCATAATTAACATAAAAAGAAACTTATTTCAATCTTTACATTTTTACCTCTTCATTAAAGAAAGACGCAATGTATTGTAGTATAAAACCATGTTGTAAAATCCCAAAAATCATAAATTTTTAAAATTTTCAAAAAGAACTCATTTCATCCATAAAATGTTATAAAACCATTGTTTCAAAAGTATTATTCAAAATCAGAGTATCCAAGATCCAATATCATAAAAATTAGAGATGTGCATGATCACACATTCTCTTTGCCACGGTCATCTGTAAGCCAAAGCTCCCAAAGTACCACCATACAAACATATAATCAAATAAATGTTGGGTCCACAACCACTCTGCTGGATTACCTCTCACCTGCAACCTTTCAGATGGAATGCACCGGCCCACAACCTTACAGTTGCAACGCTTAATATATAACGGGCCCACAACCTTACGGTTGCAATGCTCAATATATAACGGGCCCACAGCCTTACGGTTGGAATGCCCTGGCCCACAACCTTACGGTTGGATTGTCTCGGTCTGTTAAATGACAGAACAAAGCATTAGTCTCTACCCCAACATAACATGTCGACATATAATAAATAACAAACATACTCAACAAATAGATACTCATACAACCAGTAATCACAGGTAGTCCTATAGATCTACCACTCTAATGCCTATTATCAGTTATCATATAATTATACAGATCTACTGTATACTCAACATATCATCGATCAATATATATATATATATATATATATATATATATATATATATATATATATATATATAAACAGGTAATCAAACCAATGGACTGGCCTTGGTGCCTTCGACCCGCAAGTACAGTGAGGAAAACTCACCTCTCAGTCCGAACAAACAAATGAATAAATCTATGCTCTAAATACCGGCTCTACTCGTCACCTATTATTCAAATCATAACCCAACTTAACTTATTATCAAAATACCCAAAATACCCTTTGGTCAAATTCTGGTCAAAGTCCAAAAAGTTAAAAACCCAACCGAGTCAACTCAGCTGAGTACGTTAGGTATACTCGACTGGTACGAGGGGCGTACTCGATCATTGACCAGGTGTGAATTGATTGTGTATGCGCAGTGTACCACTTGGTACCCCTAGCGTACACGTCTGGATCCTTTCTCAACTCATTAAGTGCCTAATACTTAAGCCCTTACATCCAAATTATTGATCCATACCCAAAATGTCATCCTTAACCATAAAGTTTCCAACTTTATGATCTTGCATGGCCATTAAGTGCTAAATATCAAAAATTCTAACCTCTCAACCCATTAAGACATCCAAACTCATGCATGGAATGTAAATAATGAACAAGACCACATTTTTATGCTTCTAAACACTACAAAATGTCTGAAAGGACAACCTAAATGGATCGGAGTAGATCATACTCTAAATACCAAACAGTTGGGGACTAAAAGAGTACAAACTTCATGGCTAAACTAGATCTAAGCAAATTTTCATCAAGTTCAAAGTTTTTTTACCTTCAAAGAGTGTCCATAGGTGATGTGATTCTGGATCCAAGGTGCTCCATACTTCTAGGATGATCTCCTCTTTTTTCCTTCTCCTTCAAGATCACCAAAACACACATACAAAACTCAAAATGGCCTCAAATGAACTATGGTTTGCTAGAGGGTCGAAATGGAGTTGGAGGTTGATGAAGATAAGAGGTTTGGGGCCATAAAGATGATTAAGTAAGGTCCTGATGATATATGGTCCATTAGCATGACATAGACAGACCTGACACGCCAGCCTAGCCTGGCGCTCCCTTGTCAGCCATGCCTGTCGCTCCCTTGTCAGCATTTCCTGGTGCACGCCCACCAGCCTTGCCTAGTGCGCGCCTGTCGGCCTCACTCGATGCCTCCATGCGGCCTTGCCTAGCTCCTTACTAGTCGGGCCTGAATTAGGCTGGCCCAAGGCCTGACCTAATTCCCCTTGACCTATTTATACACTATAAATAGAATAGTACCTCCTCCATTAAGAGGAACTTCCCTCGGTGGCTTAACCACCACTATATCTTTCCCATTAGCACAATCGCCACCCTAGATTCCAGCCGGTTTGTTCAGCCGCCACCCTCCACCACCAGCCGCCATACACCATCCGAAGCACCAAGATGGTTCTCTCCAGCTATAACTCTCACCGTGCACATTCAGGACACAATCCCGATACACCCTCGTAGCACTAACGGTGTGGTCATCCGCAATATCCACTTTGAGTGGGGAAACCAAAGTTCCCGGCGCTTCCCGGAACTTCTTGCTAAGCACAAGAGATACGAACGATCGGGTAGCACCCGAATCAAACAAGACATGAGCAGACATACCATTGACCTAAAAGGTCCCTATACCATCATATAGTACACATAAGCGAAACAACTACATAAAGTAGGGAAGAATGAATACGTACCAGCCACAACGTCTAGCGCTGCCCATGCCTCCTCGTTTGTCAGCTGAAATGCACGGCTCCTCACTGCTGGAGCTTCCTCCTTAGCAGGGAGACCAACAACAATCCTCATTATGGCGGGCGCGGGCGCCGCCACAACTCCCCCTCCTCCCTCTAACCTCGAACAATCAGCCTTTTTATGGCCAGTTTGGTTGCAGTAGAAACATATCAGGCCCTTCTTGGGGCAGTCCGTGCTTACATGGCCCGGCAGACCACACATATAACATACCAGGTTCGACCCCCGGTAAGCTCCCCTATGGGATCTCCCACACTTGGAACACCGACCACGGCCCTGTTGGCCCTTACTAGATGCATCCGAGGCCTTAGGCTTCTTAGCCTGTCCTACTGATGCTTGAGCCTACTCAGGCTTCCACTTCGTGCGGGATTCCAACTCTATTTCTCGTTCCCGGGCCTTCTCCACCATTTCATTTAGGGTCTTACACCCCGTAAAGCTCACAAACTCCCGAATATCATCCCTCAGCATGGAATGATATCGGGTTTGCCTCATCTCCTCATCGGTAGCGTATTGTGGAATCGACAAAGCTTGTTCACGGAACTTGGCGGGGATCTCCGCCACAATCTCGGTGGTCTGCTGCAAATCATGAAACTCTCGCACTAGTCGTTGCACCTCAATGGGTGGTGCAAAATCCAAATCAAATCGCTGAACAAACTTGGCCCATGACATCTCAGCCACCCTGGTTGGTCCCACCTGTTTAGTAACCTCGCTCCACCAATCTCGGGCCCTGTCTCTCAGCATGAAAGAAGCAAACCCAACCTTTACCACATCTGGGCAAGAATTCGTGTGTTGGGAATTTTTGATATCTGTCACCTAGCATCGGATGACAATAGGGTCCCTGACCCCAAAAAACTTTGGCGCCCCATACGCCTTGAACTCCCGAAACAAGGGAGTCCGGGCTCTAATCTGGCCCGAAACAATCTCAGCCCTAAATGATTTGAGTCTCTCCTCCATGATCTCCATTATGCCCTCCTTGATCGTCCTAAAAATGAATGGGTAGCGTCAAGGATGCCCCTGGTAACCTCGGCTGCAATAAGCTCGCGCAGCCTCTCATTTATGTCACTTGTAGTGTCACCCGATCCATTCTCGGATCCGGATCCCGATCCTGATCCTCCCGCTCCGAAAAGTATCACCACCATGCAAGGTCGGTCCATTGTTTTACCATGCCATGGGCAAAGATGTTTACTTATGCCCCTTTTTTACCAATTCTATATAAATTTTAAGTTTGTAAGAAACATTATTTGGGAATGTTTTGAGTCATAGTAATCTATAGATATGATTAATGGAAATTACATTTGGTATATTTTAAGATTGCTTTTATAGTTCTAAGCCTAAAACCATTCGCAACACTTCCCTGGATCTCCGTATGATGATTATGATTCTTAATTTTCATAACAAATTACATGTATGAAGGATGAAAATCCTAACACGCCTATGTAATCAAAGTTTCATTAACAAAGGTAAGGAAATACAAAAGAATCATGATCTATCACTGTAACATACTTTTGGAGGGGCCGCTCCAGTTAAAATTTTATTGACTTTAAACCAAATGGCCAGACCAGTTGTCTTGCAATTCTATCATATTCACATACTCATGTTTAGTAATTAAATTACACAGGAAAAAATATTGAATGTGTTATATTTGTTGAATATGCCATTGAAATAAAATCAATGAAAAAAAGTTAATGTTTAATTTTGACATTGAACACTAAGACGACAATGGTAAGGCATTTTGTAAAATCTATGATATGGCAAAGGTAGATAAGACCATTTTGTGTTTCCATCAACATAATTGTTACTTAACAGTAAATCTCTATTCATTCGCTCAGTGGCATGAAACAAACATTTATAAGAAATATGAATTACTTGAAACTAAGGAGTGAATGCTGGATACATAGTGAGGATATTTAAAATTTAATTTATACCGAAAGGCTAAAAGCAAAACCCAACAAAAATAATTTTGGTTGCTTTGCATCCAATGAAATCTTCAATCGAGGCCAATCGACATAAAGAATCATAGAACGATCTAGAACCAAAACATGAAGAATAAGAGAAAGAGTAAGCTAAAAGAATATATTTTTTGCTAACAGGTCGTCATCTATGAGAGATCGACCGGGTGTGGTGGTGGTCGGATCTGGAAAAGAATTAGAGAAAGATCGAGGAAAAAGGTGTGAGTTTTTATGCACTTCTTCCTATAAAACTAGATCTTATACCCCATTTCCTTGTCTCATCGTCTCCTTGACTTCTGCCCTGTCTCTTCGTTTTCTGTTGTTAAGAGTATAGGCATGAGATTTCTATCCGATTAAAATGTTCAACTGCCGCCTTCACTTCACAGTAGTTCTGCTTTAGGTCGACGCTTCCCTTAATACCTTAATCCCCTGTATTGGGCTTTTATATTTTATTTAAAGTTTGATCCAAATGAAATGAGATACACCTATAAAAGTTTTATATATATTTTCTCCCCTCATTTAGTTGATGCCCGGGGATGTGGCCCATGTCGCCCAGCACTTGGTCTGGCCCTGCGACCATGCTGAACTATAATGTCATAAATCATAGCGATCAGGATTTCCATAAAACGGATCTCTCCTCACCGGTCCTCCTTGTCGTTGTCATATCTAACATTGGTTCGGGTATAGGTCATGTGCTTCCAGTAGTACGGACCCAATACTACCTTCCACACCTACCTGTACCTTTCCCCAAGGCTCTACCTGATAACTCCAATTCATCCTAAATGAACCATATACTACAAACCACCACATACATCGATCTCATGTTGCCCTAAGATTTAATCTACTCATATCAATCAAACCAATCATGAAAGGTTTCCCTTATGCATGAAAATTGTACACAAAAAAAGGATCAAATAGACTTTCGAATAAAAGATTCTACCCTAGGACCACAACCATCCGAGGAACAAGAAATAAGGCCAAATCAATCATTCTGAGGCTATACGCTCCTAACCGTATACAATTTTAAAAGCATACACATAGAAAGTCTCATACGATCATCAAGTTCATATATCAGTATAACATGGCTAACACATTGGGAACTACTTACTTGGCTCGACCAATCGTGTGTGTCACACCCAAAAACCGGAATGGCGGAAACGTTCGAGGTGGAGGACGTCATGTTTAGTATCACAAGACATGTATCATAGTAATCAAAGTAAATAAACAACCATTTCATTAGAAATAAAGTGTTTACAAAGTGTGTGCTCACAAAACATAAAATACATAAGCAAATAACATAACAAGACTTGTAGATATACTACTCCATCTTCTGAATTCCCCTCGCGAGTACCTGTCTAATAGTTTCCTGAGAATACAAGTTATTTGAAAGATTTTATCAGCAATTAAGCTGGTGAGTCATAAGATTTTAGTCATATAAGTATGTTGTAGAAAGCTTAGTAAAATGTAAGTTATGTTTAGAAAAGTTCTCCTATTCCTCCAAAAAATACTATATTTCCTGCTTTGATGAAAGATAAGTAAAAAACAACTCTACAATCATTTCCATGAGTACTAAATGGATACAAGTTATATAAGACTTAGTGTAAACAAATAATCGATTGTATGTATCTGCCCTAAACCCACAACCAAACAAGGAACAGAGAATGAGGCGGATGGCACACCTTCCATTGATTGTTAGATCATTGTTGTATATAACCCTGGTGTATTCACTTGGTACTCACATAGTTAACTGTAATAGTTCCTTTATTTTTAATGAAAAGATTCTTTAAGAAAACCCTTATTTCTTATAAGAAAATAGTAACCACAGTGGTTCCTTCTATAATCACTTAGTTTATACTAGCTATATATAATCTAATATCGAATAGATAGTTACTTGTGTGAGTCTGCCCTAAGCCCACAACCAAACAAGGAACAGGAAATAAGGCGGAAGGCATACATCTAACTATCTATCGGGTATTAATTATATATAACCCTGATGTATAAACTAAGGTATTATAGAGTTAATCACCTAAGGTCATTTAAGTTATAATGGTTTAATAAAATGGATTAAACCCTTTACTGGTAAGTTTCTAGTTTTGTATACCAAAAGTTCTGATTTGGAAAGTATGTTTTGTGCTAGAAAACTGTGCATTGATTTAGTGTCCTATGACCTGACCCATACCTGGTACCCCTTATAATGAATTAATGTATACAGAACATATGTTTAACTAAGATCGAATGGATAATAAGCTGGGTGAATCCGCTCTAAGCCCACAAGCAACAAGGAATAGGAAATGAAGCGGAAAGCACACATTTTATTATCTGTCGAACCGTATTAGTATATATCCCTTGAATTATACATTAAGGAATCATAAGATTTGCATTATGGTCCCTTTCTACTGAATTTACTAGAATCGACTGTTCTTATTGTCGTTTGTAAAATATAAGTTTTCCCTAGTTTATAACTATCTTGACTCAAAAATAGTTTGCATTAACTTTCAAGTGGAACTGTCACTTTATGAAAGTAATGAGAAAATGAAAGTAACCAATTGTCTTTTATATTGACAACCTGGCGTACCGATGTCCTTAAAACATGTTTGTTTTATTAAGGCCATAATGTGAAGGCTAGTATCCATACTATACGCTCTCCCTGTCAAGAGATTCTAGGAACCAAACACGACTTCCGCAAACTAGTTGCTAGGACATGTAATCCACATTAAAGCTATGTGATCATGTATACCCAATTTAACTATCACCTTTTGCTTAGAACAATGACTTAGTGATTCAATGGTATAATTAGATCCAGTAGTAGTTCCATGCTATAGCAACTTGTGTGTTCGTTATGTTATAGTATCTTAGTATGTTCTTCCTGTTATCGTGTATTGTATCTAGTATTAACTGAACTACTAAACTATACCCTTTTATAGTTTACTAGTATGTTTACTTGAACTGTTATTGAAAAGACTCATTTATTTACTAAGTTATGTTTGTTCTTTAAAATCGGAGTTTTGTTAAACTATAAAGCAACATAACTTTAAAAGAGTTTTGAAATGTTTTGATCACTTATATAAGACATAAGAAATCTTTTGAAAGGTGTTTTTAACAAACATTTACACAATTATCATTGTGTTCATATCCCCCCCCCCCCCCCTTAAAGCATTTAAAACGGTTTAAAAGATTAATTATGAGGTATGAACTCACCTGATGTGGGTGATTCAAACAAATATGTGTGTAAGGATGAAAAGTTCCACGAATGAAGTAACGAGACTTAACAAATCCTAAATGACATATATATATATATATATATATATATATATATATATATATAGTGTTTTGAAGCAACTAAATGCAAGGAAACACCTCACGGGACTAGGAAACACTTTGACCAAGTGTTGGAATCACATGTGATTCATCTAAGGGATGTTTAAGGCCAAGAAAAGGTGTTTACGGCCAGGGTGTAAAATCATGGCTATAAACTCATGGTAATGTGCATAAGAAGGTATTTAAAAGCTAGGGAAAATTGAAGGACCATTGCTCTTGACAAGGATGAGCAAAACCAATGTTTTGGAGGGTGCTGAGGTGTTTACAGCCACACCATAAACCCTATGGATGTAAACTCTCTAAATGGTCTCATCTTGGGTCATAAAGGCAAGGAGTTTCAAAGGTTCAAGTGTTCTAAGAGTTAGCAAGGGTCTAGAAGTGTTTATGGCTCAAAACACCACACTTTCAAGGGTTTACGGCCAGGGTGTAAACTCATGGCCGTAAACTCTCTTTAATGATGCGTTTGATGAAGTTTTAAGGCTCTAATCAGGTGTTCCAACTAGATAACAAGTTAAGGAGTGAGTACTTATGATACAGAGGCTTGAAATGGTGCTTAAGGTCCAAGAACACTAGTATGTGTTCTTGGTGTTTCTTGAAGATCTAAGAAAAGACGATTTACATTGATGAAATCATGAGATGATACTAGATTAAGGGATGTATCAGTAAATCAAAGGAAGAACACTTACATTTTTGAAGATCAAGGGTGAAAATCATGATGATAGTTAAGAGAGAAAGGGAAGTTCTTTAGGTGAAAGTGAACTAATTAATGAAAGTTAAAGGATGCAAGACTTTATGGAGGAGTTTATAGCCAGCCTTGAGTTTACGGCCATAAACTCTTGTGCTTTGGCTGTGAACTCCTTTTTGGTGGAGATTAAGGCTTGAATGTTGCACAGTGTCTCTAGCAGATATTTCCTAACACTCATTCCTTAAGTGTACTAGGCTAAAAGCACTCAAACAGACTCTAAACAGTGCTAAAAGATAGCAGAAGAGAGTCCAACTTAAGGTTGACTATACTCATAAAGCAAAAATTTTCAGGTTGTCACAGTGCGCGTTGCACTCTCTTCTTTTCATTTATTAAATGTGTTTAAATTTTATTTTGAAAACAAAATATTATTTCCTTAGGCTGAACCGACAAATTGTAGTCAGATATATCCCATGTTGCTCCTCCCAAACTGCCTCAAATCAATGCCCAAGACGAACTAGATGCTAGATCTAGTGTTTTCCCCTTTATACTACTTCTTCAAGATTGGAATCCTCCCCAAAATCTCATGGAAAGCTCCCAATTGATCTTACTTCACTCACAAGAGGGTGTCCAGCCAAAAACGTTCTTCTATGGTGCTAACAGAGGATACTGGGGTGGATAATGACGTTTATAAAGGGGGCAAACCCAAAGTTTAGGGTTTTCTTTAAACAGCTCGGACTTGCCGAGTCGATCTTCGACTCGCCGAGTCGGTCCCGTTCCGCATTTCCTGATCTCACGATCCCACTCGTCGAGTTGACCTCCCAACTCACCAAGTCCATGCATAAATCCTTTCCAATTCAAACCAAGTGTTACAAGCCAAATTGATAAAGTTCAATGAAGTTACACTTGATTATTTGAGCTTCTGAAACAAAACAATTACAAAAGCAAGGATACATCCATATGCATTCATTTGTGGCAACTCAACAAATACATTAGAAAAAAAAAGATGGGGATAAGCCTTGCATATAAAGCGCTCGATAAAATGCCTCAAAGTTGTGCATAAAGATGAGCTACGCACAGGTTGTTTCCAAGAAAACAACAAAAAGAAGATGCACTCATGCTTATTATGTGAATAAGTCAAAATTTTCATCTATGCCAAAGGAAAAGCCGATGTAGTAGCATAAAAGAGTAATTTCTCTTTGACCGATCTCCGCTTCTCAATCTGTCAATCACTAACCAGCGACCACCGGCAATAGCATCACCATCTTCGCCATTTGTCATCTTCAGCACTGGCGACCCAACGAGCTAGCATCGCTACTCCAAGGAGCAACAAAAACAATAGCACCACCAATGATTCGTATCCACTCTGATCTCATGTTGTAAAGGACAAATTCGATGAGGAATCAAAAAAAACCTCCACCGGACTCTTTCCAGGGCGACACCTTTAGCAACACGAAATCCCCCACCTGAAACTCAAGATATGATCTTCGTCGGTTGGCATAGCTTTTCTGACGGCTTTGTACGACCCGCAACCAGCCGCGCACCTGCTGAATCAACCCCATAGTCTTCAGCACTACTTCAGTGCTTCCCATGACTCAGTGTCCACCCTCATTCCAACAAACCGAGGTCCTACACCTTCGACCATATAACATCTCAAACGGATCTCGATCGATGCTGGCATGATAACTGTTATTGTACAAAAACTCTACCTGTGGGAGATACTTATCCCAACTCCCTTCAAAATCCAACACGCATACCCGCAACATATCCTCCAGTTTCTGGATCTGTAACATCCCAAACTTCGCAGCTAAATTTCAAATCCCTCCTCTTTTGCAAGTTTCAAATTATAGCCCTGCGATGTATGAGTTGGGCCATGATATGTATAAGGATTGAAGTTGCCACTTTGATTCAATAGGGAGTACGTTGAGCGTACATAAGGGTACGCTGAGCGTACTAGGCGCGTCCTAGTACACTAGGGATACACTCATGTACGTCGGGCGTACTAATGTCTGGAGCGAACCCTAATGTTTAGGGTTTGGGGGCTATATAAACACCCTTATGGATCATTTCCCCTGATTATCCTCAGCCTCCACAACCTACATTCGTCCTTCCCCAAACCCTAGCTCTTCTTTGTGGGTGTAATATTAATTGGTGTGTATTTTTGAGTGTTTCAAGAGAAGATCATTGCACTCAAGTGTTAGAGAAGAAGATCAAGTTCATAGATCTAAATTCAGTTTGTGCTCAACAAGCTCCTAAATGTATAAATCCCCAAACTTTATGCACATATGCTTAGATCTAATCATTTAACCTTATTAGAGGCATTTTTTGTCCCAAAATCCATAAAATGGTGTATTTTGTATTATGAACGTAAAGAGCTATCCTTCCAGACTCTTGAGGGGACTTTGAGTGATAAAAATCTGGTCCCAATAGCTATAAGTGTTCCATGCAAAAGGAATAAGGTCTTAATGGATTAAGACCAAGCATTTAGGACCTTATGGACATCCAAAGTGAAAAAGGTCGTCGCTTTATGGACCCTAGGCATGTTAGGTCTCTGGATCTGAGATTTGAACTTAAGTGCTTAAGCCATTAAGCACCTAATAAGGTTTTGTCAAGAAATCGAGTAAGCCCAGCGTAGTTTCGGTATGCCCAGCGTACCGGGTCAACCACCCCGACGGTGGTCAACCTCTGGTTGAGTACGCGCCGCGTACCAAAGGAGTACGCCCTGCGTACGACCTCTGTTGGACCATGGACATTTGGGCTTCGGGTTTTGGACCGTCTTAGGACTAAGGGAGTTTGGGCCTTTGTTGCGCTTAACAAATAATATGTCATGGGCCATTAGTGGTAGTGGATCATAGGTTTAGGCCTAATAAGTAGGATGGGCCCAATTTGGTAAATTGAGCCAAATAGTGGATTATAACTTGGACCATCAAGTTAGGGATTTGGTGTGGGCCTTCGGCCCAACAAAAAGGAATAGAATTAATGAGTAATGAGGAAAATTAGTTAAGGAAATAATGTTGGGTATTAACCAACTAATTTCATTATGTAATAGTTTGGGATTTCCGGTGAGTTAGCAGCCAGAGACTTACAATATACCAGAACTACTTACGATGTGAGTTTCCTCACTATACTAAGGGGTCTAAGGCACCAAGGCCGACCCATTGGATATGATATCCCAACAGTTGGTCGCATGTTGAGTATGAGTCAGCATTATATGTTAGTTGCTATGACAGCTAGGTAGATCTGTAGGATTACCTGTGTTATTATGTGTTATCTGTATGTGCATTAGTTGTTTTATATGTCAACATATTATGTGCGTGGGTTGAGGATAATTCTTCGTGCGATAACCAACAAACCCGGGAGCATTCTAGATACGAGCTAAGGGTCGGGTAGGGCATTCCAAACTTGTACTGTGGGCTCGGTGGCAATCCAGATGTGAGTTGTGGGCCCGGAAGGCAATCCATACTCACACTATGGGCCCAGGGGTAATCCAGTCTGCAAAGCTGTGGACCCAGTTCATGTTATTATTTGTATATGTGTTATGTACAGTGTATCTATATTTTGGGGGACTCACTAAGCCTCAACTTACAGTTTCAGTTTATTGTTTCAGGTACATCAGGGGATCGCGGCAAGGCGAAGGCGTGATCGTACAACTCCTCATAAATTGTTTATGTTTGGGGGAAACTCTGATGTTAGACAATTTTTGAAACATATTGTATTAACTATTGATTTTTAAGTGTTTTGAAAAGTTTAAATTGGCTCGAATTTTATGGTTGTTACAAGTTGGTATCAAAGCCTTGGTTTGAGCGAATTAGAGGAACACTTGTGTGAACCCAGTCTCAAACCAGGGGAAAAAATTTTCAAATAGTTTTTTAAATGGTTTTCAAAATAAGTAAAGGAGGATGCAGGGTGTACGATCAGCCAGAGCCAGTAAGTAGATGTTACACCCCCAAACCAAGGATAGCGGAAACGTCCGGGGGTGGCGGAGTTCATGTATAATATCATAACAATAGGTATAATAGTGATCAAAACAATACAACCAATCATAAATATAATTGAAAAAGATATTACACGGTTGCAAGTGTTACATATTTCAATGATTGATTACAACATGATAATAAAAAAGTTGTTCAACGCCGTAGTGTTCCATCCTCAAAAGCTTGTGATTACTTGATTTCGTTGATTTCCTGAGAATACAAGTATTTTTTGAAAGAAAAGTGTCAACAATTAATTTGGTGAGTTCATAAGCTTTTAACTGTGATGCTAAAATCCTTTTCTTTGTAAACGTGATGTTGGTTCAAGAAAAATTCAATATTTCCCTTATAAAATGTATTGTAGTCTTAAAATTCAAGACCGAAATGTACAAGTATTTTCCCATACTTAAAGAACTTTTATACAAATTTGAATCGACCTGAACTCGTTAAATTGAAAAGTAAGAACCCGTAAATCTTATATTTTATTAATACACCATGTGAGTTATTATAAACATACTATGACCTGTCGGCCTCGTAATACAATGTTCTTTAGGCATCGCCAGTTAAAGGACACTTGTCACCACAGACCTGTCGGTCTAGCTGTTGCATGCAGCTCAGGTGCGGGTTTGTCAGACCCAATATAGATCTATACACAACTATCACGTTCTCCCTATAAGAGACTCTGTTTATAATATACAGGACTTTTGACTTTGTTACTTTGGAGGTAACGCGAAGCGAATGTCTCAACAAATTTATTCATTAACAGATTTACGTGAACTGAACTGAAAACCCCCTTTTTGTATAAACCCAGTACTTTGTATTCGTACACCATTTATATGAACTGAAATCCTTTGGTAATCAGTTTGAAATGTAATTGAAACATAAACTATACCTATTATATTTTATCCGAAATGTTTGTAATGCAAATGAATCTCATTTTATGTGAGTCGAATGCATAGCAAAAACATAACTATGTTTATCATGCCTTATCTTGTATTATTTGTATAGACAATGGACTCTTACAAATCAGTGAGTATTTTATTTTATATAATTATACCACAACGGAAAACATAGATAAAATATAAAACCATCAAAGATTAACACTTTGCTCAACATGTTACAAAGTGTAATGAAAGTTGTAAACTGTTAACCTGTTTTTAACATTTCTGCACTGTTTTGGAAAAATCACAGAAAAATCATACGAAGTCGAAAACTGAATCCGTAAACTCTGGGAGTTTAGAAAATGTATCTGATTTGATCATAAATTTTATCATGATTTTTAGATGTCTCTAACTTGTGTGAAAATGTCCATATTCACATACTGGTCCGGATTTGTAGCTACAGTGATAGGCAGTTTTGTAAAAATCGCCAAAAATTGTAGAAAACTCGTATGAATATGTTCAAGTAGTCATTTTAAAGTTATAAACCTGAACTATTTTCATTTGATACATTTTTGAAAGCTAAAATGTTTAAGTTGACCAAAACAGTCCGTGAATGGAGTTAAACTTTTCTGGTGAAAGTTGTTGGATGAGTTTAGTTATGTTCTTGGTGTTTTAACTTGTATCCCCCTCCCCCCCCCCCCCCCCCCCCCGCACCCTAAAACTTGAGAAAAACATGAAAATATAGGGGTATGAACTCACCTTATGTGTTTTTAGTGGATGGATGTTGAAGAAAAGGATTGTTCTACCCAAGAACACTTGGGAGAATGCCTTGAAGATTTGAGAATCTAACACAAATATGATGGAGTTTGTGTAAGGAATCTATGATTTGAGTTAAAAGGAAGTGTAATAATTATATCAAAGATGATGATACTTACCAAATGAAGAAGAAAAGTCTTGGAAAAAGCCTTGGAAATCTCGGAATTGAGAGAGAGAAGTTGAGAGAAAAGTGTTTGCTCTTTGGGTGGAAATGAGAGAAATGAGTGAGAATGAGGAGAGAGGGTGAGTTTTCCAGCTCTTAGGACGTGGGAATGGCTGGAGATTGATGGAAAAGTACAAGGAAGTGACTAGTTATGGTGGGGAGGGGTGTGGGTTGGTCATAGAGTGGGTATGGGTCGTTGCTTGTGTCATAAACTAAAGAAAAGTCAACACTCCACCTCTAGTACTTCACCCACTCTTCTTGGATAAGATTTATCCCCAAAAACATGATTAATTAATAACTATGGGGCCTTATATGTTAAAATAAAGTTTTGGGTGAAAATATCACGTTAAAATGATGAAAAACGGGCTTAAAATGAAGTCGTAGTCTAAAACTGGGTGAAATTGGCCTACCTGCGAGACCTCTCGGTTCTAGGTCGAGGTTCGGTCCCTAATGATGCTGGGCCCAAAGGAGAAATGGAGCAAAAGAGGTAAGAGGAGAAGGAAAAGGTAGGGTTCGGTGCTCAGGAGAGGTTCGGTCCGAAAGGCAGTTTCGGTTCTTGGGGCTTCGGCTCAGTAGGAGGTTCGGTCCTTCATGGTTTCGGTTATTGGGGCTTCGGCTCAGCAGGAGGTTCAGTCCTTGTTAGTTTCGGTCCAAGAGGCTTCTTAGGGGTTTCAATTATTAGGGTTTCGGCCCTAAGAAGGTTCGGTCCTAAGAGGCTGCTTTTCGTGTAGACTTCCGTTTTCGAGCTGTTTTCGTCTAATTCGAGGATCAGGATGCCCCAAGTGATTATAAGAAGTTTCAGAAAGATTTTGAGAGAGATTTGGGAGAGATTTCACATTCTTGGAGAGATTTTGGAGAGATTTGACATTCCTAGAGAGATTTCTCATAAATAGAGAGATTTGGGAGAGATTTTAAATAGTGAGAGATAGAGTGAAAGAGATTGGGAGAGGCTTCTTTTGTGACCTTTTTGAGTGCTCGGCTTCGCAACGCAAGGTCCGTAAGCCCCGTTAAGTCATGTTTAAGGATCTTACACACTCCCGATGAGTATGCAACATTGTTTTATTGGTTTGGTTCATTACTTACCACAGTTTTAGGTTAATGAAATCTAAATATACGAACTTTTCAACTGATGATTTCTCATTATCATAGCGAGTTGTATAGTAATTATCTAATGTAAGCCCTAGTACACAAGGGTTAGTTGAGTTGACCGGTTTGACTTTTTAACTTTGTTTGACCTTGACTTGACCAGAATTTGACGGTTGTCACAGTAGATCCCAAAATACCATACAATTATTTGATTATGTGATATGTTAGAAAGGCATGCTAGTACTAGGCTAGGGATCTTCAAGAATTGCATGATAGAATTTCCTGATTACGTGATGCCTGCTAGCCTACGGTTTTCTTTATATAAAATTGACATCATTACTGTAGATACTTGTCTATGCATCACGGTTATACGTAATTAAGATCTTATAGCTTGAGAATGTTTGATTTGGCCTTATGTTCTGTTATTGTCTGATTGGAAGCTTATTGGATATTCGAAAGCCTATAGGGTCCAGCGTTATGTATGACTAGCAAACACTAGTGATACAGAGTTGGTGGAAGTTTCATTGATGGGAGGGTTGTGTGAGGTCGGGAGGCCAGTTTTGAGATATTTAACATTCCTCTAGGTGTGAGGATTGAGCGCTCTCTATAATTATATATGTATATGGTTAGGGTATTATGGTGATAATTAAGACAAATATGGGTAGGTGTGGAAGGTAGTATGGGCCCATACTACTGAAAGCACAGGACCCGTACGCGTAGCAAGGAAGTCACAATCCCTAGGGTATAGTCGGGAATTGGTTCCCAGTTATTATGAGAATTATCTAATGTCGTTTGGTTTGTTTCAGAATGGTGATGACGAGGCTCTTCGTGACGGGATCCAGTTCAGGACCAGGATCAGAAAACAGAGGCCAGGAGGGGCCAATAGCACCTCAACCTGTGGTGCAGATGGGTACAGAGGAGTTGGATGCCAGGATTCGAGACATCCTGCATGATGAGGTTGTTGTTATGTTCCGAGCACAGCTACCAGATATGTTTGGGTCTATTAAGACCTTTATGGTTGAGTACTTCAATGAGCGCTTCGCAGCCCTTGCAGAGACAGCTACCGCAGTTGTATCCGCGACAGGGGGAGGATCTGGTAAGGGTTTTTAGTGTCGGGACTTCGATAATATGAAGCCCCCTACCTTTGATGGGACTCAGGATCCCATAAAGGCTATGAGATGGATCTCAGATGTTGAGGGATGTTTCTTTACTTGCTCATGTCATACTGAATAGAAGGTCAGGTGTGCTCTGAACCTGCTAAGCTCCAGGGCCAAGGACTGGTGGAGGTTGACAACTAGGTATTATACTGATGATCAGAGAGCCGCTGTTACTTGGGAGCAGTTCAGGGATATCTTCTGCGCTCGATTCATTCCCCGGGTTGAGCGGGAACGATTGGCTCAGGAGATTTTGACTTTGAGATAGGATGGAGAGTTAGTGATGGAAATCACCCAGATGTTCACGGAGAAGGCGATATTCTTCACGGAGTTCGCCTCGGAGCAGGCTCATATGACTCGTTATATGAGCATGCTCAAGACCAACATTCGTCAGTTTGTTGCCACACAGCGATGCGATACTCTACTAGAGTTGCAGGAGGCCACTAGGCGGTGTGAGTTGGAGATTGAGCTGCAGACGAGGGAGCAACGGTAGGCCCCGACACAGTCTCAGTCGGCCTCAAAGCGGCCGAAGACCATTGATCCTAGGGTTGGGAGCCAGCAGAGCCGCTTTTGTGGGAAGTGTGGAAAGGGCCATTCTGGAGTTTGTCGAGCGGCTAGTGGATGCCACAAGTATGGCAAGGATGGGAATTATGTGAAGGATTGTCTCCAGCCCACTTTGGTTCCGAGTATAAGGTTATGTTATCACTGTGATCAAGTTGGCCACTTGAAGGCCAACTGTCCGTTGCTTGCCGCTAAGCCACTACAGGCTCCCGCTCCAGCTACTTTGAGGATTACGGATGGGAGGACAGATAGGGTAGAGCCCCCGAAGGCTCAGGGGCGTGCTTTTCAGCTCACGGCAGAGGAGGCTAGGGCAGCACCGGATGTGGTTGCTGGTATGTTTCTATTCTTTATCTCATTTATTATATATGTGTTATGCTTATCTATCTTACCTATTCTTAGGTATGTTTTTAGTAAACTCCTTGCCTACTTTGGTTTTATTTGACTCGGGGGCGAGTCAGTCATTTGTATCTCAAACGTTTAGCAGGGAGTTCAGTGTGTCGGTAGGCGAGCTAGAGTGTCCGTTGCAAGTCTCTATCGCCAACAAACATGGAGTTTATGCTTCCTCGGTCTACCGAGGATGTGAGTTGAATATATTCAGAGTGTCCTTTCTGGTTGACCTAGTTCTGATTCCCATGTGGGATGTATGCGTGATTGTGGGGATGGATTGGCTCAGTCGATCCGGTGACCTAATTGATTTTGAGTGTCAGCGGGTAGTAGTTCGAACCCCAAGTGGGGGAGAACTGATTTTTATGGCGAGGGCACCAGAGTGGGATCAGGGTTTTGTTCAGCCGCCAGGGCTCGATGTTATATTCAGCACGAATGTACAGGTTATCTAGCATATGTGGTGGAAACACGGGTCAACGATCAAATTTCAGTTGTAGAGGTTCCATTGGTCAAGGAGTTTGCTGACGTGTTTCCGGAGGAGTTACCCGGAGTGCCTCCGAAGATGCAGGTCAAGTTCAGGATCGACCCAGTGCCAGGTGCAGCCCCCGTCGCTAAGGCATCGTACCGATTGGAACCGCCTGAGATGCAGGAGTTTTCATCCCAATTGTAAGAGTTGTTGGGCAAGCAGTTCATTCAACCTAGCAGTTCTCCATGGGGAGCACCGATACTCTTCATAAAGAAGAAGGATGGATTGCATCAGATGTGCATAGACTACAGAGAGTTGAACAAGTTAACGGTGAAGAATCGTTACCCAGTCCCTAGTATTAACGACCTATTTGACTAGTTGCAGGGCGCATCGTGGTTCTCCAAGATTGATTTGAGGTAGGAGTGAGGGAAGAGGATGTGGAAAAGACCGCGTTCATGACATGGTATGGGCATTACGAGTTTGTGGTGATAGCATTTGGGCTCACCAATGCACCAGCAATATTTATGGACCTGATGAATCGGGTTTGCAGACCGATGCTCGATCGCTCGGTCATTGTGTTCATTGATGATATCTTGGTGTATTTCAAGACTCAAGAATAACACGGGAAGCATCTTCGGGATTTATTGGGGGGTTTTGAGGCAAGAACGACTTTATGCCAAGTTCTCAAAGTGCGAGTTTTGGTGACGAGAGGTCAAGTTCCTGGGGCATCTCGTTAACCAGTGGGAGGTTCTGAAATCTCCCTCGGATATCAGGAGCTTTTTGGGTTTGGAAGGGTACTACCGGAGATTCATTCAAGATTTCTCCAAGATTACGGTACCTCTCACTCGTCTGACGAGGAAGGGGTGGATTTTCGGTAGAGCAACAGAAGGCGTTTGAGACTCTCAAGTAGCGTTTATGCGAGGCCCTATTTTTGACCCTTCCTAAGGGGATAGATGACTTTGTGGTATATTGTGAGGTATCCATCACAGGTCTGGGAGCGGACCTCATGCAGAGAGGAAGAGTGATAGCCTACGCTTCGCGGCAGCTGAAGCCGCATGAGGCAAGATACCCCACGCATGAGCTAGAGTTGGGAACAGTGGTGTTCGCTCTCAAGATTTGGAGACATTATCTCTATGTGGTCTGCTGCACCATCTACACGGACCACAAGAACTTGATATATATTATGGATCAGCCGAACCTGAATATGAGGCAGCACAGGTGGTTGGATCTAGTTAAGGACTACGACTGTGAGATCCTTTACCACCCTGGTAAAGTAAACGTTGTTGCGGACGCTCTGAGTCGCAAGACAGTCGAACCTTCTGTTTTAGTGGCATGCATGAGGATATCATTAGATACCCCAGTCGTGGGTTTACTTAGGGAAGCTCAGATAGAGGGTATACGTAGGGAGAACTGGAAAATAGAGAGGATTAAGGGTGAAAACACTCGGTTTGTGCTAGATAGCAGGGGATTGTTGAATCATTGTGGTCGGGTATGGGTTCTAATGTCTAGTGGGGTCAGACAGATCGTTTTGGAGGAGGCTCATAAATCTCTTTTTTCTATTCATCCAGGGCCACCAAAATGTATCAGGATTTGTGTTTGGGTTACTGGTGGCCGTGAATGAAGTGAGAGATCGCTTGGTATGTGGAAAGTGCTTGACCTGTAGGATGGTCAAGACGGAGCACTAGAGGCCGCATAGAAAGATGCATCCTCTTGAGGAACCCATGTGGAAATGGGAGTAGATCACGATGGACTTTATCACCAAGCTTCCAAGGACGGCAAGAGGTTTCAACGCCATATGGGTCATTGTGGATCGACTGACCAAGAGTACCCACTTTCTGGACATTCAGGAGAGCTCATTGGCCGAGAAATTGGACGAGCTATAATTCCGTGAGATTGTCGCGCGGCATGGAGTTCCAGTCTCTATCATCTCAGACCGTGATGTTCGGTTCACCTCCCAATTCTGGCAAAAGTTCCACGAGAAACTAGGCACATGACTGCATTTCAGTACCGCCTACCATCCGCAGACGGACGGCCAGAGTGAGCGGACCATACAGACTCTTAAGGACATGTTGAGAGCATGTATTATTGACTTCAGTGGGAGCTGGGACTCCTACCTACCCCTCGTGGAGTTCTCGTACAATAACAGCTTTAATTCTAGTATTGGCACCCCGCCTTATGAGCTGTTGTATGGGAGGAGATGTCGCACCCCAGTCTGTTGGGGCGAGGTGGGTCACAGGGTGATGGGTCGGATGGAGGTAGTTCTGCAAACTACCGAGAGGATTCAACAGATCAAACTGCTACTGCAAACCGCTCATAGTCGGCAGAAAATTTATGTTGACCGGCACCAATCTGAATTGGAGTTTCAGGTCAGTGATATGGTGCTCCTGAAGGTTTCACCCTGGAAGGGTGTAATCCGCTTTAGGATAAGGGGAAAATTGGGTCCCTTATTCATTAGACCATTTCGAGTTATTTCCAGGGTTGCCAAGGTTGCTTATAGATTGGATCTTCTTGAGGAGCTCAACCAGATTCACAGCAGTTTTCATGTTTCTCAGCTGCGAAAGTGCATATTGGATGAGGATGCGGTAGTGTCATTAGATGATGTCCAGGTTGGCGAACACCTGAACTATGTGGAATAGCTGGTGGCTATTTTGGAAAGGAAGATAAAAAAATTTGCGAAGCAAGGAAATACCTTTGGTAAAGGTGCAGCGGAGGCACCGAAAGGGATCTGAGTGGACTTGGGAGCCAGAGTCTGAAATGCAGGAGCACTACCTAGATCTTTTCGCTACAATAGACTTCGGGGATGAATTCTAGGTCAAGTGGGGGAGAATTTTAACATCCCGAACTTCGCCGGTAAATTTCAAATCCCTCCTCTTTTGCAAGTTTCAAATTGTAGCCATGAGATGTTTGAGTTGTGCCATGAGAAGTAGAAGGACTGAAATTTACACTTTGAGTCAAGAGTGAGAACGTTGAGCATACATAAGGGTACGTTGAGCGTACTAGGTGTGTCCTAGTACGCTGGGCGTACACTCATGTACGCCGGGCATACTAATGTCTGGAGCAAACCCTAATGTTTAGAGTTTGGGGGCTATATAAACACCCTTATGGATCATTTCCCCTGATTATCCTCAGCCTCCACAGCCTACATTCATCCTTCCCTAAACCCTAGCTCTTCTTTGTAGGTGTAAGATTGATTGGTGTGTGTTTTTGAGTGTTTCAAGAGAAGATCATTGCATTCAAGTGTTAGAGAAGAAGATCAAGTTCGTAGATCTAAAGTTAGTTTGTGCTCAAGAAGCTCCTGAAGGTTAAAGCTCCAAACTTTATGCACATATGCTTAGATCTAATCATTTTACCTTATTAGAGGCATCTTTTGTCCCAAAAGCCATAAAATGGTGTATTTTGTGTTATGAACGTAAAGAGTTGTCCTTCCAGAATCTTGAGGTCACTTTGAGTGATAAAAATTTGGTCCCATTAGCTATAAGTGTTCCATGCAAGAGGAATAAGGTCTTAATGGATTAAGACCAATCATTTAGGTCCTTATGGACATCCAAAGTGAAAAAGGTCGTGACTTTATGGACCCTGGCCATGTTAGGTCTCTAGATCTGATATTTGAACTTAAGTGCTTAAGATATTAAGCACTTAATAAGGTTTTGTCAAAAAATCGAGTAAGCCCAGCGTAGTTTCGGTACGCCCAGCATACCGGGTCAACCACACCGATGGTGGTCAACCTCTAGTTGAGTACGCCCTGCGTACGACCTCTGTTGGACCATGGACATTTGGGTTTCGGGTTTTGGACTGTCTTATGGACTAGGAGATTTTGGGCCTTTTTTAGGCTTAACAAATAAGATGCCATGGGCCATTAGTGGTAGTGGATCATGGGTTTAGGCCCAATAAAGAGGATGGGCCCAATTTGGTAAATTGGGCCAAATAGTGTATTATGACTTAGACCATCAAGTTAGGGATTTGGTGTGAACAACAAAAAGGAATAGACTTAATGAGTAATGAGGAAACTTAGTTAAGGAAATAATTTTGGGTATTTGCCAAGTAATTTCATTATGTAACAATTTGGGATTTTCGGTGAGTCAGCAGTTAGAGACTTACAGTATACCAACACTACTTATGAGGTGATTTTCCTCACTATACTAAGGGGTCTAAGGAACCAAGGTCGACCCATTAGATATGATATCCCAACAATTGGTAGCATGTTGAGTATGAGTCAGTATTATATGTTAGTTGCTATGACAGCTAGGTAGATCTGTAGGACTACCTATGTTATTATGTGTTATCTATATGTGCATTAGTTGTTTTATATGTCGACATATTATGTGGGTGGGTTGAGGATACTGCTTCGTGCGGTAACCAACAAACCCGGGAGCATTCCAGATACGAGCTGAGGACCAGGTGGGGCATGCCAGACTTGTATTGTGGGCTCAGTGGCAATCCAGATGTTAGTTGTGGGTCCGGAAGGCAATCCAGACTCACACTGTGGGCCCAGGGGTAATCCAGTTTGCAAAGCTATGGACCCAGTTCATGCTGTAATTTGTATATGTGTTATGTATAGTGTATCGGTATTTTGGGGGGACTCACTAAGCCTCAGCTTACTGTTTCAGTTTATTGTTTCAGGTACATTAGGGGATCGCGGCAAGGTGAAGGCGTGATCGTACAACTCCTCATAAATTGTTTATGTTTCTCGGAAAACTCTGATGTTAGACAATTTTTGAAACATATTGTATTAACCATTGATTTTTAAGTGTTTTGAAAAGTTTAACTTGGCTTGAATTTTATGGTTGTTACTAGATCGTTCTCTCACTCTGACCGTCGGTCTGGGGGTGGTACGGCGTGCTAAAATGTAGCTGAGTGCCCAACTCCTCATGAAATTTCATCTAGAGTCTGGATGTGAACCGAACATCACGATCAAAGACTACCGACACAGGAACCCAATGTCTGGCCACTACCTCATGCACGTACATATCCCCCAACTTCTCTACGGATATACTCTCAGATATCGGAATGAAATGGGCACTCTTCATCAGTCTATCCACAATCACCCATACGAAATCCACACCCCTCGCCATCATTGGCAACTTCGTATTGAAGTCCATTGTGATCTCCTCCCACTTCCACATGGGAATGGGTAGCGGCTGGACCTTACCATGAGGTTGCTGATGCTCGGCCTTGACCTTCCTACAGGTCAAGCACCGCTCTACAAACCAAGCAATTTCCTGCTTCATAAATGGCCACCAATAATTCAACCTCAAATCCCTATACATTTTTTCGTAGCTCCTGGATGTATAGAGAAGTTGGACTTATGCGCTTCCTCTAATATCTTCTGTCTCATGCCCCGGTCACACGCACCCACACCCAGCCACATTGTGTCAAGAAACCACGACTATCCTTAACAAATAGAGGATATTATCCTCGGATCCTCTCTACCTTCCACTTCTCTTTCTTCACCCCCTCAACCTAAGACTCTTTGATCATCTCCAACAAGGAGAGATCACTGTCATTCTAAAATATACACTCCCAGTCAGGGAACCTCCATCTTACGGCTCAAAGCGTCGGCTACTACGTTGTCCTTTCCTGGGTGGTATAGAATCTCGCAATCATAGTCTTTTAGCACGTCCAACCACCTTCTTTGTCGCGTGTTGAGGTTCTATTGGTCCATCAAATACTCCAGACTCTTGTGATCGGTGTAAATGGTACACCGCACTCCATACAAGTAATGCCTCCAAATCTTGAGGGCACACACCACTGCCCCTAGTTCCAGATCGTGAGTAGGGTAATTTTCCTCATGTGGCTTCAACTGTCGCGGGGCATATGCTATCACGTGTCCTCTCTGCATCAATACCGCACCTAACCCTGAAATCGATACGTCACAGTGCACCACCAAATCACCTAATCCCTCTGGTAGAACAAGGATCGAAGCCTCGGACAATCTCTGCCTCAAGGTCTCGTAGGTCAACTGTTGATCCGTACCCCACTGAAACGTCACATTCTTCTTGGTCATATAGGTCAATGGCATCGCAATCTTGGAGAAATCCTGGATAAATCTTCGGTAATAACCCGCTAAACCTAGGAAGCTACAAATCTCTGATGCATTCTTCGGTACTTCCCATCGCATCACATCCTCAACCTTGGTTGGGTCAACCGAAATACCCTCCTAGTTGACGATATTCCCCAAGAATTATACCTCCCTCAGCCAGAAGTCACACTTGGAGAACTTGGTATACAGCTTCTCCGCCCTTAGGGTTTCCAACACCTCCCTTAAGTGTTGTTCGTGTTGTTCCCTGGTCTTAGAATAGACCAGAATATCATTAATGAAAACGATCACAGACCGATCCAGCATCGGTCTACACACCCTGTTCATAAGATCCATGAACATTGTTGGGGCATTGGTGAGCCCAAACGACATCACTACAAACTCATAATGCCCATAACGAGTCTAGAAAGTCATATTTGGTATATCCTCATCTAGTGGTATCTCGGCCGGAGATCAATCTTGGAAAACCAAGACGCACCCTACAGCTGATCGAACAAATCATCGATCCTTGGAAACGGATAACGGTTCTTCACTTTTAGATTGTTCAGCTCCCTATAATTGATGCACATTCTATGTGACCCATCCTTCTTTTTCATGAAAATAATCGGTGCTCCCCACGGGGAACTGCTCGGACGAATGAACCCTCGATCTAGTAGCTCCTAAAGCTGCGTAAAGATTTCCTGCATTTCCAGTGGTGCTAACCAGTATGGTGCCTCTATATCAGAGCGGCGTCCGGCACCAAGTCAATGCAAAAATCCACCTGCCTCTCTGGAGGCACTCTTGGTAACTCTTCAGGGAAAACATCCTGAAAATCCCAAACAACCAGTACACTGCCTACATCCTTCGTGATCTCTACCCTTGTATTCAAGATATAAGCCAGAAATCTCGAACAACCCTGCTGCAGGAACCTCCTAGCCCTCGCAGTCGAACAGAGGGTCAGCCCGTACGATGTCATATCACCATGTATCACTAGTTCTCCCCCAATTTGGGTTCGAACCCTCACCAACTGATGCTCACAGTCAATCATGGCCCTGTTGGCCCCCAACCAGTTCATTCTAATAATCACTTTCATCCCTCGCAACAGTATCAGGACTAAATTGACACGATAACTCTCACCGTGCGCATTCATGACACAGTCCAGATACACCCTCGTAGCACTAACTGTGCGGTCATCCGCAATCTCCACTTCTATCGGGGAATCCAAAGTTCCCGACGCTTCCCGAAACTTCTTGTTAAGCGTAAGAGATACGAATGATCGGGTAGCACCCGAATCAAACAAGACATGAGCAGACATATCATTAACCAAAAAGGTCCCTATACCATCATATAGTACACATAAGCAAAACAACTACATAGAGTAGGGAAGAATGAATGCATACCAGCCACAACGTCTGGCGATGCCCGTGCCTCCTCGCTTGTCAGCTAAAATGCACGAATCCTCACTGTTGGAGCTTCCGCCTTAGCAGGGCGACCATCGGTAATCCTCATCATGGCGGGCACGGGCGCCGCCACAGCTCCCCCTCGTCCCTGTAACCTCGAACAATCGGCCTTTTTATGGCCAATTTGGTTGCAGTGGAACATATCAGGCCTTTCTTGGGGCAGTCCCTGCTTACGTGGCCCGACAGACCACACGTATAAACATCGGGTTCGACCCCCAGCAAGATCCCCCATGGGATCTCCCACACTTGGCACATCGGCCATGGCCTTGCTAGCCCTTAGTAGTTGCATCTGAGGTGTTAGGCTTCTTAGCCTATCCTACTGCTTCCTGAGCCTGCTCAGGCTTCTGCTTCGTGCGGGATTCCAACTCCATTTCCCGTTCACGTTTTTTCTCCACCATTTCATTTAGGGTCTTGCACCCCGTAAAGCTCACAAACTCCTGAATATCGTCCCTTAGCATGGAATGATATCGGTTTCGCCTCATCTCCTCATCGGTAGCATATTGCGGAATCAACAAAGCTCGTTCCCGGAACTTGGCGGTGATCTCCGACAAAGTCGTAGTGGTCTGCTGCAAATCATGAAACTCTCGCACTAGTCGTTGTACCTCAATGGGTGGTGCAAACTCCAAATCAAATCGCCGAACAAACTCGGCCCATGACATCTCAACCACCCCGGCTAGTACCACCTGTTTAGTAACCTCTCCCTACCAATCCAGGGCCCTGTCTCTCAACATGTAAGAATCAAACCCAACCTTTGCCACATCCGGGCAAGAACTCGTGCGATGGGCGTTTTCGACATCCGCCACCGAGCATCGGCTGATAATAAAGTCCCTGACTCCGAAAAACTCTGGAGCCCCACACGTATTGAACTCCCGAAACGAGGGAGTCCAGGCTCCAATCTGTCCCGAAACAATCTAAGCCCTGATTGATCTAAGTCTCTCCTCCATGATCTCCATTATGCGCTCCTTGACCATCTCAAATATGACTGGGGTAGCATCAATGATGCCCCTTGTAACCTCGGCTGCATAAAGCTTGCGTAACCTCTCATCTATGTCGTATGTAGTGTCACCCGATCCATTCTCAGATCCGGATCCTGATCCTGATCCTCCCACTCCGAAACGTGTCACCACCATGCTGAACTAGAATCTCATAAATCATAGTGATCAGGATTTCCATAAAATGGATCTCTCATCACCGGTCCTCCTTGTCGTTGTCAGATCTAACATTGGTTCGGGTACAGGTCCTGTGCTTCGAGTAGTACGGGCCCAATACTACCTTCCACACCTACTTGTACCTTTCCCTAAGGCTCTACCTAATAACTCCAATTCGTCCCAAATCAATCATGACAGGTCACCCTTAAGCATGCAAATTGTACACATAAAAAGGATCAAATAGACTTTCGAATAAAAGATTCTACCCTAGGACCACAACCCTACGAGGAATAGCAAATAAGCCGAAAATAATCAGTATGAGGCTATAAGCTCCTAACCATATACAATTTTAAAATCATACACATAGCAAGTCTCATATGATCATCAAGTTCAAATATCAGTATAACATGGCTAACACATTGGGAACTACTTACTTGGCTCGGCCGATCACGCGTGTTGCACTCTCTTCTTTTCATTTCCTAAAAGTGTTTGTGATAACCCAAAAATTTCTTTTCTGTACAACCACTCACTTCAACAGAAGTCAAAACTGTTCCTGCTAACTTTCAAGCTTTTTGGAATACGTTTGAGTGTTTTAAAGTTAGTGCTTCAGAAGATATCAGGAGAGAGGATACCCTAGGGTTTATTATGTAGCAATAAGTTCCCAAAACTTCAAGAGTTTGGAGTTTACGGTCCAAAATATTATGGGGACCGTAAACCCTGAAGAATATATAAGTGAGACTTAGATATTTTTATCACTTTTTCACATTTCGAACACTAGAGCTATTTCTCTCAAGTATCATCCCATTTTTCTTCAAGATCTTCAACTTGTAAGTATTTATAATCCCTAATAAGGTGATATCTACCTTAATCTAGTGATCTAACATGATTTCATCCGTGAAATCATTCCAAAAGTGTAGATCTTCAAGTTTCACCAACAACACCAAGAACACACACTAGTGTTCTTGGACTTTTAGCACCTTTTCAAGCTTCTACCTTGTAAGTGCTTCTATCCTAGAGTATTATAAGCCTTCTTACACTTCTAAACATCAAGAAAACATCCAAGAAAGCCATGATCAAATGTGTTTACGGTCCAAGATGTTCTTGGATCGTAAACCCTAAAAAGGGTGCTAAAGTGTCTCTATTCTCTTGCCAAACCTTGGAAACAAACCTAGAACTTTCCTTTGATGTGTTTAGCACATGAAAAACCACCAAAATGTCCCATTTATATGTGTTTACGGTTTGGGAATCTCCCAAAACCGTAAACACCCCAAGGTGTCTTTTGATGCACCATATTTCTTCCTTAATCCTAGAAACTAGCCTAGACATTTACCTTGAAGTGCTTAAGACTTGAAAACATCATTTGACCATAAACCATTTGGGTTTACTACCGTAAACCCAAAGACAAATGGTCAAAAATCCGTAAACCCCATAAATGGGTGATATGTTGCCCTAATCACTTCCTAAGGCTAAGACTTGAAGTTAGGATGCTTCAAAATGACTTATAGGACTTCAAATCACAAAATGTTCAAAGTACCCTGAGTTTAAGGCCGTAAACTCATGGATTTACAATCGTAAACTCAATTGGAGTTGTTTTAAAAACCGTAAACACCATAAAGTACCTTTTCACTTCCCTTTGTTGAATCACATGTAATTCCAACACTTAACCAAGGTGTTTCCTAGCCCCGGAAGGTTTTTCCTTTCATATAGTTGTTTATAAACACTATATTCATGTCAATATGTGTCCCTATATGTTATTTAGGACTTGTTTTGTCTCGGGACCTCATTCGTGGAACTTCTCATCGGTACGCGCACACCCGTTTGAATCACCCACATCAGGTGAGTTCATACCCCGTAATGAATCTTTTAACTATTTTAACTGTTTTAAGGGGGGATACAGGTTGAACACAATGATAATTGTGTAAATGTTTGTTGTTAAACATCTTTCAAAATGTTACTTATGTTATTTATAAGTTGTCAAAACATTTCAAAACTCTTTTAAAGTTATATTACTTTGTAGTTATACAAAACTCTGTTTTTTAAAGTATAAGCATAACTTAGTAGATAAATGAGTCTTTTCAGTAACAGTCCAGGTAGAACATTAGTAAACTATTATAGGTATAGTTTAGGATAATGGTATTCATTACTTCTAGTACAATGAAGCACACAAAGAAACAGTACCATAACAGAACAAGCAGTGAAGAGAATCAAACAATACCATAACAGAACAAACAATGAAGAGAATCAAACAGTACCAGAACAGAACATAACAAACAGGGTAAGTTGCTATAGCATGAGAACACACAAACAGGATCTAATTATATCAATGAATCACTAACGCATTAGTGATAGTTATATTGGGTATACATAATCATATAACTTTAATGTGAATTACACGGCTTGCAAGGAATTGTTGGGGTCGCGTTTGGTTCCTTAAATCTCTTCACATTGAGAGCGTTTAATAGAGGTTCTAGCTTTCACATTATGACCGTAATAAAACAAAATATGTTTTTAGGTTATTAGTACATCCGCATGTCATTATAAACGACATATGTGTACTTACTTTTCCCATTACTTTCATAAAGTGTCAGTACCACTTGAAAGTTGATCTATTTTCTAGTCAAGATAGTTATAAACTAGGGAGAATATACTTTTACATTTGACAAAGGAACAGTCGGGTTTAACACAGAACAGAAGATGCCTTGGTAGAAGGCTACGGTTAAAGGTTAGGATCATAATGCTAGCTTTATGATTCCTTAATGTATACACTATAGGATACATATATGCTAATAGATTCTGACAGCTAATAGGATGTGTGCTCTTCACTTCACTTCTTGTTCTCATTGGATTGTGGGCTTGGAGTGAGGTCACCCAATCTATTATCTACCCGACTATATATATATGCTTAGTATCCATTAAGTCATCATAAGGGTACCAGGTATGGATCAGGTTATAGGATACAGAGTCAACGCACAGTTTTTCTAGTATAAAACTTACTTTCAAACCTAGTACTTTTGGTATACAAAACTATAGATTTCCCAGATAAGGGCTTAATCCATTTTATTAAGCCAGTACAATTTTAGAGACTTTAGGTGAGTAACTCTATAACACCTTAGTTTATACACCATGTTTATATATAAAACTAATACCCAATAGATAGTTGAATGTGTGTTTTCCGCGTTACTTCCTGTTCTCGTTGGATTGTGGGCGTAGGGAAAATTCACCCAATTAACTTTCTACCCGATATCAGATTATATGTAGCAGAATAAACAAAGCTATTATAAAAGTAGTCACCGTAGTCATTATATTACTATAAGAAAAATAGGTTTTCTTAAAGAACTTTTCATTAAATATAAAGGAACCATTACAAATAACTCCATGAGTAACAAGTGAATACACCAGGGTTATATATGACAACGATCTAACAACCAATTGAATGTGTGCTATCCGCCTTACTTTCTGTTCCCCGTTGGGTTGTGAACTTAGGGCAGATGCGCACAATCGATTGTTTGCTTACTCTGAGTATATATAACTTGTACCCACTTAGTACGCATAGAAAGGCTTGTAGTGTCATTTTACTTAACTTTCATTCAAGTAGGAAATATAGTATTTTCTAGAGGAACATGCGAACTTTTCAAAACAGAACTTACAGTTTACATCACATGTACATATACATTTTCAACCATATTTTACAGCTTACTCACATCACTAAAATCTTATGAACTTACCAGCTTAATTGCTGATCAACTCTTTCAAATAACTTGTATTCTCATGAGACTATTAGACAGGTGCTCGTGCTGGGAATTTAGAAGATAGAGCATTATAGCTTCAAGTCTTGTTTTGTTATTTGTTTATGACTTCTATGTTTTGTGAACACACACATTGTAAAAACTTTCTTTCTAAATGAAATGGTTGTTCATTACTTGCTTACCATATACATATCTCGTGATACTTGACATGATGTCCTCCACCCCTGGACGTTTCCGTCGTTCCGGTTTTGGGGTGTGACAGTGTTTAACTTTTATTTTGAAAACAAATTATCATTTCCTTAGTTTGAGTCCTGACACACCCGAGAGCGTTCCCGAATCCCTCAAACCAAGGCTCTGATACCAACTTGTAACGACCCGAATTTTTACAAAGAATTTTTTCATTTTTAATTAACCAACCACATTTCCAGAAATCCAGAATTTCCAAAATAATTGTTTCAAATCCATATTCATTACAACTTTATTTTCAAATATCATAGTGTCCCATAAAGTCATCGGAGAGAGAGTGCACGCCGCATCATCAAGCTTTGCCCTTGCCCTTGGACTCGGATGAACCTGAAACAAATCCAAAAACTGTAAGCGAATGCTTAGTGGGTCCCCCAGAGCATATCCCACACACCAACTACATAACACGTCGAATTAGCCATACGCTACATATATCACATAAGTCATGCATTCGACAATTAAGGAAGCCATGCAAACCCTCCTGGGTCTTCTACCAAATGCCACGGGAACCCCCACGTGGTCTTTGTCTACCATGGGAACCCCCACGTGGTCTTCCTACCTCGGGAACCCCCACAAGGTCTTCCTGCCTTGGGAACCCCCACAAGGTCTTCCTGCCAAACAAACATAATGCAAACTATACAAGCAAATATTTTAGGATACTATGGAAACCCTCCAAGATCCTATACCAAAAGCCACGGGAACCCCCACATGGTCTTCTATGCAAATAACATACTTTCATATCGCACATTCAATCAATAACAGTATCTCATAAAATGGGCTAGCCTTGATTCCTTTGACCCATTGATATGGTGAGCAGACTCACCTCTCACAGGCTGAACCGGCAAACTATAGTCAGGTATATCCCACGCTGCTCCTCACAAACTACCTCAAATCAATGCCCAAGACGAACTAGATGCTAGATCTAGTGTTTTCCCCTTAATACTACTTCTTCAAGCTTGGAATCCTCCCCAAAATCTCAAGGATAAGCTCCCAATTGATCTTACTTCACTCACAAGAGGGTGTGCGGTCGAAAATGTTCTTTTATGGTGCTAAGGGAGGCTACTGGGGCGGATAATGGCGTTTATAAAGGGGGGGGGGACCCAAAATTTAGGGTTTTCTTTAAACAGCTCGAACTCGCCGAGTCGGTCCCGTTCTGCGTTTCCTAATCTTACGACCCCACTCGACGAGTTGATCTCCCAACTCACTGAGTCCATGCATAAATCCTTTCCAATTCAAACTAGGTGTTACAAGCCAAATTGATAAAGTTCAGTGAAGTTACACTTCATTATTTTAGCTTCTGATCACAACACAACCACAAAAGTAAGGATACATCCGTATGCATTCATTTGTGGCAACTCAACAAATACATTAGAAAAAAAAAAGATGGGGATAAGCCTTGCATATAAAGCGCTCGATAAAATGCTTCAAAGATGTGCATAAAGATGAGCTACGCACGGAGTCGTTTACAAGAAAACAACAAAAAGAAGATGCACTCATGCTTCTTATGTGAATAAGTCAAAATTTTCATCTATGCCAAAGGAAAACCAATGTAATAGCATAAAAGAGTCATTACTCTTTGACCGATCTTTGTTTCTCGATTTGTCAATCACTAACCGGCGACCACCGGTAATAGCATCACCATCTTCGCCATTTGTCATCTTCAGCATTGGCGACCCAACGAGCTAGCATCGCTACTCCAAGGAGAAACAAAAACCATAGCACCACCAATGATTCGTATCCACTCTGATCTCGTGATGTAAAGGACAAATTCGACAAGGTATCAACAAAACCTCCACCGGTCTCTGTCCGCTTCCTCTTCACCACGAAGCGCCCCCAACCTCCGTCATCTTCATTGGATCAAACCATTGTCGCCAGAGGAGTTCACAGCTTCAATCCCTGTCACAATTGACATATTCCTATGGGGAACTAGCAAATCAAGCGCCTCCAACCACCAAAGAAGCAGTGCCCCCCCCCCCCCTCGGTAAGCCGAAGAACCTCTTATCACCGGTCACAATTGTTCTTCCTCCCTTTTTGGGCATCTCCTTCGTCAATCGGGTGGATTGGAGGAGGGTGGATGCAAAACTTTTTCTCAAAAATCAAACCAATCTAAAGAATAGGGGTGGGCCCATAAGTGGTACCGAGGGTACCAATTCACCTCACAAGGAAAATGACTTGGGCTATCTGCAAGATTATTGGGCTTTCATTTAATCATGCTCCCTTGGGTTTCAACCAAATTGCATTTGATTTTATCGAACTAGTTCAACAATAAAAGCCCAATCTTTGCAAGAACAAACTAGTCGATAAGTCATTTAACACTCGCGCAAGCTCCGCTCAACAAAATACGCTTTTCGAATGCGTATTGCGGTCCGGAATCACTCGACATTCAAAATAAAAAGAGGTGGGAGAGCGGTGTACTACTGCTACTCATGAAGCATTTCAAAAGAACCCCGAAATAAAATCGATTAGTTTATGATTTAAAGAAAGTATACTAACTCACAAATTTGATAATGTTGTCTTTTTAGATAATTGCTCCAGTGTCGCGACACTTAGAGTGCGCCAATAGCAACCTCACAGAGCAAAGCTCGGTCTGTAAAGCATTTATAGGGGACTTGTGAAGTGTGCGCCACTGACCAGTCACTCAAAGTTCCCATTCAACGGTCATAGAAATATAACTCCCCACCCGGTATTGGTTGCGGGTCTCGTCCCCCTCACCGGGGCGCGTGCGTGACGCTCAGCGCGTCTGTTTCTATTAACAACTTTCAACTGTGACTGGAATGCAGAATCACGAACCAAGTACGTTGCATCTATTTACAGACTTTGGATCTCAACATAACAACCGCGCCAAATAATAGTCTCAGAGACTGTATGGTGAGGTTACCCTTCTTAGCTACCCCGACCCGACATTTTATCGACATCAATGTCGCGTAACACTCTTTAGCAACCTCGCTTTGCACAACATTGCCAGCAACAGTTACACTGTATCACATCGACTAGATCACTCCTTTCAATGAAGGAGTATCAAGCCAGGTCAATCTGCATAAGCAATGCTTACTCATCTCACAACCTTACGGCTCTTGTGGAAGAGGTTTGATTATTCTTTTTATTCTTTGATGCATTGGTGCTTTGTCTAGTCTGATCCGATTGTCAGCAATCCAATCACATCGAACTAGGGTGACTTGATGATACACGGTTTATATGACTGAGTCCAGTCCAATGTCATTGGTTGCGTACCAATAACATCGGATTGGGGGGACTTTATGATATATGATCCATTAGCATGGCCTAGACAGCTCTGGTGCGCTACCCTAGCCTGACACTCCCTTGTCAGCCTTGCCTGGCTCTCCTTTTCCAGCCTTCCTGGTACGTGCCAGCCATCCTTGCCTAGTGCGCGCCCGCCGGCCTTGCCCGATGCCTCCGGTCGGCTTTGCCCAACTCTTTGCTAGTTGGGCCTGAATTGGGCTAGCTAAAGGCCTAACCTAATTATCCACTATAAATAGAATAGTACATCCTCCATGGAGAGGAATTTCCCCCAGTGGCTCAACCACCACCATATCTTTCCCTTTGGCTCAACCGCCACCCTAGATTCAGGTCGGGTGGTTCCGCCGCCACCCTCTATACACCATCCCAAGCACCAAGATGGTTCTCTCTAGCTAAGGATAACCATTGCAGATCTACCAAGTGATCTTGATCATCGGAGCCTGCTCCCTGGACACAATCCTAACCTCTTCGTTATAAGTCGGATTACAACGTTCCTTATATCTCCGGAATCCTTGTCACGGCTACTTCAACTTTCTTCAAAGATATTGGGTTTATTTATTATTTTATTTTTTACGCGTATTATTGTATCGTTATAAACACGTATATTGCACACAAATCATATAATACTCAAATAATCCTTCTTCATTACATAAAACAGGTTACAATTGTTGACCCTAACTATTACACCAATACACCACCAAAAGCTCAAGAAAACATAGATGGGCTATGGTTTCGTTTAAATAGAGTGGAGGCTGAAGAAGATACCATAGATTAGGAGATAAGGTCCTTAAATATGGAGAACCCTAAAATTTTGTGTGTTTGGGCTGCAATCACTCTCATGTAGGGATTCAAATTGGACTCGTGGATTTAGGTACCCATGGGGACCCGACCCTGACGGGTCGGGGATTCCCCGTATTGATGGGTAGCGGAGCAGGGATGGATATTATATTACTTACCCGAAGTGGGGACGGGGCAGGTACGGGTATGGCAGTATCCACCTGTATAATACCCGAATATATATATATATATATATATATATATATATATATATATATATATATATATATATATATATATATATATATATATATATATATATAGTTACATACCCCTGAAGAGAAGGATATGAGCTCAAAAAAGCCTCTTCCGCGATACAACAAAGGCTCTATTCGGTGTGAGTTAGTGTTCAGTATGGAGGTACCTCTTCACTAAGGCTCAACACTAGTTCCTTAAGTAGATTAGGGAAAAGAACTCAGAGAATTGAGTATTTATCCATTTTATTTCTTTTTAATGCGGTAAATTCGGTCACATATCCGAGTCATATATATATATATATATATATATATATATATATATATATATATATATATATATATATATATATATATATATATATAAAGGGTGACCTTTTTGTTTTTATATTATACGGTTGATGTGGGATGAAGTTATAAAGTCTCACTCCCTTTTTTAAATCTTTATGTCATTTTTTACTTTAATTCCAACATCAATTTTTTTCCACCAAACATTAATATGATTTTGGCATTGTATATCTTGTTCAATCACAATGATTTCACTTTCTATTTATTTAGTATTTTTTCCACCAAACATACTTATTTCTTATTTAATAGTTAGCGACAGCTTGAGTTAATATTTATTTTATATTTATTGTATATTATAGTTTCAGTGAAATAAATAAAAACTAAAATGTGTGTTTTCATAATATTTAATATTATAAACAAATAAAGACTAAAATTAATCCACAAATTTCCACAATCCCATATTTGAATTTATAATGTTCCAAAAATTAGTTGCATTCTTTAATGTGTGTCTAGCTCGTCTATTAATTATATGGAACAAACTTAAATGAACTAATTTAGCAATTTGATTACTAGTCTCAACTCATACAAGTCGTTTGTTATACGTTTGAAGTCTTATCTTTATTCAAAAAAAATTGAGTTAAAAAGGTAATGGATACTTTTCCCACATCGTGTGAATAGATAAGTGAAATGAGGGAGATATAAGTATGTCAGATAGAGTACTCACAGTGATTGATAGTTGTATTTGTATTTTAATCCCACGGTGATTGAGCTATTGAGTTGATCAATGGCTTAGTCTTGAGCCATAAGAACGGCTACCCGTTAGGTTACTCGTACCTGGTTGTTTTTTTTACCTGAACCCGTAGAGGATTAGGCGGGTCGGGGCGGGGATGAGTATGGGAAGTGAAGTTCGGGTACGGGTATGGAGGTTGTAGTCCCCGTGAATATTCGTTCCCGTTTGCATCCCTACTCTCACGTCATGACACCCTAAGTGTCACGTCGTGATATCAGTTGGATATGTGCTTCATTTATTCACTTGTCACATCGTGACCTCCCTATGCTGAGATCGTGACACTCGGTTTTACCCAAAAACCATTTCTTTGACTCCTTAATTCCCTAAACGGATGTGTTCTGGAAACTAGGTGTTAAAATTCTCCCCCATTTAAATTAGATTTCATCCTTGAAATCAGTTCTCGCTTCCACTCTCAATGTAACTCATTGTTGGTCCTTCAAACCTGATTCCTTCAACACCAACTAAGGTGCTGTTTGTTTTTTGGAAAAAAACCTCTTCAAACCTCTTACTGCTGCGTGGCGCAGCACACGCGCAGCACTTTTCATCTCGCAGCTGTTTGTTTTTTAGAAGTCTTCTGAGTCAAAAACCTCTGCGTAGGCTCTGTTTGGCGCAGCACTTGTGCTGTCTCTTCTAACTTCTTCCAACCTCTTCTTCTTCTTTTTTTATTGCTGAAATTTTGATTATATGTTATTAAAATTTTGTTTCACATTTTTTTCCGTTTTTTTTTCCGTTTATTCTTATTGAATTTATTTTTCATTTTTTTTTATATTCAATAATGATAATTTCTTGATGAGATATAATTATTTTTTACTAAAATATCTTTATTTTTTGTTGAAATATCATTCTTTTTTACTGAAATATCATTAATTTTTACCGAAATGTTATTCATTATTAAATTTTACGTATTAAAAAGCTATTTTCGGTTTATAAAATTAATTTATTTTAATTTTTTAATATCTGCAACAGTATGCAGATGTTAAAAAAACAAACACGCTTCTTATTATAGTCTGCAGACGTTTGGTCCACCTCTTCTACTGCAGAGGGTTGCAGAGGTGGTCCGCAGACTCCATGAATTTTTGCTTCAGAAAATCAAACAGCACCTAAGATTGCTTGAATGTCGGTACTTATAACCACCGATATACAGGTTCCAAAACCGGGCTCATAAGCCAATTCGAGCAGAGACTCCGAGACATGAATCACCTCCAATGCAGCATCACTTAAACAGTCGACTAACTCCTAACAATTCTACCAACCTTAAACTTCTCAAAAAACCATGTGTCCTGAAGAGAATGTCTTCACACACATCCTTAAACCATGACGAAAGAACCATCTTCCTTATCCAAAACCTACAGATCCCGAAGTCTTATACAACCTTTTAGTAGACAGAGCTACCCTATTTGTCACCTATGATGACTAATACTCGCAACCTAACCAAACCAATTCCTCCAAACCTTGCATTGCCCATTGAAAAGCCAAAGAAGGAAAACACCTCTCATGGTATAGAATACAACCTCGCATGTCGGCGCACTGGCGAAAATTCTAGCAACGCCCAACAGATGAGACTAACCATACTTTACGTCAACCATGCTTACTGAACCCTGCAGATTCTATCGGTCTAAGACTTCTCGGCCAGTCGCTACCCTACGAAAGATGGAGCATGGAACTCACGGTTGACCGTCTTCATCGCTAACCATGCATAAAATGCACCAACGAAACAAAAGCTATCGATCACATAACTATGCCATACTCCTACTTATACACTAACATAACTCGAGCTTACCCTGATCTACCAACCACTAACAACATTTGGGTCTATCCCCAATCCACTAACCAATAATGGAACTCCGGCTTACCCCCGATCTACTAACCAACAATAACACTCGGTCTTATCCCCAATCCACAATCCAATAATAGCGCTCTGGCTTACTCCTGATCCACAATCCAATAACAACACTCGCAGCCTATCATAGCACACATCGAACCAGCAAGGCTTTACTAACCCTACCAAGCCTTTGGGTTGTGTCTTAAACTTCCATGCCCCAATCCAACAAGAGCAGACAAGGAATCTCTCCACACAACCCTCAACCTAGACTCCTAACATCGTAGATTCTAACGCAAGGACGCCCTACATATTACTAATACCACCAAAACTAAGATTATTTCAAAAGGAAATTCAACAACTGGTGATGACCCTGCTGCGACAATCATAAGATTGAACAACTTCGTGCGAAAATATTGAACTGGAGAGATCTGGCTAAGAACTGAACTTAGCACAAGGTCTTCCTATTGGGAGGCATCCACTCTCCCCCACTTGGAACATGCTACACTCTGACAGCTTCAACAATCCTTCAAATCCCAGACCAACATGAACTCTATTACTTGATCCCCACCCCTAACATCCATATACACAGGAGAATCTGAATCCACATATGACATTCGTAATTTCCAACATGCATGCAAAAACTTCAAGGACAATAATCAATCCATTCATAAATAGGTGATCAAAATAAAAACGGACTAATTAAAAAAATTCATTCAACCGATCATCCAAGATTCCAACTGAACTTCAGAACATAAACAGATAATACAAATGATACCAACAATGTCGCAACCAGCTCAAACAAAGAACTGATATCTCAACCCGAGTTGAAGGAAAGTGGGTTGTGTTGTTGGTTCATCAGAGTTAAAGGACTAAAAAAAGAAGAGATTGTGAAGACGTAGATGTCACTAAAGATGGAAATGAAATAGAAGTTGAGGAGGATGAGAGATGGGATGATGACTAGTGGGACCCAGATTAAATTTCTCAAATGTGGTTTTAGGTTTAGGGTGAGGAGATACATATATATGGGTTCTATGAATTTTTTAAAATATATAATAAATAAATACATAAATAAGAAAATTATTTAAAAAATAAATTAATAAGGACATAGTAGTCTTTTTAGATAAGACAGTAACCAAGCACACAACAAAAATAAACAGTAGGGATCATCCGAGTTACAAAAATAAGTTAGGGACCACACACACAAATTCTCCCAAAACACAAGGACCATTCGTGTAATTTGCTCTTACTTTTGAACTATTTTTTGTGTACACATCTAGGTAACAAACTTGTTGAAAGTGTTCACATATGACCATTATGATCGGATGTAACCTGCTACAGCTAGTCATAATGGTCATACGTGAACACTTCCAACAAGTTCGTAACTTAGATGTATACTAAAAAAAAGTTATTTAGATGTGAACAAACCGCAAAGTCATATTTCATTTTTGTAACACCATGTTTGTGGAAGAAACGATCATCAGCCTTGTAAATTTGTAATATGATTCATCAACCGGAATTACAAGCAATTAGTTTTTACATGAAAAACTGATTTTATATATATATATATATATATATATATATATATATATATATATATATATATATATATATATATATATATAATAAACTAATTTTTTTTAAGAAAAAACAAAGGAAGTCATGGTTAAAGTATTTATTGTTTTAAGCAAAAAGTAAAAAGAAAAAAGAAAAAAAAATGATCTTCAATAGAGAAAACAAATTAATATATTATAGCTATAAATTTTATATATTTGAATTGTCATAATATTTTTTATGAAATCGTTCATAGAAAGTTCTTGATTTTTTTCCCTTTGGAGGATTTTTAAAAACTCACAAACAAGGACAATTTTCCAGTATTTTTTTTAACTGGGGATTGTGGTGGATTTAAAATCCAAATCCTTGTAAAATTTTCAATCCGAACTACTTATTAATTTTTATTAAAGGATCTCAAATATTTGAAAATGTATCATTCCTCTACGAGGTTCAAATCTCGTGAAAGATAAATATATAAATGTGTTAACTGTTTTTAAAAAATAGTTATAATAAATAAAATCCCTAATTAATTGAGTTCCAATACCACTATTACACCACAAACGTCGTCGTTGCTGCCGCCACCACCACCACTACTATTATTATTATTATTATTATTATTATTATTTTGAATCGTAAGCATTTTTGTTTTAGATGGTATCAAATGAGTTTGTGTAGTCTATAATTCTGAAAACACACATTTAGAATAGCCAAGTATCTCGGCCAAGTGACAATCGGGTTACTAAACTTTCACTAAACATTTAATATGAAACATGTGATTTAACGGTGAAAGGGCTTACAATAAAATCACTCGAAAATAGTTGAACCATATTGTATTCCTATAGGGGATATATTGTATCAGGTCGAGGTGCACAAACAGGTTTTTATTTTTTATTTTTTGGAAACATGATCGGTTTGAGTCAACAAAGTCAAAACCAATTTAAGCTCCAGTTCAAACTGAAAATTAACCGAATCTATACAAACCATACTAAAAAAAACCACCAAATAGTTGAGGCTTTTTTTGCCTTTCCCACTTTGTGTCTTTGTTCTCGGTAATTGGGCTGGCATCAGTTTTTCTTATTTGTTGTTTTGTGTCAACCCAAACAGAAATGACAGGAGAATAGCTTAAAGAAGAAAAAAAAATACACTTTGTTCTGTATGTTGCACCTATTTTTGCAAACTGGTGATAGGAAGTGAGGCTGAAGTTTGACAGTAAGAGATTGGAAGAAATCTTCATAAAATCATTCCTTTTGTACCATACCCGCTGCAAGCTTATCAATCTTTGTCCTGCATATACTAAAACCAAACTACATTTCCATTTTCCAATGCCTATGGTTGACTTCATTACCAGTGAACAAAAAAACAACCAAAAACCTCCATTGCTTGTGAACTCTCAGGCTTTACATACATACATACTTAGCTATATTAACTTCCATTGCTGTAAGTTTACGCAAAAGAAAAGTATATTTCTCATGTTGCTTACGTAATTCTGTTAAACCACTTACTTTTGTATATTAACCTCCATGTTGCATACTTCTGTCTTCTGTCATAAAAAAATATATTAACCTCCATCTTGCTTACGATATTTATGCATCAAAACATGTTTTTGTCAAATCAGTTTCAATTTAAAAACCAGCTTCGGATCATGAACCAGTTTTTCTTTTTTTCTTTTGCCCACTTCTACCTACTGGGTTCAACTCTTAGGTGACCATAGGTCTCCCTTTAGAAATGATTTGCCATGTCCACATGATGTGCTTGGTATTTTTAGCCCAAGGTTTTCCCTTGGTCAACAAAGAGGGCCCATGGAATGTTTTCCCATTGATATCTATATAAGAGCATCTAATGGGTTTCAATTACATCACTTATATAAACTTTAACCAGATTAAAGAGTTGTTTGGTAAATCAACTGATTGGTTCAAATCTCTTAATGGTTAAGAGAAGGTAAGATTGCTTAACCATTCAGTGGCAGTTCCAAGGCTTTTAATTCGTTCAAAGGTCATTCAGAGGCTAAACCATGAACCAAACACACCAATTAAAATGTGTCTTCTAAATGGTTCCATACAAAGGTTACCAAACAGCTCTCAACTCTTAGTTGGCATCCACATCCACTATGGCTTATAGTTAGCATAAGAGACGGAAAGCAAAAACCAATCAATCAATCAATCGTTCATTCTTAGTTTTGTGAAATGTCCAACAAACACTAAGTGTAGTGTATAGTTGCTAACACAAATTCCAAAATGCTAGACCTAATTTGTTATGTTATGTGCATGACAGAAGAGAAAAGGGTATTATGATTATGGGAATTTATTTAGAAATTATCCTTGGCTTCTCGGATGACTCCCAAGGCCTCTGCATCAGTTGCATCCACTGGAATTTTCAACGCACTGCGTATTGCTTGACTTGAAGTACGCAAGAAAGGATTGCATAGCTTTTCCTTCTTTAACGTGGTTGGAACCTGATCCACAAAACCAATCATCGTCACAGATGCTTAATCTACTTTCAAAATTCTTAAGAGAGTAATGTTGTAATAAGAAGAAGCATGGAGGATTGGAATATAATCCCCTCACATGATACAACAAACAATTACTTTTAAGAGTAAAAACTATTTTAGCAAAATACAGTTTTACACAATCCAAAGAAGCAACAAAAAAGAAGTAGAAAACATTCACATATGTAAAAAAAAAAAAAAAGCTATATAAAGTATGTTAATATTGTGGATGTAGAATATAAGTATACTGCAACTATTAGTAGTGAGATTAAAGTACGTTGCTATTGTGGATAAAAAAACATAAATCAAAATAACATTACCGTGGGCAAGTGTTTTTTCCCGAGATTGGCTATGTTGGCTGCATATGATTGTAGCTCCAAATTCCCAGGCTCGACAGCTAATGCAAACTTTGAATTACTCTGTATATACAAAATTCTAACTGTTAATTAAATAAACTCACATGCTTCATAAATGGTGCACATGATTTTTAAAAAATAGCACATACTTTCTTTCTTTTGGTGATTATAACTCCCTATTTGTTTTTTACTATTATAGCATTATACTTTGAGAAATCTATCCATTCTAGCAATTTTCATTGCTAGAATTGGGTAGGTTTTTCAAAGTACAATGCTATAATTAGGTAGATATTTCAACGTAGATTGCCTTAATAAGAAAAAAAAACCACCTAAAAAGTACAATGTTGTAATTAGTAGAAACACATGAAAGTAGGTTGCTATTTCTTGTGTTTAGGTCTAAAAGAAAACATGACTTACCAATGTATATTCATGACCGAAGTATATATTTGTGTCTTCTGGCAACAATGTTAGCTTTTCTAGGGATGAATGCATCTGATACACAAAAAACAAAACAGAGCAACTTTTAACAGTTATGTTATGAAATGCAGTTGTATGAAGGCTAAAAAAGGGAAACTAAATAAATCCTAAGTATGGTGTCTAAATAACAATATTGAACTCTAAGAAACATATATCTAATATGTTTATGCAAAAGCTTACCAAAAGTGAGATTTAGAAGCAGTGAATTAAAAGTAAAATATGTAGTCTGAATACCTGTTCAGGTGTTCCTTCGAATAGTTTGCCACATGATAAGCTGAATAAAGTGTCTCCAGTGAAAATTACACGAGAGGCTGGAAAATAGAAGCTAATATGGCCTGCAGCCAAACCAAACAAACCAAGAATTAACAATTTGTTACTTACACCTATTATCCTTTCTTTTTCTTTTTTGAGAAAGAGTAAATTACACGAATGGTCCCTATGGTTTAGGGTAATTTACGCGTTTGGTCCCTAACTTAACTTTTTTAACTCGGAAGGCCTCTATTGTTTGTTTTTGTTACGCGTTTGGTCCCTGTCTTACCTAAAAATACTATTTTCCCTTTGATTTTTTTAATTTATTTAAATAAACACACCCCTAACCCCACCCTCTCACCTTACCTTACCTACCCCACCATTTTTCCCTATTTAAATAATAGTCTTTTTAGGTAAAACAAGGACCAAACGCGTAATAAAAACAAACAATAGGGACCAAACGCGTAACAAAAGCAAATAATAGGGACCTTCCGAGTTAAAAAATTAAGTTAGGGACCAAACGTGCAAATTACCCCAAACCATAGGGACCATTCGTGTAATTTACTCTTTGAGAAAATAAATTTGTTACCTTGTACAATAATCCTAATTTTAACCACATACAAATCTATTACTATTTAGTATTTACTACAACCAGCAACATATAAAAACTATGTTTAAATTTCTGTATCCAAATAAACAACATAGCAAATTGAGGATGACGAGGGCATTCACGCCTTTTTTGCATATTAGATAGACCCATGACAAAAAAATAAAATAAAATAAAAAATCACCCCAAAGATTACTAAGGCTGTTTGTGTTACAAGATTTGGAGTCCACGAATGGTCCCTATGGTTTAGGGTAATTTGCACGTTTGGTCCCTAACTTATTTTTTTAACTCAAAAAGTCCCTACTGTTTGTTTTTGTTACACGCTTGGTCCCTGTCTTACCTAAAAAACTATTTTGCCCTTGATTTTTTAATTTATTTAAATAAACACACCCCCAACCCCACCCCCTCACCTACCTTACCTACCCCAACATTTTTCCCTATTTAAATAATAGTCTTTTTAGGTAAGACAGGGACCAAGTGTGTAACAAAAACAAACAGTAGTGACCAAACGCGTAACAAAAACAAAAGTAGGGACTTTCCGAGTTAAAAAGATAAGTTAGGGACCAAGCATGCAAATTAACCCAAACAATAGGCACCATTCATGTAATTTACTCCAATTTTTATTAAGAACGAGGAGGGCATTCACGTCTTTTTAGAAAATTGTACTTTGTATTTAGATTTTGGATGCCTTTGCTATAATCAGGTAGATTTGTATCAAAGATGAAGAGGGTATTCATGTCTTTTTACAGACAATCTGGCAATCAATTAAGTAGCAAAGTAATAGAAAAACCTTTGGTGTGGCCAGGGGTTGCAATCACATGCACCTCATGCCCAGCAAACATCCATGTGTCACCATCATTCAAGCTGATATCAATTCCAGGTATTCTATCCTTGTCTATATTGGATCCAATTACCTGAAAGATCAAAGATTGCAAACATATTATAAGTAATACAGAGATGATATTAAAATAACTATATGATTTAAAAAAAAAAAAAAAGAATTAATCACCTAAACATTACCTTTGCCCCATACCTCGCTTTCAAATCCATATTCCCACCAGTGTGATCATAATGATGATGAGTATTTAAAATGTAGGTGAGATTTCGATTGTTCTTGCTCAAGGCATCAATTATTGGTAGAGATTCTGAAGGATCAACAACTCCAACTGTTCCAGTATCTAAATCATGCAAAAGATATGCATAATTGTCCTTCAGACATGGTACCTATTATAAGGTCACACACAAAAAAAACTTCAAATAAATATATACAATTATTGAAGAAGGAATGGAAATATAGAATGGAGAGGGTAATGAAAGAAACAAAGGTAATGGAATGAGTCATTACATTCCATTATCACGTGTGGTTGGCTTGTAGGAATGGAGTGAATTTTCATATAAAGTTTTTCATTATATGTGTATTTTTAAGTTTTAATTTTTAACTACACTTTATATACTGTTTAGTTATAATAAACGGATTTTTTCTTTACAAAAATAAAAAATTAAACATCGTGAAAGGTAACTGAAACCCAAATACAGCAAAAAAGTAGATATTCTTTTGTGAAGTGAAAAGTGAAAACTCACCAATTCAATTTGTAAAGATGTAGACATGTTGGAAATGCTACACAGATGAGAAACACCAAGAGATCGACTCACGCCTCTCAATGTTTTGAAAGGAAATGAAAAGAGCTGCATAAACCCATACATAAGGTTTTTCCTAAGGCATAGTTGCCTTATACCAGGCCATACACAGACCATTCTTCTCGCCTATCACAACACAAAACAATCAATAAGCTTACAAAATAAAACTTTTAACAAAACACAATGTGTATATGAATTCATTAATGCTAAGGCATCCATGATCTATCCATTCTATGGTTTCTATCATATTATTGGGATAATGTAACTACTTTCTGGTATTCCCTCTTTTGATAACTAAAACAAAAGGCAAAAATAACTTACCTTCTTTTCCCAAACATTATCCTGAAGAGGCATAGTTCCTAAGTTGGTTGATTCAGCTTTTTTCCAGTTTTGACAAATTCTTCCTGAACTTTCCCCTAGCTTTTCTATATGATTACTTTCTCCTTTCATCTTTTCCCCTCTCGTAGATTCTTTCAGAGTGATTCACAGACAATGTTACATCAGAGTAGCTACTTGCCAAAATTAGATCAACAAACACCCTAAACCCTAACGCTAGAACAGTTTTATTTGATATATGCATATGAAAATTTTATTTAAAACAACATATGCAGTTGAAATTTACGTAGCAGCTTTAGAGTTTAGAACATCGCGTGTAGGATATGCATTCCATTTAAATTCCCAAAAATATTCTTCCATAACAATGAATCGGTAATTTATAGAATCACAATCTCAAGTACGCATGACCTAAAGATATATTCCGCATTTAATATCCTAAATCCAATTCCCAATGGCGATGATGAAGTCGATTAAATAGACAACATATATGTATAAAGCGCAACTGAAATCTGACACTGCGAACATCTATAATCTTATACTTTACTAAGCGATAAACAACAATCCGAAAAAATCAGAGAATGAATTTGGAATCTTGAAAGACGTGAGAGTATATACGATATTAACTAAGAAAATAAATGAAAAAAGGTGAGGATAAATGAAAGAAACCTCGGAAGAAGGGAGAGCAGCCATGGCAGAAGGTACTAGTGATCTACAGAGCATTTGCATTTTTTTTTGTGCGAATTTTGCTTTTGTAATCAAGCACTACCCCAAGGCGAACAGAAAGAAACGGTGAACAACAGACGGGTATGGGTTAACATTACATAGAGTGCTTCGACACCACACCATCCACGCGTTTTCTTTTCACTTTTAATTTAACTTTTTTTATTATGACAGCATAACCTTTTCTATTTTTAAATTAGATAAATATAGCCTATGTATTTTAATCACTGGTGGTAGTTGAACCAATAGAGTTATAATATACTTCTCGTTTTCATGTCTTCGTATCTTTTTATATAATATGTTTATTATTATTATATAGTTAACTTATTTTTATATTCAGTTAACAATTATGAAAAACATTACTAGCGTTTGTTATGAACCATAAAAGTTATTCAAATATTTTTTTTTCGAACGGCAAAAGTTATTCAAATATTTATCATACTTAATACAACTATCCTAAATATTATTTTTCAGTTATAAAAAAGACAACAAAAAAATTATTTTTATTTAACGAGACGCCGGTCTAAGTCTAACTCATCAAGTTTGAATTGAATAGTGGATTTTATTGTTACATTGTTCTAAGTTTTAGTTTTAACTACTAAAATAATTGTACCAATCGCAAAGGAGCGTTACGTCTTGTGAATCATTTGAGCACTGGTATTTTCCCAAAGACTTCAAGTGCACGCTTGCGAACGATTGTTGTGAAATCAATAATGTCTCACGAATAGTTGTCAATAAAAGACTGTAAGTTGTTCACTCGTTTTTCATATAAACATGAATTCATCTAAGTTAGTTCCAATAACGTCTAAAGATGGTATTTGACACGAAATATTGATATTTCATTATGTATCTAAAACGATGACAAGTGCTGAAGAAAACACTTGAAAAGGGAATTGGAAAAGATTTGGATACTTAATGAAACGTTATCTTAAAAGAGCCAAAAGAAAAATGTGGAATGAGTAATGGTACTAAGAAAATAATTAAAATGGCAAAAAAATAGATTGGAGATGTTGATAAAAAGGTTGACATGCTTATGCGCTATGAATATTTCATTAGAATTAGAGAAAGTTTTATTGATCATGAAAAAACAATGTATCTGTTACAATTTTCAAAGGTGTAATCGGAAATAACGTTTGTTGTTGTAACATCCAAAAATACGATCCAAAAATTTTTGTTTTAATAATACTAATAATCACATCATCAAGAACATACAACAAAAACTGTGGAACAAGTATCCCAAAAGATCAGAACAAATGTAACATAACAACTGTATCAAAACATATCACAGTTTCCGATGAAAACTCCCAGGATTTAAAAAAAAAAAAAAAAAAAAAAAAAAAAAAAAAACTGAAGTTGTGGTGTGTGCGATGCTATCATCCCGAGCTCTTCCCCTTACTAGCGAAAGTACCTGAAACCAAAAACTGAAACTGTAAGCACAAAGCTTAGTGAGCTCCCTCAAACTACCACATACCATAAAATGACATATAAGCAAATATTGGGCCTCGTCCACTGCATCGGGCCCCGCCCGACATCGAACCGAAGTCCGGGACTAGCTTGGGCCCCGCCCGGCATCGGACCGAGGTCCGGAACTAGCTTGGGCGCCGCCCACTACATCGGGCCCTGCCCCACATCGGACTGAGGTTCGGAACTAGCTTAGGCCCCGCCCACTACATCGAGCCCTGCCCGACATCAAACGAAGTCTGGAACATATAGCACATAACATAACCGAACATAACATGCATGAATCACGAAGACAACAAGCATACATATCAACTTCTCGGGACCCTCCCGGTATCGGACCTAAGTCCGGAACTACTATCTGAACGGGTCGGCATTGAGGTCGTAGACCCGTTGTTACTGGAAGGAAACTCACCTCGTAACTCTAACTGCTGAGATGCTAAATCCGAAGCTGGATGACTGCTACTCCGAAATTCCCCGGCTACAATTTCCATAAAACTAAATCAGATACCGATAACTGAACTGAGGGTATAATAACCATTTTACCCCTGATAAAAGTCAAAGTCCCTAGTCAAGATCAACAGTCCATGTTGACCTTAACTCGCCGAGTACCCGAGGCTAGTCGCCGAGTTCCTTGAAACTCCTTCCCACTCGCCGAGTCACCGAGGTGACTCGCTGAGTTCTTATGATTTTTGATCCAAACCTTAAGGCTACTCGTCGGGTTTCCTTCTAGCAACACGACGGATACACACGCATTCATAACTTGGGGAAAACTCATCCGACTCGCCGAGTTGTTCATACAACTCGTCGAGTCTATGGCAACCTTCATCGGACTCGTCGAGTTGCTTATCCTACTTGTCGAGTCCACGGCTATCTTCATATGACTCACCGAGTCAACCTTGCAACTCGCCGAGTCCATTCAGTCCTTTTTTCCATACAGACTTGTTTTGAGCCATGCAGCGGCTCCAAATTACAGATCCAAGCTTCTAGGGCATGCTTTTCACGTGAAGTTGCAAACTTTACGTGCATGCATGGCTATAAAGGCTCTAAATGCCTATTTTAAGTTCTTCATGGAGGTTCATGCTCAAGAGGGACCTCGATCATGACCAAGACCGCAACTTTATGCTTCTAGAATCCAAGGATGGTCCATATCTGAAGTTACAACTTCAGATCTAGCCCATAGCTCATCTTATCAACTTAACATTCCATAAGAGAAACCCTATAACTCAACCAACATAAGAGATTTACAAGGAAATGGTGATTTGGGTACCACTAGAAGATGATAACTGAGATAAGTGTTGATTCCCACACTCTACTTGCTCCAATCTCCTTCTCCTCCAAGCCTTCTCCCTCCAAAGATCCTCTTTTCAAGCTTCAACACACAAAGGGCACACACACACACGGATTAGGTCTCACAAGAGCTCTATAGAACTGTAAAGAGGCCCAAATGAGGTTGAGGTTCCTTTAAATTGGGTGTAAAGTCCCGAGATTTAGGGTTTCATCTGCCAGCTCCTACTCGTCGAGTCCCAATATGGACTCATCGAGTAGGCCTTAACCCAAGAAATCTTATTTAAACCATACCTGAGGATCGGGGCGTTACAGTTTTTAACTAATGTAACACCTACTACAAAAATTATAAAAATTATTGCTCTACATAGCAATTGCAAATGTACTCAAATCACTATTTACGGTGTTCCCATATAATTTTAGCCAAACACATATTATAATCATAATATTTTTTATTTATATATTCTTTTCCATCTAACTTTATTGTCACTCTTGTAGCACTACTTAACGCCTCTAACCACATAAACAAAGACATTGCATCACGAATGCTACATTGTTATCGTAGATTGGTGAGAAAATTAATCTCAAATTGTAGGCTAGTAGGTGAAACACCTCTTGTTGTGGTAGTTTAAAATATCTTTTAAAATCATTGTATTTTAAATTAAAAAAGTTTTCAAAGTTATTAAAAAAAACGTCCCAAAGTCCCAAACAAGTTAATTTGTTAAAAGCACAAGGTAATATCAACTAATTTCAAAACATTGTTCGAATGTTACCACAAAATTTGTGTCCTTCAAGATATATTTGATACCTTCTAACAACAATTTTTTTAGTGATAATACATGATATTGACTTATAAATAGTAAGTAATTATGAAAATTATTACCACTCAAGTCAAACCTTTAAAATCAATACAAAATAATCTAAGTCTCTAAAGCATTAATAATACAACGTCTTGGTCCATATGACCCAAAATTCAAAGTCAAAGGTTGCATAACCTATATTTCAAAGTCAAATGTTTAGTAACACGTACTCTAAAGCCAAAAGGTATATAACATATATTTCAAAATCAAGGGTTTAATAACACATACTCCAAAGTCAAAAGGATTAATAACCCATAATAATATATACATCAAAATCATAAAGCCAAAAATGTTAGCTAGACCATATAATTATCAATAACTCGACGGTTTTAAAGGGCATAATTTTACAAACATATAACAAGGAATACACATTTATCCCAAACTCAATAGTTCAAACTCTCAAATATAATGATGGTTAAATGATCAGGACTCATGATCAATGAACGCAAAGCACAACCCTCAAGTTTTGTCCATTCTACAAATCTATATATCATGAACCATCACACTAGCCACATAAGGGGTAGCTAGTGTAACACTTATTTCCCAATATCTAATATGTACTTCTATCAATACTTCGAGTTTATGGATTGGTATGTCTCGAGCTACGACCTTGGTGTTGGTTGTTGCACAACCTTTTAATGATGTCACGAAGAAACTAGTGTTATGTGCAACGTGACCCTGTTGTTAAGTGAAACCCTAATTCCTGGTCTTTGGGCCCTATTTAAAGGCACTAACTCTCAGGTAGCGTTTGGTTCGCATAACGTTTCTAAAGGAATTGGAATTTGTTAAGGAATTTAAATCTATCAGGAATTGTAATCCAATGTCATATTTTATTTGGTTGCAAGGAATAGGATTCGAATCCAATTTTGTATTACTTTGTTTAGTAGGAAATTGAATTAGAATAATGTAAAATAAAAAAAACTTTATTCTTGTATTTTTCTTTAAATTTACTTTGTTTTATAATCATATGTAAATATACATTATATAAATAATAAAAATAGCAAATTATGGTGTTCGTCGTGGCAACATCAACGTTGGTGACAAGTAGTGGTGATGGTGGCGGTGGTGATGCTTGTGGTGGCGATGGTGGTTAGTGGTAGCGATGATGGTAGTGGTTGTAGTGGTAAGTGGTGGTGGTTGTAGCGGTAGGTGGTGGTAGCAGTGGTGGTGACGACATAGTGGCGGTGGTGGCAACGATGGGTGGTGGTGATAGTGGCAGTAGGTGGTGGTGCGCGATAGTGGTAATAGCGGTGGGTAGTAGTGGGTAGTGGTAATGGGTGGTTGTGGCAAAGATGGTGGTGGTGGTGGTGGTGTATGTGTTAGAGTTAAAGGTGGTGGTTATGACATAGGTAGTGGTTGGTGATGGCGGTGGTGGTGGGTGTGGTGGGAGTGGTGGTGGTGGTAGAGATGGTAATGGCAGTGGCGATGGTAGCAGTGGTGGCGATGAGTGAGTGGCTAAGATAGTGGTGATGGGTGGTGGTGCAGGTAGTGGATAGTGGTGGTGGTGGTAGTAGAGGTGTTGGTGGGTGGTGGTGGAGGTGTTGGCGAGTGGTGGCAGAGAGTTTTCATATGTAATTCTAAAAATGAGAAGGGTAATATGGTAATCTTCAACATTTCCACTTAATGAAATTTTAATTTCCTCATCTTTTTGGATATAATTATTTTCCCTCAATAGAAAGAATGTTGGACTCATTTAGGAATCTAATTCCCTTTGGAAGCTTGAACCCAAAATAGGAAAGTGATGTAATTAAATTCTAATTCCTTTTAATTCCAACAAATTCCAACCAACCAAATGACACTGTTTCGAGATAATCTTAGCTTGAAGGTCCTGGCGCCGGTTCTTAAAGGATCAAGTTTGGGCCTTAAGGAATAAGGTTCTTGTACTTGGTATTAAGATTTTGGGTTTAGAGTGATTTTGGGCTTAAAGCGGGTTTTGGGTTGCTAACCTAGGCGTACCACAATGTGGTGGGCTCGTAACCACGACGTGGGACATTACTGTAACAACCCAAATTTCCAATAAAAAATTTCATTTTCTTAAGCAACGAGATCATTTCCATAAAATATAAAATTACAATCACATTTTTTTTTCAAAATCCATAACATCAGACAATTTATTCATAACATCAAAATGTCCCCAATAAAACGTCAGAAAGTGCATGTCGCAGCATCACGCCGGCCTCTTGCCCTTAGATCCTGAAGTACCTGAAACAACAAACAAACTGTAAGTTAACGCTTAGTGAGTTACCCATAACATACCCCCACACAATCCACATAATCACATAAACCATATCAGCCATATAAGCTACATAAGTCATGCATATAAACATATAAGGATGTCATGGAAACCCTCCAAGGTCTTACACTGGGTGCCACTGGAACCCCCATGTGGTCTTAACCCACTATCATGGGAACCCCCACATGGTCTTAACCCACTGCCATGACAACCCCTACATGGTCTTTGTTATCTGCCATGGGAGCCCCCATATGGTCTTAGCTATCTGTCATGGGAGCCCCCACATGGTCTTAGTTATCTGCCATGGGAACCCCCACATGGTCTTAACTAACTGTCATGGGACCCCCAACATGGTCTACACATAAATATATAACATATTAATAGCACATTCGCAAGTAACCATTACAAACAAGAGTCACGAAGACAACTAGCATACCACATATAACTATCTACCATGGGAACCCCCAAATGGTCTTGACCAAATGCCATGGGAACCCCCACATGGTCTTCACATAAATACCTAACACATCGATAGCACACATGAAATAAACATCCCAACTAAATACATGGTCCGGCCTTGGTGCCTTCGACCTATTGGTATGGTGAGGAGACTCGCCTCCAAATGCGAACTGTAGCTGAATAGATCCAAGCTTCGAGTATCAACTCTATCACTTCCCTAATTATAAACAACTCCTTAGATACAACTCAACCCTTCAAACCCTCAAAAGTCAACCCTATTCAAGGTCAAAGTCGAAGTCAAATTCAACGCTCCAAGTTGACCTAACTCGTCGAGTTACCCTTTTACTCGTCGAGTCCACCCCAAGTCAAAATCGCGATATTGTGATCCAACTCGTCGATTTCTCCTATAACTAGTCGAGTTCCTCCATTTTCCAATAGAAACGGGGTCACCCTATCCCAACTCGCCAAGTTCCCATGTGAACTCATCGAGTTCTCCAGTCTGTCAACCCACTTAATGCATTAAGCCTTTTTTTTCTTGAATCCAAAGGTTCCAATGTAACGCCCATATATCCGGGCTAGTCAATTTAGAGATAATAGGGGTCGAAAATGACTTTTTGACAAAATATTATTTAGAATAAATAATTTGAACCAAGTCGTAGTATATGTCACAAGGTTTCCGTACATATAAAGAACGCCGAAATCCGAGTTATAACGAAGAAGTTATGACTCGTCGAAGTTTCACGACGGAACCGGCACGACACCGGGAAGCGTAAAAAGGGAATTTAAGATAGAGTGAGATTTAGCCTTAGTGATCTAAACTACAGTCGTAGAATATGTTAAACCGAGAAAATCCATAAAAAGAACGCCCAAATCTGACTTCGTATGAAGAAGTTATGATTTTTCTAAGATTCGACTTAGTAGTGTTCAGCCCGAAACTCAAATTTTAGTTCGAGCGATTTTTTGGCTTATGCGACCTAAATGAGAGTTGAAGATCTCATTAATAGGAACTCAACGGTAAAAAGACAGACGAAAACGGAGCCTGTGTGAAGGAGTTACGAATTCTTCGCGGTCATTTAACAGTCTAAACGCCTCATACTGTTAAATTTAAGATCGGCCGAGAATTAGATGATGGAGTCAAAATGAAAGTTGTAGATATTATTTTTACCTACGCGTGAATATAAAGAACATCAAAAACGGAGGTCGTATGTGAATGTTACGGATTTTAGAAGTCGGAAGTGTGCTGTGCGAAAATGGGTGATGTGGCACAATCTTGGTCATTGTGGCACCAAGTTCAGCCATTTTCACCCTATAAATACCACCTCTCCCACCCTCATTTTCTTCACACCTTTCCCATTCTTTCTTCTCTTTACTCTCTCTAGAACCTCTCTCTAACCCCGAAATCCCCCGAAAAGCCTAGGGAACCTCCCTAACACGAGGCGGAAGCCCCGGAGTGCTCGACGGCTCCGAGAAGAAGAGCTTTTCGGCTTGGAAACGCTGCTCCAAGCAAAGCCTGGTTTTTCATAAAACCTGTTGTAAGTGAGCTACGCCTATGCTATTTTTAATATAGCTTTTATTTAATTATAGTAACGTTATTAGGAACTTATAATAAATACTTGGGCTATTATTATGGGTTATATAAGTCTTTTTTAACGCTTATATAATAGTAATAATAGCTAGACTAATAATTAGTCACGGTAAATATTAGACTAAAATCTAGTGGTGATAATACTAGGTTTCGTCGAAGGAAATTATTTTAAAGTAAATGAAGCGCTGTCCGAGTACCGAGTCACCACCTTTTCAAGTGAGTGCATAGTTACTTTCATCTTACACATAGATATGAAGTATTTTATATAAATTATGTGCTATGTGTGCATATTATCTGAATACTTGTTGTCTATGCTGGATGAACGATTTTATACATGTTTTAAATGAATTAAATTGTATATGTATTTTATATCTACGATAATGTTGGGGTAAGACATGGGTAGATGTAATAGATGGAGTATGAGTTGGATGATGAGTTGAGAGGTGAAATAGACCGTGAGGTGAGGATGAGAGGTGGACGATGTGAGAAGCCTTTTTCCCAAATGATGGCCCCATCATTCAGCAGAGTATGGATGACAACCACAGACTATTCTAGACAGTCTAGTGGAACACTAGCAGGTTCGCAACCTGTAGGTGTTGTGAACGATGTGTTCACCCGGTGTACTCTAAACCCTGGTGATCATGCAGACTTGATGCCTAAACCCTGGTGATCATGCAGACTTGATGCCTAAACCTTGGTGATCATGCAGACTTGATGCCTAAACCCTGGCGACTATGCAGACTTAGTGCCCGTTGTGTAAACCGTGGCAATGATGGACTTTGTGTCGATTCCTTAGGATAATCCTTAAGAATGAATAAACGAGAAATAGATGATTCTTAGGGTAGATCCTTAAGAGTAAAAAAAGATAATGGGGATGGGTAATTGGGTGTAACTGCTTGATTGTTAAAACATAATAATTATATTATTGTGGGTTGAAAACCCTATGTACTCACCAGGTTTCCCAACCTGACCCACTCAGTTTATTTATATCACAGGTGTTGATATGAAGTCATATTACACTGAGAGATTAAAGAGATGTAGATCACTAGTGTAAATAAATGTAAGTTCTGTTTATGCTTATGTTCCTGTATTAACGATGACATCCCAAACGTTTTAAAATGAATAAAATACGTTTCTTCGAAAATGTTTTAATAACGTATTTATCGTGTTTTTCTGGGAACGAATTCTGCAAAATTTTTATTAAAAGAACTCTGATTTTTATAAAGCATAAACAAAATCGGTCTTTTCTGGCCATGAAAATGGGGATGTCACATCCAAACCTCAGATCCCCATCCATAGAGATTCCTATAAGGGTAAAGTTGTTGGGTTTTGAGCATTCTAACACTCCTAAGTGTACATGCAACCCTAAATACCTTGGATCTATGTTTTCTCTATTATACATGCAAATATGAACTTCCAAGGTATTATCCTAATCTAGCATACAAAACAATGAATATAACAAGATAGAATACATACCTCTTTGATGTATAATGTCTTCATGAAGCTTGAGTGCCTAGTGCCTCAAGTGTGACACCTCAAATGGTTCACACAACACCAAATACACTTGGAATAACTTGAGAGAATTCTACAACTCATGAAATCGGCTAGCCCTTCTTTTACCCACACTAGTGGCCGATTTTGGTGAATAATATGATGCTTATATAGTGTGTTACAATTAGGGTTACACCATGTAAGCCCTAATTATCATGACCTTTCATTTCCATGACCCATGGGTTATGTAACCTCCATGGAGCATCCTATGGGTTTAACCCAACTTGATTATCCATGGAGCTTTGGCCCACTATATAAGTATGGATGATTTACACAATCAACCCATATATTTAATTAGTCTTCTTTTGATCACATAATTAATTCTAAATTAATTCTTGATCAATACTAATTAAATATTATTATTCTTATTATTAATATACTAGAACTTATAATATATTAATAACCATAAGTGTCTTATTTCTCTCACTTAGTCTATCCAAGTGCATGATGCCATGCAACCCAAATGGACCATGCCGGGTTGGGTCAAGTCTTACCAGTTATAGTTATGGACTTAGACATTAATCCAACAGTCTCCCACTTGGATAAGTCTAAAACTATTATTGCGTATGACTTCAAGAACCGACTGGCAATCGTAGCTCTCAAAAGCTTCCGTCGAACTCTGACCATGTAGATGAACTCTGACCTTTGTCAATGACTTGTCCATTTGATAAGGGATCATATATTCCTCCATTCCAGATATCATATGGTTTGAGATATGGATTGTAAATCATTCTCTCTATCCATCTGTTGTTTCCTGATTTCCGATTTATGACGACTGACTAATTGAACAAATCAAATCAGTCCTGGCCCGGCCGAGCACTTCCATTTGTCATCATCAAATCATCGAGGGCCCCACATATATCACTTTTATCCTGAAGGTAAAAGGAATGGATAAAATTCGACTCATATGACTTGTTCTACTACTTGTTGAATCATACACAAAGGCACGTTTTATAACATCGAGTTACCAATGCGTTTTCATGCAATTAATGTACTATCAACTCATAGTAACAACTCATATCTCTAGGTTTGAAGAATATAAGATATTATCGTCTCATGATCACTCGTGATAAAAATCCATGAATTGATACCAATGAGCGCGATTTGAATCCAATACTCAGAACTTATGAGCACTCATGAGTGTTGTAGCCCTTTGTCCAACATCTTAGACCTCTACAAGCCAACCCATGACAGTCTTGATTCATATCTACTTCCAACATATGACTGACTGTGGATGGTTTGAATAACTTAGTCATTCCGGAAGAATAACCTAGTTTATTCTGGAAGTCAAAACATGCAAAATGAAACACAATAATAATTGAATCCAATATGGTCTCAGAAGTTATGAATATAAATAAAACACCTTTTACTTATCACCACATGATTACACATTATTCATTGTATATTGTTTCGACTATCAACTTTATTCTTGAACTAAAACAATAGTTGTCCCATGCTCTGAGCATGTACACTATGTTTTTCTAAACACTAGTCATGTCACACACCAAGTATGCATACTATGTTTGTCTATGATCTTTACTTTTTTGAAATAGATCAATTGAACATAACTCCAATGATCCTCTTTCACAGTCCCAAATCCTTACTGCAAATGCGAGAATTCCGAATTCATGTCATTTACTGAAATCTATTAGATTCTAAACTTATATGCATTGATCCTCTTGTAATGATTATGCACAAATTCACAAAGACTTGGAAACAATCATTATAGAGTATTCCAAAGGAGATAAACTCCTTGGAAACATCCTTCTTGCATTAAGTTTCTTAATCTTTCACGAATTGAATAATTTCTAACTTTGAAACATTTCCATATTCCATTTTGACTATCACTTCTGAACAAGAGTTGCCTCCTTACAAATTTTGTCAATATGGTCCTTCCAAAATTATCACTATACTTCCAACTATCCTTGAGCAACCAATCTTTGGTAAACCTTAGATTGTCCTTAACAATTGCTTAATCATTTTAGTCATATCCAGTTCTAGACCTTTTCCCTTCTTAATGCCCCAGGCATTTGGAAAATTTTAGAAAGGATGAATATAGCACATGGAATCGATCTTATATCCGAAGCATATGGGACACGATTCATGATGTCTCACATAAAGACTAAACCAATCTTTTGCTATAATATTTCCATTTCAATTTGCCAAGTTCTCATAATTCAGATTATGAAAAGGGATGCTGTAATCATAATCGAATTTTAGAACGCAAATAATGGACCCATATACGGAATTTCCTTATGTTGAGCCATTCCAACATGAAATTCATATATATATATATATATATATATATATATATATGTATATATATATATATATATATATATATATATATATATCCTTGACTAAATGATTAAAACCTCACGATCTAAGCTTATAGATTTGAGATGAAGTATAATTTCCTCTCCCTTAATTATAGCAAAACAACTTTTTCCCAATTGAAACATTTTGTTTTCTATAATTAACATTGCTAACTTGCAATACTTATCATAATTATCATGCTCCCACTAACATGATGATTATTAGCATAACACTTATGCTCCCACTAGCTTTGACATGTATCCAGAAATTAGTTGGACTTCTAGAAATCATTACTTTATTGACTTTCTTACCAAAGTTCATATTTCTGATACTAGATTGCTTTGATAAAACTTTATTAATATCATACACCTTATCTTAGATAGCTCACAGGTGTGTCTAAACAATTTCAGAACTATGAAAAGGGATGCCGTAATCATAGTCTCAATTTTTTAAACCTTTGCCACTTCTCACAAGTCCATGTTAGTGTGCCGGTTAACCACACAGGCTCCACTAACGACTTTGAGAATGCAAGTATCACAATTGCTATCTAGCTAAAATCTACTTAGTGAAAGTGTTTCCTCACCATCATTTTCATGAATCAGAGAGAAACCTTATGACACTTAGATTTAATAGTGTATGTGTTCTTATCCATGTGAGTTGTCAAACCATAGTCACAAGACAAGGATAATGACAAATTCCAGCTCATATGGACTGAACTCAATCTTAATTTCTTGCCACCTAGCAGCTCAAGGGCCTGCCATTGCTTCCAAGTTGTTGTGCAACCAATTGAGAACTCTAAGAACTCATATGCAAAGCAAACTTTTACTAGAATGGGCACAGAATATGTTGACACGATAGGTTATAAACCTCAAGTCGTGTGCTAGTGAAGAACTTCACGTTTTATTCTTGATTAGTTCTTGAGACTTTCAAGACCTTTAAGACTCCCACTGTCCTCTTGACATATAAGACTCTCTTGTCAGATATTCAAGAGATAGTGTGGATTCTAATCAAGACAAACACTTCACACAATTGACCTTAATTGGTCTTTGTTTTATCCAAAACATTACAACTTACCAACTTCAAATGTACAAGATTAGAAAACTTTTACTCTTACATTTGATAAGTGTTTTAAACCTTCTTTAAGACATGTCACTCAAGTTACAATCTTGGAGTATGACTCTAAGACTTGTATTTGAACAAAGTACTACTCATCTTCTTGATTTATCCATTTCAACAATTCAAGATTCCTCTTCTTAGTCATAAGAATGCACTAAGATTCCCTTAGAGAAATAATTGTGCTATGGTTTCTTAATCATTAAGATGATCACAAAACTGATACTAAAGTACTCTCCTATCTTTTCAGATTTGAGAAACTTTTATCTTTCTGCCTAAGTTGATTCTTCTTATTTGCTCTGCCTTACATTGGAACCTTTTCCAATGTCTCAGAGTTACACTTAAGCTTGTAAGTATAATCATATTTACTGAGCATTAGTAAACTATGACAAATAGTCTTATCGATCTTTTGTGGTGGACTCGACCAGTGCACAAGAATGTGTACTCGATCCCTTAGTCCGTTACTTGACTCACACATCCATGTGAACAAGTAGTTAGTCTTAACTTTTCCAATGCTTGAAATTTCTCATTCATCATACAACTTGCATGATTCCAAGTTCCGCTCCAATTGAAACTTGGGTGATGAGGATCTTTCCTTCTTTGGTAAATTTAGACACTACCACAAATGAAACAATCAAATTCATATTTCCACTCTTACTCTTAATGGAATCTTATAAGCAACAAAAATTTCCACAAATGCCATTATAAGGATATTTTAAAATAAATAAAATCAAACTTTCCTTTTTATTTTAAAAACTTTGCGGAAAAACTAATCCTTACAATGTAAATGTATATTAAAACTTGTTGTTATCTATTCCTAAGCAATTTATCATAACTCCTAAGAAGTAGCTCAAGAATCTAATCTTCAAACTATGCGATAGAAATCCATCTACGCGATCAGATTCACCATATTCTTTCTTTAAGTTTCTTCAGTTCTCTTTGATTCTTAAAACATCAACATGTGATCCAGTCACATCATGTATCAAGAATCTCATAATAGAAACTTAGCAGAGTTAGATAGTGGACTTTACCTGAAGTAGAGTCAAACTTATTGACTTTAACATCCTTAGGTAAATTGGCAGCTTCGCAACCAATGCCCCTTCCTTTGGCAATTAACATATGGACACTTTGGTAATGGAACATTGGACTATCACAGACTTAGCCTTTGTCTTTACCATTTGGTCAACTGAGTTGACTATGGCCGATCCCTTTCCATTGGGAAGAAAGAGCTTTACTGGATGTCCAATGTCATTATTGTCAATGTCCATAAAGTTTTTAGGAAGTTGATCTTAGCAAATAGATAAGATCATTAAGGGTCTTGTCATAGTATATTTCATAGGTGTTCCAAAAGAACTCACTATGTGACTTAGAAAGTAGTTGTACAGCCAACTTTCCCAAGACTTTAACACCCAACTCTCCCGGCTTGTCAATATGTGACTACATCTCCAAGATGTGACCACACATAGACCTTTACTTGCCAATAGGGCTTGAGTGACCTTAAACTTTTCAAGAACTTGTGGTTTAGGGAGAATAATTGGAGGAGGTGAAAGAATTATGATTTCCATGGGACATCATCTTCATTTAGTAAAGCTTGTTTCAAGAGATTTAGGAAGATCATAAATGTCTAAACCAGACATCTTTTGGGAGATATTCAAGATAATTGATTTAAAGTCCTTAATATAACACCCAATATGAAATATTAAGGCCAGGACCCAACACAATACTTATATAACTTGGAAGAGGGATGCCGTAGTCCAAGTTATAAAATATTTGAAGGTAGGTGAATGATGATTCACCAATTTACACCAAGATAAACGAAATGTATTATTAGGTTTTAATTGGATTTGAAACTCCTAGATCTTTTGAGATTCATTGAACTGTTCAATGGCATGTTTCAATCTCGAGTGTGCCCTTCAGGTTTTGTGACTGGGATGCCGAGGATCACAAAACAAGGTGTGAAGTAACCATGCAAATTACTTGGTACCCTTAAGTTTTTACCCCTCAATCGATGTGCTAGTTAACCACACACGCTCCATCGATACTATGATAAACATTAGGTTACCCTTTTCCTACCTTGTTAAATACGAGTTAGTGTGCCGGTTAACCACACACGCTCCACTAACCGACTTAAACAAAGTGCAAAGTGTAATTTCATGGATTAGCACCTTATTCACATTTTACTAAGTAACTAAGATTAGGTATTATTAAGAGTTTAGTTACTTAGTATTTATCATTAATACTTTTAATGAAGGGAGAATTCTAGTCCTGTTAAACCCGTTCGGCTAACGACCCTCCACCGGTCAAAGAAGCGGTGGGTGAGAGTGGACACCCATTAAACTGCCATTTTATAGGCAGTAACCTTATACCCCCCTTATAGACCGACTTCGTGAATAAGGCCTACTAACGGTAAGACTGACTTTACTCTTATACATATATATAAATATTATTAACTTATAATATTATAAAGTATAAGGGTTGAATTTTAACTTTTAAAATTCTAAGGGCTAACTTGGAATTAAAGTATTCATAAGAAAAAAACTTTTCAAATTCCAAAACTTGAGGGCAAGTTTTGAAACTATTCAAAACTAATTAATTCCATAACTTATGAGTTTAAAGTAGTTTTAATTAAAAAAACTCTTCAAGTTCCATAACTTGAGGACAAGTTATGGAAGACTTTAAATTATTAAAGAATGTGACTTTTTTCTTTATTTTGTAACTTATGGAATTAATTAAGGTTACGTATTTTATTACTTAATGAAGTGACTCTTGAACCTCCATAACTTGTGGACAATACTCTTCATTTTTTTTGTAACCATTACCAACTTTTATGAGTTGTATGAAACTTAAATGTGACTCTTCATATAACTTGAGGACAAGTTACAAAAACACATTTTAGAATCAACTCTTAGATTAATTTGGATTGAAAACAACTATTTCACTCAACTTTTCTATTAATCTAAGCAACTCATAAGAACAAGATAATTCAAATCAAACTTTTTCATGTAATTAATCTAAACCTTAAACTAATACAAAACATGAATCTATTGATAATTATCTTTGAAATTGGATTAGCATGAACATTACCACATCAAAAACAAGTTTATAAGTCTAAAAACATCTTAGGGTAATGTTCCTAGTCCAATTCCAGCCAAAAAAGTCGAATTTATGTTGTCTGGAGGTCCAACTCGTCGAGTGCATGAACCAACTCGGCGAGTTGGATCGATTTGATCACTTTTTAGGCATGGACTCGCCAAGTCTCCTGATGGACTCGCCGAGTCTGATGATCAGACAACAACAACTTCGATTTTTTTTAAGCTGTTTTGCAAGTATGACAAGAAAACAAACCTGGCTCTGATAGCACTGTTGGGTTTTGAGCATTCTAACACTTCTAAGTGTACATGCAACCCTAAATACCTTGGATCTATGTTTTCTCTATTATACATGCAAATATGAACTTCCAAGGTATTATCCTAATCTAGCATATAAAACAATGAATATAACAAGATAGAATACATACCTCTTTGATGTAGAATGTCTTCATGAAGCTTGAGTGCCTAACCTCAAATGGTTCACACAACACCAAATACACTTGGAATAACTTAAGAGAATTCTACAACTCATGAAATCGGCTAGCCCTTCTTTTACCCACACTAGTGGCCGATTTTGGTGAATAATATGATGCTTATATAGTGTGTTACAATTAGGGTTACACCATGTAAGCCCTAATTGTCATGACCTTTCATTTCCATGACCCATGGGTTATGTAACCTCCATGGAGCATCCTATGGGTTTAACCCAACTTGATTATCCATAGAGCTTTGGCCTACTATATAAGTATGGATGATTTACACAATCAACCCATATATTTAATTAGTCTTCTTTTGATCACATAATTAGTTCTAAATTAATTCTTGATCAATACTAATTAAATATTATTATTCTTATTATTAATATACTAGAACTTATAATATATTAATAACCATAAGTGTCTTATTTCTCTCACTTAGTCTATCCAAGTGCATGATGCCATGCAACCCAAATGGACCATGTTGGTTCGGGTCAAGTCTTACCAATTATAGGTATGGACTTAGACATTAATCCAACAAAAGTTTCCAACTTTAACCCCAAGGATCATCTAATAAGCTCTAAACCCAAACCATAGTTCCTTTAAGGAAGCTCTTGACCCATTAAGCCCTTAAACTCTCATCCCAACATCCCAAAACAAGATTTGATGTCCAAAGGTGGACAAATCATGTAAAGTTTCTATCTTTACGCCCATGCATACTTGTAACACTCTCTAGGGTCCATATTAGGCTTTATAATGAACATATTGCATGAATGGGACATGGATGCCATTAAAGTTTGCAACTTTAAGCATCGAGATACCTTGTAGGGGTCAGATCTAGCTTGACAACCCCTGGAATTTATTTATTTTGGACAACTCAACCCAAGATTCCAAAATCATGCTTAAATTTCAAAAGATGAGATCTAATAAGCTACATGTCAAGTTTATGACTTTATACCTCAAAGATGTAGCCCTTGATGTAGAGTTTATGGATCCAAGTTCACTCCTCCAATCTTGATATTTCTCTCTTCAAAACCTCCTTCAATGATCTCAAACAATCACTCAACACTCACAAAACTTAATGAACAACAGGGGGAGGCGATTCTAGGGTTTTCTCTGGGCAAGAAGGCTGGTAAGTGATGGGTTTCGAGCAATACATAATTCCTATGGTGTACATGCAAATCCTAATAGCTTTTTGATCTAGTTTGTCTAATGAACATGCAATTGAATATCCAAAGCTATAAACCCTAGATCTAGCATACAATTAATCATATTAATTTAAAATATGGTTTAGATCTAACCTTTGATTGTTATATAGCAATAACAATATAATCCTTGTCTTCATAAAGCTTAGTGCCTCAAGTGTTGTACCTCTAATGGAGTCACAAACACCACTAAGCAAAAAGATGTAGAAGAGAAGAGGAAGGAGGCTCTAAAACGTCCAGGAAACCTTAAGGATTCAGTCACCATGTTTTTTGAGGCTTAGGGGCTCCTTAAATAGGTAGGCAATTAGGGTTATCCAACAAGGAAGTCCTAATTTGACTGCTTAAGCCCTAAGCAGCCCATGGACCCCTTCTTTAGAAGCCTTGTACGAATTCTTATGGGCTTCCCTATATAATTCTATGTAATTATCTTATAATTACACAATCAATCCCCTAAGTTTAATTAATCTCTTTTAGCCAAAAAATTAATTCTTAATTAATTCTTGACTAATTTTAATTAAAAAAAAATATGATTTCTCCTTTAATATATTATTCTCATAATATATTAAAAAATCATAATTAAACCTTTCTCTCCTTAATTCATCCTACATATTGTTATGGTGAAGGCAACCCAAAAGGACCATGGCCATAATCGGGTCAAGTACTGTAACGCCTGTGTTTCTAGGCTTGCCATTTTTAGCAATGTAATGGTCTAGGTTAACCTTTGTAACCCGTTTTGAAATAATAAGATTGTATTATTTGAGTATTATGTGTTTTGTGCTTAATTGCTTAATTATGTGGTTTGATTAATTAAGAATAAAAATAAGAGTCAAAATTTAAGTGTAAAATAAACTTGATATCTTTAGATAATGTTGTAGTAGTTGAAACAAGGTTTCTGAAGATATAAAGAATGCCGAAATCCGAGTTATAACGAGGAAGTTATGACCTGTCGAAGTTTCGCGACAGAACCGACACGACACAGCGCGACGTAAAAAGTGAATTTATGTTAAAGCGATATTTAGTCTTAATGATCTAAATGAGAATCGAAGATCTCGTTGTTAGTATCAAAGCGATAAAAAGTTAGGCGAGAACGGACGTCGGACGAAGAAGTTATGAATTTATAACGAAATTTTCTGTCCCAGCCTATTAAAAATAAATAATAAAAAATAAATTCAAAATTAGCCGACGGAGTCTAAACGAAAGTTGTAGAGCGTAGTCTCACCTTTCCGTGGATATAAAGAACGTCGAAAACAGAGTTCGTATGAAGAAGATATGAATTTCCGAAGTTTATTAAATAATTTGTATTTGTTTTTAAATCAAAATTCGGAAGCCTTATCCGAAGGCGAGTCATCGGTCCGATCCGACTTACGCGCCGCGTAAGTGAGTATGCCCCGCGTACTCCGAAAGTGTCGACATCGCAGCAAGTGGCTTCGGATACGTAAGCGATGACGTTTCTGAGGCACGTACGCCCCGCGTACGCACGTACGCCCCGCGTACGAGAGGCTTCCAACCCCTATAAAAGGCATGCGAGGGCAGCCGGCCAATTTGCTAATTTCCTCTCGTTTTTGTGCCGAAGCTCTGTGGTTTTACCCCCGAAGCCATCCCGAAGCCCCGGTAATATTCCCGAGTCCCGAAGCGAGTCCCAAGATCCCGAGAAGTGCGGTTTCCGAGCCGAAGCTCTACCCGCGAGAAGTTCGATTTTCGTAGAGATCTTCCAGATCTGCTGAGGATTACGACTTCTGCAAGCCGTAGTACTGTCCGATCATCTTCTGATCAAGTGAGTGTATACTACCTTTCATAAACGCAATAATAATACAAGTATGGTTCGAAGGCATTAAGTTTATTGTCGTTTATACGTGTGAATGCGTTGTTACTTTCTCATAACGTATAACTATGAAGTATTTTATACGAGATACGTGTTATGTGTATATTTTGTTGTTATGTGTGTGAATGTATATTCACTTTCTTCTATCTTACAGATATGATTATTTCTATATGAAATACGTGTTATGTGCGTGTGTCTCATCTGTTATATGGAAAATGTTTTGATCAAGCATGCTATACAGGTTTTGAAAATATGTATAAAATGTATGTTTTTATCTACTAATATGTTGGGTAGAACATGGGTAGATAGTTGGTGTGTAATAAACAGATGAGAGGCCTCGTTGTTGTTTGATCCAGTCATCTAGCGGAATTTAGATGACGACCACGGACTTTTCTAGATAGTCATGTGGAACGCTAGCAGGCTCATAACCTGTAGGTGTTAATGAACTTGGGTGTTCATTCACTGTATTCCATCCCCCTCATGGTTGCCTTATTTGACTTATATTGCTGAGGAAACCCCGCAGCATGTGTTGTCACCCCGATGAAAATATTCTTAGATTAGGTCCCTTGTGTTAGTTATTTTAGGGACGTAAAGTGAGAATAACGGGAATGAGTAACTGGGTTATTGTTGGTTGATAATAATTAATTTAATTATTTATTGTGGGTTGAAAACCCTATATGCTCACCAGGCTCCCAAGCCTGACCCACTCAGTTTTATTTGTATTACAGGAAGTGGCGCAAGGGCGTAAGATGGATGAACCATCAAGTTGTTTTGTTTACAAGTCTGCATATGTTTATATTTGTTATATGACTTGTAATGTATTCGTTTATGCTTATTGGTCTGTATCGGAACATGACACCCCGAGTTTTGATTATAATGAAAATACATTTCTTTTATGAAATGCTTCGGTAAACATTGTTTTATCATGTTTTGTTTTTTGGAACAAATTCCGCAACTCTTTCAAATCAAAAGGATTTACTCTGAAAATATTTAAAAGCATAAATGAAAATCGGTCTTTTCTGGCCGAGATTTTGGGGATGTCACAGTTGGTATCAGAGCATTAGTTTAAGCGAACTAGGAATTTTTAGGATTTGTAGACTTAAACTTAGAATGCTAAGTGGAATTTTGAGATGTGTGTCTGTTATGTTTTAGACACGAGCACTAGTTTATTTTAGGAATGTTGCCTAAAATGCTTTATGTGCTAAATTTTGTATGTTGCCATATATGATATTATTTGTTCGGATCTATGGTCTGTTGCCGACCAGATCTAGAAACTTTATGTGTGTAGGATTCTAAGCGTACGTCTACGATATTAGAACTAGCATGTAAACGTTTCGGAGTGATAAGGATGATTTGAATATCTATCGTGAATAAGGATCTAATTTCACCTTATTCGGTGTGTAGATCAAAATGGTGAGAACAAGAAGTGGAGTTGGAAATGCTGATGAAAACAGGAATCAACCGCCAGTGATTGAACAAAGACCTGTTGTAGCAGCAGCACCTGAGCCAATAACCATGGCTGGTGTGCAATTGATGATTCAGATGATGTTGGATCGTCAGATGGAGGAAACTAGACGGTTGCTTCAACAAAATCGTGAAGAACTGTCGATTCGTGTGGAAGAGCCTGAATTAAATGAAGGGCACTCGGAAGGTGGAAACTTCAGTGGATCAGTTGGTCAAGCCAACCCACCGATTGTTAGGCAAGACAACCACGATGGAAGGAATGATGGAATGGGATGCAAGTGCAAGGACTTTTTGACTTGCAAACCATCGACCTTCAATGGAAAGGAGGATCCGATTGGGGTTATGGATTGGATCTCCAAAATAGAGCTAGCCTTCATGACGTGTGGCTGCAGAGGTAAGTTGCAAACTATCTATGCCGTGCGTCAATTCCGAGGTGGAGTTGTTCGTTGGTGGAACACTCTAGGGAAAACTTTGAGCCCTAATGAGCCACTGCAATTGTCATGGGCAGAGTTCTTGGTGCAGTTTAAGCGCAAGTTCTGCTCGGCTCAAAATCTGTTGGAGTTGGAGAACAAGTTCCTGACATTGACTAAAGGCAGCATGTCAGTTGATGAATACACCAATAACTTCACCGATAAGATGGAGTTTGCCTTGCGTATCGTTCCAGACAAGCTGACGAAGGTGGATCGGTATGCGAAGGGACTTCCATGGGAGTACGAGGTGCCAGTACGTCAGGCACTTACTCTAGAGGCAGCTATCTGGGCTGCCAAGTCTGTTGAGAACATGATAAAGGGGAGAACCACCAACAAGGTTGAGGTTGGTGAGAAGAGGAAGTTTGAGGGAACATCTGGTTCCGGTAAGAAAAGTAAATTTTCGAAATCTGATTCGAAAAGGTTTGGTGGGGGAAAAGGAGGAGAAGCGAAGTAGTGTGAAAAGTGTAAGAAAAAGCACTTCGGGAAATGTAGCGAGGATGTAACTTGCTACAAGTGTGGAAAGGTTGGACATTTTTCCAATGAATGTCCGAACAACAAAAGGATGTGTTTTGGGTGTAATGAAGAGGGGCACATTTTGAAATACTGTCCAAAGAAGAAGGAGGCAGCTAAGCCCAACATTCCACCAAAGCCGAAGGCGAGAGCATTCCAGATGACACTGGAAGCTGCTAAGGATGAAGCTGATGTCGCTTCAGGTACCTTTCTCGTTAACAATTTGCCTGCCCAAATTTTATTTGATTCTGGAGCCAACTACTCCTTTATATCGCATGAATTTGGTATAAAACTAGCTTTGCCTGTTTATAGACTAGATAATGCTTTATTAGTCGAAGTTGCTAGTGGCAAGTTTGTACCTGTTAGCCATCGTATGAAAAACATCTTAATCGACTTGAATGGGAATAAGTTTCGCGAAGAATTATTGCCCATTGAACTTAATGGTTTCGACATCGTCTTGGGAATGGATTGGCTCACCGCCAATGATGCCGAAATTTTATGCAAGAAGAAGATAGTTAAAGTAAACCCTCCTGGAAAAGATTCATTTATGGTGTATGGGGACAAACGTCGAGTGAATTCTGGAATCATTTCCCTAATGAAAGCCAGAAAGTGTTTGACCAATGGATGTACATCATATTTAGCATTTGTGATTGATGCTAAGAAAGAGAAGAAGGTGATGCAGAGTATTCTTGTGGTGTGTGATTATCCGGAAGTATTTCCCGAAGATCTTCCTGGATTACCACCTGATAGACAAGTAGAGTTCAGAATAGACTTGTTACCAGGAACCACGCCAATAGCAAAAGCACCTTATCGATTAGCACCGACGGAGATGAAGGAGCTAATGATGCAACTTCAGGAGTTGTTGGACAAAGGTTTCATTAGACCTAGTTCATCACCCTGGGGAGCTCCGGTGTTATTCGTGAAGAAGAAAGATGGAAGTATGAGAATGTGCATCGATTACAGAGAGCTGAACAAGGCAACAATAAAGAATAGATATCCATTGCCAAGGATTGATGACTTGTTTGATCAATTGCAAGGTTCGAGCTATTTCTCGAAGATCGATCTTAGGTCAGGATATCATCAGCTGAAAGTAAGAGAGCAGGATATAAAGAAGACTGCGTTCAGAACTAGATATGGACACTACGAGTTCTTGGTTATGTCGTTTGGACTAACCAATGCTCCGGCAGCATTCATGGATTTAATGAATAGGGTTTGTAACACGTTCCTTGATAAATCCGTGATAGTGTTCATAGACGACATTCTGATTTACTCAAAAAGCCAGGAGGAGCATGGCAGACACTTGCGAGAAGTGTTAGAAGTTTTGAAGAAGGAGAAGCTGTATGCTAAGTTCTCCAAATGTGATTTTTGGATTCGTGAAGTCCAATTCTTGGGTCACGTGGTCAACCAAGAAGGGATAATGGTTGATCCAGCAAAGATTGAAGCTGTAATGAAGTGGGAACAACCGAAAAGTCCCACGGAGATCCGAAGCTTTTTAGGATTAGCCGGATATTACCGAAGGTTTATCCAAGGCTTTTCTTCGATTGCTACTCTATTGACAGCTTTGACCCACAAAGGAGCTACTTATGCTTGGAGTGAGAAGCATAAAGAAGCATTCGAGAAGCTAAAGAAGAAGCTATGCGAGGCACCGATACTTTCTCTACCCGATGGAGTTGAAGACTTTGCTGTTTATAGCGATGCGTCTGGTGTTGGATTGGGTTGTGTTTTGACCCAAAGAGAAAAGGTGATAGCATATGCGTCTTGACAACTTAAGGAGCATGAAAAGAATTACCCGACTCATGATTTGGAGTTGGCGGCGGTAGTTTTCGCTCTAAAGATATGGAGGCATTACCTCTATGGCACTAAGTGCAAACTTTTCACTGATCATAAGAGTCTCCAATATCTCTTTAATCAGAATGAATTGAATATGAGGCAACGACGCTGGCTAAAATTACTTAAAGACTACGACTGTGAGATACTTTACCATCCCGGTAAGGCTAATGTTGTTGTTGATGCTCTCAGTCGGAAAGTTAATCTTGAAAGGAAAAGGCCAAGAGCGTTGAGAATTGAAGTTGTCTCGCCCATTGTGGAAAGTATAAAGAAAGCTCAAGAGGAAGCTTATGAGAAAAATGACCGAAAGGAGGAACGTTTGGGTAAAACGTTGGTGTTTGGTACAAACGGTCATGGACTGAAGGTATTCCAAGATCGTATTTGGGTACCTAAGTCAGGAGGAATTAGAGATCTTCTGATGGAAGAAGCTCACAAGACCATGTATTCGATTCATCCTGGTAGCACTAAAATGTATAGGGACCTGAAACCCTTCTACTGGTGGCCGACGATGAAGCTCGATGTTGCAAAGTATGTGGCCGAGTGTGTGACTTGTGCAAGAGTCAAGACATAACATCAGAAACCGTATGGGAGTTTAGAACCTTTACTTGTGCCTATGGGTAAGTGGGAAGACATTGCTATGGATTTTGTCACTAAACTACCCAGAACAAAGAATGGTCACGACATGATTTGGGTGGTCGTTGATCGATTTACTAAGAGTGCGCATTTCATAGTAGCCAGGGCGAAATGGTCTATGGAAAAGCTTGCGAATTCTTATGTGAAGGAAATTGTGAGACTTCACGGTGTTCCGCTAACAATTGTGTCGGATCGTGATAGTCATTTCACCTCAAGGTTTTGGAAATGTCTACAAGAGGAAATGGGTACCAAGTTATGTTTAAGTACAGCTTACCAAAAGGACCATGGCCATAATCGGGTCAAGAATTGTAACGCCTGTGTTTCTAGGCTTGCCATTTTTAGCAATGTAATGGTCTAGGTTAACCTTTGTAACCCGTTTTGAAATAATAAGATTGTATTATTTGAGTATTATGTGTTTTGTGCTTAATTGCTTAATTATGTGGTTTGATTAATTAAGAATAAAAATAAGCGTCAAAATTTAAGTGTAAAATAAACTTGATATCTTTAGATAATGTTGTAGTAGTTGAAACAAGGTTACCGAAGATATAAAGAATGCCGAAATCCGAGTTATAACGAGGAAGTTATGACCTGTCGAAGTTTCGCGACAGAACCGGCACGACACAGCGCGACGTAAAAAGTGAATTTATGTTAAAGCGATATTTAGCCTTAGTGATCTAAACGAGAATCGAAGATCTCGTTGTTAGTATCAAAGCGATAAAAAGTTAGGCGAGAACGGACGTCGAACGAAGAAGTTATGAATTTATAACGAAATTTTCTATCCCGGCCTATTAAAAATAAATAATAAAAATAAATTCAAAATTAGCCGATGGAGTCTAAACGAAAGTTGTAGAGCGTAGTCTCACCTTTCCGTGGATATAAAGAACATCGAAAACAGAGTTCGTATGAAGAAGATATGAATTTCCGAAGTTTATTAAATAATTTGTATTTATTTTTAAATCAAAATTCTTCCGAAGGCGAGTCATCGGTCCGATCCGACTTACGCGCCGCGTAAGTGAGTATGCCCCGCGTACTCTGAAAGTGTCGACATCACAGCAAGTGGCTTTGGATACGTAAGCGATGACGTTTCTGAGGCACGTACGCCCCGCGTACGCACGTACGCCCCGAGTACGAGAGGCTTCCAGCCCCTATAAAAGGCATGCGAGGGCAGCCGGCCAATTTGCTAATTTCCTCTCGTTTTTGTGCCGAAGCTCTGTGGTTTTACCCCCGAAGCCATCCCGAAGCCCCGGTAATATTCCCGAGTCCCGAAGCGAGTCCCAAGATCCCGAGAAGTGCGGTTTCCGAGCCGAAGCTCTACCCGCGAGAAGTTCGATTTTCGTAGAGATCTTCCAGATCTGCTGAGGATTACGACTTCTGCAAGCCGTAGTACTGTCCGATCATCTTCTGATCAAGTGAGTGTATACTACCTTTCATAAACGCAATAATAATACAAGTATGGTTCGAGGGCATTAAGTTTATTGTCGTTTATACGTGTGAATGCGTTGTTACTTTCTCATAACGTATAACTATGAAGTATTTTATACGAGATACATGTTATGTGTATATTTTGTTGTTATGTGTGTGAATGTATATTCACTTTCTTCTATCTTACAGATATGATTATTTCTATATGAAATACGTGTTATGTGCGTGTGTCTCATCTGTTATATGGAAAATGTTTTGATCAAGCATGCTATACAGGTTTTGAAAATATGTATAAAATGTATGTTTTTATCTACTAATATGTTGGGTAGAACATGGGTAGATAGTTGGTGTGTAATAAACAGATGAGAGGCCTCGTTGTTGTTTGATCCAGTCATCTAGCGGAATTTAGATGACGACCACGGACTTTTCTAGATAGTCATGTGGAACGCTAGCAGGCTCATAACCTGTAGGTGTTAATGAACTTGGGTGTTCATTCACTGTATTCCATCCCCCTCATGGTTGCCTTATTTGACTTATATTGCTGAGGAAACCCCGCAGCATGTGTTGTCACCCCGATGAAAATATTCTTAGATTAGGTCCCTTGTGTTAGTTATTTTAGGGACGTAAAGTGAGAATAACGGGAATGAGTAACTGGGTTATTGTTGGTTGATAATAATTAATTTAATTATTTATTGTGGGTTGAAAACCCTATATGCTCACCAGGCTCCCAAGCCTGACCCACTCAGTTTTATTTGTATTACAGGAAGTGGCGCAAGGGCGTAAGATGGATGAACCATCAAGTTGTTTTGTTTACAAGTCTGCATATGTTTATATTTGTTATATGACTTGTAATGTATTCGTTTATGCTTATTGGTCTGTATCGGAACATGACACCCCGAGTTTTGATTATAATGAAAATACATTTCTTTTATGAAATGCTTCGGTAAACATTGTTTTATCATGTTTTGTTTTTGAGAACAAATTCCGCAACTCTTTCAAATCAAAAGGATTTACTCTGAAAATATTTAAAAGCATAAATGAAAATCGGTCTTTTCTGGCCGAGATTTTGGGGATGTCACAAGTACATACCAAAATAGTTATGGACTTAGACACAAATCCAACAGTCTCCCACTTGGATAAGTCTAATAACTATTTTTGTATAACTTCAAAACCTAATCAACAATCGTAGCTTTCAAAAGCCATTGTCAACTATGATCTTATCAGATATGCGTGTCCTTTAGATAAGGGATGATATATTCCTCCATTCTACAAGATATCGTATAGACACAAGACATGAATTTCGATCATTCTCTCTATACTGTTTCTCGATTTCCGATTTATGACGACTGATAATAGACTACAATTGAACACATCAACTTAGTTCTGGCTTGGGCAAGCGCTTAGGTGTCATCACTAAATCATTGATGGCCCCACAGATATCACTTTTATCCAACTTTCGGTAAAAGGAATGGATAAACCTCTACTCAAATGCTCGCTTGCACTTACTCATCAAATCATACACAACAATAAGTTTTATAACACTATGTTACTGATGCGTTTACTTATCATCAATGTGCAACTGACCAGCAAATAACAACTCATACGTCTTGGTTTCTAGAATATACAATATTATCGTCTCATAATCACTCGTGATAAAATCTATTAAGTGATTCACGTGAGCATGGGTTTAATCCAATACTCTAATCTTATTAAAGCGCTCATGAACTCTGCAGCAAACTTGTGCTATGTGTAAACACTTTAGACACTCTACATAAAGATTCATGACAGTCTTCCTTCATACCTACTTCCAACGTATGACCGACTGTGGAGGTTCGAATAACCCAGTTATTCTGGAAGTCAAAACATGCAAAGTGAAACATAATAATAATATTTAATCCTATATGGCCCTAAAGATTTTGAGCATAAATAAAACACTTTCATTTAAACACCATATTGATAACTCATTATTCATTGTTTACTGTTTCAGAAAATCAACTTATTACTTGAATTACAACAATAGTTGTCCCATGCTCCGAGCATGCACACTATGTTTCCTATGGTCCATGCTTTGTGAAATAGATCAATTGAAAACTTTTCCAATGATGTTCATTTCACAATTCCTAATCCTCATCGTTAGTGTAAGAATACAAATTTCTTACCACTATTAGAATATGTTAGATTCTAACATTTTATGCAACGATCCTTTCGTAAAAGTCACAGCACAAAAGTCACCAATACTTGGTCAATGAAATTAGAAGGTTTTCTATCATAAATTGTTACAAAACAATTATATAGATGTGATGTATCTCACTCAAAGTACATTCCTTTGAACATTTTTTTGCATAAAATTTTCTAATCTAGACATAAATTCTTAATTTCCAACTCTCAATATGGAAAATTTTCCATATTTTGGATATGACAACTCATTCTTAATAGAATCTTATCTATTCTTAATAATGTCGATATAATCCATTCAGTACTATACTTCCAACTACTCACAAGCAACAAATCCTTGGTGAACCTTAGATCGTTGTTGATAGTTGTTTAATAATTTCAGTCAAAAACCGTTCTAGTCCCTTTTCCCTCTTAATACGCTAAGCATTTGGAAAATTTTAGAACGATCAAACATTATAGTATATGCAATCGATCCTATACCCGAAGTGTATGGGACACGATTCATAATGTCTTACATAAAGACGTGATACTTTACTAGTCTTTTGCTACAATATTTCTAATTGCCACGTTCTCATAATTTTGAATATGAAAAGGGATGCCGTAATCATAACCAAATTTTTTAGAATGCAATTATCCTTTCCATGTATAGAATTTCCTCATGTTGAGCCATTCCAACACAACATTCATATATATTTGACTAAATTTGATTAAAATTCCACAATGTAAGCCTTTATATTTCAAATGAAGTATAATATTCTCTCCCTTAATTATAGCAAAACAACTTTTCAATCCTTGCAACTTTGCAAATTGAATCTTTGTTTTTCTATAATTAATATTGCTGACTTGCAATACTTCAAATAATAATCATGCTCCCACTAACACAATGATTATTTCCTTATTAGCATAACACTTATGCTCCCACTAGCTTTGACATGTATTCAGAAAACAATTGAACTCCCAAAAGACAATGCTTATTGAATTCCTCAAGTTCATATTTCTAATACCTGATGCTTTGATAATCCTTTATCTAAGCTTCTTAAACTCATACACCTTTGTCTTAGAAAGCTCACATGTGTGTCTAAACAAATTTAGAACTTATGCTACTAAGTCCCAAATGCTCAGACTAATTGCCAAATCTCATAATTCGAACTGTGAAGAGGGATGCCGTAATCATAATCGAATTTGAGAATACAATTTACACAACTGCTATCTCCTTAAAATCTCTCTTAGTGAAAGCATTTACTCACAATCATTTTCATGAAGGAGGGAAACCTTATGTCACTTAGATTTTATAGTGTATGTGTTCCTATCCGTATGAATTTTGCCAAAACCAAGGTTTGCGACAAATTCAAGCTCATATGGACTGAACTTGTTCAATTTTGATTCCTTGCCTCATGGTAGCATAAATTCCCACCATGTCTTCCAAGCAACTCATCCCTACATATCAATGTACTTTCCATTGATCAAGGCGCATTGTCTTTATGCCTTCAAATGAGAACTCATAGAACTCACATGCATAATTAACTCAACTGGAATGGCACATAAATAAGAGTATGATAGGTTATAAACCTCAAGTCACGTGCTAGTGATGATCAACTAGGTTTACTCTTAATTTGTTCCTGAACCTTTTCAAGAACATTAAGACTCCCACTGACTCCTTGACATATATGATTCTCTTGTCAAGAAACATTCCTTGACAAAACAAATATTCAAGAGTTAGTGTAGCTTCTTATCAAGTTTAACACTTCACTCAATTGGTCTTAGTTGGTCTTTATCTTATCCAAGACATCACAACTTACCAATGTCATATGTACAAGAATAAGAAACTTTCTTATTCTTCATTTGATAAGTGTTACAAACCTACTTAAGACTTGTCACTCAAGTCACAATCTTGGAGTATGACTGTAAGACTTGATTTTGGAACGAAGTATGATTGACTTCTTGATTTAACCATTTCCACAATTCTCGATTCCTCTTCTTAGACATACAAATGCACTAAGACTCACTTAGAGGACTACTTAAGAAATAGTTCTTAATCATTAAGACTTATCATAAAACACAATAAAAGGTACTCTCCCTTCTTTGAATAGAGAAACTTTTATCTTTCTGCCTACTTGATTCTTCTTATTAGTTATGTTATTGATTGAAACTCTTTCAATCACCTCAGAAGTATATTTAATCTTATAAGTATAACCATATTTACTAAACTTTAGTAAATCATGACGAATATCTTTATCACTCTTGTGGTGGACTTGATCAATGCACAACCTAGTGTACTCGATCTCCTAGTCCTTCACTTGATACTTTGTCAAAGAATTAGTCTAATTTTCAAATATGAATTTTCTCATTCATCACGCAACCAAGTCGTATGATTCCAAGTTTCTGTCTAATTGAAGCTTGGGCGATGAGACTCTTCCGTTATTTGGCAAATTCTCGACATTTCCACAAATAACATAATTAAGAATCAAATTCATTATTGATAATCTTAGAAACATTTAAACATCAATTTTTCATACACACCATTGCAAGGACAAATAAATAAGATAAAATCAAATTTTATTTTATTGCGGAAAAATTTGTCCATACAATGTAGTTCAACTGAAAACTATGTTATTACATATTTCTTAGCAATTTATCCTAACTCTAAAGTAGTAGCTCAAAAATCTGATCTTCAAGTAATGTGATCGAAATATATTTCTTCATGATCCGATTTAGCTTACTTCTTCCCTTAAGCTTCCTCTCTTTTCTTTGATCCTACAAAACATCAAAATGTAATTGTAACGCCCGGGTTTCAGGGCTAAGCATTTTTGTCAATATAATAGTCTAGGTCAACTCTTGTAACTCTTTTTGAAGTAATAAAGATGAAATATTGAGTATTATGTGATTTTATGTGTGTTTATGTGTTTATTATTTAATTATAAATGTATAATTAATAAAGAATAAAAATGAGCATCAAAATTAAAGTGTGAGATAATCCCGATATCTCTACATAAAATTGTATAATATGTCTCAAGGTTTCCATACATATAAAGAATGCCGAAATCCGAGCTATAACGAAGAAGTTATGGCCCGCCGAAGTTTTACGGCAAAACCGGCACGGTACCGGGAGACGTAAATAGTGAATTTACTATAGAAGACTTTTTAGCCTTATCAATCTAAACAAAAGTCATATAATATGTTAAACTAAGAACATCGATAAAAAGAACGCCTAAATCTGACTTCCTATGAAGAAGTTATGATTTTTCTAAGATTCGGCTTAGCAGTGCACGATCCGAAACTCGAATTTTAGTTCGAGCGGTATTTGGCTTACGTGACCTAAATGAGAGTCGAAGATCTCATTAATAGGAACTCAACGGTAAAAAGACAGACGAAAACGGAGTCCGTATGAAGGAGTTATGAACTCTTCGCGGTCATTTAACAGTCTAAACGCCTCCTACTGTTAAATTTGAGATCGGTCGAGAATTAGCCAACGGAGTATAAACGAAAGTTGTAGAATTGATTTTACCTACGCGTGGATATAAAGAAGGTCGAAAACGGAGCTCGTATGCGAAAGTTATGATTTTTCTAAGTTTGAGGGCTGATACGCGATAGGGGGTGACGTGGCACCACCAGAAGGCCACCACATTGACCAACTCGGAGAGTCATGACTCAGACTCGGCGAGTCCATCAGATTTTTTCCCTATAAATAGAGGTGTCGTGTTCCCTCATTTCCTCACCCCTCACCCCTCTTCTTTCTCTCTCTAAACTCTCTCTCTAAGCTCCCTACCCCCCCTAAAAGCCTAGGTAAACCCCCTAGCACCCGAAGGAAGCCCTGAGGCTCCTGGAGTCCCGAGAAAAGAGCCTTTTGGCTCGGGAACGCTGCTCCAGCGAAGCCCGGTTTTCGAGAAAAACCCGCTGTAAGTGAGTTGTACCTATCCTATCTTTAGTTTAGCTTATGTTTTAATATAGGAATGTTATTAGGTCCTTAAAATAATTATTTGGGCTATTATTATGAGTTATATTGAGTGTTATTAATGCTTATAAAATAATAATAATAGTCAGATAATTAATTTGTCACGGTTATCATTATACTAAACCCTAGTGGTATCAATACTAGGTTTTATCAAAGAAATATCATTTTGAGAGTATCGAAGCGCTGTCCGAATGCTGAGTCACCACCTAATCAGGTGAGTGCATGATCCCTTTCAACTTACACATAGATATGAAGTATTTTATATAAATTACGTGCTATGTGTGCATATTATCTGAATACTTGCTATCTATACTAGATGAACGTTGTTATACATGTTTTCAATGATTTAAACTGTATATGTATTTTATATCTACAAAAATGTTGGGGTAAAACATGGGTAGATGTAATAGGTGATGTGTGATAAAATGATGAGAGGCCTCGATGTTGTTGTTTTTGATCCAGTCATCTAGCGGAGTATAGATGATGACCACGGACTCTTCTAGACAGTCCAGTGGAACACTAGCAGGCTCGCAACCTGTAGGTGTTGTGAACGATGTGTTCACCGGTGTACTCCATCCCCCACATGGTTGCCTATTAGGACATTTATTGCTGAGGAATCCCCTTAGCAGTAGTGTCCGTCTCGATGATGATCCTTAGGCTAGGTCCCTTATGATAGGTGTTTAGGGACGTAAAGTGAGGATAATGGGAACGGGTAATCGGGTTATTGTTGATTGATGAAATTAATAAACTTATTTATTGTGGGTTGAAAACCCTATGTGATCACCAGGCTCCCAAGCCTGACCCACTCAGTTTTATGTATTACAGGTAGTGGTGCATGAGCATAGGTGTGATGTTTTGGACGAGGGATTACAGATATAGGCCTGTAGATATGAAATAATGTAGTAAGGCTTATATTGTACTGTTTATACTTTTGATCTGTACGAACATGACATCCCGAGTCTTTTAATGAAATACATTTCTATGGAAATGCTTTTGATAAATCTTTATCATATTATTGTTTTGGGACAAATTCTGCAACCCTTTTATTAAAAGATAACTCTGATTTTGAAATAAAGTATAAACAAAACCGGTCTTTTCTGGCCGTGATTTTGGGGATGTCACAGTTGGTATCAGAGCATTACTTTAAGCGAACTAGGAATTTGTAGGATTTCTAGACTTAAACTTAGAATGCTAAGCAATGATTGTGAGGTGTGAGCACTAGCTTATTTTAGGAATTGTGCCTAAAATGCTTTTATGTGTTAAATGCTTTATGCATGATATGCTATTATTTTGTTCAGATCTATGGTCCGTTGCCGACCGGATCTGGAAACCTTATGTGTTTAGGATTCTAAATGTACGACTACGATATTAGAACTAGCATGTAAACGTTTCGGAGTGATAAGGACGATTTAAAATGTCTCTCCTAAATAAAGATCTGAATTCACCTTATTCGATGTATAGATCAAGATGGCAAGGACCCGTAACGGAAACATGAACGCAAATGGAGGTAGGAACCAACCCCCAGTGGTTCAGCAAATACCTATTGTTGAAGAAGTTGCACCTGAGCCAGTTACCATGGCTGGAGTTCAAGCCATGATTCAGGCTATGCTAGCTGAACAAAGGGAAAAAATGAGACGGATGCTCCGCAAGAATAGGGACGAACCTACCATACATGTTGAACCGACATAGCCAGTTCCCGAGCCATCTGAGGAAGGGAACTATAGCCGTCAAGTGAGTCAAATGGGGACTCAAGGTGAACAAAGGGATGGCCCAGAAGGGAGAAACAACAAGGATGGGCGGATGTACAAAAATTTCTTGGGTGCAAAACCACCAAGTCTCTCAGGAAGCCCAAAGCCTGTTGAGATTATGGACTGGATCTCCGAGATGGAGATGGTGTTTGAGAGCTGCAACTGCAACGAGAAGCAGAAGACTGTCTTCGCTGTGAGACAATTGAAAACTGGATTCTTGAGTTGGTGGAAGCTATTGGCAGATACGATGCCACGAGGAGAAGCCCTGAAAATGTCATGGGATGAGTTCTTGGAACAACTGAAGGCGCAGTACTGTTCAGAGATAGACCTGATTGATCTGAACAATGAGTTCCAAAATTTGAAGAAGGGGAGAATGAGCATCGATGACTATGCTGCTGTATTTACGGAAAAGATGAAGTTGTTTCCATACCTAGTGCCAACCGAACTTTCTAAAATTGAGAAATTCGCAAACGGATTGCCGGCTGACTTTGGCCCAATAGTCAAGATGGCAACCACTTTGAAATCAGCTGTTCGAGTGGCTAAGAATGTGGAGACCCAAAAAAAGGAAAGAGGTCTAGAAAGGGCCAAGGTTGGTGAGAAACGGAAGTTCGATGGATCCTCGAAGTCCAACAAGAAGAGTAGGTTCTCAAAGTCTGGTTCGAGAGGAGGAGGATCAAAAGCGAAGTGGTGTGACAAGTGCAAGAAAAAGCACACTGGGAAGTGTGACGGAGGGGTCACTTGTTACAAATGCGGAAAGCCTGGGCACTATGCCAATGAATGCACCCTCAACCAGAAGGCCTGTTATGGGTGTAATGAAGAAGGGCACATTTTGAAGGACTGCCCGAAGAAGAAGGAGGCAGGAAGACCCAACATACCACCAAAGCCGAAGGCGAGAGCCTTCCAGATGATGCTCGAGGCTGCAAAGGAGGCAGCAGATGTCGCTTCAGGTACCTTTCTTGTAAATGGTTTGCCTGCAAATATACTGTTTGATTCCGGAGCCAACTACTCCTTTGTGTCGCATAAATTTAGTGCGAAATTAGCATTACCTGTAGAAAAACTACATAATGCCCTGATTGTAGAATTTGCCAGTGGCAAATTCGTACCTCTTAGTAATCGTATTAGGAACATCGTCATTGACCTAAACGGAAACGAATTCCATGAGGAACTATTACCCATAGAGTTAAACGGTTTCAACATCGTTTTGGGTATGGATTGGCTTAGCGCCAACGATGCCGAGATATTATGCCGAAAGAAGATAGTTAGGATAAACCCACCCAGAAAGGAATCATTTATGGTGTACGGGGACAAACGCAGAGTGAATTCTGGAATCATCTCCCTGATGAAAGCCAGGAAATGTTTGTCCAAGGGATGTGCATCGTACTTGGCATTCGTAATCGATGCTAAGAAGGAAAAGAAAAAGGTGCAGAATATATTGGTTGTGTGCGATTATCCGGAAGTCTTTCCTAAAGATCTTACCAGATTACCACCTGATAGGCAAGTGGAGTTTCGTATAGGCTTATTATCAGGAACAACACCGATAGCAATGGCACCTTACCGATTAGCACCGACGGAGATGAAGGAGCTCATGACGCAACTTCAGGAGCTGTTGGACAGCGGTTTCATTCGACCTAGTTCATCACCCTGGGGAGCTCCGGTGTTATTCGTGAAGAAGAAGGACGCAAGCATGAGGATGTGCATAGACTACCGAGAGCTGAATAAGGCAACGGTGAAGAACAAGTATCCATTGCCGAGGATTGATGACCTATTCGATCAGCTGCAAGGTTCGAGCTACTTCTCAAAGATTGATCTTAGGTCAGGATATCATCAGCTGAAGGTGAGAGAGCAGGATATTGAGAAGACTGCATTCAGAATAAGATATGGACACTACGAGTTCTTGGTTATGTCATTCGGACTAACCAATGCTCCCGCAACATTCATGGATTTAATGAATAGGGTTTGTAAACCTTTCTTTGATAAATCTGTGATAGTGTTCATCAACGACATTCTCATTTACTCGAAAAGCCAGGAAGAGCATGGCAAGCATCTACGAGAAGTGTTGGAGGTGTTAAAGAAGGAGAAGCTTTTTGCAAAGTTCTCCAAATGCGACTTTTGGATACGGGAAGTCCAATTCTTGGGTCGTGTTGTTAACCAAGAGGGAATAATGGTTGATCCCGCCAAGATCGAGGCTGTAATGAAGTGGGAACGTCCGAAGAATCCCACGGAGATTCGAAGCTTTCTAGGATTAGCCGGATATTACTGACGATTTATCCAAGGCTTTTCTTCGATAGCTGCTCCATTAACAGCTTTGACCCATAAAGGAGCTACGTATACATGGAGTGAGAAACACGATGAGGCATTCGAGAAGCTAAAGAAGAAGTTATGTGAAGCACCAATACTTTCTCTACCCGATGGAGTCGAAGATTTCGCGGTTTACAGTGATGCATCTGGAGTCGGGTTGGGTTGTGTTCTGACCCAAAGAGAAAAGGTGATAGCATACGCATCTCGACAATTGAAAGAGCACGAAAAGAACTACCCCACTCATGATCTGGAGTTGGCAGCGGTAGTATTTGCCTTAATGATATGGAGGCATTACCTCTACGGCACGAAGTGCAAGCTCTTCACTGATCATAAGAGTCTCTAGTATCTCTTTAATCAGAAGGAGTTGAACATGAGGCAACGATGCTGGCTCGAACTTCTCAAGGACTACGACTGTGAGATACTTTACCACCCAGGTAAAGCAAATATTGTTGTTGATGCTCTCGGTCGGAAAGTCAATCTTGAAAGGAAAAGGCCAAGAGCGTTAAGAATTGAAGTCGTCTCGACGATTGTGGAAAGTATCAGGAAAGCTCAAGAAGAAGCCTTAGAGAGGAATGACCGAAAGGAAGAACGTTTAGGAAAAACGTTAGTGTTCGGTACAAACAGTCGAGGACTGAAGGTATTCCAAGATCGAATCTGGGTACCTAAGACGGGAGGAATAAGAGATCTTCTAATGGAAGAAGCACACAAGACCATGTACTCGATTCATCCCGGTAGCACTAAAATGTATAGGGACCTAAAACCCTACTACTGGTGGCCGATGATGAAGCTCGATGTTGCGAAGTACGTTGCCGAGTGTGTAACATGTGCAAGGGTGAAGGCACAACATCAGAAACCGTATGGGAGTTTAGAACCTTTACCTGTACCCATGGGTAAATGGGAAGACATCACTATGGATTTTGTGACTAAACTGCCCAGAACGAAAAATGGTCACGACATGATTTGGGTAGTCGTGGATCGTTTCACCAAAAGTGCACACTTCATAGCAGCCAACGAGAAGTGGTCTATGGATAGGCTCGCAAATGCTTACATGAAGGAAATTGTAAGACTTCACGGTGTCCCTCTTACGATTGTGTCAGATCGTGATAGTCGTTTCATGTCGAGGTTTTGGAGGAGTCTGCAAGAGGAATTGGGTATGAAATTATGTTTGAGTACTGCCTACCATCCGCAAACTGATGGTCAGACCAAAAGAACGATTCAGACGCTGGAAGATATGCTGAGAGCATGTACCCTCGAATTCCAAGGGAATTGGGACGAGCACTTACCTCTAGTAGAATTTTCCTACAATAATAGTTTTCACTCGAGCATCAAGATGGCACCTTACCAAGCCTTGTATGGAAAAAAGTTTCGTACGCCGTCTTGTTGGCTTGAAGCCGGAGAGAAGCAGTTTATGGGCCCCGAGATAGTCCATGAGACTGTTGAGAAATTGAAGGTGATTAGGGAAAGAATGTTAGCAGCTCAGGATCGTCAGAAGATCTATGTTGACAAGAAAAGACGACCAATAACCTTCGAAGTTGGGATTCCGTTTTGCTTCAAGTCTCACCGTGGAAGGGACTTATACGATTTGGGAAACGAGGAAAGTTGAGTCCAAGGTTTATTGGACCGTTCAAAGTTCTTCAGAAGATTGGGAACCAAGCTTACAAGCTGGAATTTCCCAAAGAACTCAATGGTATTCATAACACCTTCCATGTGTGTTATTTGAGGAAATTCATGGTAGATGTTCCCGACATAATTCCAATCTCAGAGTTAAGGATGGATGAGAATAAAAGGCTGATCGAAGAGCCCGAAGCAATTGTTGACAGTAAGACTAAGAAGTTACGACGCAAGATGGTCGACTTAGTGCTAGTCCGATGGAAACATTTGAATGGGCCGAATCTCACTTGGGAAACAGAGGATGACATGATGAGTCGCTATCCACATCTGTTTGCTGATGCATGATTCCGGGACGGAATCATCCTAAGGGGGAGAGAATTGTAACGCCCGGGTTTCAGGGCTAAGCATTTTTGTCAATATAATAGTCTAGGTCAACTCTTGTAACTCTTTTTGAAGTAATAAAGATGAAATATTGAGTATTATGTGATTTTATGTGTGTTTATGTGTTTATTATTTAATTATAAATGTATAATTAATAAAGAATAAAAATGAGCATCAAAATTAAAGTGTGAGATAATCCCGATATCTCTACATAAAGTTGTATAATATGTCTCAAGGTTTCCATACATATAAAGAATGCCGAAATCCGAGCTATAACGAAGAAGTTATGGCCCGCCGAAGTTTTACGGCAAAACCGGCACGGTACCGGGAGACGTAAATAGTGAATTTACTATAGAAGACTTTTTAGCCTTATCAATCTAAACAAAAGTCATATAATATGTTAAACTAAGAACATCGATAAAAAGAACGCCTAAATCTGACTTCCTATGAAGAAGTTATGATTTTTCTAAGATTCGGCTTAGCAGTGCACGATCCGAAACTCGAATTTTAGTTCGAGCGGTATTTGGCTTACGTGACCTAAATGAGAGTCGAAGATCTCATTAATAGGAACTCAACGGTAAAAAGACAGACGAAAACGGAGTCCGTATGAAGGAGTTATGAACTCTTCGCGGTCATTTAACAGTCTAAACGCCTCCTACTGTTAAATTTGAGATCGGTCGAGAATTAGCCAACGGAGTATAAACGAAAGTTGTAGAATTGATTTTACCTACGCGTGGATATAAAGAAGGTCAAAAACGGAGCTCGTATGCGAAAGTTATGATTTTTCTAAGTTTGAGGGCTGATACGCGATAGGGGGTGACGTGGCACCACCAGAATTGGACACGTGGCACCAACAGAAGGCCACCACATGGACCAACTCGGCGAGTCATGACTCAGACTCGGCGAGTCCATCAGATTTGTCCCCTATAAATAGAGGAGCCGGGTTCCCTCATTTCCTCACCCCTCACCCCTCTTCTTTCTCTCTCTAAACTCTCTCTCTAAGCTCCCTAACCCCCCTAAAAGCCTAGGTAAACCCCCTAGCACCCGAAGGAATCCCCGAGGCTCCCGGAGTCCCGAGAAAAGAGCTTTTCGGCTCGGGAACGCTGCTCCAACGAAGCCCGGTTTTCGAGAAAAACCCGTTGTAAGTGAGCTGTACCTATCCTATCTTTAGTTTAGCTTATATTTTAATATAGGAATGTTAGTAGGTCCTTAAAATAATTATTTGGGATATTATTATGAGTTATATTGAGTGTTATTAACGCTTATATAATAATAATAATAGTCAGATAATTAATTTGTCGCGGTTATCATTATACTAAACCCTAGTGGTATCAATACTAGGTTTTATCGAAGAAATATCATTTTGAGAGTATCGAAGTGCTGTCCGAGTGCTGAGTCACCACCTAATCAGGTGAGTGCATGATCCCTTTCAACTTACACATAGATATGAAGTATTTTATATAAATTACGTGCTATGTGTGCATATTATCTGAATACTTGCTATCTATACTAGATGAACGTTGTTATACATGTTTTCAATGATTTAAACTGTATATGTATTTTATATCTACAAAAATGTTGGGGTAAAACATGGGTAGATGTAATAGGTGATGTGTGATAAAATGATGAGAGGCCTCGATGTTGTTGTTTTTGATCCAGTCATCTAGCGGAGTATAGATGACGACCACGGACTCTTCTAGACAGTCCAGTGGAACACTAGCAGGCTCGCAACCTGTAGGTGTTGTGAACGATGTGTTCACCGGTGTACTCCATCCCCCACATGGTTGCCTATTAGGACATTTATTGCTGAGGAATCCCCTTAGAAGTAGTGTCCGTCCCGATGATGATCCTTAGGCTAGGTCCCTTATGATAGGTGTTTAGGGACGCAAAGTGAGGATAACGGGAATGCGTAATCGGGTTATTGTTGATTGATGAAATTAATAAACTTATTTATTGTGGGTTGAAAACCCTATGTGCTCACCAGGCTCCCAAGCCTGACCCACTCAGTTTTATGTATTACAGGTAGTGGTGCATGAGCATAGGTGTGATGTTTTGGACGAGGGATTACGGATATAGGCCTGTAGATATGAAATAATGTAGTAAGGCTTATATTGTACTGTTTATACTTTTGATCTGTACGAACATGACATCCCGAGTCTTTTAATGAAATATATTTCTATGGAAATGCTTTTGATAAATCTTTATCATATTATTGTTTTGTGACAAATTCCGCAACCCTTTTATTAAAAGATAACTCTGATTTTGAAATAAAGTATAAACAAAACCGGTCTTTTCTGGCCGTGATTTTGGGGATGTCATAGTAATCTTATCACATCATGTATTAAGAATCAAAAAATATGAATTTATAGAGTTAGTTAATAGATTTTACCTGCAGTAGAGCCATACGTCTTGACTCTCCCATATCTTAGATCTCTCAGGTAAATAGGGCATCTTCGTCTCCAATGCCCCTTCTCTTGGTAATAGAAGCAAATGGACTCTTTTGGAATGGCACAAGGAACTATCTCAGAATTTGCCTTTTCTAGATTTCCAATGTCACAATTTCCAATGTCCATTGAATTTTAGGAGTTTAATTCACTAGACAAATTTGCTTGATCAGCACGCCAAATCATTGTTGATTCAGCAGCTATAAGCAAATAGGTGAGATCAATTAGGGTCGCGTTGTGTTCCATCATATAGTACTCTCTTACGAACTCACTATATGATTCAGGAAGTGACTGAAGAACCCATTCAATAGCCAACTCACCTGAAATCTCGACACACAAAATGTGTGACTTTATCTCTAAGATATGTGCACACACAGGTTTCCCATCTTCGTGTTTACTTGCCAAAAGGGCTTGAGTGAGCTTGAACTTTTCAAGCCTTCGAACTTGTAGGTTAGGGAGAATAATTAGAGGAGGCAGAGGAAGTGAAGCATGAAATCTTGTTGCTCGATCATATCATGGAATATCATCTTTAATGAATTTAGGAAGACCATGATTGTTAGAACTAGATATCTACAAAACGGGAGAAAATTCAAGTTAAATTGATTGAGTCCTTAATAAAACACCCAAATGTGATATTAAGGTTAGGATCCAACACAATATTCTACAACCTAGAAGAGGGATGTCGTAATCTAGTTGCAAAATATTTGAAGGTAGGTAAATGACGATTTACCAATTTCCACCATGAAAAACGAAAATGAAGTTTAAGTTTTAAATGAATTGAAACTCCTAGATCTTTTGAGATTCATTGAACTTTTCAATGGCATGTTTAATCTCCATCATGCCCTTTAATTTTTCGATTGGGATGCAGAGGATCACAAACAAGGTGTGAATAACCATACGAATCTACGTGGTGCACTCAATGCTACTATCACCTAATCAATGTGTCGGTTAGTCACACACGCCCCATTGATCTATGATAAACATCGAGCCACCCTTCGCCACCAATGTTAATCCCAAATTAGTGTGCCGGTTAACCATACACGCTCCACTAATGTTTGACAAGGGTACGAAGTGTAAGTCCATGGATTAGCATACAATTTCACATTTTGTCTAAAGTAACTAGGATTTGGGAATTTGTAAAAGCATGTAGTTACTTTTTACTTCATTATACTTATAATGGAAGGTTTCATCCTATCCTACCTGTTTGGCTAACGACCCTCCATTAGTCAAGAGTGCGGTGGGTAAGAGTGGATACCCATTCAATCGCTATTTTATAGGCAATTTCCTTAAACACCCCTTATAGACCAGCTTCGTGAATGAGGCCTACTAACGGTAAGACTGACTGTTTACTCATACATATATATAATATTAGACTTTTAATGTTATATATAGTGTAGGGTGTATTTTACACTTTTAAAATACTAGGTGATCTAATTAAATAAATTATACTTTTAATTTAATTAAATGTAAACCAAAACTTTATGGGTTTATTAAATCTCTTTTAATTATACACCTTAATTAATTAATCAAATCATAAGGGTGTAATTTGAACTTTTCAAACTACTTGGGTTTTAGAATTTAAAATTTCAAATTAAGACTTTTAATTAAATTTTAAAATCCAAAACTTGGGGGCAATTTTGAAATTTTTTCAAACTTAGGGTTTAGAATTTAAATATTTCAAAATTAACCTTTTAATCAAAATTTGAATTTTAAAACTTGAGGACAAGTTTTGAAACATTTCAAAGCATTAGGATTTAATTATTTAAATTTCAAAAACAAAACTTTTAAGTTTAAATTTAAAGTATAAAACCTAAATGGGAAAGTTGAAACTTTTTCACAAGATAATTCAAATCTAAATTACAAATAATCAATATTTATCTAATAAAACAAAAGATTATCTAAATTTTGACAATTATCTTCTATTTTGGCAAGGATAATCTCCAAATATTGATAAAAATCATTTTTTATTATTAAAAAACATTTTAGGTAATTATCCACAACTAAAACATATCAAAATCCCACGAAATCAGGTATTTGCGACTCGGACTCGTCGAGTCAGCACTGGACTCGTCGAGTCCCCAGTGGACTAGGCGAGTTCAGCTATAGACTCGGCGAGTCCAACCCCCATAAACCAAAAAAAATCGATTTTAAGCATGAATGATCAACTATAACATCAAATACATCAAACAAACAACCCTATGCTCTGATAACACTAATGGGTTTCGAGCAATACATCATTCCTATGGTGTACATGCAAATCCTAATAGCTTTTGGATCTAATTTGTCTAATAAACATGCAATTGAATATCCAAAGCTATAAACCCTGGATCTAGCATAAAATTAATCATATTAATTTAAAATATGGTTTAGATATAACCTTTGATTGTTATATAGCAATAACAATCTAATCCTTGGCTTCATAAAGCTTAGTGCCTCAAGTGTTGCACCTCTAATGGAGTCACAAACACCACTAAGCAACAAGATGTAGAAGAGAAGAGGAAGGAGGCTCCAAAATGTCCAGGAAACCCTAAGGATTTAGTCACCACGTTTTTTGGGGCTTAGGGGCTCCTTAAATAGGTAGGCAATTAGGGTTATCCAACAAGGAAGTCCTAATTTGACTGCTTAAGCCCTAAGCAGCCCATGGACCCCTTCTTTAAAAGCCTTGTACGAATTCTTATGGGCTTCCGCATATAATTCGTCCACTCCACCTTCTATGGAGTCCATTAGCCCATCTATGTAATTATCTTATAATTACACAATCAATCCCCTAAGTTTAATTAATCTCTTTTAGCCACAAAATTAATTCTTAATTAATTCTTGACTAATATTAATTAAAAAAATATATGATTTCTCCTTTAATATATTATTCTCATAATATATTAATAAATCATAATTAAACCTTTCTCTCCTTAATTCATCCTACATATTGTTATGGTGAAGGCAACCCAAAAGGACAATGCTCATAATCGGGTCAAGTACATACCAAAATAGTTATGGACTTAGACACAAATCCAACAGTAAGGAGGCCAGACCTAGAGGTTAAGTCCTTAAAATAGGGTACAATGCACGAAGAATTAGGGTTTTCATTTCCATCATCAACTCATCGAGTTGGAGCTCCCCAACTCGTCGAGTAGATCCTCCAATCTACCCGGCTGGAAGGCTTCATACTTGTCGAGTTGGAGCCTCCTAACTCGCCGAGTTCCTTCCAATACTTAAAAAAATAGAATTAATTCATACCTAGACCAAGTGTTATAAATCTCCCCCACTTGAACTAGACTTCGTTCTCGAAGTCTGTTGATGCAAAAAGGTTCGGATAATGCTTCCTCATCTCATCCTCCGGATCCCAAGTCCATTCGGAGCCTTTTTGGTGCTACCATTGCACCTTAACAAGCCTCACTTTCTTGTTCTGTAGGGCTTTGGTTTTCCAATCCAGAACCGCTATAGGTTTCTCCATATAATTCAGGCTCTCATCAACCTGAATATCATCCAAGGAAACGACTGCGGGCCCATCAGCAACACACGTCCGAAGCTGAGACACATGAAAGGTGTTGTGGATCTGACTAAGCTCAACCGGTAGGTCCAAATGATAGGCTACCTTGCCCACCCGGGAAGAAATCCTAAACGAGCTAATAAACTGGGGCCCTAGCTTTCCCCTATTCCGAAACCTAATGACACTTTCAATAAAACGAAGCCTCCCACCTGAAACTTGAGATCTGAGTGACGCCAATCATCATAACTTTTCTGACGGCTCTGTGCGACCCCCAACCTATCGCGCACCTATTGAATCAAGTAGATAGTCCTGAGCACCATCTCGGTGCTTCCCATGACTCGGTGTCTAGCCTCCCCGCAACATATGGGGGTCCTGCACCTCCGACCATACAACATCTCAAACGTGGGTCAGTCAATACTAGCATGATAAGTATTGTTATATGAAAACTCTGCTAATGGGATATATGTATCCCGACTCCCTCTAAAATCCAATACGCATGCCCTTAGCATATCCTCGAGTGCCTGGATTTTCCGCTCGCTCTCATTGTTTGTCTGGGGGTGGTACGCAGTTCTGAAGTGTAATTGTGTGTCCAGTTCGTAGTGGAACTTCCTCCAGAATCTGGAAGTGAATCGAACATTGCGGTCCGACACAACCGATATTGGTACTCCCTGCCTGACCCTCACCTCTCGCACATAGATAAGTATGCACTTTACCATCCATGTTGGTCTTCTTCTTGAAGATCCACTTGCACCGACTGTCTTATGTCCGGGTACATTGTCAACCAAGTTCCAAACTTGATTGTCATACATGGAATGTATCTCGCTGTCCATAGCCTCCTTCCATTTAACAGACTCTGGGCCTGCCATGGCTTCGTTAAAGCTGTTAGGTTCATCCAAATTTACCTGTGTACTATCACTGGTAAATTTATCACCTTCCGCAGTAATATGGAAACCATAGTAATGCTCAGGTGCATTCCTAACCCTCGTGGAATGCCTCAGAGGTACAGACTTGTTGATATTGCCATATTGATACATATTTTTAGGCAATATTTATTTATATTTTTATTAATATTTTGGTTATTTGCATAGAATTATGATACTTATAGGGTTAAATTGTTATTTGCAGCCAAAGTGAATCATTTTCGAATAAAGGGACCAAAATGGACAAAGCATGGAACTATGAAGGCTTGAAAGAAGTAAGATAAAAATCTAGCAATAATACGTACTCATGACATGAGCAACTATAGATTCACGACGTGAGTGTAGTAATCTAGAAGATATGCATCCAGATGAAAGAATCCTTGCCGAACATGTTTATCTCATATTCACGTCGTGAGACTTATTGGCTCACGACGTGAACTCGGAAAAATCATAAAATATAAATACTCTTGGCCATTACTATTTGAAAGACTTTTGGCTGGTTGGAGGGTTTTCAGAAGACGATTTTTAGGAGGAAAGAAGTTCTGGAAAAAGGGTTTCAAAGCCAGGAGTGAAAGTTCTTAATAAGTTTATTTTTTTGGTACTTATGAACATGTTTATTAATTTGATTTGTGTTTGTTTGATTGCTACTATGAGTAGCTGAATTTAGCTAGATGAAGCCTCTGACATATGTTTTAGCTTAATTATTAATCGATTTGGTTAGTTGGTAAATTTCTTGTGTTTGATTTGTTATTACCTAGCATGTTAATATTTGTTTCTTTAGTTGCTTGAATTCATGTTCTGTGTAGTTTAGTGATTATTAGATTACATGAACTTGAAACCTAGTGATTTAGTGAACATTAAACTGCTAGAGCTAGGATCGACCAAAATCTTAGATAGTAATTGAAGTAAATAAATTTAGATGTGCTATAGAACATAAATTATGACCATAATTGTGTTTGCCTAATGTTACATAGCAAATTCATAATCTACAACTTATTCTTTGTTTGATTATGTGTGACCATACATAGTTTTACATGAATTAGTTTAATATTGGTAAATTTAGACTTAAATTACTAATACAATTATAACCAACTTAATAACCTATAATTGTTAGCTAACCATAAAGAAGAAGTGGATTCGAACTAAACAAAAGTGTTTTTAGTAATTGATTGAATTTGAGTTAAGTTCGTCTGATCTTGCAAAATCAGATAAAACCCTTCCTTTGTTATTAATTAGGTGAATCTAGTGATAAATAGATTAATCAGTTAGCATCGTTCCCTGTGATCAACACCCAACTTACTCAACTATTCTATAATTTTGACTTGGTACACTGCCTATGTGCAATTTAGTTAGTAAGGAAGTTAGGTTATAAATATTAAAATTAGGTGTAACAAATTGCATGCATCAAAGTTGTTGGCGCCGTTGCTGGGGAATGACTTAGTTAATTGCCAATTTATTTATTTTAAATTAATCGATCCTTTTTGTGGGGTAAAACCTACAAAGAGTTATTTATTTTTTTCTGTTTCATTTTTCCTGCATTACAGAACTCATAACGTGAGATTTATTGCTCACAGCGTGAGAACTGGGATTCCTAGTTTTATTTGTTTTTAGTTTGTGTTTCTTAGTTCAGTTTTACGTTTTTATTTTTTGTGCTATTTTAGGAGTTCATGACCAGCGGCTCTAACATACCTTTGGTACCACCACTTGAAGATCCAGAGTCGACCCTTCATAAAAAGAAAGATAAGAACGTGAAATACGATCAAACACCAAAGAAGACACATTTACAATAATTCAAGTCAGTGTTCTCAAAGAATTCGGGAAAGAAAACGGGAGAGTCGAGTTCATCTTCAAAGAACAAGAGTAAGGTTAAAAACTTAGATAAAATACATGTCCAAACCGAATCTGAAAATGATATTGAGCCCGAATGTGAATTATTTATGAGTGAACCCGAAAACGAGCCAAGGAACGAGATGGCGAACATTGAAGAAATGTCAATGGGAGCTTACAAGAAGCGAATTCGAGATGATGTTGGTCCAAGTTTAGTACAACCTGCCATACCTGCCACAGCCACATTCGAGCTGAAGGGACACATCCTCACAACATTAAAGGATATTTCGTTTTATGGAAAGGATCATGAGGATGCTTTCAAACATCTAGATGAAGTCAACAACATTGCTGACTATTTCAATGTCCCAAATGTCAATAGAGATAATGTCTTGCTGAGGATGCTACCAGTCACTTTCAAGGGAGCTGCAAAAGACTGGTTAAAAGCACTTCCACCTGGTACAATCACTACTTGGGCTAAAATGCGTGAGCAGTTTTTAGACCAATTTTGCCCACCATCCAAGATACCAAAACTCAAGAAGGCAATAGCCAATTTTAAACAAAACCCGGGTAAGTCACTTTACGAGGCATGGGAGTGTTACAAGGGGTTGTTAAGGAATTATCCTCAACATGACCTTAACATTCAACAATAGGTGTCTATATTCTATGATGGGGTAAATGTATTGACAAGGCAACTCCTTGATTCTCAAGGGTCACTTACAAAGAAAAATCCAGCCGAAGTTAAGGAACTAGTTGAAGAATTAGCAAAGCATTCTCGGGAATATCACAACCCAAGACAGGATGGAGTAAAAGGCAGTGGATGTGCACATTCTGAAGAGATGGCTGCTATGATGGCAATGCATAATACTATAGACCAGAGATTGACCCAAATGGACCAATCAATTCAAGCAATTAGAGTAGGATGTGAGAGATGCAGTGGGTCACACTTGACTAAAGATTGCAACTTGGATGAGTATGGGAACAAAAGGGCTCAAGTTTGCTACTCGAGTGGGGATAAGTATAATGAGGATTGGAGAAAACCAAAGAAATAGTGGCTACCATATGATGAATACAAAAAGCAAAAGGAAGAGAAATTTAAGCAGACAGGCCGAGGCTTCTACCAAAAAGAGCAACCGCCACCTAAGAAGAAAATAGATTTGGAAAACATGTTGACCCGATTTATGGAAGCTTTTGAGAAAAGGCATGATGATTCCGATGCAATGCTAAAGGAACACATGAAAATGATGAAAGAACAGCATACAGTGATGATTGACCAGCAAGCTTTATTAAAAAAATCATCAAGCATCAATCCATAATCTTGAAGTCCAAATTAGTCAACTAACTACTTTGGTGTGTAACAAATTATCCTCATAATTTCTCGAAAAGAATGCTCAATCCCATGTTATGATGATTGAGACTGAAGAAGAGGAAATCTCTGAGTTTTTAGAGGCACTAGAAATGGAGCCAAAGCAGCCTGATCCAAAGCCGAAGAAGCTAAAACTCGAAAATCAAAATATTGCTAAACTACCAGACTCACGTCGTGAGCCCGCCATGCTCACGACGTGGGATCAGTCTGAATAGACAAATTCGGATTTCATTCTGGCTTAGCGACCGCCTTTTCCATTCCCATCCCGAGCTAATCTGGGTCCATTGGAAAGGGAACATCTGGAGTTTATTCAACAATTAAAGGGTATTTCTATTAATCCCGCTTTTATCGATTCCCTTCCAAAAATTCCAGAATATGCGAAGTTCCTACAAGATCTTATAGATACTCGTCAACAATTAAAGAAAAATTATAAAGTTATTCTTAGTGAACAAAGCTCAAAAGATGTATTGAGAGGGATACCTAAGAAGATAGGGGATCCTGGACGCCTCACTCTTCCATGTGAGTTTGGGAATAATATTAAGATTTATGTTTTAGCTGATTATGGAGCTACCATAAATTTGATGCCTTATTTATTTTATCAAAAGTTGAATATTCAGAAGTTGAAGGCTATAAAAATGACTAGTCACATGGCAAATCGTTCAGTAACACAACCCCGGGGCATTGTGGAAGATATTCTCGTAAAAATTGGGAAATTCATTTTTCCAATACACTTTGTGGTGTTGGATATGAAAGAAGATCCCGATGTCCCCATTATTCTTGGTCGCCCGTTTCTTAATATTGCTGGTGCTTTGGTAGATATACGTGAATCCCAACTCACTTTGAGGGTTGGTGATGATAAGGGAACTTTTGGAATACAAGATGGGTTTCAAGGATATGATGTTAACAGTGACGTGTTCAATATTGATGAGGATAATGAACTTGAAGAATTAGAAAAACTCGTGGAGGAAGAAATCAAAACGATTCATCAAGTCAAACGCAGTAAACCAAGAGCATATGTTCCGTTTTTTGTTGAATTCATTGCCTACACAAAACCAACAAATTTGATGAGTGAGGAAAACGATGATTTTTCAAGTGATGAAGACGAGACTACTTCCAAGGAAACGGTTCCAGTGGCAAAAGAAGAGAAGGTTCCTATTGAGCTAAAGAAGAATGAAGAAAAAATGGAAACAAAAGGGACAAAAAGGAAGCTTGACATAGACGAGGCGAAGGCTAAAAAGGAAAATTCGAAAAAGGCGTACATTCGACGTGTTCAAGCATACAAGAGGCGATGGAAAGAGCAAAAGATTCAGGTGGTGATGGATTCCTTTGACAGCTCAACGTAAGAGTCATGGAGTCCGGCTCGCGACTCCATAAAAAAGAAGCGCTATTCGGGTGGCAACCCGAATTTGGTTTGAATTTTCTTTTCTTTCTTTTTAGTTTTTGCATTTTTATTTTTCTAAGAAAATCAATCTTATCATCTTCAACTTTTTCTACATAGTAAAACACTTAGTGTGGGGCCAGTAGAATTAAGTGGTAACAAAATTAGATGGTTTAATTAATTAAAAATTGAAGTTTGAAGATCTAGATGAACTCACGACGTGAATCATTATGGTTCACGACATGAGTCTAATGTGACTTACGGACACCCTTCTGTTAGGCCATTATATTCCCAAATTCATCAATCTTTTCAAAGTCCATCCCACTCAATCTTTAATCGAATGACCCAAATGTTCAACCCAAAACGAACTCACGACGTGAGGCTCTATGGCTCACGACGTGAGATAGGATGAATCGGGACCACAGAAATAAGAAAGCATGTTAGGTTGACCTACCATTATCTTATTCTTCAACCGCCAACAGTTCTTGGTCCCCCTCACTCACGTTGTATTTCAACGATTTTTACCATATTTTACTCTTGTGCTTACGTTTGCATCACTTTCAACAATGGCTCCCAGACGAGAAGTTCCAACAGGGTGGCAAGTTTGCACCCATTCTACGTTTTCACGACCACCATGCCACGAGATATTTTGGCACGTTGCAACAACAGGCTAGGGTGGTTGTACAATAGGGAATTTGTTGTTTCCCCTACAATTCATTGGGCAAGATTGAGGGAGGTCAGAATCTTTGATCGGTTGTCTCTGTTTCTTACAAAAATATTTTTGGGAATTGGTTTTTCATTCACGTACAAGGGCTGGCATAATTTATTTGGTATCCAAGAGAGGCTATATAAGGAACTATGCGTGGAATTTTTTGCGGCTGTGACATTCCATGAGAATGTCCAAGACCCTACGTTTCCGCAAGCCTTAGTTTTTAGACTCGGGGGTGAATATCGTGAATGCAATTTGGTTGAATTTTCCTAGAGAATGGGGTTATACAAGACTCAGGAAGCTATGACTCCAGAATTTGTTATCTTTTTGAGGGAGGCGGCTCGAGGATATGAAAATGGGCCTCGGGGCTTGAGCTTTGGAACAATATTGCCTCCGGAATATACAATTCTGGAGTGTCACCCGAGAGCAGCATAAGATCTCCCATTTACCACTTGATACACCGATTCATCACTTTCACCATTCATCATAGGCGCCATGGGGATAAGGTCACAAAGAAAATTTTGTTCTTTTTATGGTGCATCTTACAGCCGGGAGTGTGTTGTAACATTCCGTATTTTCTAGCTCGTTTCTTAGTTGGTTCTGCTACAAGTTCCCACCCTAGGAGCTCTATCTGTGGGGGCCACTTCATCAGTCGATTGGCCCGTTCTTATGGGTTAATCATTCCCGAGATTACCCGCTCGTTAAATTGCATGGAGGATAATGAGTTCACTCTGGGATACTTGGAGACAATAAGGGTTGTGCGGAATTTTGGGTCTCATTGGGGCCTTGTTCATACTAATGATGAGGGTGATCATGGAGAGCAACCTGGTGCACACTCTGAGCAACAACAACAACTAAGGCCTTGGAGGAGGAATATGTGAGGACGAGGAAAGAGAGGGAAGCCGATGCATTAACCTGCACCCATGGGAGGACCAGATTTTGGGGGTAAGATGGTTGGGTATTTCGATCAGCTTCCGTTAAGTGTCAATTAGATTGGAGGGACTGTGGAAAATATGATACAACATTTGCATGTGGAGTAACCTCCTCACCTGGGGTATCATTACCCAATTTTCCCTAGGTGGAGTGAGTATCGAGGTCAATGGGGAGATGGAGTCGGTGCAAGTAGAGCACTGGATGAAGGAGATGAAGATTGAGTTCTTATTTAGTTTTGATTTTTTTTCGATTGCTTTGAATTTGTTTGGTTTTTAAACTTGTTATGGTTTGTAAGACTTATAAGCTATTATGTTACTTTTAGTCATCCTTTGGTGGTTTTATTTCAGACTCGCTTTGGAGTCTAAGAAAAGAAGGTCAAGTCGAGATCGTATGTGTCTAGCCAAGGGTTGTCTAGAGTCTAGAGTTTCGAGTCGAGACCCACAATAGAAAATAAGTGTGGGGTGAGTCGAGAGAGAGGATGAAGTTAGTGAAACGTCATAGAAATTCTGCATTTAGAAGTATCTTTATCCATTAAGATATTGGGGTGGAATGCTAAAAATTTTAAGAATAATGGGAAGTTCTAATTTTCAGTTGCCCAGTTCTCACGTCATGAGGCTATAGTTGTCACATCGTGAGTTTGGTTACGAGGTATTTTAGAATACGCAGTTCAACGATTTCACGTCGTGGGACATATTACTCACGTTGTGAGTTTTCTGTTTTCACCACATTGAAGTTTTTTCGCTCCTATTCGCCACATGGATCACCACCATGTTACTTGGAGTTCTTATGATGACTATTATGGCTCGTTTCCTCTAATAGTAAATGTGGCGTATGCTTTCACGCATTATTCTACACGTTTTGAAGATTTGCATCCACCTTCCTTTAAGATTTAAGTTTCGATTCGGTACTTGTTGGTTCATTTTCATATTTCGCGAGTTCAAGTCCTAGTTCTTATTTAGAAGAGGTTCATATTCGAAATGCACATTTTATCCGCACTTATGGAATTCGATCACGCCACTATCCCAGGGGAGTTTGTTCCTTTTTCTCCCTTTTATTTCTTTTATTTAGTTTATGCATACAATGAGGGCATTGCATGTAATAAGTGTGGGATAGGGGGTCAAAAATGTAAAATTACTAGGAAAATTGGTAAATTTAAATTTTTTTAAATTTTTAATAATTGAATCTAGTAATAATAATTTGAATTGTAGTTGATAGTGTTATATGGGATGATCCGATGAGAACTCAAATGTTTAGTTGAGGCAATAAACAATATAGTGCATTTGTGGCCTCCCTTATTCTATTGAAATCATGGGACAAAAACGCGACCTCGCTTAGTTTGAGGAATGCAATATGTTTAGCATCGTGTACCAGAAATCTATCCAGGAAGGCTTTTATCTTAACCAATAAATGTTGAAGTTAAGCACCCCTGCTTAAGCATGTAGGATTTTGAGTGAAAAAGAAAAACAAAATGAGTTATACATATATAAAAAATAGAGAGAGAAATTACCAAAAAGTGAAAAAGTTGAAGACTTTTTGGAGCTATAAAAGTATGAAGATCAAAGGATCCAAATTCTGAAAAATCAAAAGTTGAAGATACCAAAAATCACATAAAAAAGTAATGAATTCTAAGAAATCAAGATCAAATTATCAAACAAGTGAAGAATTCAAGAGCTCCATTGTGGTATCTGTGACATTCCCTAATTTTTCGACCAGAAAAGACCGATTTAATTTATGCTTTTTAAAATAAAATTAGAGAAATCTTTTTAAAAGATGTTGCGGAATTGGTCCCCAAAACAAAACATGATAAGAGTTTATCAAAACCTTCTTTAAGAAATGTATAGTTTCATTTCATAAGTAAACATCGGGATGTCATGTTCCGATATAGATCAAAACCATAAACAAGACATTATAAGCCTTTCAACAGTTATTTACAACTAGTGGCCTATAATCCAAAAATCCCTCATCGTCCTCCGACTATGCTCGGGGTCCACTACCTATAACATAAAAATTTGAGTGGGTCAGGCTTGCGAGCCTGATGAGCATATAAGGTTTTCAACCCACAATAATAATAAACTTACTAAGTTCATCAATCAACAATAACCCTGATTACCCATTCCTATTATCTTCACTTTACGTCCCTAAACACTTATCACAAGGGACCTAGCCTAAAGAATATCATCGGGATGGACACTACTGCTAAGGGGTTTCCTCAGCCATACATGTCCTAAAGGCAACCATGAGGGGGATGGAGTACAACGAATGAACACTCTTAGTTCATTAACACCTACTGTCTTGAAAGTCCATGGTCGTCATCCAAACTCCGCTAGATGACTGGATCTCAAAACACACCGCGGCCTCTCATCACTTTTATTTTATCACACATCACTACCTACCCATGTTTTACCCAACATATTTGTAGATAAAAATTCATATACAGTTTAAAACTTGTATAAAACATCAATTCAACAGTCACCTTAGTTAAACAATTAATATAATTACACGTAGCACGTATTTCATATAAAATACTTCATATCTAGGTGTAAGATGAAGGTTACGATACACTCACATGATTTGATGATAATCGGGTAGCAATTCGTTTCCTAAAACGATCGTTTCTAATAAAACCGAGAGTTTTATTGAGAAACCGGGCTCTGCAAAAGTCGGGATTCGAAACCGAAAAGATAAATGTTCTGGGCTTCACGGGCTCTTCGTGGTGTATTTCGGGGCTTTCAATTGATACCGGGGCTTCGGGGGATGATAATATGAAAGAAATATGGAGAAAGGGGCTAAAAATGACAAGTTTTCAAAATACCCCCGAGAGGTCTCGCACCCTTCTATTTATAGGGGCGAGCTTCTGATCGGACGACTGAGAGGAAGCCATGCCTCGCAGATCCGAGGGCTCGCAGGGAAGGCTCGCACATGGTCTGCGTATGTGAGGGGCTCGTTGTCAGCCTGTGATTGGACCGCGGTCTAGGGTCCGAAATAGGGCGTTCGTGCCATGCTGCGAGGGCTCAGTCTCGTGCAAGAGGGTACGTGTCGCCTTCTCAGTGGACCACTTCGGATAAGGCCAGGTGCTCGGATGACTCAGCAGCTTGGATGACTCAGTAGGACACATGGCACGTTTTGAGCGAGGGTGACGTGGCCGAAGTCCATGCGTGCGAAATTCCTCGGTTTTGGGGATTTTTCTTGTTTTTCACGCCAAAACTTCTAAAATCCATAACTTTCGCATACGAGCTCCATTTTTTATGTTCTTTATATGCACGCGTAGCCAAAATTACATTCTACAACTTCTGTTTAGACTTTGTCGGCTAATTTTGACTTTAATTTTTATATTATTATTTTTAACAGACCGGGACAGGAAATCCGTTAAAAATTCATAACTTCTTCATCCGACGGCTGCATGGTGTCCCTATATCTATCATCTCTGATAGAGATAGTAGGTTTACTTCGTGATACTAGTGATCACTGCAAAACGCATTGGGGACGAGGCTGGACATGAGTACAGCCTACCATACGCAGACCGACGGACAAAGTGAGAGGAGTATCCAAACCCTGGAAGATATGTGGCGAGCCTGTGTGATCGACTTTGGTAAGACATGGGATACCCATTTACCCCTTGTCGAGTTTTCCTACAACAATAACTATCACACGAGCATCAAAGCAGCTCCATTTGAAGCCCTCTACGGATGAAAGTGCAGATCCCCTCTGTGCTGGGCTGAGGTGGGTGACACTCAGTTAGCTAAAGGACGAGTTCCTGACAGCGCTCTCACAGGTCCGGAAACCATTCATGAAACGACCTAGAAGATTGTATAGATTCGCGAACGATTAAAAGCCACTAGAGATCGATAGAAAAGCTACGCAGACAAACGAAGAAAACCTTTGGAATTCCAGCTGGGAGACCGAGTCCTTTTGAAAGTCTCACCCTGGAAGGGTACGATACGCTTTAGAAAGCGTGGAAAGCTGAATCCAAGGTACATAGGGCCTTTCGAGATTCTTGCTAGAATCGGCCCTGTAGCATACAAACTTAACCTACCCCAGGAACTCAGTAACATACACCCTACCTTCCATGTCTCGAACTTGAAGAAGTACCTTTAAGACGAGACTCTCGTAATTCCACTAGATGAGATCGCGATCAATGAGAGCCTCAACTTCGTAGAGGAACCTGTGGAGATCATGGACCGAGAGGTCAAACGAACGAAACAAAGTCGCATCCCAATTGTGAAGGTTCGTTGGAACGCTAAGCGAGGACCGGATTTCACTTGGGAGCGCAAGGATCAAATAAAACTCAAATATCCTCATCTATTTGCTTAGTTGTATTGTAAAAATTTAGCTACTTGAATTCTAAATTTCGAGATGAAATTTCCTCTAACGGGGGGATGATGTGACAACCTGAAATTTATTCCGTCACTCTAACCCATTTCCGCTAATAAAATAATTTTTATTATTATTTTCGTTAACATTTGGGTTAGGTAAATAAATTAATGTTTTTATTTTATTTCATAAGTGTTAAAACGAAATAAACACACATGTAACACCCTCGAATTTATTTGAGAAAAAATTTAGTTTACGACTAAGTCGGGTTACGACCATTTAATCAAGTAAAATTTTAAACTTCGTTTATTGGGTAGATTCCCACTTGGACACAAACTCAAACCCTATATAAGGGTTGAGTGGTCACAAACTTGAGCTTTTCCCACCCAAGACACACTCTCTCTCTACTCTCTCTCTTCAAAGGCCTGATTTCTTCCAAGAATCCGATAGTTTTCATCCCCAAACTGTAAGTTCTCTTACCCTAGATTGTACTAAAGCTCATTTCATGTCAATATAGCATTAAAATCACCCAATAATGTCAAGAACAAGGAGTTTACAGCCCAAGAACCTTCTTAGGCCGTAAACCCTTAAAAGGGTGCCAAAATGCCCCCAAATTCCTTCCTTATGCTTAGAGACTAGCTTAGAACTTACCCTTGAAGTGTTATGGACCTTAAACATCAAGTTTGGAGGTTTGAATGAGGGTTTACGGCCCAAGAACATTATTAGGCCGTAAACTCCCTCAAATGATGCAAAATGAGCCCTAAACCCCTTATTTAGCCTTAGACCTTAACCTAGAAACTTGTAGGAGTGAGCTTAGGACCACAAAAATGAAGGAAAAGATGTGTCCAATGGTTTAGAGCCGTAAACCATAGTGTTAACGACCATAAACTCCCAAGGAGTAGTCCAAGGACCGCAAACTCCAAGGGAGTGCCCCTTTTGAACCCTAATCACTTCTCAAGCCTTGGATTTAACATTAGAACCCTTCCTATTTGTAACATCCATAAAAATTCAAGCCAATTTAAATATTCCAAAAACAACCCAATTTCATTAAGTTATTACAAAAAGGTTTTCAATACATTTATTATCAGAGTATTCCCATAACCATATCATAAAACAAGAACTTAAGGAGCGGTACGATCACGCCTTCGCCTTGCCACAGTCTCCTGAAGTACCTGAAACATTTAAACCACAACTGTAAGCCCGAAAGCTTAGTGAAATACCCCCAAAATACCAACCACATATACTATACACATAAACATATCATACAGAACGGAACAACCATGCACTTTGGGTCTACTGTGTGACTGGTCTGCCGCACCGGGCCTCCAGTCCACCTAGTCCACCCTCAGAATCTAGCCATATCCATCGAGTCTGCAGTGTGGTTGGTATGCCCGCACCAGGCCTTCAACCCACCTGTCCACTCTCCCGAGCCTTGGCACATCTGGTCCGCCCTCGTGGGACCTACAGCCTATCCGGACCGCTCGTTGGGCCTTTGGAATATCCGGTCCACCCTGGGTATGTTGGCCTACAACACAAAGCAGAACCCGCCTCAACCCAACCCGAGTCAACCAACCATGTGCACATAAACATATAACCACATAACAATTAATCATCAATCAACCGATCTAGCAGATCACATACATAACATACTCTAAACAGGATACCGACCTAACCGGTCGTTAATATAACATCATCCTATGTACCAGGATACCGACCTTAACCAGGTCCCTAACATATATCATCCTAACTACCAGGATGCAAACATACCAAAGCAATAACAAACAACAATACCCGGATTACAATCCAATAAAGGGTTGGCCTTGGTGCCTTAGACCCTGTCGATATAGTGAGGATAACTCACCCAGCAACTGCTGACTGAAAAGATAAGATCACGCTGTCCAACCTCCGACACGAACTCCACCACTGATAATACCAAAAGACTGAACTCAATAAATACCAATAATTACCAAATTACCCCTGGAAGTCAATTGGTCAACTCTCGGTCAAAGACAAAGTCCTCAGTCAAAGTCAAACTTCGTTACTAACTCTACTCGCCGAGTCAGTCAGCTGACTCGTCGAGTCCCTAAGCTCCGAAAACTCCCATATCGCGACCCAAATCGTCGAGTCCCACGAACTCTGAGTCACTTCCTGCTCAACTCACCGAGTCGTCCCTCGACTCACGGATCCACCGCTCAACCAAAAAGGTTCGGACCTTACGACCAGACTCGCCGAGTCCAAGGAAATCTTCAACAGACTCGCCGAGTTGTTCTTCCAACTCTTCGAGTTCCTGCCTATCTTCATCCAACTCGTCATGTACACCTATGTGACTCGCCGAGTACAACTATTTCTTAATCCATACAGTGGCTTTCCAAGCCATGCAAGGGCTCCAATCCATATATCTACTCTTCTACAAGCTATTCCTCATGTAAAGTTGCAAACTTCACGTGAATCCAAAGAGATCTAAGCATAAAACACTCTTCAGCTAGGGCTTGGGACAAGAAGGCTTCACCAACAATTCAAAGACAGGAACTTTATGATCTTCTGTACCATCTCAATTCAAGATCTAAGTTAGTAACCTTAGATCCAACCTCCAAACCCGAAATAACTCTAGAAATGCCACAAAACTCAAGCAACAAAGGATCTAGATGCAAAGGACCTCAAGCAACAGATTATTACCTCAAATGAAAGCTCCAACTGAAGAATGAACCAAATCTCTGCAAAGCCCCTTGCTCCAACCTTCTTAATCTTCAAAGATCTCTCCACCAAGCACTTACCAAGGTTCCAAATGCTCTCCAATGCACTCACAAACGGATTTAGGGTTTCTGGACTTCAAAAGGGGCTAAGGAGACTGAGGGGAGGACATTAAGTCCTTTAAATAGGGTGCAACCTTGAAGATTAGGGTTTTTCTCTCTTCAGCACCAACTCGCCGAGTCCAGCCTTCGACTCGCCGAGTCGGTCTTCCATATTTACACTAAGCACCCTGAACTTTGCTCTTCTGAACTCGGGGTGTTACACTAGTGCTGTAAGAGACCCTTAAGCACACACATACACTCCTCCCATGATTTTACGGCTGTAAACTCATGGGGGAATTGGTCACTCAATTGCAAACTCACCTAAGGTGGGTATTTGAGGAGTAGACTCCATAGTGAGGCCTTACACTCTTTCCTTTCATCCCAATAGCCTCCTAGCACATGACCAAAGCGTTTTTCTTCGCATTTGGATGTCTATATGTGTTTAATCAGTGTTTTAATCACTAATTATATGTAAACATATTTCTTCATATGTTACTAGGGTCATAGAGTGTGTTCAAGTCTTCACTTGACACCAAGCACTCAACCGACACTTCCATCCGATCCACTCGCTGCAGGTGAGTTCATACCCCTTATGTAACCTTTCAAATCTTTTTAAATGTTTTTATGGGGGGGGGGGGGGGGGGGGAATACAAGTTGAATACAACAAGTTATAGTGTCAATCACATGTGATTTATAACTTGCTAACAAAAACGATTTGCTCTACTTTTAACTTCTTTCTTAACAAAACTGTTTTAAATAACTATCAAATGCATTTTTATGATAAATTGTTATTAAACTATTTTTAAACCTCTTTTCTTTTAAACTATATCTACACCAATATATTTATAAAAGTAAGACATGAAGGACTTAAGACTGATAGCTCGCCTTACTTCCTGTTCTTGTTTGATTGTGGTCTTAGGGTATACTGTTATCTGTCCGACTGTCGTTGAATTCTTAGTTATATATCATATATATTTGTGTTAGATATGAAAGTATTCAATTAGTTCAATACATTTGTAAATCAAAGGCCTAGAATCCCACACTTTATTTAACTATAATAGGTATACTTAAGACTACTGCTCATTACCCCTATCACTATGATGCTCACTATAATTACTACTATTACGAGTTAATACATGTTAAAGAGAACACTCTATACACTATACTAAAAAGTTCATTATATAATAATACAAGAGAATACACTAATCCCAAATGTGACACACTATTCCTCTATACGACACTCTACTATACAAACACCGTGTAACCAGAGCTTCCCGGAGGGAAAGCAAACACTACATGTATAGATCTATACAGGACGGACACTATCACATCCCGACTGCTAACTACAGTCTGAGCCAACTAGGACCAGGGGTGACAAAACATCACTACACTACGTATGACCGGGAAAGTCATCGGACACTCTATTATCACTCAGTTTGGTTACATGAGAGATCACATTCATACCCAAATTAACGCACTAAGAATTAAAGGCTAAACTAACTTCCCGCAATGAATATATATATATATATATATATATATATATATATATATATATATATATATATATATATATATATATATATATTACTAACTGGAGTTGCAACACTACTATATCTAGTCGGCAGTAAAACTGCTGAAATAAGATATTATCTTTCCTCATCTACTATACATGAATGAAATCTATAACTATATTTTTATAACTAAAAGTCTCATTGGGAAAAGATTTACACACTCAAAGGATCAAACTTACAAATATTCAAAATCTGGAAAATATAGGATTTTCTAGTGATTATACTATTTTCAAACATTAATCATAGCTTTTATATTACATGATTGTAAACACTTTTATACAAGTAATGACACTAAATTCTTATGAACTCGCCAGATTTATGCTTATACTCGTTTTCAAAATAACTTGTATTCTCAAGTCAAAAATAGACAGGTACTGATGCACCTTTTGAGAAGATGGAGTATAAACATGTCCCATCTTTTATTTTTGTTTATACTTTGGTGTCTATTAAACTGTACTGAACACGCTTGTATTTACAATTACTATATTAATGCAATGGTTGTTGTCACTTATTTTTACTATTATGCATTGTTATGATATTGTACATGACGTCCTCCACCCAGAACGTATTCCGCCGTTCTCGGTTTTGGGGAGTGACAGATTTGTATCAGAGCATTGTTTATAGTGAATCAAGTATATCAACCCATAAAAGATATACGAACTATAAACACTTCGGGACTAAAACACTCTGAACAAGAATATATACTTTTAAATACTAAAATATTTAACTAAGTATATATATATATATATATATATATATATATATATATATATATATATATATATATATATATACATCCATAAATACAAAGGGTCGGTATCATACTAGAACAGAACAAAAGTATTAAGATTGTTGAGCAGCACAATTAGGCTTAGAGACATATAGTCACATCTGGGTAGATGTAGCCTGATCAACTACATTTTCCTAGGAGTGACTAGCATGTGCCTAAGAGTGATTGTGGTGTTGCAACAATTCTAAAAACTTACCAACACTACCACAAGAACGTTAGAACAAGAATACTATAGGAGTATTCTGCATTCTATTAACTACAGATGTGATAACTAAAAGGGTCGTTACTAGTAGGGCAATAGTTGCTAAGTGGATACATCACGGTTACATGTGACTAAGGCACTATAGACTTAGAATCTGTGACCTTTTCTTCATTTCCTGTTCTTGTTTGATTGTGGACTTAGAGTTAGGGTCGCTTATTCGAAGGTCTATCCTGCTTCGGTTACATGTAATTAGTATGTACTATTCAAGTATTGGGTCGGCTAGTAACGATCATCTTATAAGTATCCTAGATTAGTACGTGTATTAACCTTTCTTTCCCTATTCTCGCGTAGATAGAATGGCTGGTTTCCGCCTTCCTGACGATCTGTATTATCCAAATCAAGGCAATGAGGGATGGCTGGATGAGGAGCCAGAAGATGATCACCTGATCCCTTTGGATGATCACCGTGCTGAGGGCTTTTCGGATAGCTTCGACTCCGAACCAGAAGTTAACAACCTGCCCCCAGTAGCTACAAACCCTAATCCACGTCCGACATTTCAAGGTCCCACCCCCATGTGGGCAATAACCTTGAACCGATGGAGCGATGAGCAGGGTAAACCTTTACCTTTCAACAGAGACCAAAGCTTCTACAGCATAAGCGAGGGAGGTTCAGCGGACCAAGTCTTGCCCACCATGGTCCATAGGATTGCCAGGAACACCGAACAAGGTCAAGCAGCCATTGGAAGAGTCGTGGAAATTGATGCCAACTCCAAACTTTACACTGTCCGCATCCGCCAATTGGAAGAAGCCATGGATAGGACTAGGAGGACCAATGAGGCTCTACAGCGACAACTAGCTGCATCCCGAGCCGAAGTTAGGGAACTCCGGGCGCGTCAGAGGATTCAGGAAAGACATCTTCAGGAAGTTGTACGCCAACTGGATGATCTTAGGGTTCGCCCAATGGGTACCCGTCGCCAGTAGAAGATGTCTACTTATCTTTCTTTTTTGTTTAAGGAATGGCCTTTTCTCTTTCTATGCTCAGTAGAGCACTTGTCTGTAAACGTCCCTAACTTTGAAAGTACTCTAATTATGCCTCTAGGCTGCCAACATTTTCCCTTATGGTTTGATGTAAGACGAACTGTTAGGTCGTTTTTACCGAATTCATTTTACATCATTAATACCAGTAATATTAGCAGTTATCTACTTTGTGAGAAAGTCTATAGTTTTGTGTTTCCCTACTCTGTTTCTATGATTCTATCTGATAATTGAATTATGTCAGCTGGGTCTGTGAAACTCTCACAACTTATTTACAATCGATTCTTACTATTATCTTCATCTTTATAAATTTCCAGGAAAAGATGCCTCCCAGCAAGCGTCCGAACAGAGGCAGACCTGCAACTCAAACTCCACCTCCACCACCTCTTCCTCCAGAGTTCGATCCCGTGATGTTTCAAACAGCTGTAACAGCAGCTATGACTTAAATGAATTCTGGTGATGCCAGTGGAGCTGGAATGGGCATCAACTCCAGACATGGTGAAATCCACCCACGTGCATAGGGGTGTACTTATAAGAATTTCATGAACTACAAACCGACATTTTTCAATGGGACCGGAGGGATCCTTTGTTTCTCCCAATGGATCGAAAGGACTGAAGTTGTCTTCAAAATGTGCTCATGCCCCGAAGTAAGAAAAATAAAGTTCGTTGCTGCCACTTTCACCTAAAGGGCCTTGACATGGTGGAATGGCCATATCAAATCACTCTCCTTTGTAACAGCCAACGTCATGGGTTGGGAAACAGTAAAGGACCTATTGATGAGAGAGTACTGCCCAAGGGGCGAAGTTCAGAAACTCGAAGAGGAACTTTGGAACCTCAAAATGAAGGGGACCGACATAGTAGCTTATATTGCCAGGTTCTGCGACCTGGTAGCTATGTATCCTAACATGATCCCTACTGAAAGCAAGAAGATAGAATGATACATATGGGGTTTAGTGCCCCCGTATCGAGGGAACGTTTTAGCATCACGCCCTACGACCTTTGACAGCGCCAAGGAGTTGGCCCAAAGGTTGATTGATCATGAAACTCCCTCCACCCTATCAACAACTGTGACCACCGTCAAATTTCGGTCAAGTCAAAGTCAACTAAAGTCAGCAAGTCAAACCGTTTGACTCAATTTGCCCTTGGGTACTAAAATTTACACTATGAAACTTCTACATAACTCCCTATTCTAATGAGAAATCATAAAGCAAAAAGTGCAAACATCTAGATCTCCTTAACCTAAAATTGTGGTACGTGGCGAGCCAAACCGATAAAACAATGATGCATACTCATCGGGAGTGTGTAAGATCCTTAAACAAGGCTTAAAAGGGTTTACGAACCATGCATTGCGATGCCGGACACTCACAATTGTCACACATGGAACCTCTCTCAATCGTTTTCACTCTATCTCTCTCTCTATGTCAACTCTCTCCCAAATCTCTCCAAGTATGTGAAATCTCTCTCAAATATCTCTCTGTATTAGAAATCTCTCCAAGAATGTCGAATCTCTCCCAAATCCCTCTAAGTATGTGAAATCTCTCTCAAATATCTCTCTGTATGAGAAATCTCTCCAAGAATGTCAAATCTCTCCCAAATCCCTCTAAGTATGTGAAATCTCTCTCAAATATCTCTCTGTATGAGAAATCTCTCCAAGAATGTCAAATCTCTCCAAGTATGTGAAAACTTTCGCAAATATCTCTGTGTATGAGAAATCTCTCCAAGAATGTCAAATCTCTCCCAAATCTCTCCAAGTGTGAGAAATCTCTCCCAAATTTCTCTCAAAAGTTTCCCATAACTTTTTGGAATCATTCGGGTCATTCCGACCCTTAACCGGGTCAAAAACGGCTTAAAACGAGGTAAAAACGAGAAAACGGGACCTTAGGAACCGAAACCCCTCTTAAGGAGCCGAAGCTCCTTAAGGCCGAAAGTACCCCAGACGAGGACCGAGCCTCTGTTGGCTGAATCTGGAGGAGCGAGCCTCTGTTGGCTGTGGCACGCGAGGACCGAGCTTCTGCCTCTGTTCGCTTCTCGCACTCTCTGTTCGCCTTCCGCCTCTCTGTCGGTTCCTCTCCTCTCTGTCGTTTCTTCACTCTCTGTCTCTACCCGCCTCTCGGTCTCTGCTCTCTCTTCCTTCCTCTCGGTCTCTGCTCCTTCTCTCCTCTCTGTCTCTTCTCTTCTCTCGGTCTCTCTTCTCCTCTCTCGGTTCCCTCTCTCTCCTTTCTCCCCTCTCGGTTCCTACCCTCTCCCTTCTCCCCTCTTGTTTTCTACCCTCCCTCCTCTCAGTTTCAGCATCAGAAGGCCGAACCTCGGCCAGAATTCGGAAATTTGTCACTTTTAGCCCATTTTTGATATTTTTAACATTTTAAGCCCGTTTTTCGTGATTTTAAAGCGGGATTTTCTCCAGAAATTATATTTTAACATAATAAACTCTAAATATTCATAATTTAAACATATTTTGATGAAAATCATTATTTAAATAATAAAAATCAAATGGGTGAATTATTAAAGGTGGAGTGTTGACTTTGCCTTATCCAATGTCACAAGCAACCACCCCACACCCACTCTTTGACTAACCACACCTCCCCACCTTACCTAAGTCACTTCAATGTCCCTTACACTCAATTTACACTCATTCCCACGTTTTTAGAGCTGGAACAAACATCCTCTCTCCTCATTTCTCTCATTTGCCCTCATTTCACTAAGTATCAAACACCACTTTTCTCTCAAACTTTTCCCACTCCAATTTCGAGATTCAAGGCTGATTTTCAAGTGTTCTTCCACTCTTAGTAAGTATAATTCATCCTCCTTATGATTATTTCACTTCATTCTACTCAAATCATGAATATCTTACACAAACTCCATCATATTAGCGTTAGAGCTTCGAATCTTCAAGTGATTCTTCAAGTGTTCTTGGGTTGAACACTTCTCTTCTTCAACACTTATCTACTGAAATCACTCAAGGTGAGTTCATACCCCTACATTTTCATGTTTTCTCAAGTTTTCAGGGGGGGAATACAAGTTAAAACACTAAGAACATAACTAAATTTTTCTAACAGCCTTCATCAGAAAAGTTCAACTCCATTCACTGACTGTTTTGGGCATCTTAAACATTTTTGTTTTCAAAACTGTACAAGGTGCAAATAGTTCAAGTTTTTAGCTTTAAAATGACTACTTGCACATCTCCATATGATTTTTCTACAATTTATGGTGATTTTTACAAAACTGCCTATCATTTCAAACAACAATCCGGACCAGTCTATGATTATGGACTTTTTCACCCAAGTTGGAGGTCATTAAAAATCGTGATAAAAATTATGAGTAAACTAGACACATTTTTTGAACTCTCAGAATTTACGGATCTAGTTTTCGACTTCGTATGATTTTTCCAAAACAGGGCAGAATGGCTAAATTTAGCCAACAGCATGTAAATATCATAACACTTTGTATTATGTTGAGCAAAGTGTATAATCCTAAGTTCTAATTATTGAATGTGTTTCCTTGTTAGTTTGTCATCATGAACTGAAACTAAGTCATTCATAATAAATATTGATTATTCATTTTAGAACACGTATATCAAACTATAAAAGTATAGTTTGATAAATTCATAACACTAATACATTTCCATAAAAGAGTTCATACATATTACATACATTTTAGATAAACTATAATAGGTATAGTTTATGATACATCACTCAACACACTCGTACAAAAAGGGTACATTCATACAAGAAAGATTATATTCACACACATTTCACGTAAATTTGTTAACTTATAGTTTGATAAATTCATAACACTAATACATTTCCATAAAAGAGTTCATACATATTACATACATTTTAGATAAACTATAATAGGTATAGTTTATGATACATCACTCAACACACTCGTACAAAAAGGGTACATTCATACAAGAAAGATTTATATTCACACACATTTCACGTAAACTTGTTAACCTATATTGTGAGACTCTCTCTCTCTCTCTCTCTCTCTCTCTCTCTCCCCGTACGTCCGAGTGCGGGATATAATTCCTGGTAGTTATAATCAGAATCTCATTGAGGGAGAACGTGATACTTGTATATAGATCTATATTGGGTTTGACACCCCACACCTTGCTGCTAGCTACAGTTGGACCTGCAGGTCTACGGGTGACAAATGTCATTTTATTTTTCACGACGCCTGAGAACGTCGTGGCAGGTTCACATAGTCATAGTATGATTATAGCGACTCACATAGGGATATAACAATCCATAAGTTTACGGGATTTTATTTTTAAAACCTAAATGAGTTTTATGTCGATTTAAAATCACTTTTTATCTCCATGAGTACAGATATTACTGTACACTTTTGGTTTTGGTAGTTACGACTACACATCATTTGAAACCACATTTATACTTTTAAGTATGGTCAATACTTGTTATTTCTCGATCCTCTAATTTAGGACTACATATATATAAAGTATTAACGAACATGAGAACATACAGAAATTTCATTTAATTCAAACGCGTCCATGTCCATTTAAGTACATAACATTTTCTATTAATAAGAAAGGTTACTTATACATTTTGGTCTTCAGTCATAAGACTACATTAAGCAGATTTTAAAGAAAATATCGGATTTTCTGGATACATATTCTAACGCTTTTACAAGGAAAACGATTTACTTTTCCAACGAAATCTCTTATGAACTCACCAACCTTTGTGTTGACACTTTTCAAAACTACTTGTATTCTCAGGAATTCAGTGAAAACAGGAAATCAACAACGTTTTGAGGATGGGACGATAAATCGTCAAACAGTTCATTTTGTATTATAATGTAATTGATGTGAATCATGTAAACATGTGCTTTGATGTAACGTTTTCAATTTTATTTGTGTTGGTTGTATTTACTTTGAGCACTATTATACTCATTGTTGTGATACTCTACATGAAGTCCTCCACCCCCGAACGTTTCCGCCATCCTTGGTTTGGGGGTGTGACAGATTGGTATCAGAGCATTGTTTATAGTGAACTCAGTATATCAAACCACATAAGATATACAAACTATAAATGCATTGGGACTAAGTCTCTGATTTAAAGTTTCAAAACAACTATACTTTTAGAAATAAATAGTTTCTTATTAAAGGTATACATGCATACATACATATTAAGGTCAGCACCACTCTAGAATAAAAGAAAAGTAATGATTGTTGAATATCACAGGTAAGCTCGGGGATGTATGGTCAGACTTGGGAGTGGCATAGCCTGATCAACTATGCTGGTCCGAGGAGTGATTAGCACATGCCCAAGAATAGTTGTGATATGGCAACAAGTCTAAAAACTTACCAACACTACCCCAATGAGAACATTAGAACAGAACATGAGTTTAAAATACTATAGGAGTATTTTGTAATATCATAACTTATATGAAAACTAAATAGATCCTTAATAATAGGTCTATAGTCCCTAAGTGGATACTTTAAGGTTATATATAACTTAGAAATTATAGACTTAGAATTTGTGGTCATTACTTTACTTCCTTTTCCTTGTTTGGATGTGGACCTAGAGTGGGATCACTTATTCAAAGGTCTATCGTATATTGTTATATGCAATTAGTATGCACTATGTCATTATAGAAGTAACTAATAAGGATTACCCCTATAAGTAATTGAGAATAGGGTTAGACGCATAGTACTTATCTCCTCCACTTCTATTCTCGCAAATACGGCATAGCAAAATCCTACTTACCGGACGACCCTTACTTTCCTAATCCGAACTCGAGGAATGGTGAATGATTATGAGAAGAATCATAAGCGGGACCGGAGGTAATCAATCCTCCATGCATAGCAAGGGTTCCGTGAACCGTTTCGACTATAACGAACCCGTGAACCGTTGGGCAATCGTGATCGAGGGTTGAATGTCGACAACAATGAAAACAACCACCATGTAGAGACCAACGAGGGCGCTATGACCTCAACCACGGGGGACTGACGGACAGAGCCCTCCCGGCAAAGACCTGGAGGATCGCGATCATCGGGGATTAAAACAAGAAGACTACAATCTGAGTTCAGAAAACTGCACGCTACTATAGACCCCACCATCTCATGTACCGGTGACTCAGAATTATACTACTATTCCCGAGACCAACTCTCTTTTTAGGACCTTATCGCCACTCGTGAAGAGGAAAGAGAGTAACAGGGTAGGACACACAACATTCAAAGAAAGGATGATTGGAGCCAAGCGTTGATTGGAAAAGCTACAAAATTACATCGACCTTGCCTCATGCATCACAAGGGATGGATCATCGTGAGTAGAGTTCGTGTCGCTCACCAGACCTGGTAAATTAGCTTTATAAGTATGCGCTGGTGCTACTCTATTGTAAGTAAAATCACGACACTACAAATTAAGTGGTCATACTAATCGATAAATCTATCTACTATCAGAGCCCGCCCATGCACAAATGTGAAGTAGACCTGCATCGAGGTCAAAATTTTCACTAAAATCATGATTACTAAAGTCATATTAACAAGATGGGCTTAGGATGTACCTAACAGACTCGAAGGACTATCTAGCCTTAATTATATAACTAAGCATACATCAATAGGTCGTGATAAGGACTTAGCTTGGGTCAAGTATAAGGTTTCACTTGGATACAGAGCTACTAAAATACATGAGTTTATTATACAAAGAATCTCATTATAAATTGGTTCCAGAACACCCTAAACAACCGAACTTTGATACAAATCGATATGAGATAAACTTAGTTAGAAAACTCGCGACATACAACCATTCTAAAAACTCATTATCGTCTCACCTTTAAACATTTGTTGAGAAGTTTCTTCTTCATAGACCTATGGAGTGCGAACGTTCCAGCACTAATGCATCGGATCCCATCAAAATTCCTCAGCCAAGTGTGTTCGGACAAACATGATTCTAAGAGGAGTAAAGCTTAACGTCCGTATGAAACCTACTCCTACCTACTGCCATAACTCCATCTCGGGAGCGTTAGCAGAAACACTAAGAATAGTACAGTAATGTGCAAAAATTTATATGCATAAATATAAATTGTAAGGATGCACTTAAGACAATCATTTCCACTAACGAAGTCATTTTTCGTCATGAAACAGAGCTATGTCTTCACCAAGAGGCAAGAAACCGACTAGCAAGGCGCCAACACTTCAGATAGACGTTGCTACTTTTCAAGCTGCAGTCACGGCAGCCGTGGCAGCCGTCATGGTGCATTTCAATACTAACAACGTCAGCAAGGGTGGAAGCGGTACTAACAATACAAATTGTGGTAACAATCAAGGACACCAATGGGTACCTACCAACAAAAATACCTCAGGCCACGAACCTATGAACAAGAAGAGAAAGTTTTGGGACATTAAAGAGCGCCACCAATCTAAAGGATACACTAAAAGACAACAACCTAGGGCCGCCCCTACCATTACAACAGCAGTCATGACACATGCCTCGACAATAGCCTTGGGGTCTGCCACCCAAATGCCTGCCAGACCATATGAGGGATCACTCCCAAAGTGCAACAAATGTGGCTTTCATCACTATGGGGCTTGCCGGGAGATGCACTGTAAAAAAAACTGCAACAGGAAAGAGCATACCGTTCGTTTCTGTAGGGCCTCGACCCATCACCTCCCTTCAATCAATTGCACCAAGGTAGGCCCAGTATGCTACCTATGTGGTGAAATGGGACACTTCAAGAGAGAATGTCCAACTTAGAAGAATGACAAAGGAACAGGAGGAATGTGATGAACACACCAATAGGAGCAGCAAGGGAACCATGTTAGGACTTTTGTAATGTTCCCAACGACAAAACGTTTAAGTACTATAAGTTTGTAATGAATTTGGTACGCTTACTAAAGTAACCTTCCTTCTAAAAAAAAAAAAAAAAGTAGCTAAAATATTTTCTCTCTCATACAAATCAAACCAAATACATTCATATGTGACCTTAGGAGCATTAGCTGTAAGTTGTGATGACCTTGTCCATACATCGGGGTTAATTTAAAATCAAAATACTTAAGTCTTGAAATAGATAATTCCATCCTGACTCCGATTCCATGTCTAGTATTAGGGGTTGAGTGGGGTCACCCACTCAACAAATTTCACGATGTCAATTTACATACGACAATCATATACCGCTCAATCGTAAGGAGACCTGTCAGGAATCATGATATCAAGTATCATTACTGGCTATCGAAAACACACCCACTACCAGTGCTAGACACTGTGGTATGAATCATCTACAATAATCATAACATCAAACAAAACGGAACATACAGAAAAGAAATACAGGACACTCTATCACTCTAGTGATCTCTTCCTTCGAATACAACTTATCTCATGTTATCTAAAAAGATAGTGTTGTCGTATTCCAATTTTGATTGATATTGCCCTCGTCTTCCTGATTTAAACGACTACAAAAGGGCCTTTCGCCTAACCCCTGAATATCGAAACTATCGTCTCTCATAAACACCCAGCACAGACCTTTGGGTCATCTCTCGTTGTGGAACTCCAAAACACGAACCAGAGGAGTGACATACTTCCCGAAGCCTTATCACATGTATATACAGGAGACCTTCGGGAATGTCGCGCATGTAGCAGACAAGATTTAAGCATAGAAGCTTGGGACAGATATGATACGAGTCCTGCCATGAGCTTCGGGCTAAGGTTGCCCAGAAGGACGAGTAAATGTCCTACCATTAAAAAAAAAGGCCTAGTCGCGTAAACCAAACCCACATACTTCCTACCGAGCTACAAGAGCTCTCATGTCAAACCTGTCGAACTACTCAACAATGAAATTGAAGAACCAAGCTTCTCACCCTAGAAAACTCTGGTCTTATTCGTCAAATAGAAAAGCAAATTGCTCATAATGCCATCGATTTCAGAGGCCCCGACAACATATCCAATAGAAACCTTTACTATCTGCCTCGCATTGATGAATAGGCCGACCAACCTCAAGAAACGAGGTACCCTTCAGGAATTGGACCTGAGATCTAAATATCACCAGTCACGAGTATTGAAGAAGGATATCCGAGAACAATCCTCCAATTTCGATGCAGATGCTGAAAGTTCGTAGTGATAACCCTCGGATAGGACCAAACCACTCGTTGGAGTCATGAACGTAATAAATAGGATATACCCTTCTTGCTAGGATCAGTTCATCATCGTCATTACAAATGACTTACTTATCTACCCTCGTAGTAAGAAGGAAACCAAGGAGAACAGCTACAACAAACCACGGAAGCAATACGACCAGAGAAGTATTACCCGAAGTTCTCTAGATACGAGTTTTGGAATTGAGGAGTTCAATTCTCAAGACACATCGTTACCAAGGTGGAAATTCATAAGGACCCTTTCAATTGATCAAAACCGTTGAGAAACAGTTAGCACCGCAGGTGTTAGCAGAAACGCGCCAAGATTCTGGGTCTCGCTGACCTACCGTCTTAATTCCTTTGGAACTTCTCGAAAAATACGAACCCCCCTCCCAACTTTGACCCTAAAGGGAGCAACCCTTGACAGGAAGAGAAACAAGAAGAAGAAACCTTTAGAACTCCGGTATAACCGACCAAATTCCTCTAGAAACACTCACTCTGGGAAGGCTTAGTACGCTTCGGAAAGCGTGGAAAGCTAATACCCCAAATAATTGTGTCTTTCGAGATTCTTGTCAGAATCAGCCACGTAACTCGCTACTTCAATCTACTCCCGCGAGCTTGGTAAAGTACACCCTACCCAACACGTCCCAAATTTACAAGAAGAATCTATCCGACGAGACTCTTGCAATTCCCCTCGACGAGATCGAGTTCCACAAGAGCCTCACCTTCTTGGAAGAACCATGGTGACCATGGACCGAGGTCAAGCGGATGAAACAACGTCACTTCCCATTAGTGAAAGTTCGTTGGAATACTAACCAAGGACCTAGAGTCACATGGGAGCGCGTGAGTCAGTCGATTAGGAAGTATCCTCACTTCTCGGCTTGATTATTCATGCCTACTCCTTGCCTAAATTCAAATTTCGGGACGAAATTTTCTCTAACGGGGGGATGATGTGACCACCGTCAAATTTCGGTCAAGTCAAAGTCAACTAAAGTCAGCAAGTCAAACCGTTTGACTCAATTTGCCCTTGGGTACTAAAATTTACACTATGAAACTTCTACATAACTCCCTATTCTAATGAGAAATCATAAAGAAAAAAGTGCGAACATCTAGATCTCCTTAACCTAAAACTGTGGTACGTGGCGAGCCAAACCGATAAAACAATGATGCATACTCATCGGGAGTGTGTAAGATCCTTAAACAAGGCTTAAAAGGGTTTACGAACCATGCATTGCGATGCCGGACACTCACAATTGTCACACATGGAACCTCTCTCAATCGTTTTCACTCTATCTCTCTCTATGTCAAATCTCTCCCAAATCTCTCCAAGTATGTCAAATCTCTCTCAAATATCTCTCTGTATTAGAAATCTCTCCAAGAATGTCGAATCTCTCCCAAATCCCTCTAAGTATGTGAAATCTCTCTCAAATATCTCTCTGTATGAGAAATCTCTCCAAGAATGTCAAATCTCTCCCAAATCCCTCTAAGTATGTGAAATCTCTCTCAAATATCTCTCTATATGAGAAATCTCTCCAAGAATGTCAAATCTCTCCAAGTATGTGAAAACTCTCGCAAATATCTCTGTGTATGAGAAATCTCTCCAAGAATGTCAAATCTCTCCCAAATCTCTCCAAGTGTGAGAAATCTCTCCCAAATTTCTCTCAAAAGTTTCCCATAACTTTTTGGAATCATTCGGGTCATTCCGACCCTTAACCGGGTCAAAAACGGCTTAAAACGAGGTAAAAACGAGAAAACGGGACCTTAGGAACCGAAACCCCTCTTAAGGAGCCGAAGCTCCTTAAGGCCGAAAGTACCCCAGTCGAGGACCGAGCCTCTGTTGGCTGAATCCGGAGGAGCGAGCCTCTGTTGGCTGTGGCACGCGAGGACCGAGCCTCTGTTGGCTGTGGCACGCGAGGACCGAGCTTCTGCCTCTGTTCGCTTCTCGCACTCTCTGTTCGCCTTCCGCCTCTCTGTCGGTTCCTCTCCTCTCTGTCGTTTCTTCACTCTCTGTCTCTACCCGCCTCTCGGTCTCTGCTCTCTCTTCCTTCCTCTCGGTCTATGCTCCTTCTCTCCTCTCTGTCTCTTCTCTTCTCTCGGTCTCTCTTCTCCTCTCTCGGTTCCCTCTCTCTCCTTTCTCCCCTCTCGGTTCCTACCCTCTCCCTTCTCCCCTCTTGTTTTCTACCCTCCCTCCTCTCAGTTTCAGCATCAGAAGGCCGAACCTCGGCCAGAATTCGGAAATTTGTCACTTTTAGCCCATTTTTGATATTTTTAACATTTTAAGCCCGTTTTTCGTGATTTTAAAGCGGGATTTTCTCCAGAAATTATATTTTAACATAATAAACTCTAAATATTCATAATTTAAACATATTTTGATGAAAATCATTATTTAAATAATAAAAATCAAATGGGTGAATTATTAAAGGTGGAGTGTTGACTTTGCCTTATCCAATGTCACAAGCAACCACCCCACACCCACTCTTTGACTAACCACACCTCCCCACCTTACCTAAGTCACTTCAATGTCCCTTACACTCAATTTACACTCATTCCCACGTTTTTAGAGCTGGAACAAACATCCTCTCTCCTCATTTCTCTCATTTGCCCTCATTTCACTAAGTATCAAACACCACTTTTCTCTCAAACTTTTCCCACTCCAATTTCGAGATTCAAGGCTGATTTTCAAGTGTTCTTCCACTCTTAGTAAGTATAATTCATCCTACTTATGATTATTTCACTTCATTCTACTCAAATCATGAATATCTTACACAAACTCCATCATATTAGCGTTAGAGCTTCGAATCTTCAAGTGATTCTTCAAGTGTTCTTGGGTTGAACACTTCTCTTCTTCAACACTTATCTACTGAAATCACTCAAGGTGAGTTCATACCCCTACATTTTCATGTTTTCTCAAGTTTTCAGGGGGGGAATACAAGTTAAAACACTAAGAACATAACTAAATTTTTCTAACAGCCTTCATCAGAAAAGTTCAACTCCATTCACTGACTGTTTTGGGCATCTTAAACATTTTTGTTTTCAAAACTGTACAAGGTGCAAATAGTTCAAGTTTTTAGCTTTAAAATGACTACTTGCACATCTCCATATGATTTTTCTACAATTTATGGTGATTTTTACAAAACTGCCTATCATTTCAAACAACAATCCGGACCAGTCTATGATTATGGACTTTTTCACCCAAGTTGGAGGTCATTAAAAATCGTGATAAAAATTATGAGTAAACTAGACACATTTTTTGAACTCTCAGAATTTACGGATCTAGTTTTCGACTTCGTATGATTTTTCCAAAACAGGGCAGAATGGCTAAATTTAGCCAACAGCATGTAAATATCATAACACTTTGTATTATGTTGAGCAAAGTGTATAATCCTAAGTTCTAATTATTGAATGTGTTTCCTTGTTAGTTTGTCATCATGAACTGAAACTAAGTCATTCATAATAAATATTGATTATTCATTTTAGAACACGTATATCAAACTATAAAAGTAGAGTTTGATAAATTCATAACACTAATACATTTCCATAAAAGAGTTCATACATATTACATACATTTTAGATAAACTATAATAGGTATAGTTTATGATACATCACTCAACACACTCGTACAAAAAGGGTACATTCATACAAGAAAGATTATATTCACACACATTTCACGTAAATTTGTTAACTTATAGTTTGATAAATTCATAACACTAATACATTTCCATAAAAGAGTTCATACATATTACATACATTTTAGATAAACTATAATAGGTATAGTTTATGATACATCACTCAACACACTCGTACAAAAAGGGTACATTCATACAAGAAAGATTTATATTCACACACATTTCACGTAAACTTGTTAACCTATATTGTAAGACTCTCTCTCTCTCTCTCTCTCCCCGTACGTCCGAGTGCGGGATATAATTCCTGGTAGTTATAATCAGAATCTCCTTGAGGGAGAACGTGATACTTGTATATAGATCTATATTGGGTTTGACACCCCACACCTTGCTGCTAGCTACAGTTGGACCTGCAGGTCTACGGGTGACAAATGTCATTTTATTTTTCACGACGCCTGAGAACGTCGTGGCAGGTTCACATAGTCATAGTATGATTATAGCGACTCACATAGGGATATAACAATCCATAAGTTTACGGGATTTTATTTTTAAAACCTAAATGAGTTTTATGTCGATTTAAAATCACTTTTTATCTCCATGAGTACAGATATTACTGTACACTTTTGGTTTTGGTAGTTACGACTACACATCATTTGAAACCACATTTATACTTTTAAGTATGGTCAATACTTGTTATTTCTCGATCCTCTAATTTAGGACTACATATATATAAAGTATTAACGAACATGAGAACATACAGAAATTTCATTTAATTCAAACGCGTCCATGTCCATTTAAGTACATAACATTTTCTATTAATAAGAAAGGTTACTTATACATTTTGGTCTTCAGTCATAAGACTACATTAAGCAGATTTTAAAGAAAATATCGGATTTTCTGGATACATATTCTAACGCTTTTACAAGGAAAACGATTTACTTTTCCAACGAAATCTCTTATGAACTCACCAACCTTTGTGTTGACACTTTTCAAAACTACTTGTATTCTCAGGAATTCAGTGAAAACAGGAAATCAACAACGTTTTGAGGATGGGACGATAAATCGTCAAACAGTTCATTTTGTATTATAATGTAATTGATGTGAATCATGTAAACATGTGCTTTGATGTAACGTTTTCAATTTTATTTGTGTTGGTTGTATTTACTTTGAGCACTATTATACTCATTGTTGTGATACTCTACATGAAGTCCTCCACCCCCGAACGTTTCCGCCATCCTTGGTTTGGGGGTGTGACAACAACCACGGCGATTGCCACCGCACCACCCAAATCAACCGATAACAAGAGAAAGCGTTGGGGCTAGAAGAAGGGTAAGAAAACTCAATCCTCTTCCAAAAACCAACAGATGGTGGCCGTCCATGCTGCCACCACTCCTGCTACCCTCGTACCAGCCAAATTCTATGCTGGAAACCTACCCAAGTGCCCCAAGTGCCCCTTCCATCATAACGGCCCCTGCCGTGAATTGCACTGCAATAACTGCGACCGGTAGGGCCATACCATCTAGTTTTGCAGATCCCAACCCAAACCTATCTCTCAAGTCCCCAGTTCGGGAGTGAACCATGCCTGCTATGGTTGCAGTGAGGTAGGTCATTTCAAGAAAAACTGTCCGAAAGCTGGGAATACGGGAGGGACAGGAAGACTACTCGCTATTGGCCACAATGAAGCAGTAGTAGACCCCACACTAGTCACGGGTACGTTCCTTCTCGACAACACTTATGCTTGTATCCTATTTGATTATGGAGAATAAAGACGCTTTGTAAACCAAAACTTTCAACAATTACTTAAGTAATCCCCACAACCACTAAAAGAAATATTCATCGTAGAAATGGCTAACGGAAAGACAGAGAGCTCTAACGAAATCTACATAAGTTGCACCCTCATGCTAGATGATCATTCATTCCCAATCGATCTCATACCAGTATCGATCAAGAGTTTCGATGTCATTGTGGGCATGGACTGGTTGAGTCTCCATCATGTTGATATCCTGTGCTTCGACAAAGCAATCCGTCTACACCTACCGAATAACGAAAACCTATTAATCTATGGAGACAAACCCAGTACGATCCTTCACATCATCTCGAGTATTCAAGCCCAGAAGTACTTGCGTAAGTAATATCGTGCATTCCTTGCACACGTTGTCGACATAAGCCAGAAAATGAAAGATCTAAAAGACTTTCCCATCGTATGCGATTTCCCCGACGTCTTCCCAGAGGATCTACCAGGTTTACCTCCCAAACATCAGGTTAAGTTCAGAATCGACCTAATTCCAGGGGCTACCCTCGTAGCTAAGTCGCCTGCTGAAATGAAAGAACTGTCCGGTCAACTTAACGAGCAACTCAGCAAGGGCTTTATAAGACCAAGCTTCTCACCCCGGGGAGCACCGGTCTTGTTCGTAAAGAAGAAGGACGGATCGTTCCGTATGTGCGTCAATTACAGAGAACTCAACAAGATGACAGTAAAAAATCGCTACCCTCTTCCCCGTATAGACGACCAATTTGTCACACCCCCGAACCGGACGGCGGAAACGTTCGAGGGCTCTTGTGACTTAATTGAATACCATCACAATGATTATACATGAATCATAACATCATTCATCACCATGCATTGAAATATTACAAATGATATTATTTACATTCAGTACATTGTTTTAAACATTACAATTCCATAACATAAACCGTTTGATAATTAATCTAAGCAAAACACCATGACATAACTTGATACATATTCTTCTGTTTACCTGTTACCTGAGAATACAAGTTATTTTGAAAACAGTCAGCATATGAAATGTTGGTGAGTTCATAAGTAATGTTATGGAAAAATGATTTTTGTGAAGGCAAAGCCTTGTTTGTACAAACCATGAAAAGAAATAATATTTCTCTCCATTTCAGACGAGTAAACACATTTATTCAAATATAATTTTAACCTACTACTTAGCAACAAAGTATAAACTTCAATCTTGATAACAGGTGAAGCATTCCTGTTCCCCATGATTAGGTTTATCTTTTCGTGCTCCACATCCTCACTTCTTCTTAGGCCCTGCAAATCAAAACATATGTGAATACAACAACCTGTATCAAGGACCCAAGAGTTAGAATATTGTGTGTTATTAGACAATATAGTGTAAATACCTGCATGGGATGGTTTCACTTACCCATCCTTGACATCCTGCAAGTATTTTGGGCAGTTTCGCTTCCAGTGCCCCTTATTCTGGCAATAAAAGCATTCAGCCTCTTTGGGGTTGGCAAAAGGAGTGATAGAACCACTTTTGGTTCCAGATGAGGAGCCTTCAAGAGACTCTCCCTTGGTACCCTTCGAAGGGGTCTTTATCTTCTCCCCTTTGCCTTACCTAATAGCTAAAACAAGGGTAGTTGTAGGAGTAGGTGTAGAAGTAACAACTGACTTACCTTTAAGACTACTTTCTGCGGTCTTCAAAATTCCCTGAAGTTTGTTGAGAGTAACTTCCTCCTTGTTCATGTGGTATGTAATTCGAAATTGGTCATAAAAAGAAGGTAAGGAGTGAAAAATGATGTCAATTGCCAACTCCTTAGGAAAGTCAACATCCAGTTTCAGCAAATGGTCCACATACCTTTGCACTTTTTGCATGTGCCCCGTGATGGGTTCACCATCCTTAATTCAGGTTGTGATCATGGAGGAGATTATTTCATAAAGCTCTTGATGAGCACTTTGATGGTACCTTTCCATCAAATTCTGGTGCATCTCAAAAGGGTAATAGTCCTCATTGGACTTTTGGAGATCAACTGACATTGTGGTCATCATGATGCATGCCACTTTAGTGGCATCTCTCTCATGTGTCCTAAATTCAACGATCTATTCAGGAGTAGCAGTAGACTCATCGAGTTCCTTAAGCTCCTTTTCGGGGACATATTCCTTGTCCTCGTAACGAGTGACCATCCTGATGTTATGGATCCAATCCATAAAGTTTGTACCATCGAAGATGACTCTCCTACAAAGATTTACGAGAGATAAGGAGCCTGTAGGGTTAGATCCCGAAGCACTGTTGTTGGAAGACATTTGAAAGAAGAAAACAAGTTTAGATTAGATATATAGAGTCCTTAATAAAACACCCAATTGTCATATTAATGCTAGGACCCAACACAATATATTATAACTTAGAAGAGGGATGCCATAATCTAAGCCATAACATATTTGAAGGCAGGTGAACGACGATTCACCAGTTTCTACTACGAAAATTATATAAACTATTAGGTTTTAATTGGTTTTGAAATTCCTAGGCTCTTTTGAGATTCATTGAACTTTTCAATGGCATGTTTTAATCTCGAATGTGCCCTTCAAGTTTTGTGACCAGGATGTCGAGGATCACAAAAAAAGGTGTGAATAACCACGCAAATTCACTTGGTACCCTTAATATTATCACCTAATCAATGTGCCAGTTACCCAAACATGCTCCACCGATCTATGATAAACATTAAGTGACCCTTGGTTATCCTTACTAGTCCAAGTTAGTGTGTCGGTTACCCACACACACTCCATCAATGACTTGGTAAGGTACAAAGTGTGAATTTCATGGGTTAGCACCATATTCGCATTTTCCTAAAGTAACTAAGATTGGGAATTATAAAACATTTAGTTACTTTATAATAATCATCATACTTTTAATGAGAATTAAAGTCATTGTCATACCCGTTCGACTAACTACCCTCCACTGATCAAGGAAGCGGTGGGTGAGAGTGGACACCCATTAAGCTGCCATTTTATAGGCAACAACCTTATACCCCCCTTATAGACCGGCTTCGTGAATGAGGCCTCCTAACGGTAAAAAGACTTGATCTTATACATACATACATACATATATATATATATATATATATATATATATATATATATATAATTATTAACCATTAATGTTATAATAGTATTCGGATTGGATTTTAACTTTTAAAACTCTAAGGGTTTGGAATTAAAGTATTCTTAAATGTGTGCAACTTTACAAATTCCAAAACTTGAGGGCAAGTTTTGAAACTATTCAAAACTTTTTATTTCATAACTTATGAGTTAATAGTTCATAAAAGTGAAGACTCTTCATTTTTATGTAACTTATGTGTTTTAAATGGACATTAAAAGAAATTGACTTTTGGTTATCCATAACTTGAGGACAAACTATGGATCCCATTAAAACGCATAATTGATCAAGAATTAATCGTTAAACAAATTAGCAAGTAATTCAAATGATCTAACAATAACTCATAAGAACATGAATATTCATATCAAAACTTCAAGAATCATATGAACACATATAAACATGGAATTTTGACATTAGCCATTGTAAATGGATTAGCATAACCATTACACCATCTAAAACAAGTTTTAAAACACCAAAATAGTTTAGGGTAATGTTTCTAGTCCATTTCCAACAGCAAAAGTCGAAAAACTGCAGTCAGAGTCTCCTACTCGTCAAGTGCAATAACCTACTCGTCGAGTAGGATGAATTTTGCCTTGGACTCGTCGAGTCCCCCCATGGACTCGGTGAGTCCACTGCCCAGGCAACCAATTTTTCGAGTTTTTCAGCAAGTTTACATCAAATATCAAGAAAACAAGCCTAGTCTTTGATACCGCTGATGGCTTTTGAGCATTCTAACACTCATATGGTGTACATGAAACCCTAGAAACCTTGGATCTATGTTTTACTATGATACATGCAAATTTGATTTTCCAAGGTTCATAACCCATGTGCCCCAAATGTGAATTCCTTTGTGCCCCAAATGTGAATTCATATGGTGTACATGCAACCCTAAAAACCTTGGATCTATGTTTTCTATGATACATGCAAATTTAATTTTCCAAGGTTCATAACCCATGTGCCCCAAAGGTGAAAAACCTTGGATCTTTGTTTTACTATGATACATGCAAATTTGGATCTATGTTTTACTATGATACATGCAAATTTGATCTATGCGTGGGCAACTTTTAACCATAAAAGCTAGTAAGAAAAACATACCTTTTGCTGCTTGAATTCCTTTGAGAACCTTGTGATCCTAGCACCCCAAATGTGATGCCTCAAATGGTTCACACAACACCAAATACACCTGAAATAAATTAGAGATAAATGCACACACTTAGAAAATCGGTTAGCCCTCACTAATCTCACTTAGTCGCCGGTTTTGGTCTACAATATGATGCTTATACAGTGTGTCACAATTAGGGTTACACCATGTAAACCCAAATTGACATGGTTTTTCATTTCTTGGATCCATGGGTTCAAAAACACCATGGAGCATCCATGGAGCATCTTATGGGTTTTAGCCCAACTTAATAAACCATGTAACATTAGCCCACTATACAAGAATAGATGATTTACACAATCAACCTATATATTTAATTAGTCTCCTTTTGATCACAAAATTAATTCTAAATTAATTCTTGATCAATACTAATTAAATAATATCATTAATATATTAGAATTTATAATATATTAATAAACCATAAGTGTCCTTTCTCTTATTTTAGTCTACCCAAGTGCATGATGCCATGCAACCCAAATGGACCATGCCAAATCGGGTCAATTACATACCAGAAATAGTTATAGACTTAGATACCTTATCCAACAAAAAGATCTCGGGGATTTTAAGGGTTGCTCAGGGAAGGTAGCATGGTTGGACACCATGGTTCGCGATAATGGTTCTGTTCCTATCAATCTTTTGGTTGTGACTGCTCAGTCATGGGAATGGGCTTGGTATGTGAGCCTAATGATATCTTGGATTTTGGGTTGTGTGGTGCAGATCTGGTGAGTTTTGGTTTGAGGGCTCAAGGATTTTTCTTGAGGCCAGGAATGTGAGTTGCGAGACTCAGGAGGGGAGCGATGATTATGACCAACTTAAGTTTTGTAGCTAAAAGTAGGACGGTTGATTGATGGATTGGAATTTCATTATCCATGGCAAGGGTTGTACCCTTTCAGTTTTCTGAGTTTGAAGGAGTGAACGGGCTTATGACCCTAGGTTCAGGTCGTATCTCTAGCTCGAGGTCAACTGATCACAGTAGCTGGCAACAATATTTCAGTGCTGGTAAGCACAGGTGGATCACTATGGCATGAGTATCTTGCGAGGCAAGTTAGGTACCATATTCTCGAGTAGGACAGGTACTGGATCGTCATTGGGATTGTATTGGGAATTGTATTATATTGGAATTTCGTTGGATTAGGTAAGTTATATCCAGGTTCACTTTCTGCTATTTTGGGTCATTGATAGTCGTTACATGCCATTCTGCATGCCGGAAGTATTCAACCAAAATTCAGATTTCTCTTGGGATCCGATTGATCCGGATTGGGAGGATCCCTTCGCGCATATCATTCATTATGAGGTCAGGAACGATCATACCTGGTTGATCCGGTTTGAGTTGTGTGTTGATTTCTAACTAGTGGGTAGTAGTTAGAACCCTAAGTGGGTAAGAATTGGAAATTCTCAAGTTGAGTGTCAGGCATTGATGGTTTTGTAAGTTGCTGTTCGGACTGATGTTTAAGATTTGTTGGGTAGATATTGATTGGTGAAGCTCTCCAAAAGCAGGTATGTTCAGCTCCAGGTGGGTTGTGATTCTTTAGTTTAGGTGTGAGGATGTCCTCGATTATCGGTCATTGAGTTTGTCTCTCAGCGGAAATTCCTTGAAGGATTCAAGAGGCAACGAGTAAGAGTAGGGAATGCGTCACACACCCTCCAGTGTCGTGTGCTGATGTTTCCCTTGGTTCTTGGGTAAGTTCACCCTCAGTGGTAGAGTGAAATTTCTTATTCATAGAAGACACGGGTTTGGAGACCATTGAGATCGCCTTAGACGTCTTCTCGGGCTAGTTTTGTATGGGTAGTTTTCCCCATGCAGTGTCGATCAAGTATGGTATCTTGTTTTGATCGGTGATATGGACGTCTTCTGCTATTGATGAAGGTGGTGTGTTGCTTTATCTCAAGGAAAACTTTCCTTTTGGATGAGGTTTGGGCTTCCCTAAGAATATGCATGGTTGGGTTGTGGCCTTCGAATTAGGTCGAGAGTTCGACCATTATCCTATCTTCGGGTTGTGTGTGACCATGAGTGCATAAGGTTTTGCTTGGGTAGCAACTCATTCTATAAGACAATAGTGCAGGGTAGGATTTCACTATTGTGGTGCTTGTTTGATGTTGTGAATGACATTGATTAGGCCTTTTTGGGCAATGGATGAAGGTGAGTACCTTCAGGCCCATAGTGTTGGGCGGATGATGGATTGGCGACGTTATTGATAGTTATTAGGAGCTTTCTAGTCATGAGCTAAGGGTCGGGGAGGGCATACCAGACTCATGTTGTAGGCTAAGAGGTAATCCAGGCCTATGCTAAGGACCACATAGGAGTATTCCAGTCATATACTGTGGGCCTATAGATCGTTATGGTTCATTTATCATGTTGGATTACTTTCGGAATGAATGTATTGTTGAGGTGCGGTGAGTCGTAATTGGTTGTGACGAATCAGAGAATTTTAGAAGAGATGCAAGGATAGGCCTTGGATCTCAAGTTATAAATTTAGACCAAGTTATGTATATAGTGGTATTCCAATGTAGGGTATTCCATCATGAGGATGATCGAACCCTGTGATTGATTGGACCTGACTTGTTTGGTATTTCAACCTGATGGTTGACTGGGCCAAACATGTGCATGATACGAGGGTATACCATCTTAGGGATGACTGGATCTGTCGTAGGCATGCCTGGTATGCCAGCCCGAGGCTGATTGGGCCAGGTATGAGTGTTCATGCTTGTTAGCTGGTTGTTTATGCATGTTGTTTCGGGAGCTGAAGGACATATTATACTGTCAGTACAAAGAGTATTCGCTTCAGGAAAAAGGGAAAGTTGGGTCCCCGATACTTTGAATCATCATGATTATTACCGGGGTCGACAAGGTGGCATATAGGTTACAACACTCTTCACATCTCGCAGCTGCAAAAAGGTGCATTTTAGATGAGGAGTTTGTTGTATCGTTGGGTGATATTCAGGTGGAGAGCGCCTGAACTACGCAGAGAGACCAGTGGCAGTTTTGGAAAGGAAGGTAAAGATACTACATAGAAAGGACTACCTTTGATAAGGTTCTATGGGAGCATCAGAGAGGATTCGAGTGAGCTTGGGAACCAGATACCAGAGGCGGGAGCATTATCTGGAGTTGTTCGTAGCGACAGGATTCAAGGATGAAGCCTAGTTTAAGTGGGGAGAGTTGTAACATCCCGATTTCTAGGAATGAAATTTTAGGGATTTTGGGCATTTTATAAAGCCTACTCGATGAGTTGGAAGGCCCCAACTTGTCGTGTAGGAACTCATATGACCGCATGGATAATAGGATCAACTCGACGAGTTGGAGGACCCAACTTGACGAGTTGGATCTGGAAATGAAAACCCTAATTTTTAGGGTTTGCATCCTATTTAAAAAACCTTAACTCCCCTCCCCATACTCCCTTACCAACCTATCGTCCAGAAGCAAACCCTAGCAAGCTAACCCTCCATTTTTTAGTGTGTAAGGTTAAAAGAGTCTGTGTTTGGAGGCGCATTTCTTGAAGATTTAAGAGCTTGGAACAAGGAAGAGTGTATAGATTCGGCCTTTGCATTGTTATATCAGCTATCTTAAGGTATAAATATGTTGGATACGGTGTCTAAGTCCATAATTTATTTGGTATATACTTGAACCGACCTGGCATGGTCCATTTGGGTTGCACTTCACCCAAACAATTTATGGATAATTTTATGAGAGTTGTATACTTATGATTTATTAATATATTATAAGTTATAATATATTAATATAAAGTCATGTTACTTAATTAGTTTTAATCTTGAATTAATTATGAATTAATTTAGTGATTAAAAGGAAGACTAATTAAATTATGGGCTATTATATTTATATGGTGTAGGCTAACACTCATTAGGGAATGGGCTAAGCTTATATGGAAGTCCATGGATGATCCATGGAGCTTTTAACCCATGGATCCTTGGAAGGGGAAAAGACATGGGTTATTAGGGTTTCACCCTAACCATGCACACTATATAAACAAGCTTATGTTGCATGAAAAACACCCTAGTGTGTGTGTAATAGTGGTGGCTGATTTCTAAGTGTTAGGATACTCTCTCATACATTTTCCAAGTTTGTGGTGATTTGTGATTTCCATTTGAGGCATTCACATTATTGGTGATTGGCTCTGAAACTCCATGGAATTAACAATCAACAAAAAGGTATGTAATTCATCTAGTTCTTTTATGTTTAAAAGTACCCCATGCCATGCTAGATAGGTTATAAGCCTTGGAAAATAATATTTTGCATGTACCTTAGACAAACATAGATCCGAGGTTTATTAGGGTTGCATGTACACTTAGGAAGTGTTAGAATGCTCAAAACCCAACAGTGGTATCAGAGACTAGGCTTGTTTGTTTGATACTTGATGCAAAATAAGAGAAAACGGTTGAATTTTTGTTGTCTGCCTGATGAACTCGCCGAGTCCATGGGGGGCTTGCCGATTTCATGTGAAAACTCATCCTATTCGCCGAGCAGGTTCGTGCACTCGGCGAGTAGGAGCCTCAAAATGCAGATTTTCGACTTTTGCAGCTGGAAATGGACTAGAAACATTACCCTAAACTGTTTTGGTGTTTTAAAACTTGTTTTAGTTGGTGTAATGGTTGTTCTAATCCATTTACAATAACATATATCAAAATTTCATGCTTTGTATGTGTTCATATAATTCTATAAACTTTGATAATCATGTTCATGTTCTTATGAAGATGATAACAATTATTTGCTGAATTGTTTAGGATTAATTCTTGATCATTTATGTGTTTTAATGGAGTCCATAATTTGTCCTTAAGTTATGGATATCCAAAGGTCACTTCTTTTAAACACACATTTAAACACATAAGTTACATGAGAATGAAGAGTCTTCATTTTATGAACATTTAATTCATAAGTTATGAAATGAAAAGTTTTGGATAGTTACAAAACTTGACCTCAAGTTTTGGAATTTGTAAAGTTTCACACTCTTTAATAAACTTTAATTCCAACCCTTAGAGTTTTAATAGTTAAAATTCAACACTACTATTTATAACATTAATGGTTAATTATTATATATATGTATAAGAATAAGTCATTCTACCGTTAGTAGGCCTCATTCACGAATCCGATCTATAAGGGGGGTATAAGGTTGTTGCCTATAAAATGGCAACTTAATGGGTGTCCACTCTCACCCACCGCTTCCTTGATCGGTGGAGGGTTGTTAGCCGAACGGGTAGGACAATGACTTTAAATCATAATTAAAAGTATAATGATTATTATAAAGTAACTAAATATTTTAATTCCCAATCTTAGTTACTTTAGGAAAAATGTGAACATGGTGCTAGTCCATGGAATTCACACTTTGTACCTTACCAAGTCATTAGTGGAGCGTGTGTGGTTAACCGGCACACTAACTTGGACTATTAAGGATCACGAAGGGTGACTTAATGTTTGTCATAGATCAATGGAGCGTGTGTGGTTAACCGACACATTGATTAGGTGATAATATTAAGGGTACCAAGTGAATTAGTATGGTTATTCACACCTTGTTTTGTGATCCTCGGCATCCCAATCGTAAAACTTGAAGGGCACAATCGAGATTGAAATATGCCATTGAAAATTTCAATGAATCTCAAAAGAATCTAGGAATTTCAAATCCAATTAAAACCTAATAATTCATTTCGTTTTTCATGGTGGAAATTGGTGAATCGGCATTCACCTACCTTTCAAATATGTTATTACTTAGATTACGACATCCCTCTTCTAAGTATAATATATTGTGATTGGATCCTAGCCTTAATATTACATTTGGGTGTCTTATTAAGGACTCTATATATCTAATCTAAACTTACTTTCTTCTTTCATATGTCTTCCAGCACTAATGCTTCGGGCTCTAACCCAACTGGCTCTATCTCTCTCATGAATCTTTATGGGAGAGTCATCTTTGATGGTTCCAACTTCATGGACTGGATCAGGAACATCAGGATGGTTACTCATTATTAGGACAAGGAATATGTCCTCGATAAGCAGTTAAAGGATCTTGATGAGTCAACTGCTACTCCTGAGGAGATCGCTAAATTCAGGACACATGAGAGAGATGCTACTAAGGTGGCATGCATCATGATGGCCACGATGAAAGCCAAGCTCCAAAAGTCCTATGCGGACTTCTACCCTTTTGAGATGCATCAAGACCTGATGGAAAGGTGCCATCAGAGTGCTCGTCAGGAGCGGTATGAAATAATCTCCTCCATGATAACAACCTGCATGAAGGATGGTGAATCTATCATAGGCCACATGCAAAAGATTCAAAGGTATGAAGGTTTTTGTGTTTTAAGCCTTTTAAGGCCTTGCATGCATGTAAAGCTGGAAACTTTATGTGGTAGCTTCACCCTAGGAAGCTAGACCTGAAGTTTGGAGCTTTGGACTCGATTGGAATAAGCTGAATGCAATTTGGCTGAAGGAACTTGACGAGTCGGATATCCAACTCTACAAGTTGAGATGGGTTTTTCTGTTTACTGGATTCTACATGAACTCGGCAAGTTAATGAGGTGACTAGACGAGTGGTTAAGGTTTTCCCCAATATTTTGGACACTACATGGACCTTACGAGTTGATTGGTAACTCGGAGAGTTGACTAAGTTTTTCACGTTTTTTCTGAGTTATGGAGGGACTCGACGAGTTGCTAGATGCACTCGATGAGTTGGGTCAACATGGATTGTTGACCTTAACTGTTGACCATTGACTTTGACCAGAGTTAACCAAGTGTGACTTCTGAGGGTATTTTGGTAATTTGGGATTTTAAATGAATTTAGTCATATGGTTGTTACATGCGATTGAGTTTGGGAGTTGTGATTGGGATTCGGGCATTGTCACTACAACACTACTGTGAGGTGAGTTTTCCTCACTATACCCAAGGGTTAAAGGCACCAATACCAACCCTTTTGGATTGTTACCCTGGTTTGCTTATGATTATGTATTGTGGTGATCTGTTAGATCTGTATCCTGGTAGATAGGATGATGCTATGCTTAGTGATCTATTAGATCAGTTTGATTGGTTGTAGACTATCATGTGATTATCTGTAATATGTGCATAGGGTGGCTGAGGCTTCTCTACTTTGTGCGTAATCCAACAGGCCAAGGGTATTCCATCCCAATGATGATCGGACCCATTACATGTTGTCTCTATAGACCATTATGTGATTGCTTGATATACGTGCTCATGTTTGATTAGTATTTGAGGGTACTCCATCCCGAGGATGATCGGACTCATAGGATGTTCGCATTCCAACCCGATGGTTGATTGGACCCATAGTATGTTGGCATTCCAACCCGATGGTTGAGGGTCGGGGGTATTCCAACCCGATGGTTTACTGGACCCATAGTATGTTGTTTGTGATTATATGTGTATTGTTGTGTGTATGAGCATTTTAGGGGAACTCACTAAGCTTTGTGCTTACGGCTTCAATTTATTGTTTCAGGTGCTTCAGATGTCTCGGCAAGGCGAAGGCGTAACCGTACACATCCTCACGCTTTAAACTTATGGTTTCTGGGTTACTCTGATATGAAACTATAAAGAAAACATTTTGTAATAACTAATGGCTTTTGGATGCTTGAAAAAGATTTAGATTTTACTGAAATTTTATGGATTGTACATCCATGCTTGTAGTGAAGCATTTGCAGATGACCAACAGTTCCAATCTATTCTAGCCTCCATGGATGATAGTCTCCCCTTGTAATGTAGCGCCATAGATCTTCATCGATCCCGTTGAGATAATCTTCCATCATATCCACCCATTGCTCGTAATATTCAGGAATCAACATCGGAATTTTGGTTAAAGAACCAAGAAGATGAGAGAAACCAGTCATCATGTTCATGTTGAAGTTCTCTATTAAAGTACAAACAAAAGTGATGAAAAGCTTCAGAAAGAAGAATCTAATGAATGAATCTTTCAGAAAACAATCTATAACATCCGGAATCCTAGGTATATTATTTTAATATTTATTTTTGGATTATGTGAAGGAACTCGGCGAGTTGATGCGTAGACTCGCCGAGTAAGGTCGTGGTTGATCACCCGGGTTCGCATTGGACTCGGAGAGTCCATGAGTGGACTCGGAGAGTCCACCCTGTTTAATGAAACCCTAATCCTTTGGGGTTGGAGCCTATTTAAGGGCACTCTTAGCCTTCCAATGCGGCAACCAGTCCCTTGAGATCACCCTTAGTGATCTATATCGTTTGGGAGGAAGGAGAAGCCATAATTGATCTTTCTATCCTTGGATTGGAAAAAAGAAGGTGATCAAGAGCAAGAGGAGGCTGAAGGAGGTGTGATTCAACTGGTTTCAGAGTCCAAAGACTTCAACTTGAGGTATTCATTCGGACCTTCTCTAGTTTTGGTATTGAACTTAGAGATTAGGGTTTTCTAACCTCTTGTGAGTTTGTTTATGTGGAGCAATTGGTCCCTTATCCAGTCTATGCTTTGGATCTGGACTCAAAGAGGTCCAGAGACATCAATCCATTAAGCTTTATGAGTCCTTGTGGGGTGGTTGGGTTTAGGTTGCCATTTTTGGGACTAAATCACCATTTGATGCCATTATGTATGTATATATATATATATATATATGCATCAAGTTTCGAGCTTTATGTAATTATAATGCTTGAGAAGGTCAGATCTATGGATTTGAGGAACAGATCTGACCTCAAGAGGTCAACAGAACTTGTGCATGGCATGTACTCGTCGAGTTGTTCTTGGGACTCGGCTAGTTGAGTCAGGGTAGCCCCGCGATTCTTTCCTGGGGACTCGTCGAGTAAAGGGAGGGACTCGACGTGCTAAATGGGACTAAGGAGTTAAGTGGACACATGTGGACTCGCCGAGTTGCCTAAGTGCACTCACCAAGTCGGGTCAAAGTTTGACCGTTGACTTTGGTTGAATTTTAGGGTTTGGTTAGCAGTGAGGCCTTTTGAGCCAGAAGAGGGGTAAAATGGTCTTTTACCCTTTTGAGGATGTTAAGAAAGGTTGGAGTATAGTTATATTAATGGGAGTGTTTGTTTTATGTGTTTAGGCGGATGCTAGATCGTATTTCTACCGAGTCAGTGAATTACCGAGATATCAGAGGTGAGTCTTCTCACTATATTGTACCTGGAAGGGTACCTATGTGTGATCAAAAGGTCGGATGTGCTATAAGATGTATGCATTGTATGTGATTAGTTACCAGTTTTGTATGTGCTATGTATGCTATGCTTTATATGGGCCGGAAGGCATTGGGATGACGCGGGTAGGACCGGAAGGTTTACCGGGTTGGGACGGAAGTCCCCTGAGACACAAGGATCGAAAGGACCGGAAGGTTTACTTGGGGTGAATGCTGATGTGGTGTAATCAGTAGTATAGGGCCCGTACCACTGAAGACACCAGATCAGTGGGTAGCCCAAGTAAGAATCCTTTAGGTATTAGATGCCGAGTAGGGTTGCGTTATCGAGTGCGAGTATGCTCAATCGAGTCTCTGATATTTTTATGTTGTATTTCAAAGGCATCATGGTTGGGACACGCCACAGACCTGGGACAAGTGGTGTGAGTGACGAGGAGCTTCGTCAAATGATCCACGATGAGGTGACTGCGGCAATCAGGGCCGAGATTCCGGAGATGTTTGGGTCTATCAAGACCACACTGTTGGAGACTTCTGATGAGCGGTACGCCGCGGTGACTGAGGCCGAAGTCGTTGCAGCTACAGCGGCTGTGGCTGCTGCCAGACCTTAGGGAGGTGACTCGTCGTTGTTCCAGGAGTTCAGCAGCACGAAGCCACCCGAGTTTGATGGGACGCATGATCTGATCGTTGCGATGAGATGGATTGCTGACGTTGAGGGATGCTTTTATACGTGTTCATGTCCGGAGCATCTGAGGGTATGGTTCGCTTTGAACCAGCTTCGCTTGGGAGCGAAGGATTGGTGGAAGTTCGTGACAGCGAACTTCACTCTTGCAGAGATTTCAGCAGTGACCTGGGAGAGGTTCACCACCATGTTCAGAGACGAGTATGTTCCCACAGTGGAGAGGGAACGGGTGATTCAGGAGTTCTTGACCGTCAAGCAGGGTAATGATTCAGTTACTGTGGTCACCCGAAAGTTTCATGAGAGGGAGATGTTCTGCCCTGAGTAGGCACGGATGAGCCGGTATTTGCGTATTCTGCGGAGGGACATTCAGAAGTTCATGTCGAACTCGACGTACCGGACATTTTCTGAGCTCCAGGAAAATGCCCGGAAGAGGGAGATTGAGTTGGAGACTCAAGCCAAGGAGGAGGTTGAGTCTCAGAGGATGGATCAGCGGCCGGCTCAGTCTCAACCGGCAGGCAAGCGGACCAAGTCTACCGATTCAAGGACGGGAGGCCAGAAGGGCCACACTTGCGGGAGTGCGGCAAGGGACATGAGGGGGCCTGTCGATCGGGCGCTTGCTACAAATGTGGCAATGAGGGGCATATCGCCAGGGATTGCCCCAAGGGATTTATGGTTTGCTTCCATTGCAACTAGACCGGCCATCGAAAGGTCGAGTGTCCTCAGCTCCACCAGGGATCTGCGCCTGCTGCTAGGGTTACCGAGATTCGACCGGCGAAGGCCGAGGCTCTGAAGGCTCGTGGGAGAGCTTTTCAGTTGACTGCGGAGGAGGTCCGCACGGCGCCTGATGTTGTGGCTGGTATGTATTTTTTCGTGTATTTACTTTCATGTTAAGATATTGTGCTTATATTATGATATGCGTAAGCACTTTTCTTGTGAATTATGTACCTGCCTTGGTATCATTTGACTCGGGTGCGAGTTGGTCTTTTGTATCTTTGGCTTTTAGTCAGCACATCAGTATTAGTCGGGAGGTGATGAGTCGACCCCTGAGGGCTTCCATACCTGATGAGAAAACGGTGTATGCCACCGAGGTGATTCGAGGATGTGTGCTCGAGATTTTTGGCATCAAGTTCCCAATTGATCTAGTTCCTATCGCGATGGGAGATGTCTGTGTCATCGTGGGTATGGACTGGTTGAGTAAGTTTGGAGCGGTTATTGACTGCGAGAGACATTTGGTGACCATACGAGACCCTAGTGGGGGAGTTCTTACTGTTTACGGCGAGGGTATGCGTCCTGGGTCGGCATTTTTTTCGGCTGCCAGGGCGAGACAGAGTTTCCAGCAAGGCTGTTGTGGATTCATAGCCTATGTGATGGACACACGAGTGGCTGCGGGGAGGCCAAGTTTGATTGATGAGGTCCCGATAGTGTGCGAGTTTCTGGATGTTTTTCCTGAGGAACTGCCGGGAGTGCCTCCGGAAGACAAGTGGAGTTCCGTATCGATTTGGTTCTGGGAGCAGCACCTATCGCCAAGGCGCCTTATCGCTTCGCGCTGCTAGAGATGCAGGAGTTATCCTCGCAGCTTCAGGAACTGTTGGGGAAGGGGTTTATTCGACCGAGTAGCTCACCTTGGGGAGCACCGATCCTTTTTGTCAAGAAGAAGGATGGTTCACACCGGATGTGTATTGATTACCGGGAGTTGAACAAGTTGATGGTCAAGAACTGGTATCCGTTACTGAGGATCGATGATCTATTCGATCAGTTTCAGGGGGGCATCTTGGTTCTCCAAGATAGACTTGAGGTTGGGTTATCATTAGATGAGGGTTCGGGATGAAGATATCCAGAAGACTACATTCAGAACTCGATATGGACATTATGAGTTTGTGGTGATGCCTTTTGGGCTCACCAATGCCTAGCTGTGTTCATGGATCTCATGAACAGGGTGTGCAGGCCGATGCTGGATCGGTCGGTGATCGTATTCATTGATGATATTTTGGTATATTCGAGGTCTAGAGAGCAGCATGAGGAGCATTTGAGGGAGATCCTTGGAGTTCTGAGATCAGAGAGGTTGTATGCCAAATTCTCCAAGTGTGATTTCTGATTACGAGAGGTCCAGTTCCTAGGGCATCTTGTTAACCAGAAAGGGATATTGGTCGATCCGGCCAAGATCGAGGCGGTGATGAGATGGGAGGTGCCGAGATCACCTACTGAGATCACGAGCTTTCTAGGATTGGTCGGCTATTATCAGAGGTTTATTAGGGATTTCTCCAAGATCGTCGTGCCACTTACCAAGATGACCCAAAAGGGTGTTGTATTTTCATGGGGTCCGGAACACCAGTCCTCATTTGAGACACTTTGCCAAAAGTTGTGCGAAGCCCCGGTGCTTGCACTACCGGAAGGGATGGAGGATTTTGTGGTATACTATGATGCATCAATATCTGGGTTAGGGGCAGTGCTTATGCAAAGGGGTCACGTGATAGCATATGCATCGAGGCAGCTAAAGCCTCATGAGTCGAGATATCCCACCCACGATCTGGAGCTGGGGGCTGTGGTGTTTGCCCTCAAGATCTGGCGTCACTATCTATATGGGGTTCGGTGTACCATATACACGGACCACAAGAGTCTGAAGTACTTGATGGATCAGCCTAACCTAAATATGTGCCAGAGGAGATGGTTGCATGTGGTGGAGGATTATGATTGTGAGATCTTGTACCACCCGGGCAAGGCTAATGTCATAGACGATGCTTTGAGCCGTAAGACGGAGAGCGCCCTGATTCGAGACGTTTGTATGAGGTTGACAGTGATGACTCGGGTATTGGACACCATCCGAGGGGCCCAGGCTGAGGCTATGAGTCCAGAAAACCGAAAGAGGGAGCGAGTTGTCGGGCAGGTATCGAAGTTCGTTACCGATAGCTGGGGACTTATGACATTTTAGGGTCGGATTTCGGTACCGTTTGTGGGCGGGACGCGTACCATTTTGATAGAAGAGACACATCGATCGAAGTTCTCGATCCATCCTGGGGCCACTAAGATGTATATGGACCTAAGGAAGGAGTATTGGTGGCCCTGTATGAAAAGGGATGTGGCATGGTTCGTTGAGAGGTGCCTAACTTGTCTCCAGGTTAAGGCCGAGCACCAGCATCCGCATGGTAAGCTGCAGCCGCTGGAGATCCTCGAGTGGAAGTGAGAACAGATTACCATGGATTTAATCACCAAATTGCCAAGGACTGCAGGGGGAGTCGATGCAATTAGGGTGATTTTTGGATAGGTTGATGAAGAACGCTCATTTTCTTGCTATCAGTGAGAGCTCTTCTGTTGAGAGTTTGGCAGAGTTGTATGTGAGGGAGGTGGTATCGTGGCATGGGGTTCCGATGTCAATTGTTTCAGATCGAGACGTACGATTTACTTCCAGATTTTGGAAGAAGTTTCATGAGGAATTGGGTACAAGGCTGCATTTCAGTACTGCATACCACCCACAGACAGACGGGCAAAGTGAGCGGACGATTCAGACACTCGAGGATATGCTCCGAGCATGTGTTTTGGATTTTGGCGGGATTTGGGACACATATTTACCCTTGGCAGAGTTTTCGTACAACAACAGCCATCATTCAAGCATTGGTATGCCACCCTTTGAGCTGTTGTATAGGAGGAGGTGTCGGACCCCCATTTGATGGGGGGAAGTGGGGCAACATGTAATGGGTAGTACGGAGATCGTGCTTTAGATGACTGAGCAGATACAGCAGGTCAGGCAGAGGTTGTTGACCGCTCAGAGTCGCCAGAAGAGTTATGCGGATAGGCATCGGTCCAAACTCGAATTCCAGGTTGGTGACTTTGTAATCTTAAAGGTCTCTCTTTGGAAAGTAGTGATCCGATTCAGGAAGAGGGGCAAGTTGGGGCCTCGATATATCGGACCTTTCAGAGTAATTGCAAGGGTAGGCAGGGTAGCTTACTGTTTGGATCAACCTGGGGAGTAGGGTCAAATTCACTACACTTTTCATGTGTCGCAGTTGATGAAGTGTATAGCTGACGAGTCGGCAGTGGTACCATTAGAGGATATTCAGGTGGATGCAGGCCTGAACTATGTTGAGAGACTGGCAGCAATTAGGGATCGAAAGGTCAAGGTTCTGAGGAATATGGAAGTGCCTTTGGTGCAAGTGCAGTGGCAGCATAGGAAGGGGTCAGAGTTGACTTGGGAGCCGGAGCGCGAGATGCGTGAGTAGTATCCTGAGTTGTTTGCAGAATGAGACTTCGAGGGTGAAGTCTGATTCTAGTGGGGGAGAATTGTAACATCCGGAATCACAGGTATATTATTTTAATATTTATTTTTGGATTATGTGAAGGAACTCGGTGATTTGATGCGTAGACTCGCCGAGTAGGGTCGTGGTTGATCACCCGGGTTCGCATTGGACTCGGTGAGTCCATGAGTGGACTCGGCGAGTCTATGTTGGTTAATGAAACCTTAATCCTTCGGGGTTGGAGCCTATTTAAGGGCACTCTTAGCCTTCCATTGCGGCTACCAGTCCCTTGATGTGACATCCCCAAAATCACGGCCAGAAAAGACCGATTTTCATTTATGCTTTTAAAATAAATTCAGAGTAAATCCTTTTGATTTGAAAGAGTTTCGGAATTTGTTCCCAAAACAAAACATGATAAAATAATATTTATCAAAGCATTTCATCAAGAGATGCATTTTCATTATATAATTAAAACTCGGGGTGTCATGTTCCGATACAGACCATTAAGCATAAACAATAACATTACAAGTCATTCAACAAATATATACATATACAGACTTGTAAACAAAACAACTTGATGGTTAGTCCATCTTACGCCCTTGCGCCACTTCCTGTAATACAAATAAAACTGAGTGGGTCAGGCTTGGGAGCCTGGTGAGCATATAGGGTTTTCAACCCACAATAAATAAATTATATTTAATTTCACCAACCAATCACTATCCCGATTACCCATTCTCGTTATCCTCACTTTATGTCCCTAAAACAACATCTATCTCAAGGGACCTAATCTAGGATTTTCATCGGGACGGACATTACTGCTAAGGGGTTTCCTCAACAATAGATATCCTAAAGGCAACCATGAGGGGGATAGAGTACACCGGTGAACACATCGTTCACAACACCTACAGGTTATGAACCTGCTAGCATTCCACGAGACTGTCTAGAAGGAGACTGTGGTCGTTATCCATACTCCGCTGAATAACTAGGTCAACAACAACAACATCGAGGCCTCTCATCTGTTTATTACGCACCAACTATCTACCCATGTTCTACCCAACATATTAGTACATAAAAATATATATTTTTATACATAGTTTAAAACCTGTATAGCATTTTCATCCAATACATATTTCACATAACAGATGAGGCATACCCACATAACACGTATTTCATAGAAAACAATTCAGATCTATGAGATTGAAAAGAGTGAATATACATTCACGCACATAACATCAAAATTATACACATAACACGTATTTCGTATAAAATACTTCATAATTATGCGTTAGAGGAAATTAACTACACACTCACTTGATCAGAAGATGATCGGACAGCACTATGGCTTGCAGAAGTAGTAATCCTCAACAGATCTGGAAGATCTCTACAAAAATCGAACTTCTCGCGGGCAGAGCTTCGGCTCGAAAACCGCACTTCTCGAGATCTTCGGGATCTCGGGACTCGCTTCGGGACTCGGGAATATTACCGGGGCTTCGGGATGGCTTCGGGGGTAAAACCGCAGAGCTTCGGCACAAAAACGAGAGGAAATTAGCAAATTGGCCGGCTGCCCTCGCATCCTATTTATAGGAGGCTGGAACCCCCTCGTACGCGGGGCGTACAGCAGTACGCAGCGCGTACTGCCTCTGAATTGCGTCACTGCATGCGTCATCCGAAGTGTCGACACTTTGGCTGTACGCGGGGTGTACTCGAGTACGCGGCGCGTACCTCGGATCAGAGCTGTGACTCGTCTTCGGATAATGCTTCTGAATTTTCAATTAAAAATAAATACAAATTAATTAATAAATTCGGAAATTCATATCTTCTTCATACGAACTTCGTTTTTGACGTTCTTTATACCCACGGAAAGGTGAGACTACGCTCTACAACTTTCGTTTAGACTCCGTCGGCTAATTTTGACTTTATTTTTATTATTTATTTTTAATAGGCCGGGACAGAAAATTTCGTTATAAATTCATAACTTCTTCGTTTGACGTCCGTTCTCGCCTAACTTTTTATCGCTTTGATACTAACAACGAGATCTTCGATTTTCGTTTAGATCACTAAGGCTAAATATCGCTTTAACGTAAATCTCACTTTTTTTTTACGTTATCCAGCGTTGCCGGTTCTGTCGTGAAACTTCGACAGGTCATAACTTCCTCGTTATAATTCGGATTTCGGCATTCTTTATATCTTCGGAAACCTTGTTTCAACTACTACAACATTATCTAAAGATATCAAGCTTATTTTACACTTAAATTTTGATGCTTGTTTTTATTCTTAATTAATCAAACCACATAATTAAGCAATTAAGCACAAAACACATAATACTCAAATAATACACTTATATTATTTCAAAACGGGTTACAAAGGTTAACCTAGACCATTACATTGCTAAAAATGGCAAGCCTGGAAACACAGGCGTTACAATTCTCTCCACCTTAGAATGATTCCGTCCTTGGAATCACACATCAACAAACAAATGCGGATAGCGACTCAACATGTCACTCTCCGTCTCCCAGGTGAGATTCGGCCCATTCGTGTGTTTCCATCGGACAAGAACTAACTCGACCATCTTGCGTCGCAACTTCTTAGTCTTTCGGTCAACGATTGCCTCTGGTTCTTCAATCAACCTTTTGTTCTCATCAATTCTCAACTCCGAAAGTGGAATCATGTCGGGAACTTCCCCCGTGAACTTCCGTAAATAACACACATGAAAAGTGTTATGAATTCCATTCAGTTCTTCTGGTAGTTCGAGCTTGTAAGCTTGGTTCCCAATCCTCTGAAGAACTTTAAACGGTCCAATAAACCTTGGACTCAACTTTCCCCTCTTACCAAATCTTATAAGTCCCTTCCACGGCGAGACTTTAAGCAAAACCGAATCCCCAACTTCAAAAGTCATCGGTCTTCGCTTTTTGTCAGCATAACTCTTTTGACGATCTTGAGCTGCTAACATTCTTTCCCTAATTATTTTCAACTTTTCAGCAGTCTGATGAACCATCTCCGGTCCCATAAACTGCTTTTCCCCAGCCTCAAGCCAACAAGATGGCGTACGACACTTTTGTCCATACAAAGCTTGGTAAGGTGCCATATTAATGCTCGAGTGAAAACTATTGTTATAGGAAAATTCTACCAACGGTAAATGTTCATCCCAGTTACCTAGGAATTCCAAGGTACATGCTCTTAGCATATCTTCAAGTGTTTGTATCGTTCTTTCACTCTGACCATCAGTCTGCGGATGGTAAGCTGTACTTAAACATAACTTGGTACCCATTTCCTCTTGTAGACATTTCCAAAACCTTGAGGTGAAACGACTATCACGATCCGACATAATTGTTAGCGGAACACCGTGAAGTCTCACAATTTCCTTCACATAAGAATTCGCAAGCTTTTCCATAGACCATTTCTCCCTGGCTGCTATGAAATGCGCACTCTTAGTGAATCGATCAACGACCACCCAAATCATGTCGTGACCATTCTTTGTTCTGGGTAGTTTAGTGACAAAATCCATAGCAATGTCTTCCCACTTACCCATAGGCACAGGTAAAGGTTCTAAACTCCCGTACGGTTTCTGATGTTGTGTCTTGACTCTCGCACAAGTCACACACTCAGCCACATACTTTGCAACATCAAGCTTCATCGTCGGCCACCAGTAGTAGGGTTTCAGGTCCCTATACATTTTAGTGCTACCGGGATGAATCGAATACATGGTCTTGTGAGCTTCTTCCATCAGAAGATCTCTAATTCCTCCTGACTTAGGTACCCAAATACGATCTTGGAATACGTTCAATCCATGACCGTTTGTACCAAACACCAACGTTTTACCCAAACGTTCCTCCTTTCGGTCATTTTCTCAGAAGCTTCCTCTTGAGCTTTCTTTATACTTTCCACAATGGTCGAGACAACTTCAATTCTCAATGCTCTTGGCCTTTTCCTTTCAAGATTGACTTTCCGACTGAGAGCATCAGCAACAACATTAGCCTTACCGGGGTGGTAAAGTATCTCGCAGTCGTAGTCCTTGAGTAATTCCAGCCAGCGTCGTTGCCTCATATTCAATTCTTTCTGATTAAAGAGGTATTGGAGACTCTTATGATCAGTGAAAAGTTTGCACTTCGTGCCATAGAGGTAATGCCTCCATATCTTCAGAGCGAAACTACCGCTGCCAACTCCAAATCATGAGTCGGGTAGTTCTTTTCATGCTCTTTCAGCTGTCGAGACGCATATGCTATCACCTTTTCTCTTTGGGTCAAAACACAACCCAATCCAACCCCAGACGCATCGCTATAAACAGCGAAGTCTTCGACTCCATCGGGTAAAGAAAGTATCGGTGCCTCGCATAGCTTCTTCTTTAGCTTCTCGAATGCTTCTTTATGCTTCTCACTCCAAGCATAAGTAGCTCCTTTGTGGGTCAAAGTTGTCAATGGAGTAGCAATCGAAGAAAAGCCTTGGATAAACCTTTGGTAATATCCGGCTAATCCTAAAAAGCTTCGGATCTCCGTGGGACTTTTCGGTTGTTCCCACTTCATCACAGCTTCGATCTTCGTTGGATCAACCATTATCCCTTCTTGGTTGACCACGTGACCCAAGAATTGGACTTCACGAATCCAAAAATCGCATTTGGAGAACTTAGCATACAACTTCTCCTTCTTCAAGACTTCTAACACTTCTCGCAAGTGTCTGCCATGCTCCTCCTGGCTTTTCGAGTAAATCAGAATGTCATCTATGAACACTATCACAGATTTATCAAGGAACGGGTTACAAACCCTATTTATTAAATCCATGAATGATGCCGGAGCATTGGTTAGTCCAAACGACATAACCAAGAACTCGTAGTGTCCATATCTAGTTCTGAACGCAGTCTTCTCTATATCCTGCTCTCTCACTTTCAGCTGATGATATCCTGACCATCTTCGAGAAATATCTCGAACCTTGCAATTGATCAAATAGGTCATCAATCCTTGGCAACGGATATCTATTCTTTATTGTTGCCTTGTTCAGCTCTCTGTAATCAATGCACATTCTCATACTTCCATCTTTCTTCTTCACGAATAACACCGGAGCTCCCCAAGGCGATGAACTAGGTCTAATGAAACCTTTGTCCAACAACTCCTGAAGTTGCATCATCAGCTCCTTCATCTCCGTCGGTGCTAATCGATAAGGTGCTTTTGCTATTGGCGTGGTTCCTGGTAACAAGTCTATTCTGAACTCTACTTGTCTATCAGGTGGTAATCCAGGAAGATCTTCGGGAAATACTTCCGGATAATCACACACCACTGGAATACTCTGCATCACCTTCTTTTCCTTCTTAGCATCAATCACGAATGCTAAATATGATGTACATCCTTTTGTCAAACATTTTCTGGCTTTCATTAGGGAAATGATTCCAGAATTCACTCGGCGTTTGTCCCCATACACCATAAATGATTCCTTCCCTGGTGGGTTTACCTTCACTATCTTCTTCTTGCATAATATCTCAGCATCATTGGCACTAAGCCAATCCATTCCCAACACGATGTCGAAACCATTAAGTTCGATAGGCAATAATTCCTCGTGGAACTTATTCCCATTAAGGTCGATTAAGATGTTTTTCATACGATGGCTAACAGGTACAAACTTGCCACTAGCAACTTCGACTAATAAAGCATTATCTAGTCTATCAACAGGCAAGGCTAGTTTTCTACCAAATTCATGCGATATAAAGGAGTATTTGGCTCCAGAATCAAATAAAATTTGGGCAGGCAATTTGTTTACGAGAAAGGTACCTGAAGCGACATTAGCTTCATCTTTAGCAGCTTCCAGTGTCATCTGGAATGCTCTTGCCTTTGGCTTTGGCGGAATGTTGGGTCTAGCTGCCTCCTTCTTCTTTGGGCAGTCCCTCGACATGTGTCCCTCCTCACCACAACCATAACAAACTTTCTTAGTGAGGGTACATTCATTGGCATAGTGACCTGGCTTTCCACACTTGTAGCATGTGGTCACTACCTCACACTTTCTATGATGCTTCTTCTTACATTTGTCGCACCATTTCGCTTCGCCCCTACTTCCCCTCGAACCAGACTTCAAGAACTTGTTTTTCTTATTGGACCCTGAAGTTCCATCGAACTTCCTCTTTTCGCCAACTTCTACCCTTTCCAGACCCTTCTCTTTCTGCTGGGCCTCCACATTCTTAGCTGCACGTACAGCCATTTTCAGAGTAGTTGCCATCTTGACTGTCGGGCCAAAGTCGCCAGGCAGTCCATTAGCAAACCTCTCAATCTTGGAGAGTTCCGTTGGCACTAGGTACGGAAATAATTTCATTTTCTCAGTGAATGCCATAGCGTAGTCGTCTACGCTCATCCTCCCCTTCTTCAAGTTTTGGAACCATTGTTCAGATCAATTAGATCAATCTCTGAACAATATTGCACCCTTAATTGTTCCAAGAATTTTTCCCATGACATCTTCAGGGCTTTCCCTTGTGGCATAGTATCTGCCAACAACTTCCACCAACTTAATACTCCAGTCTTCAGTTGTCTGACTGCAAAGATAGTCTTTTGTTTGTTGCTACAGTCGCAACTTTCAAATACCATCTCCATTTCGGAGATCCAATCCATTATTTCAACAGGCTTTGGGCTCCCAAAAAGACTTGGCGGTTTGGCGCCCAAGAAATTCTTGTACATTCGCCCATCGTTGTTGTTTCTCCTTTCCGGATTGTTCCTTCGTTCTTCTTGAGTCCCAACTTGACTCAAAATGCGACTATTGTTCCCTTCCTCCGACTGCTCGGGAATCAATTCAGGTTCCTCAATAGGTATGATAGGTTCGTCCCTATTGTTATGCAACATTTGTCGCATCTCCTCCCTTTGTTCGGCTAACATAGCCCGAATCATGGCATGTACTCCAGCCATGGTGATCTGTTCTGGTGCTGCTGCTACAACAGGTATTTGCTCAATCACTGGCGGTTGATTCCTGTTTTCATCCGCGTTTCCAACGCCACTCCTTGTTCTCACCATTTTTTTATCTACACACCGAATAAGGTGAAATTTAGATCTTCGTTCATGATAGATTTCAAATCATCCTTATCACTCCGAAACGATTACATGCTAGTTCTAATATCGTATACATACGCTTAGAATCCTAAACACATAAACCTTCAGATCCGGTTGGCAACAAACCGTAGATCCGAACAAATAATATCATATATGGCAACATATAACATTTAGCACATAAAAGCATTTTAGGCAACGTTCCTAAAATAAACTAGTGCTTGTGTCTAAAATCCAACAGACACACATCTCAATTTCCACTTAGCATCCTAAGTTTAAGTCTAGAAATCCTACAAATTCCTAGTTCGCTTAAACTAATGCTCTGATACCAACTGTGACATCCCTAAAATCACGGCCAGAAAAGACCGATTTTCATTTATGCTTTTAAAATAAATTCAGAGTAAATCCTTTTGATTTAAAAGAGTTTCGGAATTTGTTCCCAAAACAAAACATGATAAAATAATATTTATCAAAGCATTTCATCAAGAGATGCATTTTCATTATATAATTAAAACTCGGGGTGTCATGTTCCGATACAGACCATTAAGCATAAACAATAACATTACAAGTCATTCAACAAATATATACATATATAGACTTGTAAACAAAACAACTTGATGGTTCGTCCATCTTACGCCCTTGCGCCACTTCCTGTAATACAAATAAAACTGAGTGGGTCAGGCTTGGGAGCCTGGTGAGCATATAGGGTTTTCAACCCACAATAAATAAATTATATTTAATTTCACCAACCAATCACTATCCCGATTACCCATTCCCGTTATCCTCACTTTACGTCCCTAAAACAACATCTATCTCAAGGGACCTAATCTAGGATTTTCATCGGGACGGACATTACTGCTAAGGGGTTTCCTCAACAGTAGATATCCTAAAGGCAACCATGAGGGGGATAGAGTACACCGGTGAACACATCGTTCACAACACCTACAGGTTATGAACCTGCTAGCGTTCCACGAGACTGTCTAGAAGGAGTCTGTGGTCATTATCCATACTCCGCTGAATAACTAGGTCAACAACAACAACATCGAGGCCTCTCATCTGTTTATTACGCACCAACTATCTACCCATGTTCTACCCAACATATTAGTAGATAAAAATATATATTTTTATACATAGTTTAAAACCTGTATAGCATTTTCATCCAATACATATTTCACATAACAGATGAGGCATACCCACATAACACGTATTTCATAGAAAACAATTCAGATCTATGAGATTGAAAAAAGTGAATATACATTCACGCACATAACATCAAAATTATACACATAACATGTATTTCGTATAAAATACTTCATAATTATGCGTTAGAAGAAATTAACTACACACTCACTTGATCAGAAGATGATCGGACAGCACTATGGCTTGCAGAAGTAGTAATCCTCAACAGATCTGGAAGATCTCTACAAAAATCGAACTTCTCGCGGGCAGAGCTTCGGCTCGGAAACCGCACTTCTCGAGATCTTTGGGATCTCGGGACTCGCTTCCGGACTTGGGAATATTACCGGGGCTTCGGGGGTAAAACCGCAGAGCTTCGGCACAAAAACGAGAGGAAATTAGCAAATTGGCCGGCTGCCCTCGCATCCTATTTATAGGAGGCTGGAACCCCCTCGTACGCGGGGCGTACAGCAGTACGCAGCGCGTACTGCCTCCGAATTGCATCACTGCATGCGTCATCCGAAGTGTCGACACTTTGGCTATACGCGGGGCGTACTCGAGTATGCGGTGCGTACCTCGGATCAGAGCTGTGACTCGTCTTCGGATAATGGTATCAGAGCTAGGGCACGAGTTGATGTGTTCGACGGGGACGTCGAACCCTATAATGGGGGGTGAAAGTGGGTTAGATCTGATCCCACATCGGCTGGGAAGGAGAACTAAGCATTCCTTATAAGGGGTGTGGATACCTTCCCTAACACAACGCGTTTTAAAGCCGTAAGGGCAGCAGATCCCATAAGAACTCTGCAGTTAAGCGTGCTCGGGCGGGAGTAGTACCAGGATGGGTGACCCCCTGGGAAGTCCTCGTGCCGAGTGGCCCAAAGCGGACAATATTGTGATACGTGCCAGAGGGGGATATTACACTTGAGAGTACCCTTAATGATCTATAGCGTTTAGGAGGAAGGAGAAGCCATAATTGATCTTTCTATCCTTGGATTGGCAAAAAGTGTTGGAATAGTGTCTAAGGCTACAACTATATTAGGCAAGTATTTGACCCGATTGTGCATGGTCCTTTTGGGTTGCCTTCACCATAGCAACTTGACAAGATAATTTGTAATGAGAGAAGAAATATTATTAATATGTTATGAGAATAATATAAGGAATAATAATATTGTTATTTGATTAATATAAGTCATAAATTAATTAGGAATTAATTTGGTGACTTAAAGAGATTAATTAAATAGAAGGGTATAAACTGTCAAGTGTTTGATAGTTGTACTTTGGGCTATAATCCCTTATGGATAAGGGGGTGGACGGTTTTGGGACTTAGGATAGGTCTAGAATCCGTCCAAAGCTTATCAATAGGGTATTGGATTGCTTAGGGCCTAAGTTATCCAATTAGGGTTTAAGGGTGAAATCCTGGGAGCCTTACAAGTATAAATAGACCCAAGGGGTTGATGAAATCGACACTCTTGTCTTTGGAAGAACCCTGACCGAATTTTTGCTCCTTCCCCTCTCTCTATAATCATCCTCTTGCTAGTTGGTGTTTGTAAGCCATTAGAGGAGTGACACTTGTGACTCTAAAGCTCCAAGGACAAGAAGATCAAGCAAGTGATTCAAGGTAATTTTCTAATTCTGATTTCTTATTATTTATTATGCTAGAATTTCCATTAGAAGTCTTGGATTCAATGCATGTTCAATTAGAGAAACCTAGATCCAAGCATTAGGGTTTGTATGTGCACATAGGAATGTTCATATGGCTAAAACCCATCAATGGTATCAGAGACTAGATTGGTTTCTATTAAAAAAATGCTAGGTCAGCGCGGATATTTTTTTTGTATATATGGTATGTTGCTATATAAAAAATGCATCAGAAAAATGTATTTTCAGAGAATTGACCATTGTTTGACCCTTATCCAAACTTCCGTTTTATGTCAGTTTTTACAGTTTATGACAGTTTGAAACTGTCATATGATAGTTTTCAGACAAAGATCATAAATTCGTTTTTGGTCTCATTTTCTGGTACAACGAAATAATCATCAAAGCATTCCAAGTTCTTGTCCCTCTGAGTCTTATCCGATTAAAGAATATTAGGAGTACCACCCAAATGCTTTAATCTGAAAGTGTTTTACACAATTCTCAGAATTCCAAGCCTTACTATACCCCAACTCCAACAAAGGAGTGTGGAATAGTTTCACAATTAACGCCACCTAAGACACCACAGTTGAATGGTATGGCAGAAAGGCGTAATCGAACCTTGTTAGATATGGTCCGCTCTATGATGAGTCGTGCTTCACTACCTATTTCATTATGGGGGTATGCCTTAGAGACTGTTGCCCATATTCTTAACCGAGTCCCTACTAAGAAGGTTGCCAAAACACCTCACGAGATGTGGATAGGGAAAGCTCCCTCGTTAGCACATATCAAGGTTTAGGGTTGCGAGGCTTTCGTAAGATGATATACTCACGACAAGCTCGAACCTCGTAGTGAGCGATGTATTTTCATCGGCTACCCGTAGAAATCCTTTGGATATCTCTTCTATAGACCCAAGGATAATGTTGTCTTTGTTACGAGGAGAGGAGTTTTCCGAGAGCGAGAACTCATAAGCCAAGGAGATAGTGGGAGGCAAATTGAGCTTGAAGAGATTCAAGAGTCGATAGATGAAGGAACCTCTACCGCTGGCTTTCAACCCGAGGAGGAAACTCCGGTTGAACCGATTGACGAGTCCTTACCTCTTAGACATTCCAAAAGAGTTAGAGTTCAACCCCAGTTTTATGGTTTTCATATTACTACCGAAGGGGACACGTATATTAGTGATGGTACACTAATAAATCTAGATGAACCTAATAGCTATAAGGAAGCCATGGCAGGCCCGGAGTCTGCGAAATGGAAAGAGTCAATGGACAGCAAGATCCAGTCCATATATGACAACCAAGTTTGGAATTTGGTTGATTATGTGCCTGGACGTAAGACCGTTGGGTGCAAATGGATCTTCAAGAAGAAGACCAAAGTGGATGGAAACGTACACACATATAAGGCGCGATTGGTTGCGAAGGGTTTTACTCAAACTCCAGGAGTTGACTATGATGAGACTTCTCACTAGTCGCGAAGATAAAATCTATTAGAGTGATGATAGCAATTGTTGCATTTCATGATTATGATATTTGGAAAATGGATGTCAAAACTGCTTTCCTTAATGGGAATTTGGTTGAGGATGTTTACATGGCTCAGCCAGAGGGTTTTGTTGATCTGAAGGATCCAAATAGAGTGTGTAAGCTTGATAAGTCCATTTATGGACTTAAGCAAGTGTCTCGCAAATGGAATCTTTGCTTCAATGAAAAAGTCAAAGAGTTTGGATTTGTACGAAGTGAAGATGAATCATGTGTATATGTCAAAGCCAGTGGGAGCATAGTTAGCTTTCTCGTTTTGTATGTTGATGACATACTGCTCATAGGAAATGACATCCCGACACTGCAGGAGATTAAGTCCTGGCTCGGGAAATGCTTCGCTATGAAGGACCTCGGAGAGGCTTCCTATATTCTGGGAATAAGGATAATGAGAAAACAAAGTAAGAGACTAATAGGACTTAGACAGAACACTTACTTAGATAAAGTACTAAAATGTTTTAGTATGGAAAACTCGAAGAAGGGAGAATTACCGATACAATATAATGCCAAGTTGAGTAAGACTCAAAGTCCGAGTACCGAAGCCGAAATAGCACCATACGCTTCCGCAGTTGGCTCAATCATGTATGCTATGACTTGTACTCGCCCTGATGTAGCCTTTGCTTTGAGCATGGTTAGTAGATATCAAGGGAACCCTGACAGAGCCCATTAGATTGTGGTCAAGAATATCCTTAAGTACCTTCGGAGGACCAAAGAATGGTTTTTAGTCCTCAAAGGGAGTGATGACTTGAAGGTGCGAGGGTATAGTGACGCCACCTTTCAGATCGACAAGGACAACTACCGTTCGCAGTCGGGTTGGGTCTTTACCTTGAATGGAGGAGCAGTAACTTGGAAAAGTTCCAAATAGGAAACCGTAGCTGATTCAACATGCGAATCAGAGTACATCACAGCGAGCGAAGCGTCGAAGGAGGCAATATGGTTAAAGAACTTCATTGGTGATCTTGGAGTTGTGCCTACCATAAAAGAGCCTATGGAGATTTTCTGTGATAATGAAGGAGCAGTTGCCTTGACCAAGGAACCGAGAGATCATGGTAGATCTCGACATATCGACAGAAAATATCATTTTATAAGACATCGTGTAGAAGAAGGACAACTCGTGGTGAAGAGGATATCATCAGAAGATAACCTAGCAGATCCGCTTACGAAGGGACTGAGCAGGGTTAAGCACTTGCAGCATGCCAGGAGCATTGGGCTGAAGGATGATATTAGTATAGATTAGATAGTATTAGAAACGTATAATAGATAAATGTAATTAACATTTGATGATTAAATAAAAGAGTATTATTTATGAGTAATGTTACTATCTTATGTTAATTGTTTAACTATTGTTTCACTTTGCATGTTTTGACTTCCAAAATAATTGAGTTTATTAAGAATAATCAAATTATTCAAATTGTCCACAATCATTCATATGTTGGAAGTAGGTATGAATGAAGATTGTCATGAATTGGTGTGTAGATTGTCTAAATGGTATTAGACATAGCAAAAGGTTGCTGCAATGTTCATGAGTGCTTATGAACTAGTTTTGAGCATTGGAACAAACCCGCGCTTGCTGGAATCACCTTATGGAATGTGATAAAAGGGTGATCGCAAGACGATAATATCATATAGTCTTAAAACCTAGATACATGATTTGTTATTTGTCAATTGGTTGTACATTAATAATGCGAAACCGCATCAGTAACTTAATGTTATAAAATGCATTGTTATGTATAGTTGATTAATGAATAAGTAAATGCATATAAGTCGAAGTTTATCTGTTACCTTTATCCTAAGAGGGTAAAAGCGATATTTCGGCCGCTCGATGATTTGATTTGACTTATGTGCCAGGCCCGGTCAGAACTGAATTGATGTGTTCGATTAAGTTCTATGTCAAAATAAATCTAAGATCGAGAAACCAAATGCTAGACAATTGATTCCATATAAATGTCTGCATGATATCTGAACAGAGGACTGTACGATCCCTTATCTAAAGGACAAGATTGATTAGATCAGAGTTTGACAGCGTCTTTGAGAGATACGATTGCTAATCGGATTATACTTGTATATATAGTTACTAGACTTATCCAAGTGGGAGACTGTTGAAATAGTGTCTAAGGCTACAACTATATTAGGCAAGTATTTGACCCGGTTGTGCATGGTCCTTTTGGGTTGCCTTCACCATACCAACTTGACAAGATGATTTGTAATGAGAGAAGAAATATTATTAATATGTTATGAGAATAATATAAGGAATAATAATATTGTTATTTGATTAATATAAGTCATAAATTAATTAGGAATTAATTTGGTGACTTAAAGAGATTAATTAAATAGAAGGTCATAAATTGTCAAGTGTTTGATAGTCATACTTTGGGCTATAACCCCTTATGGATAAGGGGGTGGACGGTTTTGGGACTTAGGATAGGTCTAGAATTCATCCAAGGCTTATCAATAGGGTATTGGATTGCTTAGGGCCTAAGTTATCCAATTAGGGTTTAAGGGTGAAACCCTGGGAGCCTTACAAGTATAAATAGACCCAAGGGGTTGATGAAATCGGCACTCTTGTCTTTGGAAGAACCCTGGCCGACTTTTTGCTCCTTCCCCTCTCTCTATAATCATCCTCTTACTAGTTGGTGTTTGTAAGCCATTAGAGGAGTGGCACTTGTGACTCTAAAGCTCCAAGGACAAGAAGATCAAGCAAGTGATTCAAGGTAATTTTCTAATTCTGATTTCTTATTATTTATTATGCTAGAATTTCCATTAGAAGTATTGGATTCAATGCATGTTCAATTAGAGAAACATAGATCCAAGCATTAGGGTTTGTATATGCACATAAGAATATTCATATGGCTAAAACCCATCAAAAAGAAGGTGATCAAGAGAAATAGGAGGATGAAGAAGGTGTGATTCAAGTGGTTTCAGAGTCCAGAGACTTCAACTTGAGGTATTCATTCGAACCTTCTCTAGTTTTGGTATTGAACTTAGAGATTAGGGTTTTCTAACCTCTTATGAGGATGTTTATGTGGAGCAATTGGTCTCTTATCAAGTCTATGCTTTGGATCTGGACTCAAAGAGGTCCAGAGACTTCAATCCATTAAGCTTTACGAGTCCTTGTGGGGTGGTTGGACTTAGGTTTCCATTTTTGGGACTAAATGTCACACCCCCAAACCAAGGATGGCAAAACCGTCCGGGGGTGGAGGACTTCATGTATAGTATCATAACCAAAATTGCAATAGTAATTTAAGCAAATACAACCAACATATATATAATTGAAAAAGTTACATCAGTGTATGAATTACATGTTTCAAAATCAATTACAATATGTTGACAAAATATGAAAAGTTTGACGCCTTAACGTCCCATCCTCAAAAGCACTTGGTTACCTGTTTAGTGATTCCCTGAGAATACAAGTTGTTTGAAAAAGTGTCAACACAAAGCTTGGTGAGTTCATAAGTTTTTGCTTTAAAACTTAATATAAGTCTTTCTCTTGTAAATGTCACGTTTGTTTCAGAAAAATCCGATATTTTCCTTAAAATCTATGTAATGTAGTCTTATAACTGAAGACCAAAATGTATAAGTAACCTCTCTTACTTAGTGGAAATGCTATGGGTTTAAATTGACATAAAGAGTGATTTTAAATCGACATAAAACCTATTTAGGTTTTATAAAAATCCCGTAAACTTTATGTATTGTTATCTCTCTATATGAGTTGCTATAATCATACTATGACTGAATGAACCTGCCACGATGTTTCTCAGGCGTCGTGAAACTGAAATGACATTTGTCACCCGTAGACCTGCAGGTCCCACTATAGCTAGCAGCAAGGTGTGGGGTGTCAAACCCAATATAGATCTATATATAATTATCACGTTCTCCCTCCAGGAGACTCTGATTATAACTACCATGAATTATATCCCGCACTCGGACGTACGGAAAGAGATTGTCTCACAATTTAGGTCAACAAGTTTACGTGTAATGTGCGTGAGTGTAAAACTTTTCTATATGAATGTACCCTTTTTGTACGAGTGTGTTATGTGATGTATCATAAACTATACCTATTATAGTTTATCTAAAACGTTTGTAATATATAAGAACTCTTTTATGAAAATGCATTAGTGTTATGAATCCATTAAACTATGCTTTTTATAGCTTAATATACGTGTTCTAAATGAATGAATAATCTTATCATGAATGACTTAGTTTCAGTTTATGATTATAAACTAACAAGGAAACACATTCAATAATTAGAACTTATGATTATACGATTTTCTCAACATAATACAAAGTGTTATGAAATTTATATGCTTTTAACAAACTTTACCCTTTCTGCGCTTTTTAGAAAAGTCATAGAAAAATCACACGAAGTCGAAAACTAAATCCGTAAATTCTGAGAGTTCCCAAAATGTGTCTAGTTTACTCATAATTTTTATCATGATTTTTAATGACCTCCAACTTGGGTGAAAAAGTCTATAATCATAGACTGGTCCGATTTGGTGTTTGAAATGATAGGCAGTTTTGTAAAAATCACCATAAATTGTAAAACAATCGTATGGAGATGTGAAAGTAGTCATTTTAAAGCTAAGAACTTGAAATAATTGCACCTTGTACATTTTTGAAAACAAAAATGTTTAAGTTGCCCAAAATAGTCCGTGAATGGAGTTGAACTTTTCTAATGAAGGCTGTTAGAAAAGTTTAGTTATGTTCTTGGTGTTTTAACTTGTATCCCCCCCCCCCTCCTGAAAACTTGAGAAAACATGATAATGTAGGGGTATGAACTCACCTTGAGTGATTTCAGAAGATGGATGATGGAGAAAAGAAGTGTTCAACCCAAGAACACTTGAAGAATCACTTGAAGATTCACTTGAAGATTTGAAGATCTAACAAGAATGTGATGATGTTTGTGTAAGAAATCAATGATTTGAGTAGAATGATGTGTAATAATCACAAGGAGGATGAATTATACTTACCAAGGGGAGGGTAAAGCTTGAAGATCAGTCTTGGAGTCTTGGATTAGTGAGATAAAGTTAGAGAGAAAAGTTGTGTTGTATCTTTGGTGAAATGAGGTAAAATGAAAGAAGTGAGGAGAGGGGATGGGTTATTCCAGCTCTAAGAACGTGGGAAAGGCTAATAATTGAGTGGGAAGGACACTGAAGTGATCTAGGTAAGGTGGGAAGGTGTGGCTGATCATAGAGTGGGTATGGGGGTGGTTGCTTGTGTCATAAGGTAAAGTAAAGTCAACACTCCACCTCAATTATTCACCCACTATATTTTTATTATTTAAATAGGGATTTCCATGAAAATATGATTAAATTATGAATATTTAGGGTTTATTATGCTAAAATATAATTTCTGGAGAAAATCATGCGTTAAAATCACGAAAAACGGGCTCAAAATGTTAAAAATATCAAAAATGGGTGAAAAGCGTCAAAAATCCGAAGTCTGGCTGAGGTTCGGTCCTCTGGTGCAAAGAACCGAGAGGAGAGAAGAAGAACCGGGAGGAGAGAAGGAGAACCGAGAGGAGAAAAGAAGAACCAAGAGGCAGAGAAGAGACAGAGAGGCGGAGAAGAGACCGAGAGGGGACCGAGAGCCGATAGGGGAGACCGAGAGCCGAGGCTCGGTCCTCGCGAGTTTTGGCCAGAGAGGCTTCTGTTATCAGTTTCGGCCCGAGAGGCTTCTCTTCTGCTATAGGGTTTCGGTCCTAAGAAGGGTTTCGGTTCCTAAGAAGGGTTTCGGGCTCTTAAGTCTATTTTACTCGTTTTTACCCCGTTTCAAGTCGTTTTTGACCCGGTTAAGGGTCGGAATGACCCGAATGACTCCAAAAAGTTACGGAAACTTTTGAGAGAGATTTGGGAGAGATTTCACATTCTTGGAGAGATTTCTCATACAAAGAGAGATTTGGGAGAGATTTCACATTCTTGGAGAGATTTATCATATAAAGAGAGATTTGGGAGAGATTTCATATTCTTGGAGAGATTTCTCATACAAAGAGAGATTTGGGAGAGATTTCACATTCACATTCTTGGAGAGATTTCTCATACAAAGAGAGATTTGGGAGAGATTTCGCATTCTTGGAGAGATTTCTCATACAAAGAGAGATTTCACATTCTTGGAGAGATTTCTCATACAAAGAGAGATTTCACATTCTTGGAGAGATTTCTCATACAAAGAGAGATTTGGGAGAGAATTCACATTCTTGGAGAGATTTCTCATACAAAGAGAGATTTGGGAGAGATTTCACATTATTGGAGAGATTTATCATACAAAGAGAGATTTGTAAATAGAGAGAGATAAAGTGAAAATGATTGAGAGAGGTTTCGTGTGTGGCATTTGTGAGTGTGGGGCTCCGCAACGCAAGATCCATGAACCCCGTTAAGCCATGATTTAGGATCTTACACACTCCCGATGAGTATGTAACAATGTTTCCTCGTTTTTGTTCATTGTTTAGCACTAAGGCTAAGGAAAATTAAACACACAATTTTTTTCCAATTGATGTTTTCTCATTAAAATAGTGAGTTATATAGTATTTACATAACATATACCCTAATCTACCACGTTTAATTGAGTTGATCGGTTTGACTTGATGACTTTGATTGACTTAGACTTGATCCGAATTTGACTATTGTCACACTAAATCACCATTTGATGTCATTATGTGTATATATATATATATATATATATATATATATATATATATACACACATAACGGCATCAAATGGTGATTTAGTGTGACAATAGTCAAATTCGGATCAAGTCTAAGTCAATCAAAGTCATCAAGTTTCGAGCTTTACGTAATTATAATGCTTGAGAAGGTCAGATCTATGGATTTGAGGAACAGATCTGACCATAGGAGGTCAATAGAACTTGTGCATGGTATGTACTCATCGAGTTGTTCTTGGGACTCGGCGAGTTGAGTCAGGGTAGCCCCGCGATTCTTTCCTGGGGACTCGTCGAGTAAAGAGAGGGAATCGACGTATTAAATGGGACTAAGGAGTTAAGTGGACACAGGTGGACTCGCCGAGTTGCCCAAGTGCACTTGCCGAGTCGGGTCAAAGTTTGACCGTCGACTTTGGTTGACTTTTAGGGTTTGGTTAGCAGTGAGGCCTTTTGAGCCAGAAGAGGGGTAAAATGGTCTTTTACCCTTCTGAGGATGTTAAGAAAGGTTGAAGTATAGTTATATTTATGGGAGTGTTCGTTTTATGTGTTTAGGCGGATGCTAGATCGTATTTCTACCGAGTTAGTGAATTACCGAGATATCAGAGGTGAGTCTTCTCACTATACTGTACCTGGAAGGGTACCTATGTGTGATCGGAAGGTCGGATATGCTATAAGATGTATGCATTGTATGTGATTAGTTACCCGTTTTGTATGTGATATGTATGCTATGCTTGATATGGACCGGAAGGCATTATGTTATGGGCCGGAAGGAATTGGGATGTGGACCGGAAGGTTTACCGGGTTGGGACAGAAGTCCCCAGAGACACAAGGACCGGAAGGTCATGGCCTGGAAGGGCGTACGTGTGTAAGTGGTATTTTGGGGAACTCACTAAGCATTTATGTTTACAGTTGTTGTGTTATGTGTTTCAGGTACTAGCGAGGACCGTGGGAAGGCGTCGGCATGATCTGTACACACTGACGGAAGATTTATGTTATGATCTTAGGATGTATTTTTATTATGATGACATTTGCTAAATATGAGATTTGAGAATATTATATGATGGTTTATATTGTTTGAAAAATGAAAAATTGTTTTGAAAATTCACGTTGTTACACAATCAACGAACACTCGATTTATCAAACAAAAAGCATAATCAAATCAAAACAATTGATTAAAAAAGATTTCATAGATCAAAAGTGCAGAATACTTTTGAATCTAAAACAACGATTCAAAAACTTTTGAAAATACGAGAAAATCAGAAATCAATTGAAAGAATCATGCTCTGATACCAAATGAAGTTTGTATTAATCGAGTGAATGAAATGACATTAGAGTATGAAATGACTCAAGAACACAAAACGTAAATATAATCTATTTGGCTCGTAACATCCCAAAATTCAAGACCAAAAAATTCATTTTTAATTAAGTTATTATATAACCATTAGTATGAAAACATTCATAATATTAACTCATGTCAAAACCAGTGCGTCAATAATCAAGCATGTCATTATAAAATAATATCAGAGTATAATCCCAAAGATCTCATGTGTGGAGAACATAGTGTGATGTGTTGCGACCAAGCCGAATCCTTTCCTTTGAAACGTAATACCTTAAATCAAAACTATAAATTGTAAGCACGAAGCTTAGTGAGTTCCCCCACCATACAACATACCATACAACATACGTACTGCCGGGCAATTCTAGGGTGCCCGACCTACCCATGTTAAGCCATTATGGGGTGCTGACCTACCCATGTCAAGCCATTCTAGGGTGCTGAACTACCCTCCAGTATATCTCAACTGGCAACGGGGACTATTTCACCCCTACCACTACAACATAGTAAATATCATGTACATACTACTAAGCATACGTGGGTACTACCACCCCTTCAGTATCTTGCAACCGGTATTCGGGGACTATTTCACCCTTACTACTACCACATAATAACATATCATGAACATACTGCTAGGCATGCATGGGTACTACTACCCCTTCGGTATCTTGCAATCGGTATCCGGGGACTATTTCACCCCTACTACTACTAACACATAAAGTCATACCATGCTAACACATAAACATATCAGGTAGTAACAAACCTAAATGATTCACGCAAAGACAATCATCTACCGAACAACTCTACTAGTGGGTCGACGTTGTGACTTTAGACACTGTCAACACCAAAATAACACCCAATTAATAATTAGGTTCCACTACATAACCATAAGTACCTATTTTGGATAATTACTACATTTCCCCAAGCTTGGGTTATTCAAGCCCAAGGCCCAATCCATAGGCCCAAAGTCGACTAGGAATCAAAGCCCAACATATGGCCTAATTTTCCAAATTGGGCCCAAGCCTATACATGGTCTTATTCTAAGGTCCAACATCATATAATTATTAAGGCCCAAACTGTGGTCAATCTATGGCCCAATTTTCCAAATTGGGCCCAACTCTTCATATGGGCCTTACCTTAAAGCCCATTAATTATTCTAGTCCAATTACTTGACTTTAGATGACCCATTAATAACCCAATAGAAAGGCCCAACAATAAAACCAAGTGAAATTAGGGTTTTCACATAAAATGACGATTAGGATTAAGTGTTTCTCACTTAAGCCATTAAAGACTTAATCCATTAAGTCCACCATTCTTCTAAATAAGTCATATGGTGTGATTGGGCTTAATCACACAATTCCATTCCAAAGGCCCAAAAGTGGGTCCCAATAAGTCCAAGCCCATAAATCCGATATTAGGGTTTCCAACCCCATCTTAGCCCAATATGCCCAATTGATATGTCTTTTGATCAATTAAGGTTCATTAGACTCATTAAGGTTTCACTAGGCCCATTAGTCATCTGTTTGGGCTTTTAGGTCCATTAAGCTTCATTGTGCCCATTAGGGTTTATTAAGCCCATTAAGCCTTATTGGGCCCATTAGGGTTTCTTAGTCCCTTATCCAAACATCCAAACAAGTCAAAACACCATCAAAGCACACCGCCACCTGACATGGCGACCGGTGGCGGTAGGCACCACCTCACGGTGGTGGTTTTCAGTTTTCCTTTCATTATTCCAATTTGTAATTACACTTTACAATGCTAAAACTCAAATAAACACACACCTACTAACATACACATACATACGGTGGTGTATGGTGGTAGCCACCACCTCACGGTGGTGGTGGTGGTTGTTCTCAATTTTCCGGCTATACAACACTATACACACAAGTACACCAAAACAGAAACACACAAATCCACACTTCTATTTGCAAACATCCAGCCCGAAATGGCGGAAACAACGGTCAACAAGGTGATTTGTGATGACAGCCACCACCTCACGGTGGTGGCGGTGGCGCTGACCTCTCTTGTTCTTCAGCCAAGCAATACGTCGACACGGAGGGATACGATGCGAAACAACAGTCTTCAACCACCAACCTGGCGGATGGCATCGTTGGAGCTAAAGGAAACGGCGGCAACATCTTCATGGTTCGGTTACGCCTCTGGTAACCACGCCAAGAAGGCGCTTATCTTCGTCCGTCGTCGTCAAAGGGCGGCAGCAGCGGCGCACGCCAAGGCGGTTCGGAATAGCAAAAATGACTACAACAACGCCTCAGTGGTTCGTGGCGGTGTATCAGCAACGACGCTGGACGCTCCAGCGCTTCTCGGCTTCTCTACTCGTTGGAAGTGATGTCGATGGCAACAACAAGGCAGTGTGACGGCGGTTGGACCAGACGATGACAACAACGGCGCAGGCGGCTTCTATGGTGGATGCGGTTGCCAGCAATAAGAAAGTGGGATGGCGGCTGCACATATGGTCCCTAGGGTTAGGGTTACGGGACCCTTAAATACCCGATTCATATGAAATTTTTCCATAATAGAAACTATAGTCCCTCCCCATAATATTTTTTCAAACAAAGCCCATAATTTACCTTTTCAACCCTGTTATCTGAAATTCTTTTCAAATCAAACCTGAAACTTACACTTTAGCCCCTGACTCCATAAAATCCTTTCAACTTTACCCAATATTTACCATGCAACCCCCGACTTCCAACAATCTTTTCATAATAGATCCAATATTTTACTAAACGCCCCTTGACTTCTAAAAACTTCACAACATGAATCCCGAAATTACACTTTAACCCTCGGAAATCAAAATTATATCATCCGATCCTCCGAGACCAACACCCCACTAGTTATTATTGATTTTAGGGCTATTTTTTGTTCATTAATTTATTTATTTATTAAATAAATAAACGGGGTGTTACATGGCTCTTTATTGCTTCTGAATGAGTATACAAGATGAAAGAGTAAAGTGTTATTCGTTTCACAAAAGTTACCCTATCTCCTATACATACCCCTATTCATAGGAGTTAACAGAAGCACACAAAATATACATAAGGGCTAAGACACTATGATTTAAACTCTAAAGATGCCCTTATGAAATACATACAATGAATACATGAAAACAGACTTCGACACTAAACACGAAAAAAGATGCTTCGACATCTCACAACATATTTCGAACCCAACAGGTTGTACCGTTGGGGAGAGAAAAGTAGTTGTTTTAATTAAGTGTTTTCAAGTTATCATGTTATTTGTTGGCATTAGCTAGGTTTCTAGTGGTCTTGCAAATTTTCTTTATGGATGCTTTAATTTTATGAAGTGGTTGAAGGAAGCATATGGATTGTGTATGGATCTATTTTTAGAAATTCTAAGTGAAATGGATTTCGAGGACGAAATCCACTTTAAGTGGCAGAGAGTTCTAACATCTAGTTTCAAGATGTTTCTTATTTCGGGATAGCATACTTTAATTTGATCAAATAAAGGTCTCAGACTTCAAGGGATAAATTTTGAACCTTATTAGATGTTGATTATGTTGGTTAAGTGATTCAAGCCCCTGAATTATGTATTGGAGCCAAATAGGGTAAAATAGGAAAAAGTGATTTTTTTGCATTTATTAGTGAGTTAAGTTACGTATGCATTAAGTCAAAAGTAATTGAATAGAATTGTGGGGCTTGTTAATACCTTCGGGTACATATAAAGATCTTTGAAAACGGGTGTGTTTGGAATGAAGAAGTTATGATTGCTTAAAGATGTAATGAAATTTGTGAAATATGACACTATAACGTGGTAAGAAAATTACCACGACGTGGTGAGCTGTGCAACCCAAGCCTATAAGATTAGGTTTCACCCAGTATTTAAAGGCTCCATCAGAGGTCTTTTAGGCCATTCACAACCTCCATCACATTAGAGTGCTCCTTAGGAGCAAACATAACCTCCATATTATTCCCTATATATATATATATATATATATATATATATATATATATATATATATATATATATATATATATATATATATATATATTCCTTTTCAAGTTTTGAGCTTTTGGTGCATTCTTGAAGGTGAAAAAAGTCTCTCTTGGTGTAAGGAAGCTTTGTTGCATCTTAAATCTAACATCTTTAACATGTTTTAGACCTTTGTAAGTATTCAAGTCCCATGCTTTATGCTTTATTCATGGTAGATCTAAGTTCTTAGCTTTGCTATGGTGCCTTCTAGTGGATTGGGTTGGAGTTTGGAAAGCTCTACGCCTAAAGGTTGAATCTTAGGGTCTTATGGACCTTTTTAACATATTGGATGGATTGTTATCTAACATTTGATGCCATGCAAGGTATTGGGTCATTTTGGTCCCAAATGTAGTTAGGGCTTAAGATCATGACTTATTAAGTAGAGGAAATGGATAAAGTTGGAAACTTTATTGATGCAGAACCTTAGTCGATCCAGATATGAGCTTTAGAGATTTGGACTTAAGGATTAGGTCTTTAATGGATTAAGTAGCTATGGCATTTCGCCACGACACGATGGATAAAGGGTCGCGAGACCCAATGCGATTGTTTTGGCCTTTAGTGACACGACATAGCTAAGGGGTCTAGCCACGTCGCGGTTGTCGGTGATGGTGGATTGTTTATCGTTAACTTTTTGACCAGTTTGACTTTTGGTCAAACGTGAAGGTTTTGAGTTATAGTTTGAGGTTTAGTTTGTTTTTGGTTTTGGCGATTCTGTAGCTTATTCCTTGGGTATGTAGAACTCTTAATTTAGGTGAGTTTTCTCACTATACTGTAGGACATTGGGTGTCATATTATGCTTGCTGTCTTTGTGACTCATGTATGTTGTCTATGCTTGCTGGGCTGTGCCTATTTATATATTTATTAGTCTGGGCCCGAATGTATGCTTATTAGGTTGGGCCCGAATGTATGCTTATTGGGATGTGCACATATATATGTATGTTGGGTTGGGCCCGCATGATTGAAACATAACTGTTAAGCTAGGCCCGTCAGTTGTATGTTATGTGGTACCGTAGGGAACTCATTAAGTTTTGTGCTTACAGTTTTAAGGTTAAATGTTCTAGGTACTTCTAATAGCAAAGAGAATGACACGACGTAATTGCTTCACATCTATGATCTTGGATATGTTTAACAATAAGTATTGTTTCATCCCTTTTGAGAATGAAATTGTATTGTTTATGGCTTATTATTATACGAAAAAATTAAGTCAAAATTTAGGAGGTTACACCGGTCCACAAATTAATTGATCATTAATTATTCCCATCACGTCATATATGAATTTGAACCCATTATTCCCTTATTTTTCTATCACATGGTGAATGATGAAAACAATTCTACGGTAGATTCATAGTAAAACTTTTACCTAGATTCATAGTAAAACTTTTACCTTTTCATCACTTCAACATGAATTTAACCCTAATAGCCTTCAACTTACCTATCAAAAATACAAGTATAAAATCGTTACTAGAATAAGCAAGGTAAGGCATTTCTTCACGATATTTATAATATACAATGATTTTCAGTTTATATATTATATTAATCTATGCGATTGAATAAATGATATGAATAAAACCATCCTACTGTATTTTGTATAGTATAACTTGAATGATGAAAAGTTGAAAACTAAATTAGTAGACCTAACATAGTTTATCCATTCTCATATTGAACAATAGTACCATAATAACAACTCATATTGAACAATAGTACCATAATAACAAAAACGCAAACATTAACCACTTAAAAACTCGAAAATAGATCATGAAGGTCATACAAAAGAATGAAAGATGTTGACAAATATAGGATAGTGTACAAAGTCATAAAATATAGCAAAACAAAATGCAAAATTAGTCAAAATCCGATTTATAATGTCAAGTTCGTGAATTATTTATTTATTTATTTATTTTTTTATGAAATTTACTAAATCATAAGGACTAATTTGCTAATTCTTGATGTTTTTAGGAATTAAGTAGTTATTTTGTAGGAGATGTAAAAATCATGATTAATTGTTGTGATCAACCATTTTCAATAGACTGAAGATGAACCTCGAAACGGTTTTGATGCTCTAATCTATTGTGCGTTTTGGTGTTTCGGCGCCAAATCCCATTTACACGCGCACGTACCTTCTATTCTTCTCCCTGTTTCTAGATAAAACCTAGGCAAAGAAAACAACAAATCGATTCCCTTTTCCCCTTTTCGATCTTCAAATCGATGCATATCTAAACAGTTTTCTCTCTCTAACTTCTTCTCTTTGATCTAGAGGGAGAAAGTGGAGAGAGAGGGAGGAAATGGCGATGGTTGATCATCAATCCAAAACCTGCGTTGTTCTCGGAGGTAGAAGCTTTGCTGGGAGATGTCTTGTTGTGAGATTATTGAAGCTAGGTAATTGGATCGTTCGAGTTGCCGGTTCCGCTCACTCCCTTCAGCTTGATCCTTCCGATCACGATTACGACTTGCCTTTGAACCGTGCTCTCTCTACTGGCCATGCTTCTTATTTCCATGTTGATGTGCGCAGCAGAAGATCCGTCATCAATGGTACTTTATAGTCTATATTTATATATGTATGGTGATTTCCTTTTGTTTCCTTCTATTTTCATTTTTATGTTTTACTTCCTTTACCATAAAATTTGCATCAGTTATTGCTAGTGAGATTTTTCCTTGAATGTATATGCGTACTTCAAGTTTCTCACAGTTTGTAGCAGAATTTCTTCCGATTCTGTCAAATCGATGTGGTGAGAAGCTCAAGAAGATTTGTGGCAAAAGTGAATGTTGTAATTAATCACATGCAATTTGGTGTAATTAATAACATGCCACTGCTTCTAATTGTAACTATAAGGTGTAACTTACTTTCACATACGTAGTTCTCTCATTTCTCGATTTAGTTTCTAGGAATTCAGTGATAGCCTATTTGGAAGGTCACATACAAAAACTTTCTTCTCCAAAGTATTGCAAATCAAAGGGGTTGGTGCAAGGGTTACCCTTAGGGAAAAGCTACTTTAAAAATTTAGATTAAAATCGGAAAACTAAGCCCATAGGACAGAGAAGAGCTGGTTTCTGTATTGGGTGAGATGCATACCAGGTGTTGGATTTTGCATTGACAATAGAACTAAATACTTACAAAATAAGAGTGGAACAATAATTTAGCCAAGGAACTGAAAGAGAAACAACAATTGAACCAAATCAGATGGCATGGCATCTCATCTAGGCACAAAACAGTGCACACACTTGTCACATTCTCTGTGTGTGTGTGTGTGTGTTTTCTTGTGGTTGTGTGGCTCCTTTTTTCAACTAGACCCATTTAACGACTCTTCACAATTAAGAGCTCATTTGTGTCCATCAAAAGTATAAACTGATGTGCCTTAGAATCATACTCAACAAGAACATGATTGATTTTCTTAGTTGAACTCATCAAAACTTTGCTTAAATTTCATCGCTAATACTTTCTCTGCATGTTTTCATCTGACTAAAAAGTCGACACACTCTAGAGAGAAAAACATACAGTGATTCCTTTTAGGTTCTTTGATGAACAATGTCTCAAATCCACAACAAAGATATCGCACTGATTCCTTTTCTCGGGAAACATCTTGTCACCCAATCCCAATTGGTTGAACAATAAAAAAAAGGGTATATGACATCCCTTGGCGCCCCACCAAGTAAGGAATTAGATAGAGTGTAGTTCATGTTAAGATTTTTTTGAAGATTGCAATTAGAGGCTAAGATGAAGGATTAGTACTTTTGCTTGCATGGGTGAGTAAGTATTTTGTTTTTTCTTTAATGTGTTCGACTCAGTTTACTCTTTTATTATGCTGGAGAGAAAGAGTGGATTGAAACCTAATCTTTTTTGGCTATTTTGTAAAGGTCCTGATAACACTGCTGTAGAAGAAGGAAATTATGTTTTCCTGCATTAAGAAAATGTGGAGTACAGTTTACAGATTATAACTAGAGTTTGTGAAAACAGTAGAGAAATACTAAAGACTAGACTAACTATGTAGTTATAACAATCCACTAGCTACCTAGTTATTCTAAGTGAGTCAACTAACAGAGGTGAATTCTAATGGGGTAGATAGAGAGACATAATGTGTTGTGATCCATTTATATATCTGCAAGTGACATGGAGTTAAAATATATTTGTTTTTTTGATGTGGAAGTCATCTCTTATTAGTGCTTTATATCTTTATCACCATAAAAGAATTAGCAAATTTTTTGGTATCTTTTCTTCTTTATAAAACTTAGTCCTCCAAATAGTGAGTTTTAGTTTGATCTTGCCTATGATTTGTATTTCTTTCCATGATTTCTCTTTAATTTTGTCATTGTATGTAGCTGATGTATTCAATATTTGTATGATGTTGGTAGTTTTGATTTCACATACCTTTTTTCAAAGGGTTACACATAAGTCAAAGAACCTTGTTTTCTATCATGGTAATTCAATGCTTGATTGAGAGCTACTTCAGAAAATGTTTTCTTTTTGCAGCTATCGAAGGTTCATCAGTTGTGTTCTACATGGATGAAGATGATTCCTGCAATCTTGATTTCTATTCTGGGTACACAGTAATTGTTCAAGGTCAATCTTATCACCCCTAAATTATTTAACCTTACATTAAGTTATTTGGAAAAATTCTCATATCTTACAAATTTTTATTTAATTTAGGTGTGAAAAACGTCATCAGTGCTTGTCGGGAACGCAAAGTTAAACGATTAATATACCAAAGTACTGCAGACGTAGTGTTGGATGGTTTGCATGATATACATAATGGAAATGAGAGACTTTTATATGCTACAAAAGTATGTGTCTCTAAATAGTTTCTCCCTTATTTGTGAAAGATTATTCCACTTCCTTCCTTCCTTCTACATATTGTGAACTTTTTTTAATAAAAAAAATTGGAAGAACAAAGTTTAATATCAACTTCATACTATTTTAAACTACAATTTTGAAGATGGGTTTGCATCATCATTGATTAGTTTATTATCATCCTGCTTTCATTTCTTATCATGGAATTCTACTTGAAAAATCTACCAAATTATTGCCACTCCATTGAAGTTCAAAGGTAACAAGGCAAGTTAAAGAAAAAAAGTTTGTAGTTTGAGTATAATGCTGCTATAAATATAATGAAACTATGTTGCTATTTCTTGCATTGATTCCATAAAATCAAAACGAAACTAGTTTTAAGATGGATTAGTTTTGTGTGTCAATGCAAAAAAGGTGGGAATTCATTATTCATTTATTCTTATGCAAAGCTTCTTAAATGATAACTTTGTTTGCTATGTGGCAGTTTAAGAACGTATATAGTGAACTTAAGGCTCAAGCAGAGGCACTTGTTTTGCATGCTAATGATATGGATGGCCTTGTTACATGTGCTCTTCGCCCTACCAATGTTTTTGGACCTGGAGACAATCACCTTTTGCCATCTTTGGTTGATGTTGCAAAATCTACTTGGGCTAAGGTGTGTGTTTAACACTGTAACTATAATCCATTTTTGCAATTTAACTATTTCATCAACATAGTACATTTGTTGTATCTTTTTTTGTCCCTATTTATCAGTCAAATCTGAAAATTTGGTGCAATAAAATCAGGGCGTGTTTGGTTTGTGGAATCTGGTGGAAATGGAATTCGAGATTCCATTCCATGGTGTGTTTGGTTGTCAAGTGGATGGAATTTAATGGAAAATTACTTCCAAAACACATTACACAAACCAAACGCCCCCTTAGTTTACTTCTAAACATGGTAATCGGAAAATACAAACATATTTGACAACAAATTTGTCTCCTAAATGTACTTTACTCTCTCTCTAACGGTTATAGTTCACATGAAAAGTAGTAGTACCATTTATTTATAATACGTTTGTTGAGAGGTTTAAGTTTTTCTGTTTTAATAAAATTGTCTTGGATATAGTTTTTATAAGTAATAAAGTCTCTCATTCCAGTTTATTATAGGAAGTGATGGAAGCATGTCTGACTACACCTATGTGGAAAATGTCGCCCATGCCCTTATCTGTGCAGAAGCTGCTTTGTGCTCTCGCATGGTTGTTGTTTCTGGAAAGGTAGATTCTAATAATAACAATGTACTTTCATTTTCATTTTTTTTTTTTTTGGCTTTTTACTTTCATGCAAATCACTTACCTTACACCTTTAGTTTATTTCATGATATAAAGTTATCCAATTTTTCTTAGGTATTTTTCATCACTAATCTTGAGCCAATGGGCTCTTGGGAATTTTCCTTACGTATACTGGAGGGGTTAGGTTATTTCAGGTAATAAATGCATCATTTCCAGTTAATAAATTCGGTTGTACATTATATGATTATAAAATGGCTAAATGTAAGACATAGCAACATATGTTCGTTTGTTCTAATATTGTAGCATCCTATGTCCATTTAATTTATACATCAATGCACTTTTTTTTCTTCTTATTATGGCATTGTACTTTGAAATTTTTTATCAATTGTAGTATTATACTTTCACATTTTTTTCTCGTTTGGAGATTATACTTTGAAATTGGAAGGAAAATATAAATGAGGGCAGATTTGTAAAAAGTTAGGGCTTAGTGGGAAAAGCCTCATTTCCCTGACTTTTTCTCTATAAAGTCATTCTTTCAGCATTAAGCGAAAAAAGAAACACTCATATATAGCTTACAGAATTAAGTTCTTTTCTCATCAAGTTAAAAAGAAACAACACTATAGTTTCACATAAATTATCTTAATCATGTAAGCTAAGCAATTGGTATTACTTTCTTATTTCTAATCAAATGTCATAAGAGAAAAGGAGCTCTCTTTCTTTTCATTCCAAGCATTTTTCCTTTTTTTTGCGATTTTGTTAATTGTATATTTAGTTTCTAGAAATAACTAGTTTGCTGTTACACCTTATTATAATCTTCAAGCTTTAATGATTTTTTTCTAATGTTTAATTTTATATTTAAGTAAACAAAAGATCCATTTGTCATAATTAAAGAATATATAGAATAGAGTTAAAAGTTAAAACTATACACTGTATTTAGAAACAACATAAAAAAATTCATTCCCATCTTATAAACCAACCAAACATATTTATCAAATGTAATAACTTATACATTACTTATGATGTGTTGAGTGTTGACTCTCTTCATGCTTTTTATTTTAAATCACTTTTTCTGATTAGTTATCATGTGTAGTGGAACTCAATGAACATTCTACTTTTTTTTAAATAAATTGCAGGCCAATGGTCAAACTTCCTCCTGTGGTTGTCAATTTGATTGTTTATCTCATTAAATGGATGCATTCAAATACAAACTCAAGAAACATAAGTAAATCTGTCTCAGTTCACAATGTTGTCCAATTAATGTCACACACTACAACCTTCGATTGCTCTGCAGCCCAACAACACCTTGAATACTCACCTGTTATCTCACTGGATGTAAGTTTTCTGATTTTGTAGTGTGTTAATTTTCTAAATTCTAAATTCTTTCCAAAATGTTTATTTGGATTTTATAGTTTTTTTTCTATTAATTGTTAATGTACAGGAAGGTATCACATCAACCATTGAATCATTCTCCCATTTAGCAAAAGGCTCAGCTTCCACAATTTATGATGTACTTAATGAACAATCAAAAATGGAGGAACTACTAGGTGGTGGGGAAGGTAAATGGCAATATTCATACATTTTTATAAATAGTTTAAAAAGATCATAAATCTAGTTTTTCATAATTTGAAGTCTGTTTATTTTGTGAAAATCTATACAATGTTTTCTTAATGGAACATCTATCAAAAGCGAGTTTCCATTCTTTTGCAAGAAGACTACAATCCGTGTTTGATTTACATGAGAAAGAGAATTACATGTTTTTGGTGTGGTCTTTAATTATACTTTGGGAATAATCTACTATTCTATGTAAAACATATAGAAACATAATAAGAATCTTAATCTCTATGTTTTGAGCAAAAAAAGAATATTACTTTTTTTTTTATTTTATTATTATTTTTTTTATATATGAATAATTTAACTTCCCTTTGTTTTGTCATGGATGCAGTTGCAGCGATTTTGTTATGGAGAGATGAGAGGAAATCATTCGTATGCTTTTGTGGAGTGGTTTCTGTGTTCTACTGGTTTTTTCTTTCTGAAAGAACAATTGTCTCATCTATTGCTCTGATGCTATTGGTTATCACAATTTTTCTATATGGACATGCTTCATTCTCTGATGCAAATCCCCAAATGTCTACTCAACTGTAAGTAGTAACCTTCCCCAATTTTTTTACCATTAAACACCCACTTCTTTTATTTTTAGGCATTTCCATATTTCCTAAATTTTTCTGCAACTTGGGTTCCTACAGTTCTAGGTATTTACATTTTGAGGTCTCTGAAACTGGTATGAAGAGTTGTGTGAAAGTTATAGCAAACATTTGGAATGAAGTAGGTCGTGTTACTAGATCATTGGCACAAGGAAAAGACTGGAATTTGTTTTCAAAGGTAACTTACTATATTTTAAGATACTTTCATTTATTTGTGTATTAAACCATTCTACTTTCATTTCTTATACTCAACTGGTGTAGGTAGTAGCTTCGCTTTATCTTTTCAAGTTGCTTATTGTCAACTCTTTCCCCAACTCATTGGGAGTAGGTATGCATCTAATCATATCTTATCTTTTTATTTCGATTCCTCAACTGTTGTAAAAGTAAGAAACGAGAGTAGTATGCTATAATAAACAAAAAAAATTTATATTTATTCTTTAATCTTTTTATGTAACCTCAATGCAGCGTTGGCTTTTTCGTTTATTATGTTCTTTGTTTACGAGCAATACGAAGAGGAAATTGATGGCATAATAGGGATTTTAGTGGAGCTTGTGAGACAGTTAATGGTATTTGTGATGAGTCATCTACCCTTGATATCTGCTCTACATAAAACCACCACTAGATCTTCAATGAGATAAATGTATTAGATATCTGTTCTTTCAAATTATCCAAAGTTTGGAAGATTATGAGATATTTTAGCAACAAATAATCATTCTGTAGACCTTTTTTTTTTTCTTCAAGTTTCTTGCAAATATGAGAATTGTGTTGGATTGAACTGGTTGGATAACATGATAGGTTAAAAGTTCTGACTAAACTTGACTTTGCATGACCATTGTTTTCTTTGAATTTCATATATTGTCTGAATATTTTGTTTTGTCTTGCTTACTCGTGCATTTCCCCCCTTAAATTGAACTTATTTGTCAGAACTTGATTTTGCATATAAGAGGTACATGAAGCTAAATGGCTTAGTGAATTTATGTGTTGTATAAACATACTATACAAATACACATGATACATGATGAGATTTTCATTTTATCAAATTGGGTTATATCATCCATTTGTATCCGACATTGAAACTATAAACTAACTAATAGTAACATACTTTTTTTTAGCTATAACATTATTCTCTCATTTTAGGTTATGCAGCTTCCTTAAATTACCAAGGTAAACTTTTGAATATTTGGGGTGCTGATGTTAAATATATGTATCATAAGTACGTTTTTATGTTAGTGTGTTACTCATGATTTTTGCAACCCTACTGTAGATACAAAAGAATACGACTATACGAGAGATGAAGAGAAAACTATAATCGTCTTTTATTTATTGTACTGATCTAACACAAAAAGAAAAGGGAGAAAATAATATAAATACACGGGGCCAGTCTGAAGTCGGCTATAATTAAATTCGAATGAAACCCGACAATATAGAGAAGACCGCTTTTAGAACACATGACCGACACTAAGAATATTTAGTGATGTCGTTCCGTCTAACAAACGTGCCCTTGGCATTCCAAACGGTTATGAACTACGTTTTTAGACATTTATTACGCATGAAAGTAGTGATTATTTTTGACCATATATTGATTTATATTGCTACATGGACCACCCATATGGAGGACTTGAAGTTGGTACCGGAGATTTTAGATGTATTTGAGAGTGTTTTTTAAAATGATTTATTGACTTATTGGTTTTTCAAAAAGTCAATAAATTAAAAAGTTGTTAGGTAAACACCAACTTTCAGTGAAAAAATTGATTTTTTCAAAAGGCCACAAATTTTTGGTTTTCTAAAAAACCAATAAAGAGTTTGAGAAACAATCCCAAACACGCCCTTAATAGTCATAACCGTTTTAGGCAATCTTGTCGAGCACGATGTAGTCAAGCCAAGTCTATCTTCCTCAAAACTATTAATTAAACAATGGGTTAGGGGTGAGCAAAAGGACCGAACCGGACCGGAACCGGGAACCGGCTTCGGCCAAAATCAAGAACCGAACCGGCCCGACGGTTCTAGGAATGGCAATGGGGCGGGTTCGGGGTGGGGCGGCATATCCCATACCCGAACCCGATATTTATATTTGTCCCCGAACCCGATCCGAAACCCGACGGGTTTCTTATCGGGGCGCCCCGTCGGGGCTAAAAATATCCCCGAACCCGACCCGAAACCCGAAACCCGATATAGACCCGAAACCCGACCCGAAAATGGTGGCAGAAAAAATTAGGAAAACTACAATGAAACAATTGAGAAATTAAAACCTTACAAATGCTTAAAATACAAATAAGTTCTTAACATAAGTGAACCAAATAAAAATTATTAAAGTCTAATATCGTAACTAAATTCATCACAATAGTGAGAAATTGGGAATACGTGATGGGATTGAAGGTTAGAGTCTTCGGGTGGCTGAAATGGGTTAGAGGGATGAAATCTCATTTTATATATATATATATATATATATATATATATATATATATATATATAATTTTTCGGGTCGGGGCGGGTCGGGGCATGCATACCCCACTCCCTGACCCGAACCCGAACTAAAAACCCGATAATGACTCGAAACCCGACCCGAAACCCGATAAGAGTGACCCGACCCGCCCCAAAATCTTCGGGGTTCGGGTTTTCTTGTCGGGTTCGGGTTTTTTTGCCATCCCTAGACGGTTCTATCGATTCCGGTTCTACCGGTTCTTGTCGTGTCTTCAAATGTTGGAACCGGTCCTTGAAAAATAGCATCATACGGTTCCGGTTTTTTCCGGTTCGACCGGTTCCGGTTATATCGGTTCCGGTTCCTACCGGTTCCCGGTTTCAAAAATCCACAAAAATAACGTCCCGGTCCCGGCCCGACCGGTTCCGGCCGGTTCCCCGGTCCATTTGCTCATCCCTACAATGGGTAAACAAAAAACTTAGTGAACATATACCTTACTCACCAATTATATCGACCATTTACCACATTTAACACTTAATACATATATCATATAACATTGATAGAACACACAAGTTCCAAGCACATTGTTGGTACCAACCACATTTGTTCCTCCATCCGAGACACCCCCCCCCCCCCCCCCCCCCCCCCCCGAGAGTAAGAGGTAAGAGCAAAACTTGTCCCACCACTTAGGAACAAGGTTACATTTTATTCATTGCCCACTCTACCCCGAAGGATATCCATGAGCAATAACACACATAAATAAGTAAATTAGTGGCAGTCTAGAAACTTTTGCAAGTGGTAGCACGAAACAAATCCCGATAAAAGATAGAAGGTTCTAGTCTTGCTGGAGACAAAATGTGTAGATTTAGGAGTAGGATAGTGTGTGTGTGTGTGTTAGCCATTCTAAAAAAAAGGATAGTAAGATAATTTTTTTAATTATGATTTCATTAAATATAGTAAACTAGCGTAAAAGTCTTGTATCTAAAAGTTGACCTCTTCATTTACCCATTTTTCGAAAATGCTCTATCACTTGTTTAATCTTAACATCCATAAGCGCTTCTTTTTCTACACCCAAAATCAAATCATCACCTATTTTATTACACAAGTCAGTATTCAAGAGCTTCATTGCAGAAAAACATATTTTAACGGTTGCAATTGCAATGGGCAAAACCAAAGTCAACTTTAATAACCTAAACTAACGGAAAATAACGAAGTTTCCCAGTTTCCACCATCAAACAAGAAAGGTTCGCAATGCCCTTCAAATTAGCAAATCTCTCATCTTAGGTTTCAAGTTTACCATCAAGATACACCCTCTGCGAATCATTAAAATCCGTTTTGTACAACTCACTTAGCTTCACCAACTTTGATTTGTCAAACATAGAAAATGAGTTACAAGGACCCAAATCCACCATGTATTCTAACAAATCGGTGCTCACTTCACTAAAACAGTCCATGAATTCTTGAATTTGTTCCAAAACAGTGTTCAAAATATCAACTTCAAAGTGATGTTGATTAGTAACATAAAATTTGGGCATTTCCACAGTTTTAATTTTATGTTTATGTAAAAAAGAAAATTCCTTTCTCCAACATTGAAGGAAACCCATTATTTCGTAAAGATTTCAACGTTTTCATCATCACTTTCACCAAAGAAGTCGCTTCTAAAATATTATGATCATTTCTTTGAAGATGTATTGACAAAGTATCCGTGAGTCCAAAAATCCCCAACATCAAGTGTAAATAAAACACAAAATCAAGTGTCTTGAAATACGACAAAATACCATACGCTTGATTTCAGTTATGTAAACTAGATCACTCCTTAACATAAATAAGAACCCTGACAACCTCCAGAAACAAGTTCTTCAATTTTTTTTTAATAATGTGAGCCTCATCTTGTATCTCCAACTCTAATGAGAGAAGTCTCTTGATTTAACCCTGTCCTAGTATCAATTTCACCATTACCAATTTCTCCTTTAACCCTTTCCTTGTAACTATCATGTATGATATGTTTTCTTTTATAAGAAGCACGCACCACATTAACCACCAAAGCTAATTGTTTAAAAAAATCATAAGCACCATCGTGGTTTTTTTTTTCTACATTCGGTTTCCTTTTTATTTTTTCCAGGGGAACTCTACAAATTCACAAACATTTATCGAATTCCAACCTAGTTTCTTATGGGTTTTCTTGGTTACAATAATCAAATTTACATAATGGATTCATATGCATATTATGGGTACATAAAACCTAGAAGTCTATGACATTTTCTCAAGTTATAGTGAAATTTGTCTTGTAAAAAGTATTTCCGAAGAAATGTATTTCATTGGTAATTAAAACTTTGGGATGTCATAACAGATACAAGAAACATAAGTATAAAAGTAATCATTACTGGCCTTATAATATCTAATGGCCTACATTTCCTTTAATCTCTCATCAGATTCGAACATCGTTATCTTTGTACTGCTTCCTATGACACAAAGAAACTAAGTGGGTCAGGTTGGGAAACTTGATGAGTACATAGGGTTTTCAACCCACAATAATATAGTTAATTTGTGTATCTATTTCATATCAAATAATTAACCCGATTACCCATTTCCATTATCTTCTTTATTCATTTATAGGGACCTATCTTAAGGAACATCATTGTAATTATTGTGGTTTCCATATATATTCTATTCGATGACTACATCCTTTGTACACTAGTACCATTTCTACATCGCCAATACAATAGTACTAGTTCCTACATCGTTAGTATAATAGTACCAATCCCTACATCGTTAGTACAATAATACTAGTTCTTACATTGTTAGCACAATAGTACTATTAAAGTCGCGACACCCTATCATCATTTTCATCTCTCATCTCATCGTACTATGACATCTTATCATTTTTACCATTCATTCCCCAATGTATTATATTCATAAAGTACATCTACGGTATAAATCATATAAACTTTATCTTTATAATATTTCATCTAACACATAACATATTTGCACATAAGCACATATAGCATTCAATTATCTAAATACTTCATATCTATGTGTAAGATGAAAGTAACTATGCACTCACTTGATAAAAGTGGATGCCATGGAGTTTGGGAAGAACTTCGCCTTAGTACTTTAGCTTTTCCTCTGACGTGACCTAAGTTCATATCACTAAGTCTTAGTCTTATATTCCTGACGACTAATGATAGTCTACATTAAGATCTATCAAGTAAGGAATAACCACGTAGGATCATATCGGAGGTATGGTCCATTTGGTATACTAAGTATACTATTTAGAAATCCCACTTTAAACACCTCACTAAATCTAGCATAAAAATTAATCATGTAAGTATAACAATCAGTATAATGACTTGGAATTACTAATAAATCTTATTTATGAATTCACAACGACGATTATGAATCTAAATATAAATTACACTGAAAGCGAAATAAGCATAGCTTAACTTACAGAGATTTTCTAGCAAAAAGTCGGAAACTGTACTGGCAGATGTAACGACCCAAAAATCAAGGGAAAAATTTTCATTTTTCATTATAGTCAAACACAAATGTTACTTCATCCAATCATTCAAAACATTACTTAAATTAAAAGGTTTATCAGAGTTACATCCCAAGATCACATAAAGCGGAAAACACAGGTGTGTGAGCTGCGATCAAGCCAGACCCTTCCTTTCCAAACCAAGGATACATGAAACCATTAAAAAATCTTTAAGCACGAAGCTTAGTGAGTTCCCCACAACATACCCCACATAATCCACATAACCGCATAAACCATATCAATCACATAGGCCATATTAGTTATATAAGGCATATCAATCACATAAGCATATAAGAATTTTGTGGGCTCATCCCAGGGTCTTACTCCAGGATGCCATGAGCTCCTCCACATGGTCTTACACCTAAGTGCCATGGGCTCCCCCATGGTCTTTACTTGGAAAGCCATGGGCTCCCCCACATGGTGTGGCATCCCTAAAATCTCGGCCAGCAAAGACCGATTTCATTTATGATTTTAAAATAATTTAAGAGTAAATCCTTTTGATTTAAAAGTGTTGCGGAATTTTTTCCCAAAAACAAAATATGATAAAATAATATTTACCAAAGCATTTCATAAAGAAATGCATTTTGATTATATAATCAAAACTCGGGATGTCATGTTCCGATACAGACCAAAAAGCATAAACGACATATTACAAGCCATACAATAGTTATATACATGTACATGCTTATAAACAAAATAACATGATCGCGCCACTACCTGTAATACAAATAAACTGAGTGGGTCAGGCTTGAGAGCCTGGTGAGCATATAGGATTTTCAACCCACAATAAATAATTATATTTTAATTACATCAACCAATAATAACCCGATTACCCATTCACGTTATCCTCACTTTACGTCCGTAAAACAACATCTATTACAAGGGACCTAATCTAGGATTTTCATCGGGACAGACATTACTGCAAGGGGTTTCCTCAACAATAGATGTCCTAAAGGCATCCATGAGGGGGATAGAGTACACCGATGAACACATCGCTCACAACACCTACATCTTATGAGACTGCTAGCGTTCCACACAACTGTCTAGAAAGAGTCCGTGGTCATCATCCATACTCTGCTAGATGACAAGATTAACAACAGCAACATCGAGGTCTCTCATTAGTTTATCACATGACAACTATCTACCCAAGTTCTACCCAACATTTTGTAGATAACAATATACATATGAAACTTAAAAACTGATAAGATATTCATTTAATACTCGTTCCAAATATATAGATTCATTCCAAGTAACAGATAATATATATTTGTATACACATAGCACGTATTCACTCGGAGATACTTTATATCTATGTGTTAGAAGAAAAGGAGTATACACTCACTTGATCAAAAGATGATCGGACAACACTACGGCTCTAAGAGTAGTACTTCTTCGGTAAATTTGGAAGATCTTCACACACCGGGCTTCTCACAGGCAGAGCTTCGGCTCGAAAAATCTTTTCTTCTCGGGATCTTCAGGCTTTGGGACTCGCTTCAGGTCTCGGGATGATACCGGGGCTTCGGGGGTTAAAATAGGGCTTAGAGAGGGTATCAGGAGTGGTAGAGTAAGTGAGGAGCAACCAAAATCGGCTGACCCTTGATTTCTATTTATAGGGTGAAATTTCTGTACTCACGTCGTGGGCTTGATCGTCACTGCATGCGTCATCACAAGTGGGGTCTGATAGAGTCCAGGAGACGTCATTTATGGGTTTACGTCATGAACACAGTGTTCACGTCGTGAGTTCTGACACATGATCGGATTTCGTGCCCCGCACTTCAGAAATTCATATCTTTCACATACGAGCTCCGTTTTCGACGTTCTTTATATGCACGTGTAGGTGAGGTTATGCTATACAACTCTCCTTTAGACTCCGTTGGCTAATTTTGACTTTATTTTTAATATATTATTAATATATTATTTTTAGTAGGCCGGGACAAGAAAACTCCGTTAGAAACTTATAACTTCTTCATCCGATGTCCGTTTTCATCTGTCTTTTTACCGTTGGACTACTATCGACGAGATCTTCGATTCTCGTTTAGATTGTTTCGGCCAAATATCAATCGATCTCAATTTCGAGACCTGAGAGCTGAAAGTGGAGTTGCAGGTACATGATACCTATCGTTTGCTCGTAGTGACTTCGATGACGAAGTCCGATTCAAGTGGAAGAGACTTGTAATACTCTGTTTTCCATTAATTATTTTAATAAAAGAATATAAGTATAAATATAATTGAATCAAAGGCTCTTTTAAGTGATTATATAATAATTAAAAATGAATTAATAATTAAATAAATAATTTTAATTATCAATTAATACTAAAAATAATTCAGCAATGAGTAATTAAAGATTTTTATATACATTTTCTCAAAAAGGGGGGGGGGGGGAGTTGAAAATTTCAAAACCTTTAGTGCAAGAGCTTTTGTTGGGAAGGTGCTTTAAGGTCAACATGCTAACTGGAGGGTGCTGAGTGAAGAAACTAAAAATCAAATCCCTCCTTTTGGCGCGATCTCGATCGGGAAGACATGTAGGATCGATTCGTACTCATTCTTGATGCTTTGGAAATGTTTGTTAAATCCTAAAAACCTAATCCGTATCCTATTTGGTTTTCGGCTGTAATCGAGAAAAAAGGGAGGGAGGTGTTGTTTGGTCGCAGAGGCTTGCCGGAGTTCGTGAGTTTGATGGAAAAGAAGGTGGGGTCTAAGGGTAGGCTGATTTTGGGCTATTTGGGGAATAACATTCCTTGGAGGTACCTTAATACTCATTTTCCCTTGCCCTTTTCTTCTTTTCTTAGTCTAAAAACCACCACCACCGTTTGGTGGTGGCAGCCACTGCCATGATGGCAGTGGGTGGTGTTATTTCCAATAATATTTTTGGGTTCTTGGTGTGCTTTGTGTTTCAAATGAATGCAAGCTAAAAACCCTAGCCCATGAATTTCCCATATAACATCATACTTTGGATTTTCCATATTTAACAACATACTTTGGGTATGGTTTGAAGTATATGTCGTCTTTTTGACTCAATGGAATGTTCCTACTATTAAGAACTTGATTTCCAGAATTATAAGTTGTTTTGGTTGGGACTTATTGGGTTGAGAATCCATTTAACCCTTTATAACCAAAGCTGGAAATGCTGTGAAATTGACCAATCTGTCACTATTTTAGAAAAAATCTAGAAAAATCATCGAGAGTCGGAATTAGTATCCGTAAAGCCTCAAAGTTTAAAAATTGAGTAGCTATAAATTAATTTTGCTTACTATTATCTGGAGGTTCGAAGGATGATATGGTGTGAGTGAGTTTCAAGATACTTTTGGAGGTTGTTCTTGCTATTTTAGGCGAGTTTCTCACTACACCGTGTTGTATTGTATTTTCTTTATGTTAGTTCGTGTGTGTTAAGTATTGTTTATGCGGGTAGCTCTAGGCGGGGGCTAGAGTCTAGTGAGAGTATGGTTTCCCTCATATATTGAGGATATACATGGTAGGACTCAACGCATCCGAGTGGGGATCGGGCGTAGCCAATGTGTCCTAAGGGCTCGACGAACTAAGTAAGGGGATCAATCATGGCTAATATGCCATTCCTAGTAGCTTTTAGGCTTATTCAAATTGATCAATATTTTATCTCTAATCAACGTATCTCCTTCCACATTATACGAAACTCATAAATCTTGGGATGTGCTCTAACTCTAGTAGATCTAGCGAATAGGTAAGGATATGCCATTTGACTCAACTGTTATTTCAACCCCAGGTTGAGAACTAGTGCCAACTATAGGTTCATTGTCAGTCATATCTTGAATTTCTTCAACGTTAATATGACTCCCACTGACTTCTTGTAATGTATATGTTCTTTCTCTCAAGGAATACCCCTTTTGAGCTATAAACAATACATTCCCATACGTCTTTAAAACAAATATCAAAAGTATTTAGTGGATACCCAACAATGTAACACTTCTCAAACCTTGATTCAAGTTGGTTATTGGTTTATCGTCTAACGAAAGATCTCACAAAACCAGACCTAAATGTGAGAGAACTTTCCAATTCCACATTTCATGAGGTGTCCTCAAACCAACTTAGTTGGTTACAAGGTTCAAAACATGATTTACTATTTCAAGTGTATATTCCCCAACAATGTAAATGGTTGCAATGCACAACTCATCATAGATCAAATTATATAACATTGGATCTCCTTTTAGAAACACCATTATACTATGATGTTCCTAGAGGATCCAATTGGGAAACTATTCCTCAATCCATATGATGATCATTTAACTTGATACTAAGGCATTCTCCTTTCCTTTTGGATTGAAGACCGTGTATCTCTGTGCCCAATCAATTCCATACTTTGTACTGATATTCTTTGAAACCTTTTCAAAGTGCCTAACTTATTCTTAATCATATTGTAACATCTCAAAAATCACAGCAAATTTAAACTTTTCAAAAACAACTCATTTACTCAAAAAGTGTTTACACAACCATTGTTCCTAAAAAACATTATTTGAAATCAGAGTCTCCCACGATTCAACAACATAAAACCAAGGATGTGTACAGTCACACCTTCGCCTTGCCACAATCCTCAGAAGTACCTAAAACAAAACTAAAACTATAAGCCAACGCCTAGTGAGTTCCACCAAAGTACCACCAGATAACATAACAAACAACAACATGCATACAAAGCCTTCAACATGACTGGACCGCCTCACCTGGCCATTAGCCTACCTGGACCGCTCTCTGGACCTTTGGCCTGACTAGATTGCCTCGAAGGCCTTCAGTCTATCCGGATCGCCCTGGGTATCTTGGCCTTTAGTATCAGCTGGTCTGCCTTAACCCAGTAAACCATAACCATAACATATCGATATAAATATTATGACAATAATCAGCAACACATGTAGTCCTATAGATCTACCAGTCTAATCATATAACCAGTAAACTCATATATCAACATAACAACATACAATAACCAAGATATCTAATCCAATGGGCTGGCCTTGGTGCCTTCGACCTAGAAGTACAGTGAGGAAAACTCACCTCTCACTCCGAATAAAGTCTGAATGAATCTCTGTGAAACGACCCAAAATACGATCCAAAATTTTTTGTTTTAATAATACTAAAAATCACATCATATATAATAAAACTTCGAAATGAGCAACTCAAATGTCATATTACTATGTCAAACAAATCTGTATCAATCATAGTAACATCCAAAATAAACTCCAAGGATAAACTGAAGTTGTGGTGTGTGCGAATCAACCCGAGCTCTTCACTTTGCTTGCGGAAGTACCTGAAACCAAAACTGAAATGGTAAGCACGAAGCTTAGTGAGCTCCCCCAAGCTACCACATACCATACAATAACACATAACAACTATTGGGCCTAGCCCACTGCATCGGACCGGAGTCCGGAAACTGCATCGGACCGAAGTCCAGAAACTGCATCAGACCGAAGTCCGGAACTAACCAGGGCCTTGCCCTCTGCATCGGACCGAAGTCCAGAAACTGCATCGGAACAAAGTCCGGAACTAATTGGGACCTTGTCCCCTGCATCGGACCGAAGTCCGGAACTAACTGCATTGGATCGAAGTCCGGAAGTGACTGGGCATAACATAGCATATCATAGACATATCAACTGGCATACACACATATACTGCATACAGCATTGGACCGAAGTACGAAACACATAACACAAAGACATGCTTGAATCACAAAGACATCAAGCACACTGAACTATTGCATCAGACCGAAGTCCGGAACTACTGCTAACTAAACGGGCCGACATTGTGGTTGTAGACCTGTTCCTACTGGAAGCAAAAATCACCTCGTAACGCTAGCTGTTGAGATGCTAACTCTAACGTTGGCTGGCTGCTGCTCTGGAACTCTCCGGCTACAAATCCCACAAAACACCAGGTCTGGTACTGATAAACGCCCTTAGGGTAAAATGACTATTTTACCCATGGTCAAAGTCATCTTTTAGTTGATCGGACTCGCTGAGTTGGGCCATCAACTCGCCGAGTCCCTATCATCCATTCTAGTTCTCTACCTGCTTCTACTCGTCGAGTTTGGCAAAGACTCGACGAGTTCTTCTTCAATGCAAACATCAAGTCTAACTTCATCCGACTCGCCGAGTTTCTTGAACAACTCGTCGAATTCTCCTTCAATATATGAACACGTCCAGACTGTGACTCGCCGAGTTGATGAACAACTCATAGAGTTTAAAGAACAACTTGCCGAGTTGAAGAACAACTCGTCGAGTCCCAAGCATGCTATTACTACACAGTCGATTCTAATCGGTTCCGGTGCTTCCAAAACATAGATTTGAGCTTCTAGGACTGGTTTGGCACATAAAGTTTCCAACTTTACGTGCATGCACAAGAGTATGAGGCTAAAATACCCAAAATCAACAAATACTAAGAACTTAGGGTTTGGAACAAGGCCAAGATCACATAAAGGTGGTTCTAATGAGTTCCTGGGGTTCAATAATGTCCAGATCTAAGGTTTCCATTCCAAAAGAGAGTCCATATCTCAAGTTTTGAATCATAAAAGGTTCCAAAGAAGACATGGCAAGCATAAAAGGGGTTTTAAATGGAGGAATACATTTTGGAATAGTGTCTAAGGCTAATGGCAAGTATTTGACCCGATTGTGCATGGTCCTTTTGGGTTGCCTTCACCATAGCAACTTGATAGGATGATTTATTATGAGAGAATAGATATTATTAATATATTATGAGAATAATATAAGAAATAATAATATTGTTATTTGATTAATATAAGTCATAGATTAATTAGTATTAATTTGGTGACTTAAAGAGATTAATTAAATAAGAGGGTATAAACTATCAGTTGTTTGATAGTTACACTTTGGGCTATATATTCTTTAAGGATAAGAGGGTCGATGAATTCTAGGGCTTGGGATAGTCTCAAATTCGTCCAAGGCTTATCTTGGAAAGGATTTGGATTGCTTTGAGTAATAGTTATCCAATTAGGGTTTAAGGGTGAAACCCTAGGAGCCTTACAAGTATAAATAGACTTCTTGGGGTGGGGAAATCAACACCTGTGTCTTTGGAAGAACCTGGCCGATTTTTTCCTCTCTCCTCTCTCTCAAATCATCCTCCTTGCTAGTTGGTGTTTGTAAGCCATTAGAGGAGTGATATTTGTGACTCTAGAGCTCCAAGAACAAGAAGATCAAACAAGTGTTTCAAGGTAAGCTTCTAACTCTGATTTTGTATTGTTCATATACCTTATTAGTCATTAGAAGTCTTGGATTCAATGCATGTTTAATTAGAGAAACCTAGATCCAAGCATTAGGGTTTGCATGTGCACATAGGAATGTTCATATGGCGAAAACCCATCAGTGGTATCAGAGCCTAGATTGGTTTCTATTAAATTGTTGCTTGATTGTTTGAATCTTACCTGCAAAATACGAATTTTGTGTTTCTGAGTCATGGACTCGGTGAGTTGACCTGACTCGGCGAGTCCAGAGTGGGTACTCGACGAGTCCGAGCTTCAGGAAGAGCTAAAATCGGGATTTTTTTGATATTTATCTTATGGAAACTTACCTTTATCATATTAGATCAACCCAAATCCGATTTTATGATATATATGACTATATTTTTGAACTAGTTGAAGATATTTATCAATTAATAAAATATTTAATTTCCTTATGTGATAATTATTAATTATTTTGATTAAATTGGGAAATTGTTTTTCAATAAATCATAAACATATCAAATATGTATAATTATGTGATTAGTTGTTAATTTAAATTGTTGGTTATTTGATTCTTTATGTTTTAAAAGGTTTAAAACTTGCCATCAAGTTTTGAAATTTATGTTTTGTGATTAAAAGTTAATTTAGACAATTTAAATTTCAATCCCTAGAGTTTTTACAAGTTTAAAATCCAACCCTATACTAATATAATATTACAAGATTAATATCTATATATGTATAACTTAAAAGTCTTACCATTAGTAGGCCTCATTCACGAAGCCGATCTATAAGGTGAGTATAAGGTTGCGGCCTATAAAATGGCGCTTAATGGGTGTACACTCCACTACTAGAAAAAAGGCCTTTTACGACGCTCATTGCGCGTCGTAAAATGCTCAGACGACGCGCAAATGCGCGTCAAGGAAGGCCCTGTCATAAAGAGAGACGACGTGCATTTACGACGCGCATTTATGACACGCAATGCGTATCAAGGAAGGCCCTGTCATAAAGGGAGACGACACGTATTTGCGTGTCGTAACCTTACGACGCGCGTGTTTATGACACGCAATGCATATCAAGGAAGCCCCTGTCAAGAAAGGCCATGTCATAAATGAAGACGACACACATATTTGCGTATCGTAATTCTAATTAATTTAAAAAAAAAAATTATTTATAGATTTACTGGTTTTCAAATTAAATTTGCATTTCATGTCTCATAATAGAAAATAAAATACATACAAAAAATACAATACATTGCACAAAAGTTAATGTCATACAAATATAATCATTCCAATAGTAGACAAATGTAACATTTCAACATTTTTTATATAATTAACTAAATTATTTGCCCAATTTCCTAAAATACCAACATACTTTCTATGAAGAGCATTAACACTATTCTTTTCCATCAAAAACTTCAAAACCTGCATAATTAAATTAATGTGTAATCAACTACACGTCAATAAGGTAGGTTTAAGCAAAAGAGTTTCATAATAGTACTAAGATTTTACTTTGAGTTTATTACAACTTTCAGCTCTTAATTGCTCAAGACTTGTCTCATACAGATAAATTTTAGGATTAAGAGGTCTTACTTCAAGGCCAAGGTTGCCAACATAAACGGTTGTGTACTGTGAATTATTCTCAGGGGTATCACTATCACTTTGCTCTTTAGTATCCTCTGCAAAGCAAAACAAAAAATATATATCAAAAAATGAAATTTTTTATAGTTTTATTTTATAATTATTCCTAGAGTATTGCATACCTGAAGATCCATTTGTTAGCTCTACAACACTTTTTGAATTTGAACCTTGTCTTTGATCACTAACACCAGCACCTTTTGTAGCCCAATTACATCGTATCTGCCTACTCCCAAGCCACTTCCCTGATATATATATATATATATATATATATATATATATATATATATATATATATATATAATCATAAAATCAAGTTAAATAAAAACACAATGCTAAAAATAGTAATTGAACATTCTGGAAGAGATACATAACAAATCCCTTTAATGAAGCAAAAAAAAAAAGTACATATATGTGTATATGAATGTAGATATATGTATAATTATATGTATGTATGTATAGAGAGATGAAACATGTACTCACGAACAATTAGAATAGACTGAGAAGCATGTCTACAACACTTGTTGTGTGAACAACTCCACAAGGCTCACAGTTTGTCTTGGTTGAAATCCCTTCATTCTCTCTCAACCTGAAAAAACATATAACAAAACTGGATATTTAAATAATTTTCTTTAAAAAAACATATAACATTTCATTAACTTACTGTCTCTTGGATTCTAATAAAATGTCATTATTACCCTCACTTCGTGAAACTGCCAATTCTTTGGAATTATCAGTTAGTGGAACCAGTTGAAGCTGAGTGGTCTCGGGTTCATGAGATGTTGCAGGATGCAGAGATGAATGATCTTCACATAACATATTATTATGACAAAAGCTCACTGTAAAACCCGATATCATATTAAGTTTCTAAGTGACAGATAACATATCCATGACTGATGTTTAAAAAAAACATGTACCACACAAAAGTATAAATTATACCGAGTTTTTATTTGTAGTTGAATGCAGCTTTTGTTCATAATCCCCCTCGTCCTCATATTCTTCCTCTGTTCCCTTCCGACCGAATTGTTCAGCTGCATCACATACTAATAAAAACAGCAATAAAATCAGTATAAAATGTGAGGGAGCAAAAACAACATTCAAGTCAGAAAATAAGTTTGAGGGGATGCTTCACATACTCCAAGTTTTTGGGATGAGCACCTGAGTTGCAACAACCATGCAACCAACAACCGCCATTAACCCAAAATAAAGCTGTAAATTTGAAACAAAGATAATCAACACAAATGGTGGAAAAAGATGGAAAGAAACTACAAAAAAGAATGAATGCAGGGGCTACCTTTTTTTTGTATCATCAGTCATGGATATATTCATAGATAATAAATTAATTAACAATAGATGAATATAATAAATGATAAAAAGTGTGGCTAGATTAATCTTAAAAAGGAGTGTTTGTGATGTGAGCTTGAAAGTGCAAGTGAAAGACCCTTGAAAAAGGGGTGAGGATTTTGTTAGATTCCCATGAGAAAGTTGTGGTGTAAAATATAATCCTAAATCTTATTACTTTCTAATGTTCTTTCTGTTTAGGTGTTTTTGTTTCAAAAGGCAGCTGTTTACAAGTGTAACATGGCTGGAAAGCCTGCAGTGATTACCCGTGTTGTGGACAGCATGACCAACAACTTAAGGCCCACTCGAGTCATTGGATAAATCAAAATGGTCTCTACAAGAAACACTCCCAGTTGCAATTATAAAACAGAACTGAAAAATAAAGATGAGAGACACAAAAGATAAGATCACTTGGAAAAAATGTCTCATATTCTAGTTCAAACAGCATGATAAAAAGAGATTTCTTATACCATTCAAAGTTTGATTTTGTAAGCAGTTGCTTCACCAAAAAAGTTTATAGCATCGAAGAGTTCATCTACCACTCTTGGTAATAGTCCCTTGTTAAGGTTGTCAGCTTCCAAAATGTTGGCTCCCTATTAAAAAAGTCAAATATGGACTTCATTTAAAACAAGTGTTATTGAAACATTGTATTTTACTGAAATGCACATCACCTCCATAGTAAAAGTCTTCCCTGCTCCTGTCTGTTAAAGTGCATAAGAGAATTCATTAATATCATATTAAAGGTGAGGGATCTCTTTCAAACTTATTTGAACAATAGAGATAGCTAATGATAAAGCATATAACTAGAAAAAAGGCTTCATTGTAGTTCTTATTTAGCTTCTTTAACAGTGATACAATCACAGAACAAATTATTGGAGCTGATTGAAAAGGTAATAGAAATAACCAGATTTGCACATTTGTTACCACTTATGTTAATAAAATCATCAGTAAAACTTCAATGTTTGCAAAGAATAGAAAAACAACAAATCGGTGGGGAATGGGGGTCGTAAAAAGAGAAGCTTCTGATGGATCACAATGAAGTTGAAAAGCCCTTACATTCATAGTTGGGTGATATTACATTTATCTCACTAATAATTTTTTACCACTGTGTTAACTTTTGTTTTGAGAGAATCGTGAAACAAATTAAACCCTAAATAAATGCAAGCCTACATGGGTTTACAGAAAGGATTAAAATACCTGTAAAAAAAGTACAGAGCATAAGAACGCTTGCTCTCCAACGCCATCGTCTTCTTCCGTTGTCGCATAATGTTATTAGGATTTCATCTGCAATTTATTCTTAAACAACTTCTACTTCCTTAAATTTATTCACATCGAAGTTGTCAGGTGAGGGCTATGCGGCAAGAAGAGGCAGTGAGGGTTGGAGAGGGTGGAGATGGGTGAGGGGTGAAGATGAACGAGGGGATATGTGAGAGAACTGAGGGAAAAGAAGTAGAAGAGAAGCTCGTGAGTAGTTTTAGTAGGTGGAGTAATATAGAGGGGAAGCGGATTCGGGACACAGTGGCCGGCGCTGATGAGTCTCAATGGTCGGCGATTAGAGGTGAGCCTTCGGTCGCCAACGAGGTGAGGTGAGACAGAGCAAGGTAAGGAGAGGCTAATCAGGTCGTCAATTACAAAGTGCTCGTGTGGAAGGGGTGGTGGGTAGAATCCTGCATATGAAGGCGTAGAAGAAGGTCGATGGAAGAGGAAGGCGCTGAAAAAGATGCGACGTTGGTGGAGGGTCGAAGATGGAAGAGTGTCGATGACCAGGAAAGAGCACGAAGTGGTGGTCGGAGTGTGAGGGGAGTAGTTAGCGGTCGATGTGGGGGAGGGGAAAGAAGTATCTCCGATTATGTTTTAGGGTAAAGAGGGAGGTGAAAGCGGGCTTTTCTAATTTTTGGGTTTTTCCTTTTCCCGCTTGTTACTAAAGAGCGCGTTTCATTAAAAATTATAAAGCGACATGTTTAGATGTCACACATTTTATAATGAGTGCCCTCTGTGTTTTTTTTTTTCTAACACTAATTTTAAGGCACGCCAAAATTGGGCGTCCTAAATCCTTAAAATTTCTAGAGAGCTGACATTATTTTTAGATCACATGCTTTTGCGTATCGTAAATCACCGAGTGTCATAAATTGCGCGTCATTAAAGGTCTGTTTTCTAGTAGTGCTCACACCCACCGCTTGCTTGATCTGTGGAGGGTCGTTAGCCGAACGGGTAGGATAGGGCAACCTTATCCTCTCATTAAAAGTATAATATGAAATACAAAGTAACTACATGTTTTTCTTAAAATTTCCCAATCTTAGTTACTTTAGGAAAAGTGAATTGATGCAATCCCATGAAATTACACTTTTCACCTTGCTAAGAAGTTAGTGGAGCGTGTGTGGTTAACCGGCACACTAATTGGTTCTAAGAGAAGGTGGCAAAGGGTGATTCATTGTTTATCATAGTTCGATGGAGCGTGTGTGGTTTACCGGCACATCGAATATGTGATCGTTACAATGAAGGCACCATGTGAATTTCCATGGTAATTCACACCCGCTTTGTGATCCTCGGTATCCCAGTCACAAACAAGAGGGGCATATCGAGATTTAAACATACCATTGAAAAGTTTCAATGAATCTCATCCAAACCTAGGAATTCTCAATACATTTGGGACTTAAAGTTATGTTTTGTGGTGGAGAATTAGTGAATCGTCATTCACTTACCTTCAAATTGTTTGCATGTTAGATTACGACATCCCTTTTCTAATATGTAAATATTGTTGTTGGATCCTAGCCCTAATTTTTCTTATTGGTGATAATTAGGGATTCATATTCTAATCTATCTTTGTCCTTTCTACTTGTAGATGTCGAACGCTAACAACACTGCTGCTAGTTCATTCATATTGATGAGCCTTTGTCAAAAGGTCACCTTCGATGGAATGAACTTTAGTGAATGGATAAGATACATTCGCACGATTGCTCGCTATGAGGATAAGGAGTATGTCCTCGATGAGAAGCTCGAGAAAATCAACCCTGAAATCGCTACTATGGCGGAAATGACTGCTTTTGAAACTCATGAGCGTGATGCAATGAAGGTTCATTGCATCATGATAGCCACTATGAACTCCGAATTCCAAAAGTCCTACGAGGACATGTATCCGTACGAAATGCACCAAGACTTGTTGGAGAGATACCACCAAAACGCAAGACAAGAGCGTTATGAGATTTTCACTAACATGATTTCCGCTAAGATGGGTCATGGAGAGTCTCTTACCGTGCACCTGCAAAAGATGCAAAGGTATGTCGACCGTCTTAGCAAGTTGAATGTTGACTTTGGGGAAGACTTGGCGATCGACATGGTGCTTCACTCTTTGCCTCCAAGTTACAATCAATTTAGGATGACCTACCACATGAACAAAGAAGAGGTCACCCTAAGCAAGCTCCAAGGTCTCTTGTGGGTCACTGAAAGCAACTTCAAGGATAAGTCTGTTGCACCAACTCCCAGTCCACCCACTACTCCTGTGTTGGCTGTTGGACAAGGAAGGGGAAAGAAGAGGAAGGCTTCGTCTAAGAACCATCGCAAGGTTAAGCCCCGAGATGGTGCCTCTTCTAGTGGGACCAAAGTTGATCCTGCTAAACCCTACCCTAACCCAAAGGAGGCAGAGTGCCACCACTGCCACAAGATAGGACACTGGAAGAGAAGCTGCCCAGAGTACCTGCAAGCCATCAAGGAAGGGAAGATCAAGCCGTCATTCGCAGGTATATACACAATTAAATCTAACGATTCATCTCATGCTATTTCTTGGGTTCTTGATACCGGTTGTGGTTATCACATTTGTCCTGATGTGCAGGGACTAAGAAGAAATATGGATGTGGAGCATGGAAGGATAAGTCTAATCATGGGGAACAGAAGATCGTCGCCTGTGACCAAAATTGGAGTGTATTCTTTAGTGCTTAGGAATGGTCTATGTTTAGATTTGAACAATTGTTGCTCTTCGCCAGAAATGGCTAGAAACATCATTTCATTTCATGGTTTGTTTAGACAAGGTTTTAAATTTTCTTTTAATAATGAGAATGGTTCTATTTTGGCTTATCTAAATGGTGTCTTTTATTTTGAAGCAATACCGTGTAATGGAATTTATGAAACTGTTATGATTGTTGATAACTTAGGAAATGATGTTTTATGCATGGATTCTTCCAATAGTATGGATAAGGCATCCTTGTGGCATTGTCGTCTTGGACATGTCAACAAGAAACGCATAGCCCAACTTGAAAAGGATGGAGTGTTGGAGTCATTAGATCTTAGGGAAGATGACACATGCGAGTCTTGTTTACTTGGAAAGATGACTAAGTCACCCTTCGCTGGTACGTGCGAAAGGGGTGAGGGTCTATTGGACCTCATACATACCGATGTGTGTGGACCGTTTAGATCTACCACGAAGGATGGAAACCGCTTCTACGTGACTTTTATCGATGACTATAGTAGATATGGGTATATCTACTTAATCAAGCAAAAGTCAGAAACTTTTGAAAAGTTCAAAGAATTCAAGAATGAAGCGGAGAATCAATTAGGCAGGAAAATCAAGATGCTTCGATCCGATCGAGGAGGAGAGTACCTAAGTCTTGAATTCCACGATTATCTCAAGGAGTGTGGAATAGTTTCACAATTGACGCCACCTAGGACACCGCAGTTGAATGGTGTGGCAGAGAGGCGTAATCGAACCTTGTTGGACATGGTTCGATCTATGAAGAGTCGTGCTTCGCTATCTATCTCTTTTTGGGGGTATGCCTTAGAGACTGCCGCCCATATCCTTAACTGAGTCCCTACTAAGAAGGTTGCCAAAACACCTCATGAGATGTGGACGGGGAAAGCTCCTTCGTTAGCACATATCAAGGTTTGGGGTTGCGAGGCTTTCGTAAGACGAGATACTCACGACAAGCTCGAACCTCGTAGTGAGCGATGTATTTTCATCGGCTACCCACAAAAATCCTTTGGATATCTCTTCTATAGACCAAAGGACAATGTTGTCTTTGTTGCGAGGAGAGGAGTTTCCGAGAGCGAGAACTCATAGGCCAAGGAGACAGTGGGAGGCAAATCGATCTTGAAGAGATTCAAGAGCCGATAGATGAAGGAACCTCTACCGCTGGCTTTCAACCCGAGGAGGAAACTCCGGTTGAACCGATTGACGAGTCCTTACCTCTTAGACATTCCAAAAGAGTTAGAGTTCAACCCCAGGTTTATGGTTTTCATATTACTACCGAAGGGGACACGTATATTAGTGATAGTACACTAATAAACCTTGATGAACCTAATAGCTATAAGGAAGCCATGGCAGGCCCGGAGTCTGCGAAATGGAAAGAGGTAATGGACAGCGAGATCCAATCCATGTATGATAACCAATTTTGGAATTTGGTTGATAATGTACCCGGACGTAAGACCGTTGGGTGCAAATGGATCTTCAAGAAGAAGACCGACGTGGATCAAAACGTACACACGTATAAGGCACGATTGGTTGCGAAGGGCTTTACTCAAACTCCCGGAGTTGACTATGATGAGACCTTCTCACCATTTGTGAAGATAAAGTCTATTAGAGTGATGCTAGCAATTTCCGCATTTTATGATTATGAGATTTGGCAAATGGATGTCAAGACCGCTTTCCTTAAAGGGAAGTTGGCTGAGGATGTTTACATGGCTCAGCCAGAGGGGTTTGTGGATCCGAAGCATCCGAATGGAGTGTGTAAGTTTGAGAAGTCCATTTATGGACTTAAGCAAGCGTCTCGCAGATGGAATCTTTGCTTCGATGAGAAAGTCAAAGAGTTTGGATTTGTACAAAGCAAAGATGAATCGTGTGTATATGTCAAAGCTAGTGGGAGTATAGTTAGCTTCCTCGTTTTGTATGTGGATGACATACTACTCATAGGAAACGACATCCCGACACTGCAGGAGATTAAATCCTGGCTCGGGAAGTGCTTCGCTATGAAGGACCTCAGAGAGGCTTCCTATATTTTGGGAATAAGGATAGTAAGAGAAAGAAGTAAGAGACTAATAGGACTTAGTCAGAACACTTACTTAAAGAAGGTACTAAAACGTTCTAGTATGGAAAACTCAAAGAAGGGAGAATTACCAATACAAAGTAATGCCAAGTTGAGTAAGATTCAAAGTCCGAGTATCGAAGCTGAGATAGCTGAAATGAGCCGAGTTCCATACGCTTCCGCAGTTGGCTCAATCATGTACGCTATGACTTGTACTCGCCCTGATGTAGCCTTTGCTTTGAGCATGGTTAGTAGATATCAAGGGAATCCTGGCAGAGCCCATTAGATTGCAGTGAAGAATATCCTTAAGTACCTTCGGAGGATGAAGGAATGGTTTTTAGTCCTCGGAGTGAGTGATGATTTAAAGGTGAGAGGGTATAGTGACGCCAGCTTTCAAACCGACAGGGACAACTACCGTTCGCAGTCGGGCTGGGTCTTTACCCTAAATGGTGGAGCAGTAACTTGGAAAAGTTCCAAGCAGGAAACCGTAGCTGATTCAACGTGCGAATCAGAGTACATTGCAACGAGTGAAGCGTCGAAGGAGGCAATATGGTTGAAGAACTTCATTGGTGACCTTGGAGTTGTACCTACCATAAAGGAGCCCATGGAGATTTTCTGTGATAATGAAGGAGCGGTTGCCTTGACCAAGGAACCGAGGGATCATGGTAGATCTCAGCATATCGACAGAAAATATCATTTCATCAGACATCGTGTAGAAGAAGGACAACTCATAGTGAAGAGGATATCATCAGAAGATAACCCAGCAGATCCGCTTACGAAGGGACTGAGTAGGGTTAAGCACTTGCAGCATGCTAGGAGTATTGGGCTGAAGGATGATATTAGCATAGATTAGATAGTATTAGAAATGTGTAATAGATAAATGTAATTAACATTTGATGATTAAATAAAGGGGTTTTATTTATAAGTAATGTTACTATCTTATGTTAATTGTTTAACTATTGTTTCACTTTGCATGTTTTGACTTCAAGAATAATTGAGTTTATTAAGAATAATCGAATTATTCAAAATTTCCACAATCGTTCATATGTAGGAAGTAGATATGAATGAAGATTGTCATGAATTGGTGTGTAGATTGTCTAAATGGTATTAGACATAGCAAAAGATTGCTGCAACAATCATGAGTGCTTATGAACTAGTTTTGAGCATTGGAACAAACCCATGCTTGCTGGAATCACCTTATGGAATGTGATAAAAAGGGTGATCGCAAGACGATAATATCATATAGTCTTAAAACCTAGATATATGGTTTGTTATTTGTTAATTGATTGTACATTGATAATGCGAAAACACATCAGTAACTCGGTGTTATAAAACGCATTGTTGTGTATAGTTGATTAATGAATAAGTAAATGCATATAAGTCGAAGTTTATCTGTAACTTTTATCCTAAGAGGATAAAAGCGATATCTCGGCCGCTCGATGATTTGATTTGACTTATGTGTCGGGCCCGGTCAGAACTGAATTGATGCGTTCGATTAATTTCTATGTCAAATAAATCGGAGATCGAGAAACCAAATGCTAGACTAATTATTCCATAGAATTGTCAGCATGATATCTAACAGAGGACTTTACGATCCCTTATCTAAGGGACAAGATTGATTAAATCAGAGTTTGACAGCGTCTTTGAGAGCTACGATTGCAAATTGGATTGTACTTGTGCATATAGTTATTAGAATTATCCAAGTGGGAGACTGTTGGAATAGTGTCTAAGGTTGCAACTATATTAGGCAAGTATTTGACCAGATTATGCATGGTCCTTTTGGGTTGCCTTCACTATAGGAACTTGACAGGATGATTTATTATGAGAGAATAGATATTATTAATATATTATGAGAATAATATAAGAAATAATAATATTGTTATTTGATTAATATAAGTCATAGATTAATTAGTATTAATTTGGTGACTTAAAGAGATTAATTAAATAAGAGGGTATAAACTGTCAATTGTTTGATAGTTACACTTTGGGCGATATATTCTTTAAGGATAAGAGGGTGGACGAATTCTAGGGCTTGGGATAGTCTCAAATTCGTCCAAGGCTTATCTTGGAAAGGATTTGGATTGCTTTGAGTAATAGTTATCCAATTAGTGTTTAAGGGTGAAACCCTAGGAGCCTTACAAGTATAAATAGACCTCTTAGGGTGGGGAAATTGACACCTGTGTCTTTGGAAGAACCCTGGCCAATTTTTTCCTCTCTCCTCTCTCTCAAATCATCGTCCTTGCTAGTTGGTGTTTGTAAGCCATTAGAGGAGTGACATTTGTGACTCTAGAGCTCCAAGAACAAGAAGATCAAACAAGTGTTTCAAGGTAAGCTTCTAACTCTGATTTTGTATTGTTATTATACCTTATTAGTCATTAGAAGTCTTGGATTCAATGCCTATTTAATTAGAGAAACCTAGATCCAAGCATTAGGGTTTGCATGTGCACATAGGAATGTTCATATGGCCAAAACCCATCAATACACAAGGTCATAACTTCATTACCTGAATGAGAAACACATGGAAGCTAACTCCTGGACCTCCTTTCTCTTCTATGGACCTTCTCTCCTTCCTTCTCTTCCAAAGCTTCCAAGCTAACACAATCACAATCAAACTCAACAATGGGGCTAGGGTTTACGGGGGAAATGCTTTAAAGGTGCTGGAGGCTGGGGTGGGAGGCTATAATGACATTCAAATAGGGTACAAACCCTTGAAATTAGGGCTTCATTCAGAAAGGCGGACTCGCCGAGTCCCAGCGTATGGACTCATCAAGTAGCCAACCCCAATTGCGCGATTATCCCTTCTCAACTCGATGAGTCAGGCTACAGACTCGTCGAGTACCCGCTTAAAAATTGAAAGATACTTTATTCAAATTACATACCAGAAATGGGGCGTTACACTCTGCTCCATCAACCGACTCTATGCAAATCTTAATAATCAAAAATTTTCCCATTCTAAATTACTAACAATTTCCCAAAATACCTTGGTCAAAATCGGTCAAAATCAACGAAATCAGCCAAGTCAACCCAACCGAGTCAAATCAGACCTCATATGCGGGGCGTACTTTGGATATACCCAGTGGTACTTCGGATGTATGTAGGGCGTACTCACTGTCTGAGGATCCGGGGCTTGAACTGTGTATGCACGGTGTACCAAATGGTACGCCCAACGTACATATCTGGACTTCCACTTAATGAATTAAGAGCTTAATACTTAAGCTATTATGACCAAATTTTTGATCCAAGTCCCAAGTATCCTCATTGACCATAAAGTTTCCAACTTTATGGTCTTTCATGGCCAATAAGTGCTAAATGCTAAAAATCCCATCCTCATAACCCATTAATACAATCAAACACATGGGGCATACTCACTGTTTGAGGAGTCGGGGCTTTAACTGCGTACGCGTAGCATACCAAATGGTACGCCCATCATACGCAGCTCGACTACCACTTAATGATTTAAGAGCTTAATACTTAAGCTATTACAACCAAATTGAATATCCAAGTCCCAAATGTCCTCCTTGACCATAAAGTTTCCAATTTTACCAATAATTGCTAAATGCTAAAACCCCATCCTTTTAACCCATTAAGACAATCAAACACATGCATGGAAAAGGATTAAGAGATAAAACCCTATTTTTATGTTTCTAAGCCCCTCAAAACATCTGAAAGGACAACTAGAATGGACTAGAGCATTCCATACTCCAAAAAAGGTCAAGACTTGGAACAAAATGCTCATGAATTAAGAACTTAGCTAGATCTAAGGAAATATAAGCCAAGTTTAGAACTTTATACCTCCCGGAGGTTGCTAGAGAGGTGAAAATCCTAAATCCAAGGTTCCTTCAAGCTTCCAATGTGGTTATAGTTCCTTCTTTCTTCTTTTAGACCACTAAAAACACACACAAGGGTCAAGAATGCTCAAACAAGAGGCTAGGGTTTACTAAAATCGAATGGAGGTGTTGGAGGCTGATGAGAGATGAGGTTGAGGCCATAAAGATGCTTAAATAGGGTCCAAACCCTAAAGTTTGGGGTTTGTAACCTTCGCATGTATGCCCTGCGTATGCGATGTACGCCCACAGTAAACCTTCATGTGCGCGTATGTATGCCACTATGGGCCATTTTGCAAGCTTTCTCATACACAAGGGGTAATTACCATAAACCTTCATACTTAAGGATTAAATTTGGAAATACCTAATTGCCGGGATGTTACACATATAAACACTGTATTATTTACTGAGACTATCAATAAAGATAACGTCGTAGTGTTTATTGTCCTTTGTGGTAGATCTGAAGGGTCTACATACATTAGTGTATACAAGATCCAACAATCCTTCATCTTATTCAAGTTATCTAGGGTTAGGTTGGAAGAGGTTTAAAATTGAAACTCAAGGGAAAAAGGGGTGAATTTCGGTTATAACCTACATGATAATGAAGCGCTCCCTTTTCACGTCCGTTTTTGTTCATGTTTGCATTATGAAGCCGAACCCAAAGCAATCGATTCCTGATTTTGTTTGTGCTTTTTTTTCCTCAAAAAATGAAGAAAAGAAAATCGAGTGAGGCAGCAAGTAAGAAACATGATCAAGAAAGAAGCGGGGATGAAGAAAAAAATATGTGAAGATGAGAGATAAGGACCGACCACGAGGATGTGAAGTGAGGGGGTCGACGGGATTGTGTTGGGGAGTTCAATAGAGGCTGGAAATTTATCGACAATGTTGGTAACTTCTTGATTCTTCATTCCTCATGTAACTCTACTCCAATTGCTAATGTGTTGGTTGAAATCTTGGGTAATCTCATTTGGTGTCAAAGATCATGTTCCTTTTACTCTCAATTCTTGCGATTACTTGTATGGATAATTCCAGATTTTATGAGGAACGTTATTGATTAGGTTGCATTCAAAACCCTTCTTAAAGCACTCTCTTTCATGTTGTTATTGGTGAGTAGAATATGTTAGAATTTTAGAGGAATTGTCTTTTCTTTGGTGTCTTTCATCATGATTTCTTTCACTTCAATTCTCATGGATTCTTGTAAGTAATTTTATGCAAAAAGACCATGTTTTGAACCATCCAAAAGGTTCTCAAAATAGTCCCTAGATGTCTTTATAAGTGGCTTAATGGTAGAGGAAACTCAAACCCCAGATTATGTTTTCTCTTATAGTATCATACTTTGTTTTTTTCCCTTAAAAGCATTGTACTTTGAGTCATGGTTTGAAGTTGAAATTGTCCTTTTGACTCCATGAAAATTTTATACTGTTAAGAACTCAATTTTCAACTTGAGAGTGTTTTTGGTTATAGATTAATGGGTTAAGATGTCAATTAAACCTTAAAAGTCAAAGCTAATAATTACATATTCTGTCTCTGTTTTGTAAAATTCTAGAAAAATCGTTGGGAGTCGGATTTAGGATCCGTAAATTCTAAAACTTTTTATTTTGAGTCTAGCATGACCCTAATTTTTCCTTGACCCGATGTTGACTCTAACTAAGTTGAAAATCAACATTTTCACAGACTGGTCCGTAATTAGCTGCATTAATATGCAAATTTGTAAAATCCATAGAAAATCATAGAGAAATTATATGGACCTGTACAAGTAGTCCATGAAAAGCTAATAGTATAAAAATACTAGAATATGAAAAAATATTGTATATTGGGCAGGATTTGGTGGTGTTTAATTGGCCTAGAACACGCTGTTGTTTCGGGTTAAAATCTGGAACTTTAGTATAATATTTCATCTATGTGTTTAGGATATAGAATAATCATTTTTAATATTGAAAACATATATTAATATACTTGTTTTTGTTGTATTATGGGAAAGATTGATACATCAAGTGCTTGCATGAATCGAAGAGGGAAATAACATTTTTTTTTGACAAATATGAGTTAATCTTTGTGGAATTGAAGTACTTTGTTAGGGAATTCTATATCTTAGATGGATTGTAATGAACCTAGGTTGTATCGGTTGCATGTAACCCTATTTTTTATAATATGCTATTCGTAATGATGGTTTTTTCTGTGTATGAGAATTTAGGATGCATTATATGTTAGATTCTTAATTTTGATGTGAGATGTGCGTTAGGTCCATGGTAGAAAGAGGTTTTTGTGTTGTTTATATGTGATGTATGCATGTTATAATTTCTTGGAAATATTTGTCTATGATGATTTGGATAAAGCATGCTAGTGATGTGATGTGCCATAATGATGCTACGATGATATGTGCATGATATTGTATGTTGATGTAAAATGGTTAACTTGTAATAGCCAATTTGCATGTCTTCATAATGAGTAACTTGAGAAGTAATATGATCTTAATTATATGATAATAATTATCCATGATTACTTAGGGAGGTTAATTGTGTAATTTCCTTTTATGATGAATTAATACCTTATTAATTAAAAATGGGAATACACTTAACGCTGATTGTTTTTTCTAGACAACCACTCGATGCATGGTCCATGGTTTATGTGTGTACCCTATCTAGATTATATGATGGCTTAGTGGGTCGAAAGATACCTATAGAATCAAGCTTAAGCCAACATTAACGCTGATTGTTTTTTCTAGACAACCACTCGATGCATGGTCCATGGTTTCCAGGACTAGAGTGGTGTTGATGATTGATGGAACATCTATGCGAACACCACATGGGATTTAAGAGGTGTAACATGATGGAATTGGCACCGCTTGTACCGATCCTTAACGACAATGCTTGTACTAGTATACACAATGTCGGAGTAGCGAACATATCAAAAACCGATGACAATGTTACAAGTGAGAGTGCGCCTCACTTAGTGCATTGGGTGGTCATGTTAGTAGCAAACATGATACATATATTGGGTTTACTATTGAATATATAGACCCATAAATAAGAAGTATTGTAATGACAATTACAAAGGTGAATAAGAGGAGAGTAATTTTAATGATGAAAATGAAGATTAATATTATCTTATATATTATAGCGATGTATGAAGTAATAACTAGTTACAAATATGAATAATGAAGTGTAACTAAAAGTGATGGCTACAAAAGAATAAAAATTAAACATTATTATGATGATTATATGGTGTATCTGATGCCATGTTATGTGAGTGTTAGAATGCATGTTTATATGATGTTTTGTTTGACCCATTTGGGATATGTGTGTTTCATAACGTTGTACTTATGATTAGCTCACTTAGCATATGTTGACACTTGTTTCTTTGCTTGTTGTTTGCCTTGTATTGGTACAAGTAACATAGATAGATGGCTTTGTGAGGATGAGGACTTTTGGGTAGTTATTTATCATTACTTAGTGATGATACCATTTTGGACATGTCATTGAGATTTCATTTACGTTTGATTTTGAGAACTTACTTTGATATTGGTTTTTAAGAACTTTTATTTTGGACTTGTTTTGTTAATAAAGTAACATGGGTGATGTTTTCATAAACTTCAAAATAAGACTTCTGCAAACATATTTAGGTTAAAAAGTGATTCAAATAGAAAGAAATTTTTTGGGTGAAAAGTCACAATGTTATATTGCATCCCCATCAATATAGCGAGTGCTTACTGGTTTTTGGGTGTTTAGAATTTGAAGACATTCAAAATGACTATATACGATAGTCATTGGGTAAACGACTATTGTTCAAAAAATCAGTCTTGATTTACAGCTATACGAGCCCACATCTATAAATTCCTACTGGGTATCAAGTATTGGGGGTACTAAACCAACTGATGTAATCTTCCTTGAGAGTCTCAAAATGGCATTTGAAAAGGCGCCAAACGTATCACAACATGCTAACAATAAAAAGGATTGTGGGTTCTTTTTGTGTTGGTTCATAGAGATAGTGATAAAGGGGAAATCGTATTTGATAGAGAGTGAAATCGATACGTAGGCTATATCACATTGCAAACGATTGCCGATATTTTTTTTGGGGTACGAGGATACATTAAGGGTCTATTTGAGCGTTGTAGTATTATTTAAAACAAATTTAAATTTATGTAATTATTACTTTTTGTAGATTTTAAGATTTCAAGCACTACTACTTTTACAATATAGATTTTATATAAAACCACATATAAACAAAAAAAAAAACTTAACACACAACACATATAACACTTTTAGTAGATTTTAAGATTTTATGCTGTGTTACTTTTGCAGTATACATTTTGTATAAAACCATAAATAAACAAAAAAAAAGTTAACACACATCACATATAATACTTTTGGTAGATTTTGAGATTTCATGCACTGTTACCTTTGCAATAGAGATTTTATATAAAACCCTAAATATACAAAAAAAAAAAAAAAAGTTAAACACGCATCGCATATATTATTTTTGGTAGATTTTAAGATTTCAAGTATTGTTACTTTTGCAATATATATTTTATATAAAACCATAAACAAAAAAATTACACACAAGATATAATACCATAAGAAAAATTTGATGTTCCGAAACGCTAGCCAAAAGTCCTACTCTAGCAAATGCCCTATTCCAGACAACGGGTTATTTTACAAAAAAAATGTTTTTTTTTTTTTTTTTTTTTTTTTTTTTTTTTTTTTTTTAATATATGGTTAGTCCCACAACTTTATTAATAATTTACATAAAAAACTTTGTTAATAATCAACCCTTATTTTAATATATACTTTTATAATCAATTTAAACATGGTGATAAAAAATTCGCGACCTTTTACCAATTTTTTTTATGTCCCAGACCTAAAAGTTTATCGGTTTTTATTCGTTACATAAATCTATTTGATCCATCGTCCTCTCACTTATGAACAAAAGCTACAAAAAAGTCACCTTTCTTTTTGATGCAAACTTGTAATAGATTCCTTGGACGATACATGTCAAAATGCATCACTTTTTTGTTAAATGCCACAAAGTTTGCCATGAGGGACATATCCAAGACTACAAGCAAAGTAACCAATACGTGTAAATACGCACATCCATAGCTTCAGGCAACCATTTGCCCAACAACTATTAAAACCCTTCTTTCAAAACCACCCTCTCTAGTTTACCCTCATAACCAATATTCTCCATCAAATATGACTACCGTTTCTCAAATCCAAACCGTTCCTCCATTTCATCTTGATGAAACGACAGCTGCGAGAGGATACAGTCCACAAAACTTGCAGTTCTATACAGCACCATCGAGCCCTATGCAGCTTAACAGCGATGAATTTGAATTTGAGATCACTAACGAGATGTTTTCTAGTCGTTGTGAGTTTCAACAAACATATCCTGCCTTCGCGTGGGCAAAGCGGAACTATAACACAGAGCAAAAGTATTGGCTACCAGCTCGAGCCAAGTCTTTTGGTAGTGGACATGTTTTGCCTTTAAAACTCCCACCACGACTTCAGACGTCGGTTTCTTCATCACCAAGGTCTCCAAACTCGCTCGTGAGATCACCTTTTTCTCGGCCATGTGCTTGGAACGATGATTTTGATCCTTTCCAGTTTGCTTTGGAGAAAGTTAGCGAAGAGACACGAGCAAGGATGAGTTTCCATAGACGTTCGCATTCATATTCTGCTTATCGAACCAGCAGTGTCTCACACTGGCTGGAAGACAAACAAGGGTTAAATCCCAGCCATGATGGTTCCAGAATTTTCAATCAAGGTATTTTTACTGTATATATAGCAAGAAACATTTAATTTTTTGGTTAGGTTAAATGCAAGAAATAGTTGTCTGCTTTTAATTTTTCAATCAAGGTATTTTTTACCGTATATATATAGCATCTTCTTTGTCCATGCATGCTTGTCTTTCAATTTTTTAGGGAAAATGACTTAAAAGCCCAACGAAGTTTCCAAACCATTCAAAAAACCTCAATCATGTTTTGTTTGTTCAAAAAAATCCAACGAACTTAACATTTTCTCTAAAAAGTCCAACAAAGTTTCAAACCGTTCAGAAAATTCCAATTTTGTTTTGTTTAAGTTCGTTGGGTTTTTTTGAACAGTCAAAACATGATTGAAGTTTTTTAAACGTTTTGGAAACTTCGTTGGTCTAACAAATCATTTTTCCGATACGGTAATAAACCACGTCATCTGTTTCTCTTATTTGACTTTCGAGAAAGTATAACTTAGTTGAGCTTTTTAGATAAAATGTTAAGTTTGTTGGGTTTTTTTTGAACAGACAAAACATGATTGAGGTTTTTTGAATGGTTTGGAAACTTCGTTGGGCTTTTAAGTTATTTTCCCTTCAAATTTTTATTACGGAATATCATACTTCAAATAAGTCAATAGTTGTCTACTTTTATTTAGATGGATTGCTATAATTGACGGCAGCTTCTTGAAAGTAATTAAAATATAATGCCATATACTAAGTAATTCAATAAAAATAAGTTATTTTGCATGTGGATCTTTTATTTTTCTTGCTTTGTAAAATCCTTTTAAGAGTATGCAGGTGAATACCGTGGCTTCCATGTAGGTCTACCCATGAAGTCCATCGAACAGTTGAAGCCAAGGGGACCAACACTAGCGAAGTTGATGAAGCGCAAAGAGTCGGCAGGGGTTCCTAAAGAATCGACGGTCAAATCAAGATCAAAGTCAAATCCAATGATTCGAACTAGAAATGTGTGGATGGGGGCAGATGTAGACCACGAGGCGATGAAGACCCAAAGTGAGTCAAGGCCCTGTGCGGAATCAAAGAGGGAGAGAGTGATGTCATTTTTGTTCAAGTTGAAAAAGGGTACGAATTATGAAAGCAAAAGCGGTTGGAAACTACGTCGTTGCTTAGGGTATGGTCTTGGAAGTCCACCATCTATGAAGTAAATAAATAGGCCAACAATTTCAAGTCTCTCGACGTCCATGGCTTGTAATCCAAGTAATATAACATATATGCATGTTACCACTTCAATGTGAGCTCCTTTCCTTGTAGTTGAGGGCATGTTTTTTGCAATTTATAAATAGTATAATGTATAAAGTTATATCGTAATTAATAATTAGTGGAAAAACTTGTTGGGTAGGGATCTAATCAAGTTTTTTGAAACCGATGAGAAATTAGATATTTTTGAAGGATTATGTGAATATTTTTCCAAAATTGCTATTCAATGCTATACCTTGGTTATACAAAATACATGAGGATAATCCTTTCAAGGAACGGTCTCATATACCATAAACTAGGATTTATATATAATTTGAATTCTTGTGATCACCAAAGATAAATATCAATCAATATTAAATACTAATTTTATTTCATAAACAAAACATTGTAGTTTCAAAGACAACTATAAAGAAAGTATTTCGAAAATAAAATTTTCGATAACCTTGGGCTCTACTAGGGAGCTGCCCCAACAACCCCACAAGGGGGTGCATCCCCTTGATCTCCCATCATTTGATCGAACTGATATCAAACTCGTTTTATATAATAGTGCATTCCGTACATCTTAATTGTAATCAAATCAAGAATTAAACTTTATTGGTAATCTATAAACTCTATCACACTAAAATTCTCTGATTACATTAAAATCACAAACAAAACTAAATAAAACTTGAAGTGATACAAACTCAAAATAATTATTTGCACATCATTTTACTTGTAACATCTTTAATCATGTGGAATCTTGTTACATGATTCATCGTGGGTTACATAAATTTGTATTGATTTAAAAAAAAAAAAATTATTGTTGCACAATATTTGTATTTGTTAGGCAAAATAAAAAATTTGGTGGAAAAGTTTTATTGTGATTTATTATGTTTTAATGTATTGTTTTTATAACCAACAAAATAAATAGTGTCAATAAAGGTAGAAATAAAGTTAGCAATAAAATATGGTAAATGAGGGGTGTAGTCAATTTATTGAGAAATTATGAAGATGATAAATATAGTCTATAAATTGTCTTTATTTCGTGGTATTAATAGGTTTTATTTTATAAAATAACCTACATTTTGATTTTTTTTTTTTTTTTTTTCATTTTCATACTCATTTTTTTAAAAAGAATCGACTTTTATATATATGGAAATCTCCATAAAGGCTTTGAAGTTACATTTTAATAACACAAAAGTAATCCCTATTTTCTAATTACAATTAAACACAAAAAACCGGTAAACACTTGTAAAATTGACCTCATATCGATTAATGTTAGTTTTCTAGGCATAATTATAAATAAACAATCAAGGATGATTTTTTTTTGTTAATAGAGTTAAAGTTGAAGGACTTTAATGAAATTTTTTTTATTTTTATATACTAAATTAATTTGTTCAACATGAAGATATTACACCTTATAATCGATTGTGACTTGGAGCACTTGGAAATTGGTAGTTATTACATGACACATCTTGGGACCATTGGTACATTGTTAGACGTCAACCAATATTTATGTCAATCTACAATGAATCTTGTTGTCAATCTACAATGAATCTTGTTTAAGTGAGATTATTGGATTTATATGTCTAATAATCATTTTAAAATGATATTTGCTAATAACATATAATCATTAAGGGTCACACTTTTAGCAAGTTGTCACTTATTAAATATTTATTAAGTAATTTGATTATTAATAAATATATTCAACTCTTGTAATTAATTAGGAAATAATTAGAAAATAATATTTCTAAACAGAATAACTAGACATTTAACCATATAGTATAATTTAATATGTTGTGTACTAATATTTGGACCTTTAAGGGTTCATATATATATATATATATATATATATATATATATATATATATATATATATATATATATATATATATATATAATGTACATAAACTTGTACACTTAAGAGATTATGTTTGATAACTTGGAAACATCACATCTCGCTTTCCCTTTCTGTTGGTCGTAACTTTTAGAGGTATAGGAGGTTACTTGCCAACCTCCATCTTACAGACTACATTCCCTACATCACCATGCCTTTGACTTGTGTAAGGATATGGGTCTTGAACCTCATTAAAACACCCTGTTTCAGATCGTTTTGTGATGCAGGTTCGTGAACTGTAATTCGGTTATGGGTAAGATTTGGGGCTTTTAAGAAGAAAGGTTTGGACCTTAATGGAAGATAATATTGTTGGCAATGGGACCAAGGCCTAGGAATTGTGTGTTTGGACCCGAGGTTGGAATGGGGAAAGTTATGTGTAGAGTCGCTTACAAGGATTCAGGTTATAAGATTCAGCATGTGGTGAGCCTAGTTAATAAGATAGAATTGTGGAGCTCTTCAAGACCTTTCTGTGGATATAAAGAACGTTATAATCAGAGTTGGAACGAAGAAGTTATGAACATTTGAAGTTGAAGTAGATTTGGGGAAAACTGAGTGTCATGACGTGAGCCATAAATGGTCACGATGTGACAAACCAAGAAGGATCATGTATCAGGACCTTACTCACGATGTGAGCTAGGTATGCTCAAGACGTGAGAGCTACTGCAGCCCAAGCCCACAAACTTTTGGGTTTCCAACGTATTTAAGCCCCGTTGACTCAGTTTTAGGGTTCATTTCTCAGCCCCCACCTCCTTCCAACTCAGAAAAACCCTAATCCTTTCCCTCTTGGTTGGTTTCGGATCCATTTTGGTGTTTTGGTGGCTAGAAGAAGAAGAAGAAGGTGTCCTAGATTGTTGGTCCATCAAGGGAGCTTCATCATCATCACCTTGTGCATATTTCTAGACCATTATAAGTCTTCAAGGTCCAAAATTTATGTTGATAGCTTTTGGATCTAAGCTTATTGTCCCTTTTCCTTCATTTTGTGGATGTTTGCATGGAGGAGAACCATAATGTTGGCAACTTTACGGCTCCTAAGGGTCCCTTGAACATCATATCTTATGGATCTGAAGTTTAGTTGTGATTTATGAATCTTGCATTAGTTTGGGACCATTTATTTCCATTTGACATAAGTTGGGTTTATGACATGCATGGGGCATGCATGTCCATCAAGTAAACATTTTTATTGACCTTTGGAGTCCCCTTTAGCTTCTGGAAGAGTTAGGGTTGAAGAATTAATGGATTTAGGACTCAAAACATTAGGATATGACATCAGACTGTGCTCACGACGTGACAGAGGGAGTGTCACAATGTGAAAGATATTATGTTGGGTTTTGAGCAATCTAACACTCCTAAGTGTACATGCAACCCTAAATACCTTGGATTTATGTTTTCTCTATTATACATGCAAATATCAACTTTCCAAGGTATTGTACTATTCTAGCATACAAAACTTTGAATAACACAAGTTAGAATAACATACCTTTTGTTGGTGCTTGTCTTCATGAAGCTTGAGTGCCTAGTGCCCCAAGTGTGACACCTCAAATGGTTCACACAACACCATAAGCACTTGGAATAACTTAGAGAGAAATAAGAACACTCCAAGAATCGGATTGCCCTCCATGCATCTAGTGTCCGATTTCTCACATGAATAAGATGCTTATATAGCTGTTACAAATAGGGTAAACCCTAATTGTCATGGCTTTCCATTTCCTTGGATCCATGGGTTCAAATACACCATGGAGCATCCATGGAGCATCCAATGGGTTTGAGCCCAACTTGATAATCCATGGAGCATTAGCCCACAATATAAGTATGGATGATTTACACAATCAACCCATATATTTAATTAGTCTTCTTTTGATCACTTAATTAATTCTAAATCAATTATTGATCAATACTAATTAAATAATCTTATTAATATATTAGAACTTATAATATATTAATAAACCTTAAGTGTTATTTCTCTCATTTTAGTCTATCCAAGTGCATGATGCCATGCAACCCAAATGGACCATGCCGAGTCGGGTCAAGTCTTACCAATTATAGTTATGGACTTAGACATTAATCCAACAGTCTCCCACTTGGATAAGTCTAAAACTATTATTGCAAGTATGACTTCAGAACCCGACTAGCAATCGTAGCTTTCAAAAGCTTCTGTCGATCTCTGACCTTGTCGATGAACTCTGACCTCTGTCAATGACTTGTCCATTAGATAAGTGATCATATATTCCTCCATTCTAGATATCATATGGACTGAGACATGGATTATAATCATTCTCTCTATCCATTTGTTGTTTCCCGATTTCTGATTTATGACGACTGACTAATTGAACAAATCAAATCAGTCCAGGCCCGGCCGAGCACTTACTTTTGTCACCACTAAATCATCGAGGGGCACACATATATCGCTTTTATCCCGAAGGTAAAAGGAATGGATAAACTTCGACTCATATGCTTGTACTAACTATTTGTTGAATCATACACAAAGGCACGTTTTATAACATCGAGTTACCAATGCGTTTACGTGCAATCAATGTATAACCAACTCATAGTCAACAACTCATATCTCTAGGTTTGAAGAATATAAGATATTATCGTCTCATGATTCACTCGTGATAAAATCCATGAAGTGAATCCAAATGAGCGTGGGTTGAATCCAATACTCAGCCCTTATGAGTACTCATGAATGTTGTAGCAACTATTGCATTGTCTAAAGTACTTTAGACAAATCATACAAGCCAAATTCACGACAGTCTTGATTCATATCTACTTCCAACATATGACCGACTGTGGATGGTTTGAATAACTTGGTCATTCGGGAGAATGACCCAGTTATTCTGGAAGTCAAAACATGCAAAGTGAAACACAAAATAATACTAGTCCTATATGGCCTCAACACTTTGAGCGTAAATAAAACACCTTTTATCTAAGCACCATATTGATCACTCATTATTCATGTTTCGATTAATCAACTTGTAACGCCCGGGTTTTCAGGGCTAAACATTTTTGTCAATGTAATAGTCTAGGTCAACTATTGCAACTCTTTTTGAAGTAATAAATATAAAATATTTTAGTATTATGTGAATTATGTGTGTTTATGTGTTTATTATTTAATTATAAATGTATAATTAATAAAGAATAAAAATGAGCGTCAAAATTAAAGTGTGAGATAAACCCGATATCTCTACATAAAGTTGCAGAATACGTCTCAAGGTTTCCGTACATATAAAGAATGCCGAAATCCGAGCTATAACGAAGAAGTTATGGCCCGCCGAAGTTTTACGGTAAAACCGGCACGGCACCGGGAGACGTAAATAGTGAATTTACGATAGAAGACTTTTTAGCCTTATCAATCTAAACAAAAGTCGTAGAATATGTTAAACTAAGAACATCGATAAAAAGAACGCCCAAATCTGACTTCGTATGAAGAAGTTATGATTTTTCTAAGATTCGGCTTAGCAGTGCACGGCCTGAAACTCGAATTTTTGTTCGAGCGGTTTTTGGCTTACGCAACGTAAATGAGAGTTGAAGATCTCATTAATAGGAAATCAATGGTAAAAAGACAGACAAAAACAGAGTCCGTATGTAGAAGTTATTAATTTTACGCAGACGTTTAACAATATAATCTCCTTGTACTGTTAAATTTAAGATCGGTCGAGAATTAGCTGACGGTGTCAAAATGAAAGTTGTAGATCTTATTATTACCTACGCGTGGATATAAAGAACGTCAAAAACGGAGGTCGTATGTGAAAGTTACGGATTTTAGAAGTCGGAAGTGTGCTGTGCGAAAATGGGTGATGTGGCACAATCTTGGCCATTGCTTTCTCCCCAAGGCTTGCCACCAGATGGTGACATGTGGCACCAAGTTCAGCCACATTTCACCCTATAAATACCACCTCTCCCACCCTCATTTTCTTCACACCTTTCCCATTCTTTCTTCTCTTTACTCTCTCTCTCTCTAGAACCTCTCTCTAGCCCCAAAATCCCCCGAAAAGCCTAGGGAACCTCCCTAGCACGAGGCGGAATCCCCGGAGTGCTCGAAGGCTCCGAGAAGAAGAGCTTTTCGGCTCAGGAACGCTGCTCCAAGCAAAGCCCGGTTTTCTATAAAACCCGCTGTAAGTGAGCTACGCCTACGTTATTTTTAATATAACTTTTATTTAATTATAGTAACGTTATTAGGAACTTATAATAAATACTTAGGCTATTATTATGGGTTATATAAGTATTTTTTTGACGCTTATATAATAATAATAATAATAGCTAGACTATTAATTAGTCTCGACGAATAATAAACTAAACTCTAGTGGTAATAATACTAGGTTTCGTCGAAGAAAATTCTTTTTAAGAAGCGAAGCGCTGTCTGAGTTCGGAATCACCACCTTTTCAAGTGAGTGCATATTTACTTTCAACTTACACATAGATATGAAGTATTTAATATAAATTACGTGCTATTTGTGCATATTATCTGAATACTTGTTATCTATGCTGGATGAACGTTTTATACATGTTTTCAAAGATTTAAACTGTATATGTATTTTATATCTACAAAATGTGTTGGGTAAAACATGGGTAGATGTAATAGTTGCTGTGTGACAAAATAAAATAATGAGAGGCCTCGTTATAGATTTTATTGATGATCCAGTCATCTAGTGGAGTATAGATGACGGCCACGAACTATTCTAGACAGTCCAGTGGAACACTAGCAGGCTCGCAACCTGTAGGTGTTTATTTGAACTGTGTGTTTATTTGAACTGTGTGCTCACCAGATGTACTCCATCCCCCACATGGTTGCCTATTAGGACATTTATTGCTGAGGAATCCCCTTAGTAGCAGTGTCCGTCCCGATGATGATCCTTAGGCTAGGTCCCTTATGATAGGTGTTTAGGGACGTAAAGTGAGGATAACGGGAACGGGTAATCGGGTTATTGTTGATTGATGAAATTAATAAACTATTTATTGTGGGTTGAAAACCCTATGTGCTCACCAGGCTCCCAAGCCTGACCCACTCAGTTTTATGTATTACAGGTAGTGGCGCTTGAGCATATATATGATGTTTGGACGAGGGATTACGGATATAGGCCTGTAGATATGAAATAATGTAGTAAGGCTTGTATTGTACTGTTTATGCTTTTGATCTGTACGAACATGACATCCCGAGTCTTTTAATGAAATACATTTCTATGGAAATGCTTTTGATAAATCTTTATGATATTATTGTTTTGGGACAAATTCCGCAACACTTTTATTTAAAATGTTACTCTGATTTTTAAACAAAGCATAAACAAACCGGTCTTTTCTGGCCGTGATTTTGGGGATGTCACACAACTTAATACTTGAATTGAAACAGTAGTGATTCCATGCTCCAAGCATGCATACTATGTTTCTCTAAACAATAGCTATGCCATACTCCAAGTATGCACACTATGTTTACATATGGTCATCTCTTTGTGAAATGTATATCAATTGAACATGACTTCTATGATTCTCATTTCACAATCCCAATCCTTATTGTAAATGTAAGAATACCAAGTTCTTGTCATTTACCGTAATCTATGCAATGATCCTCTTGTAATGATATTCACACAAGTCACAAAGACTTGGCAACAAACATTACAAAGTATTCCAATGGAAAGCAATTCCATGGAGATGAAGTCTCAAATTCAAAGTACATTCCTTTGAACATCCTTCTTTGCATAGATTCAAAGAATAACTTCAACCTATGGAAACAATTCCATATTCCCATCTTGACCATCACTTTTGAACAAGAGTTGCCTCTTTCCAAAATATGTCAATAAGATCCTTACTCTATACTTCCAATTGTCCATGAGTAACCAAACTTTGGAAAACCCCAAATTGTTCTTGACAATTGCTTAATCATCTTAGTCATATCCAGTTCTAATCCCTTTTCCCTTCTTAACGCCCTAAGCATTAGGAAAATTTAGAATGGATGAATATTATAACACATGCAATCGATCCTATATCCGAAGCATATGGGATACGATTCATGCTATAATATTTTTATTTGCCATGTTCTCATAATTCGAACTATGAAGAGGGATGCCGTAATCATAATCGAATTTTGAGAAAGCAACATATATAGAAATTCCTTATGTTGAACCATTTCAACATAACATTCATATATATTCTTGACTAAAGTTGATTAAAATCTCAATCTAAGCTTGTAGAATTGAAATGAAGTATAAATTTCTCTCCCTTAATTATAGTAAAACAACTTTTTCAAAGCGAGTTGAAACTTTTTGTTTTCTATAATTAACATTGCTAACTTTCAACTTAATTATCATGCTCCCACTAGCATAATGATTATTATCTAACTAGCATAATACTTTTATGCTCCCACTAGCTTTGACATGTACCTAGAAATCAGTCAGATTTCTGATACTAGATTGCCTTGATAAGACTTTATCAAATCATACACCTGGAGTCTAAACCTTTCCTTAAATAGCTCACATGTGAGTCTAAACCTTTTCCATTCTCATTAGTTAGTGTGCCGGTTAACCACGCACACTCCACTAATGACATGAGAATGCAAACTTCACACTTGCTATCCACTTAAATCTACTTAGTGAAAGAGTTTCCTCACTATCATTTTCATGAATCGGAGAGAAACCTTATGACACTTAGATTTAATGGTGTATGTGTTCTTATCCATGTGAATTGTCAAAACCATAGTCACAAGACAAGGATAATGACAAATCCAAACTCATATGGACTGAACTCAATCTAATTTCTTGCCACCTGGCAGCTCAAGGGCCTGCCATTTCTTTCAAGTTGTTATGCAACCAGTTGAGAACTCTTAGAACTCCAATGCAAAACCAACTTTAACTAGAATGGGCACATAATATGTCAACACGACAGGTTACAAACCTTAAGTCATGGTCTAGTGATTAACAAAACTCTTGATTATTTCTTGAATCTATCTTAAGATCCTTTTAAGGCTCCTACTGACCTCTTGACATATAAGATTCTCTTTGTCAAGAACCATTCCTTGACAAAAACGAATATTCAAGAGTTAGTGTAGATTCTTATCAAGTTAAACACTTCTCACAATTGGTCTTAATTGGTCTTTGTTTTATCTAAAACATCACAACTTACCAATTTCAAATGTACAAGAGTAAGAACACATTTTACTCTACATTTAACAAGTGTTATAAACCTTTCTTAAGATTATGTCACTCAAGGCTTAATCTTGGAGTATGACTCTAAGATTTAATTTTGTAACAGAGTATAATTTATCTTTTGATCTAACCATTTCAACAATTCACGATTCCTCTCCTTAGTCAAACAAAACGAACTAAGGTGTCCTCAGAGGATCAATTGTGACATGGTTTCATAATCACTAAGATAATCATAACACAAAATACACAAGTACTCTCCTATCTCTTCAGATTGGAGAAACTTTTATCTTTCTGCCTTATTTGATTCTTCTTTTTCATTCATCCATACATTGAATATTTTCCAATGTTTCAGAATTACACTTAAACTTGTAAGCATAATCATATTTACTAAACTTTAGTAAATCTTATCAACCTTTGTGGTGGACCTGACCAGCACACAACCAAGTGTACCCAATCCTTTAGTCCTTCACTTGACTCACATGCGAATGTGAACAAGGAATTAGTCTTAATTTACCAAAGATGAAAATTCTCATTCATCACACAATACAACTTGCATGATTCCAAGTTTCTATCCAACTGAAACTTGGGTGATGAGAATCTTTCCTTATTTGGTAAACTATGACACTACCACAAATGAAAGAATCAAATCCATTTCCTATATTGCTTATCAATGGAAACATATAATCAACAAATTTTCACAAATTCCATTGTAAGGATACTTAAAATAAATAAAATCAAAACCAATTTTCTTTTATTTTAAAACTTTGCGGAAAAATTAATCCTTAAAATCCATATGGAAAACTTGTTGTTATCTATTCCTAAGCAATATATCATAACTCTTAAGTAACAGCTCAAAATTCTGATCACTGAACCATGCGATCGAAATCCATCTTCGCGATCAGAATCAACATATACTTCCTTTAACTTTCTTCACTTTTTCTTTGATTCTTAAAACATCAACATGTGACCTCGTCACATTATGCAATAAGAATCTCAGAATAGAAACTTAATAGAGTTAGACAATGGACTTTACCTGAAGTAGAGTCAAACCTATTGACTTTACCATCCTTAAGATGTTTCAGGTAAATTTAGCAGCTTCGCAACCAAAATCTTTCCTTTGGCAACAGAATAATATGGACTCTTTGGAAATGGTACATGGAACTATCACAGACTTAACCTTTCTCTTTACCATTTGGTCAACCGAGTTGACTATGGTCAATCCCTTTCCATTGGGAAGAGAAAGTTTTTCCTGGACCTCCAATGTCACCATTTTCAATGTCCAAACAGGTTTGGAAAGTAGATCTTCCAATCCAATTTGCTTTACTAATGCTCCAAATCATTTCTGATTTAGCATCATCGAGCAAATATGTAAGATCATTAAGGGTCTTGTCGCGACCTATCATCAGGGAGTGACTGAAGAACCAAGTCAGCAGCCAGCTACCTCGAGACTTCGACACCCGACTCTCCCGACTTGTCAATATGTGGCTTAATCCCCAAGATCTAAGCACATATAAACTTTGCTTGCCAATAGGGATTGAGTGACTTAGAACTTATCAAGTCTTAAAACTTGTGGGATAGGGAGATTTATTGGAGGAGGTGGATTAAGTGAAGTATGATTTCTGGTCCCACAAATGCCCAACAAAGGGATTGATCTTTCACCTTCATTGCCATTTGGGATATCATCTTCATTAGGAAGCTTGTTCTTAAAGATTTGGGAAGACCATAGCTGTCTAAACTAGACATCTATAATGGGAGAAATTCAAGTTAGTTGATTTAAAGTCCTTAATATAACACCCAATATGAAATATTAAGGCTAGGACCCAACAACCTATTTATAACTGGAAGAGGGATGCCGTAATCCAAATTATAAAATAGTTGAAGGTAGGTAAATGATGATTTACCAATTTCCACCATGAAAACGAAATATTTTATTATTAGGTTTTATTGGTTTTGAAACTCCTAGATCTTTTGAGATACATTGAACTTTCAATGGCATGTTTGAATCTCGATTGTGCCCTCTCAAGTCTGTGATTGGGATGCCGAGGATCACAAACAAGGTGTGAATAACCATACAAATTGACTTGGTACCCTCAACAATATTACCTAATCGATGTGCCGGTTAACCACACACGCTCCACCGATCTATAATAAAGTCAAGTTACCCTTTGCCACTCTTACTAGTCCATGTTAGTGTGCCGGTTAACCACACACGCTCCACTAACGACTTGGTAAGGTACAAATTCTAATTGTATGGGCTAGCACATTTTCACATTTTACTAAGTAACTAAGATTGGGAATTTAGAAGTGTTTAGTTACTTAGTATTTTTCATTATACTTTTAATTAAGGGAGAATTATAGTCCATTCCTACCCGTTCGGCTAACGACCCTCCACCAGTCAAGGAAGCGGTGGGTGAGAGTGGACACCCATTAAACTGCCATTTTATAGGCAGTAACCTTATACCCCCCTTATAGACCGGCTTCGTGAATGAGGCCTACTAACGGCAAGATTGTCTTCCTCTTATACATATCTATATAATTAAAATTATAATAATAGTATAAGGGTTGAATTTTAAACCTTTTAAAATTTCAATGTTCAATTTGGAATTAAAGTATACATGAGGAGTAACTTTTCAAATTCCAAAACTTGAAGGCAAGTTTTGAAACTATTTCAAGACTCTTTAAATCATAACTTATGAATTTAATGGTTCATTAAAATGAAGACTCTTCATTTTAATGTAATCCCTTATTCTTTAAAAACACTTTAAAGAAGTGTCTCTTCAACATCCATAACTTGAGGACAAGTTATGGAGTCATTAAAGTATTTAATGGAAAAAACTCTTACATTTTATGTAACCTACAAAAGTTTTATGAGTTTTTAATATTCATAAATATGACTTTTCACATAACTTGAAGACAAGTTACAAAAACATATTTTATGAACTTCTTTTAGACTAATATGGATTGAAAACAACTAAAACATAATTTTTCATTATCAATCTAAACTAACTCATAAATCAAGGAAACATAAAATTCTTGAAAATTCATAACTTGAGGACAAGTTATGAACTCCATACAATTTTCAACAAGATCATGAATTATATCAACAAACAATTTGCACACAATTCCTATGATCTAGCAAAACTCATAAGCATGATTATTCATAATCAACAATTTTCAAGAATAACATGAACACATATAAACTTGAAACTTTTATTATAGCATTGAAATTGGTTTAACATAATCATTACCACATTCAAAACAACTTTTATAAGCCCAAAACAGTCAAAGGTAATGATTCTAGACCAATTCCAGCACCAAAACTCGAAAATATGTTGTCTGGGGGTCCAACTCATCGAGTGCATGAACAAACTCGGCGAGTTGGATGCATTTTTCCTTGGACTCGGCGAGTCTGCTGGGCAGACAGCACCAAAAGTCGATTTTTTAAGCAGTTTAAGCAAGTACAACAAGAAAACAAGCCTTGGCTCTGATACCACTGTTGGGTTTTGAGCAATCTAACACTCCTAAGTGTACATGCAACTCTAAATACCTTGGATCTATGTTTTCTCTATTATACATGCAAATATCAACTTTCCAAGGTATTGTACTATTCTAGCATACAAAACTTTGAATAACACAAGTTAGAATAACATACCTTTTGTTGGTGCTTGTCTTCATGAAACTTGAGTGATTAGTGCCCCAAGTGTGACACCTCAAATGGTTCACACAACACCATAAGCACTTGGAATAACTTAGAGAGAAATAAGAACACTTCAAGAATCGGCTTGCCCTCCATGCATCTAGTGTCCGATTTCTCACATGAATAAGATGCTTATATAGCTGTTACAAATAGGGTAAACCCTAATTGTCATGGCTTTCCATTTCCTTGGATCCATGGGTTCAAATACACCATGGAGCATCCAATGGGTTTGAGCCCAACTTGATAATCCATGGAGCATTAGCCCACAATATAAGTATGGATGATTTACACAATCAACCCATATATTTAATTAGTCTTCTTTTGATCACTTAATTAATTCTAAATCAATTATTGATCAATACTAATTAAATAATCTTATTAATATATTAGAACTTATAATATATTAATAAACCTTAAGTATTATTTCTCTCATTTAAGTCTATCCAAGTGCATGATGCCATGCAAACCCAAATGGACCATGCCGAGTCGGGTCAAGTCTTACCAATTATAGTTATGGACTTAGACATTAATCCAACAGATTCTTCCCTGAAAAACTTGACCATTTGAAGCTCACGACGTAACCAAGGAAGGCTCACATCATGAGGACTGCTTTTGAGTCGATTTGTCCGAGTTGTTGAGTTAGTTCAAGATGGAATCTGTCTGAGTGTGTTCTCATGATGTGACCAAGGGATGGTCATGACGTGAGGGTCAAATGTTGGTATGTTGACCGTTGACTTTGACCTTGACCATTGACTTTTTGATCTGGGTTGACCTTTTGGACTAAATGGCTGGATTCAGAGTTTTAGACTAAGCTTGGACCTTTTATGATTTTACAAGTGAGTTTTAGCACCGGTTACATGGTTGTGAGCTGTGGGTTTGTTGATCTTGTAATTCAAGTGAGGTTTTCTCACTATACTATAGGATGTCAGCTGTCTGTGTGACACTTGCATGTAGTTATATGGGATATGTCCAATGTCATGGGCTAGGCCCAAGTATGTGGGATAGGACAAATGACATGGTTTAGGCCCAAGTATATATGTTAGGCCCAATGGCATAGCCTAGGCTCAATAACATGTATGATGGGCTAGGACTGGACTTGTATGGTATGTGATATTTTGGAGGAACTCGCTCACATTTGTGCTTATGCTTTGGTGTTTACATGCTTCAAGTACTTCTATTTTTCAATAGGAAGAGCTCGACTTCATCGCATTACATCCCCCGGAGTTTATGTTTCACATTGACTTGAACACTCTGATGTTTTGAGAATGTTTTTACTATGTTAATCTTTTGGAATAAGTAGTTGATTGATTTGGGGTAATAAAAATGAAAATTTTATATATAATTTTTGGGACGTTACAAGTTCGTGGTTTGAGGGTTCTGGCACACTCTTAGGTGTGTTTGAACTCAAACTGAAGAATTGGTAATATTTTTGAAAGAAAATAAATTTTCTAAAAAGATTCTTATAAAGAAAAAGGGGGTGTGATGCATGCAATCTGTCTAGCTCGAGTGAGTGATTCCCAGAATACCCATACATGTTTGTTATGGTTATATGTTAAGAAAATTGCATGTTAGATTATGGATAAGGATCTACTAAGGATTTCATGTTAGGAGAGATACCTTTGTATGTATGATTGTTTGAGCTTTTGGAATTGCATGCTAGTATGGATTTTAGATGATTGGGATAGATTGAACTGATTAGGTGTTGCTCTGGTTAGATTTTCCCATTGCCCGAATGATGCATGCTTTGAGCTTTGTGGGACTCATGTTAACATGGGCTAGTTATTTCATGGATATGTTATGTTCCATGCTGCAAAGGTTAAATAATCCCAGAGTGATGGATTTGTCCCTATTGTGAAGCTATTATCTGAGTCCAACCATTGTTGGGGGTGATTCGTTTACTCAATGGATTATCTAAGCTTTGTTGCGTGTGATTGTGTTCATTAAGTAGTTAGTTGACGTTAGTGGGAGTTCTTTTGCAGTTGATGGAAGGGTGAGGATGAGGAACCTAGGTGAGCCTAGGAAGTGTTTTACAGGTTCAAATGCGTTGTTTGGCAAGTACTTGGAGTACCAGTAGAGGATTCAGGATGATTCTTGAGGAAACTTGGATAAGTGTGGAAGGTAGTATTGGGCTCGTACTACTGAAAGCACATGATTCATACTCGAATCAAGGAGAGTCGCAGAGAATCTAGGAAGCCTATGGTATGAGGGTTCTTAGGTATATTTAGATCATTTGTACAATTATTTTTTAGAATAGTGATGAGCACACGTGGAGGAGGTTCAAGATCTAGTTCAGGCTCAGGTGCAGGTGATGAGCTGATTGATGTGTGAATGCGGGAGTTTATCTCATCGAAGATTACCCACAACATTTTAAATCAGGAACCTATGATCTTTGGTATGATCAAGGAGGGTATTTTAGAGGTTTTGGATAAGTGTTTGGATGCATGTTTGGAGGCGTTCGATATCGAGATGTTGGCTGCTGTGAGGGATCTTACTCTCACCTTTTAGGAGTTTTATGCATGTAGGGCTCCTAAGTTCTTTAGAGCGAGGGACCCCATTGTTAGCAGGAGATGGATCACAAACATGGAGAGTGCTCAGATGACGAGTTTCTTCCCCGAGAGGTTGAATGTGAGATTTGCATCACTATTTTTGAGGGACCAAGCGTGTGATTGGTGGATTGAGGCTGGCCATTCTCTGAGAGCATCGACTATTGGAGTTATGACATGGTCCGATTTTGTAGTCAGATTCAGTGCAGTTTTTTCACTAGCCATCAAGGTGCAACAGTTAGCGAGGGAGTTTCAAGACCTTTACAAACTACGGAGACTGTCCCTGCCAATTTCAGGCAGAGAGCTTTACTGGTTCCACAGTATGTGGCAGATGAGGAAATGAAGAAGAAGCGGTATCATGATATGCTACAGGATGATATTCGGGATTTCATTAGTATTTATGCTTGTCGGACATTAGAGGATATGATCAGTAGGTCCCGTGAACGGGAGATTGGGGGTAGCCTATGGCATTTCAAGGAAAGGCCATGAGGGTAGTCCATGGAAAATGTATGTATGGTATGTGGTATTTTAGGGAACTCACGAAGTGCTTATGGTTTATGTTTCAAATGTTATAGGTATTTCTGGTTCCAAGGAGAAGGGTCTGACATGATTACATCACATCCACTGGATATTCCGTACTTATGATTTTGTTATTACTCTGATGTTATTTTGATATACTTTTCGCTACTCTAACTATCTTTTGAAAGTAACGAATGACTGATTTTTTTTGTTTTAAAAAAAAAATTTACTTCGTATTTTTGGGAAGTTACAAGTTGGTATCAGAGCCTTGGCTTGAGGGATTCGACACCCTCCCGGGTATGCTAAACTTAAACTGAGGAGTTCAAAAATATTTTTAAAAAATGACTTTTTCAAAAAAGTTTTTAAGAAAAAAGGATGCAATGCTTGTGATCAGCCGAGCTCAAGTAGGTATTTCCTAAAATACTCATACATGAATGTTATGCTTTAGTACATTGTTATGTAAGTTGCATGCTAGAATAGGGGCAAGGATATCTTCAGGAGTTGCATGATAGGATTGTTTGATCTGGTTGTTGCCCTATAGCCTAGGGAAATGAATGTTATGTGCTACTTAGAGTCTAGATTGACAAAGTTATTGCTAAGTGTATGTTTAAAAGTTGTATACGTCTAGGATCACATAGCCTTAGAATAATTGATTTAGCCTTATTTCATGTTCCTTGTCTGGTTGTGAGCTTGGGGTAGAATCATTTATTCAATAGTCTATTCGATCTTGTTTCTATATAACTTGCATGCATAAGGCAACTAGTAGTGTTGGTAGTGGTTCCTAGTAATGTAGAAGTAATGACATGAGAATTCCTAGAGAGCCTAGGAGGTGTTATAGTAAGATATGTATGATAAGGGTAACCGTAGTGTAGTAGCTTAGAGGATTCGGGATGATTTTTTAGGAAAGTGCAGGTAGGTGTGGAAGGTAGTATTAGGCTCGTACTATTGGAAGAACATGATCTATACTCGAATCAAGGAAAGTTATGAGGATTCTAAGAAGCTTGTAGAATCAGGAATTCTTCAGGTATGATCTGATCTTTTGTGTTTACATTTAAGTATGGTGGTGACTACCACATATAGTGGCAGTTCTGGTGATGGTATTGGTTCCAATTCAGGCTTTGGTGTTAAACCGATTGATAAGATTATATGAGATTTTATCACTTCAGATATTACTCGTGGTGTTTTGGATCAGACTCATGTGATCTTCAGTATAATCAAGGAGGGAATCATCGAGATCTTGGATGAGCACCTGGGGGCTTTTCATGCGGAAATTTTAGCTGGTCAGTGTGGGGCATGAACTCTCTCATTCCAATAGTTCAAGGGTTGCGGAGCCCTATAGTTCTATGAGAAGAAGGACCCTATTGCCAGCAGATGGTGGATTGTAGATATATAGCGTGCACAGCGGACGAGTTTCTACCCTGAGGGATTAAAAGTGAGATTTTCATCTTGCCTTCTAAGGGATCGAGCTCACGACTGGTAGGAGGAGGTTTGTCGTGCATTGGGAGCTATAGACGTGGAGTCCATAACCTGGACTGATTTTGTGACAAGATTAAGGGTGGAGTTTGCACATGCTATTAAGGTACATAAGTTTTCGAGGGAGTTTCAGGACCTTCTTCAGATGACAGAGACTGTGGCGGAGATTACCACCATCTTCAGAGAGAGGGCTTTGTTAGTTCCGTATTATATTGCACATGAGGAAATGAAGAAGATGAGATATCATGACATGTTGGGAGATGACATTCGAGAGTTTGTGAGCATGTCAAGTTGCAGGGTCTCGGAGGATATGATTGCCAGAGCTTGAGAATGGGAGATGGAGTTAGCGCTACGGACGAAGAGAAAGCCAATCTAGATTCAGACAGTAGAGGGCTCAACAAAGACACCCAAGACTTTTGACTCATGATCTAAAGGCCCTCATCACCGGAGCCATTGTGTAAAGTGTGGGAAGCAGCATGATGGAGCATGCCAAGTAGGGGTTCGGGTTCGTACAAGTGCGGAAAGACTAGTCACCTTAGCAGGGATTGTACTTAGGGATCGGGTCTGATTTTCTTTCATTGCAATAGAACAGGCAATAAGAACATTGATTTTCCAGGGTTGTCACAAGGAGAGAAGGATCTTGTGGTGAGGATTCAGGCATTTCAATTGATGGCCAAGGAGGTCTAAGTAGCACCGGATGTGGTGACTATGATGTTTTTGGTCAACGATATGACTGCTCATGTTCTTTTCAATTCGGGTGATACTCGATATTTTTTGTCTCTTGCGCTTAAAAAAAGAAGTTTAGTGATGCTCCGAGAGCTTTGGATTACCCATTGGAGGTAGAGATTGTAGATAATCGTACTATGAGTTCTCTAAGTGTTCATCGCGGTTGCGTTTTCGAGTTGTTTCGCGAGAAGTATATGATAGATCTAGTCCTTATTCCTTTACGAGGGACTAAAATTATTATGGGCATGGACTGGTTTAACCTCAATGGGGCTATGATTGATTATGAGCATCAACTAGTTAGAGTTTGAACCATATGTAAATGAGAGCTGGTTATGCATGACGAGGGAGCTTAGTGTGGACCGACTAATGGTTCGGCTGTGAGAGCTTAGAGGTATATTCAGCAGGGGTGCTCTAGATTTTTGACATATGTGATAGATACAAGAGTTGAGGATAAGACTACTATGGATGACATACCTATTGTTTGGGAGTTCTCCAATGTGTTTTCCAGAGGATTTGTCGGTGGTGCCTCTTGAGAGGTAAGTTGAGTTTCGGATATATCTGATTTCAAGTGCGGTGCCAATAACTAAATCACCCTATCGCTTAGAACCTCCCGAGACAAAATAGTTGTCTACATAGTTTCATGAGTTGTTAGAGAATGGATTCATTAGGCCAAACAGTTATCCTTGGGGAGCAGCGATCTTGTTTTTTAAAAAGAAGGATGGTTCTCACCGAATGTGAGTTGAATAAGGGAGCTGAACAAGTTGATAGTGAAGAACGTTAACCACTTCCTAGGATCAACAAGTTATTTGATCAACTTCAGGGTGCATCATGGTTTTTCAATATTGATTTGAGTTCAAATTATCATCAGATGAGGGTCAGTGATGAAGTTATGTAGATGACGACCTTTATAACTCGTTATGGTCATTATGAGTTTGTGGTGATGCCATTCGGGCTCACCAACACATCGTCATCATTCATGTATCTCATGAACTAGGTGTGCAGGCTGATGTTGGACTGGTCTGTGATTGTATTTATTGATGATATCTTGTCTATTCTACGACCAAGGAGAAGCATGAGGAGCACCTACAGGAGGTTTTGTAGACATTGAGGAGGGAGAGGATTTATGCATAGTTCTTCAAGTATGAGTTCTTGTTGCGTAAGGTACAGTTCATGGGTCACCTCATCAACAAAGATAATATATTGTTAGATTCGGCCAAGATCGAGGCAGTGATGCAGTGGGAGGTTCCGATGTCTGATGGGTTTTGAGCATTATAACACTCCTATGGTGTACATGTAACCATATAAACCTTGGATCTATGTTTTCTCTATTATACATGCAAATATTCTATAATCCAAGGTTCACCCTTATGAAATCGGTTTGCCCTCTTTGTGTACACACACTAGTTGTTGGATAAGGTGTATAAGTCTATAACTATTTCTGGTATGTACTGGACCCGACCCGGCATGGTCCATTTGGGTTGCATGGCACCATCCAATTGGATAGACTAAATGAGAGAAATAACACTTGTGGTTATTAATATATTATAAGTTCTAATATATTAATAATATTATTTAATTAGTTTGATCATGAATTAATTTAGAATTAATTAAGTGATCAAAAGATAACTAATTAAACATATGGGTTGATTATGTAAATCATCCATATCTTGTATAGTGGGTTAAGAGGCTCCATGGATAATCAAGTTGGGTTAAACCCATTAGATGCTCCATGGGAGTTACAAACCCATGGGTCATGGAAATGAAGAGTCATGACACATTAGGGTTTACATGGTGTAAACCTAGATGTGTCAACACTATATAAAGTTCATGTTTCTCCCAACATCGGCTATGCATGCATACTTGAGGGCTAGAGCCAATTTTTAGAGTGTTATACTTTCTCTCGAAGTTTACTCCATAGCATTTGGTGTTGTGTGAAGCATTTGAGGCATCACACTTGGGGTGCTAGGCTCACAAGGTTTCAAGGATCAAAATCAACAACAAGGTATGTAGTTCTATCTTTTATTCAAGTTAAAATTGTTCCCCATGTATGCTAGATAGGATCATAACCTTGGATATCAACTTTGCATGATAATTAGACAAACATAGATCCAAGGTTATTAGGGTTGCATGTACACTTAGGAAGTGTTAGAATTCTCAAAACCCATCAGTGGTATCAGAGCCTAGGCTTGTTTGTTGATTATTTGTGCAAAATGTTGAAAAAAATCATTTTTTCTATTTTCTGCTCGTATGAACTCGCCGAGTCCATGGGGGGACTCGACGAGTCCATGACCAAATGCAAGCTACTCGTCGAGTTTTAATCTTGCACTCGACGAGTAGAAGCTGCAGTTTTCAGAATTTCGATTTTAGTTGCTGGAAATGGACTAGAAACATTACCCTAAATTTTTTTGGTTTTTGTAAACATGTTTTAGATGGTGTAATGTTTATGCTAATCCATTTACAATGATAATTATCAAAATTACAAGTTTTAAGTGTAATTTTTGATTCATGAAAGTGTTCATATTCATGTTCTTGTTCTTATGATGTTTAGATGATCATAGGAATTGTTTGTAACCTATGTGGTAGATTAATTCATGATCATTATGTGTTTCAATGGAGTCGATAACTTGTTATCAAGTTATGGAAAAACCAAAAGTCACTTTATTAAAAACCATTAAAATAACACATGAGTTATAAAAATGAAGAGTCTTCATTTTTAATACTCTATTAACTCATAAGTTACAAGAAATGAAAAGTTTTGAAAGTTTACAAAAATTTCCCTCAAGTTTTGGAACAAGTAAAGTCTTGATTAAAACTTTAGTTCCAACCCTTAGAATTTTAAAAAGTTAAAATTCAACCCTTATACTTGTTGGGCTTAGAAGATTGCATCTTTTGGGCTCGTTTGTTTATAATTCTTTGTATTACGGTTTGGGCTTGTCCAACCGTGTGTCTTTTATGCTTTGTATATAAGCTTATGCTTGCATGCATATTAGGTTAAGGTTTTGAGAGATCTGAGAATACGATATTTTCCAGACGACTAAAGGTTTATTTGATAATACTTGTAACCTTCCAATCCTCTACAGTTGATGTTCTTGATCGAGCTCTTCTGAGGATTTTGTTTTAATCATTCGATTCGTTTGATTCAATCTTGTTCCATAATTTTACTGTGTTTATATCGTCATTGTTTTCATAACCTGTTCAAGATCTTATCGATCTTCAAAGATTAAAAGGTTTATTAATCTCAACAATTGGTATCAGAGCAGGAGGCTGTGTAATTGATACACATCTTTTCTGTGAAAAAGATTTTCATTAGGGTTTTTCCGCAATCATTAATATTTATTGAGCCGTCATCTTTATTGACGTATCTTGATATTTATTATTTTGCCCTAATCCGCTTTATTACAAGTCTGATCTTTGAACAGGTTTTTACGATCATAATGGACGCGACACAATCAAACGTTATCAATATTTCAAACAGCATTGGTTCGACGACAAGGATTCCGATCTTATACACCAACGATTATGAAGTATGGGCACATCATTTCGAAGACTACGTTATTGGGTCGGAGGAAAATGGGTATTTGATTTGGGAAGCCATCACCAACGGACCGTTTTCTCATTCTGCAACGTCCAGAGTCATTAAAACTCAAAAAGAATACAATGATCTGCTTAAGGACGTGAAAGACATTGCACAAGATGAAAAAGACAAGTTCCAATGCAATATCAAAGCACTAAGATTGATCCGGTTTGCCCTTCAGTCTGATACATTCAGATTGGTTAGCTCTTGCACGACGGCGAAGGATGTATGGGACAGACTTCGTGAATTGTACTCTACAGACGAAGATCTCGAACATTCTATACAAACTCTGCTTCTATCTGAGTTCGGTGAATTCAGACAAGGGGCTGAAGAATCTGTGACCCAGACGTTCGATCGCTTCAATCATCTTCTCAGCAAGATGATCAAACATGATATCGAAAGGAAGCTCATCGAACAGAAGGTTACATTCCTGAATGGTCTAAAGTCTGAGTGGAGGGCAGTAGTTTCCACAGTTAAATCCCATGAGCAATTTAAATCATACTCTTTGGCGAAACTGGTGGGAATTCTCAAGTCTCAAGAGAAAAACGTTGTGCAAGAGAAAAATGTCGTTTCTGGTCTCGGTTCGTTGGCTCTCTTGTCAAAAAGTAAAGCTGTCATGGAGGATGAAGACCTCAGCCTGGAAGAATATGATCTCACATCAGAAGACTATGCCTTGATGGTATCCAATCCCAAAAGGTTCATAAAGAAGAAATTTCCCAGCAACAAAAACCGAAACTGGCAGGGAAGTTACAGCTCTGAAAAGGTGGTTAATGAACCGAAAGTTGAGGAGCACAAGAAGGAACCGAAGGTTGACGGCGAATCTGGAGTGAGCTGTTTCTACTGTGGTGGGAAAAATCATTATGCTAAGGACTGTGTCCTCAAGAAAATGGCTGAGAAAGATGATGGAAACAATGAGGAAGCTGTGTTGCAGAAAAGGCTAGATGAGTTGAGAAAGAAGAAGTCCGCTGCTAACCCGACTAGTAATGCTTTTATTGTGCAGGGTTCTGTTCCAGGTGATGAGTTCGGTAGCACGGAAGTTTGGTCTACTGACTCAGAAGACGAGGAAGTGAGGCAGCCTACTCATGGAAAGGCGTTCGTGTCTAAGGAAGAAGGCAGTGGTGGTAAATGCCTTATGGTTTCTGACGTATCTCAATTGAGGGGATACAACACCGATGGAGGCAATGATGGACAGAATGCAAAAGAGGATATGTGCTTCACAGCCAAACCACTCAGCCAGCAGTTCAATGAGCTTGATGAACTGATAAAGAAGGTACAATCTGTTTTTGTTTCATGTAAAATACCATCATCCTCTTATGAGAAAGAACTAAAAGGTGTTAATACAAGAATATCTCATCTAGATAGTAGCTTAACTCAAACTCGGGTCACAAATTCTAACCTAACTGATCAATTGAGCAGGGCAGCGTCGAAGAGTGAGGAACGGAGAATGTGGATAGAGTTAAAGGAATCGGAATTAGTCAGAGTTAAAGATGAAAACATTTATTTGCAAAGAGACAATTTGAAATTGTTAAAACAACGAAATGTTTTTTGTTTAATTGCTAAACGTCTGTATTCTAATATTACTCAGCTCCACTTGGATTGTGAAATAGGCCAAAGAATTCACCGCATGATTTTGCCCTTCCTGGAATTTAAGGAAGATGAAATCGATGCCGAAGCTTATAATTGTGAAAGTTTGATATCATCTGATAACATAAATCCCACCTACATGTATGGACTGGACAAAATTGAGTCCTTCATTAAATCTAAAGACCACAAGCTCATGCTTAAAAATCTTTTGGATGAAAAATGACAGACTTAAACTAAAGACCAAAGTAAGCTCAGAAAACAAAATTGATGTTGAAAATGCATCTGAGCTTAACGAGGACGACAATATGAGTGAAATTTCTGTAGAGGACACGGTTGACTGCTCAGAATTTATTAAAACCGAGCCAGAAAATCACAAGAATCTTATTTCTGAAAATTCAGTAGAGTTCGCTCGGTTGTCCCATCAAAAGTCCCCGAAATTAGTTGAGAAAGCTGTTGTGTATCAAAAGGTCAGGACTACTCCAAATCAAGTATACAAGGTAACAGGAGTAACTGAACTTCAAACAGCCGAACTTGCAGCCATTGTAGACAAAGACAATGCTGATGGCTGTGATGAATACTTCTGGGAAGCTCCTATTGATAATGCAGACGAAACCATTGGTTTATCTGAACGAACTTCATGGAAGAGCAAAGGAAGATATATACCCGAACCTTTGAATAAGCCAAACAACTTCAGTGAGCCGAGCACAAGTGGTACAAAAGATACTCCTCAGAAGGATGTTCACTCACCAACAGAAACCATTCCTTCGGCTTCTTCAGCTCAAAGTAATTCCACCGCAGTTCAAATGGAACCGATCAAGGGGTCAGCAAAAACAAAAGCAAATGTTCATCATCAACCATCTCAGATGCGGAACAGGAAGATAGAAAGGAACATCAGATACCGGAAGAACCTTTCGGAAAGGAAACAATTTTGGCGTTCCCAGAATGCATACTTCACTCATCAAGACAAGAATCTAAAGTATGAAGACATTCCTGAAGAAAAGCTTGAAAGTCCCAAAAACCGAAAGCCGAGGTTCGGTTCACAAAAGGACAAAAACCGAAAGCCGAGGTTCGGTTCACAAAAGGACAACAACCGAAAGCAGAAGTTCGGTTCTGAAAAGGATATCAACCAGAACCAAAGGTTCTGTTCCAAAGGTGGCTCCAACCGAACACAGAGGTTCGGTTCTGAAGACAAAAGAGTACAAAACTCTAAGGTCGGTTCCTCCAATGATCAAAAACAAAAGGGTCATCTAGAGTCTCCTTCTAAGTCTAATTCTTCTCATTCTTCTAATTCTTCTTCACCCTCTGTTTCATATCGATCTTGTTCTAAATCTCAATCACCAACTGAGCAAAAGTGGAAGCAGAAGGTCAATAAATCCACACCAAAGACCGAATCTAACTCTACTAATCTTAACAAAATAAAAGTGTACACCATTAAAAGGAAAGATAAAACAACTCTAGTAAAAAGAACTTATCTTGTTGATATCTCTATAATTGCTCCTGTTTTCATGCAAAGCTCACGTGGACCCAAGACACTTTGGGTTCCTAAATCTCTCTAAATTTTGCAGATTATAAGTGACGAGCAGTTCGACGAAGAATGGTACATTGATAGTGGCTGCTCACGTCACATGACAGGAAGGAAAGAAGAGCTTAGGGAGTACAGATCGCTTGCAAATGGTGGCAACGTCAAGTTCGGAAACAATTCTTTCGGCACCATAAAGGGATACGGAATGATAACCAATGGGGATTTCTCAATAAGGAAGGTGGCATATGTGGAAGGACTCCAACACAACCTCATTAGTGTATCTCAACTGGTTGGAGGTACAGGTCTCAAAGTCTCATTCGATGATGAAGGTTCAGAAATTATAGAGAAAAAGTCAAATAAAATAATTCTCAAGTCAGAGCGAATGGGTGAAATGTTTCCCTTAAACATGAAACCCATCAAAGGAAACCCAGCTGTATGCTTATTGTCAAAAGCGCAATCCGATGAAAGCTGGTTGTGGCACCGAAGATTATCTCATCTTAACTTCAAAGATATCAATCGTCTTGTTACAGGAGGTCATGTAAGGGGCCTTCCATTACTCAAGTTCGACAGGGATCATCTATGTGCTGCATGCGAAATGGGAAAGCAGAGTCGTCAAAGTCATCCATCTATTATCAACACAAAAGTTGTTGAACCACTCGAATTAATTCATATTGATTTGTGTGGTCCTTCATCTATCGAAAGCATCGGTGGTAGCAAGTACATTCTTGTTATCGTTGATGACTTTTCTCGATTTACATGGGTGTTCTTTCTAAAGCTCAAATCTGAAGCGACTCAAAAGCTGAAAACGTTTATTACGCAAATTGAAGTACAACTCAAAAAGGTTGTTCGCAACATCCGAAGCGACAATGGTCTCGAATTCAAGAACAGGGAGTTTGAAGAGTTTCTTGCAGAGATGGGAATTAGTCATAATTTCTCAGCTCCCTACACACCACAACAGAACGGAATAGTCGAAAGACGAAACCGATCCTTGTGTGAAGCTGCCCGAACTATGCTAAGTTTCGCTTCTTTACCTCTTTATTTTTGGGCTGATGCTATTTGTGCTGCTTGTTTTACACAGAACAGGTCATATCTCAACAAAAGGTTCGCACTCACCCCATATGAGATATTGAACAACAGGAAGCCAAATGTGAAATTTTTTCATGTGTTCGGCTCAAGGTGTTTCATCTTCAACTCTAAAGAACACCGCAACAAGTTTGATGTTAAAGCCGACGAAGGAATTTTCCTGGGTTACTCTCTCACATCCAAGGCGTACAGGGTCCTAAACAAGCGTTCAAGAAAAATTGAAGAGACGTATTATGTGACCTTTGACGACAACTATGTCAAGAAGTTGCAGGCTAAAGAAAATATCACTGGGGAAATCTTTCCTCCAAATGGCATGGTTACAGTCTCGGTTGCTAATCTATTCGAGACATTTCTGGAGCTCTTTGACGAACCAGAGAATGCTTCACTTTCTGAAGCTGGTGCAGCAGATAACAAAGTTGATCATATGGAGCAGATTGTTGAAGATGCTGCAAGGAGAATGTATGGAGAAGAATCAATCAGTAACGACTCTCCTTCCAACGAAGCTCAAGTCGAGGGGGAGCCATGTACTCAAATCGAGGGGGAGCCAAATGCTCAAGTCCAGGGGGAGCCAAATTCCACAACTTCAACCGAAGAGGTCTCAACACCAGCAAGCTCAGGTCCACTAGAATCACACGAACCTCATATCTTCCAAAGTACACCAAATGAGGTAGAACATGACGATGTGACACTCGGTTATGATAGCCAATCTGAACTAGAAGAAATAATCAATGCCGACTTAGACCCAACCGTTGATCCAAATTACCCTCCTCTTATCAAATGGACCAGAGATCATCCTGTCTCTCAGGTAGTTGGGGATGTATCTGAAAAGGTTCTGACCCGATCACAACTGAAGGCAAAACAGACTTCCTTATTTTCAAAGGTAGAGTTTTGCATGTTCAATTCATTCGTATCAAAAGTTGAACCAAAGACAGTTAACACTGCTCTCGACCACTCTGATTGGGTTCAAGCAATGCAAGACGAGTTGAACGAATTTGAAAGAAACAAAGTCTGGCGCCTAATTCCAACTCCTCCAGATGCTTCGGTTGTTGGTCTCAAATGGGTTTTTAGGAACAAAATGGACAAGGAAGGTAATGTTATACGGAACAAGGCTCGTCTGGTGGTCAAGGGATATTGTCAAGAGGAAGGGATAGACTACGAAGAGACTTTCGCTCCAGTAGCTCGGCTAGAATCTGTTAGAATATTCCTAGCTTATGCTGCTCACAAGAACTTTGAAGTTTTCCAAATGGACGTCAAGTGTGCATTTCTCAATGGAGAACTTGAAGAGACGGTGTACGTAGAGCAACCTCCTGGATTCGTGAACGAAAAGCATCCAAATCATTGCTATATTCTGGATAAAGCTGTGTACGGCCTTAAACAAGCTCCGAGAGCCTGGTATGAAACGCTTACAAAATTTTTAAAGATGTCTAAATTCAAACAAGGTTCGGTTGACCCAACCTTCTTTCGCAAAAAGGAAGGTAACCACCTTATGATAGTTCAAATTTATGTCGATGATATCATCTTTGGCTCCACAAATCCAAGCTTAACGGATGAATTCAGAAAGCTGATGGAGACTAAGTTTGAAATGAGCTCAATGGGTCCTATTAACTTTTTCCTTGGTTTAAACATAAGACAGGGACCCGAAGGCATCTTTATTAATCAGGAAGCTTACACGAAGACTCTCCTAGCAAAGTTCGGTATGATGGGAGACTCAAAAGTCAAAGTCCCAATGGCGTTCGGCACTAAGGTTACCCCATCTCTAGACAAACCAGCTGTTGATATCACGCTCTATCGTCAAATGATTGGATCGTTAATGTATCTTACTGCTAGCAGACCTGATATCATGTTTTCTGTGTGTTATTGTGCTCGATTTCAGGCAAACCCTCGTGAACCTCACATGCTTGCAGTGAAGAACATCCTACGATATCTCAAGCGAACCACCTCCTTAGGTCTTTGGTATCCATCCAACTCAGGCTTCTTCGTTCAAGCCTATTCTGATGCTGACCTTGGAGGATGTGGACTCGACCGAAAAAGCACGACCGGTGGATGTCAATTTCTTGACGGGAAGTTAGTTAGCTGGCAATCCAAGAAACAGACATGCGTGTCACTATCTACAGCCGAAGCAGAATACATTGCAGCTGCATCATGCACATCACAAGTGATTTGGATCCAAAGTCAACTTCGAGACTATGGACTCAATATGAAGAAGATCCCACTATATTGTGACTCCGAAAGTGCAATTAGGATTTGTCATAACCCAGTGCAACACTCCAAAACCAAACACATAGCACTAAGGTATCACTTCATCAAAGATCATGTGGAAGATGGAAATGTCGAAGTTCACTTCGTAAGAACCACTGATCAGCTGGCTGACATCTTTACAAAAGCTCTTCCTGAAGCATCATTCAATCAGATATTGCAAGGCTTAGGCATGATGGTTGCAGAATCGGTCCCAAATCCTCATGTCTCTATTTAAAAAAAAACAAAAAAAAAAAAAAAAAAAAAAAGGAACCGAACCTAACAGACCGCTCGGTTGCTCTCTGTTCTGGTAAAATTCAAGAACCGAACCTAACAGACCGCTCTGTCACTCTCTGTTCTGGTCAAATTCAAGAACCGAACCTAACAGACCGCTCGGTTACTCTCTGTTCTGGTCAAATTCAAGAAGCGAACCTAACAGACCGCTCGGTTGCTCTCTGCTCTGGTACAATCAAGGAACCGAATCAACCAGACCGCTCGGTTACTCTCTGCTCTGGCAAAATCAAAGAACCGAACCTAGCAGAGCGCTCTGTTGCTCTCTGCTCTAGTAACATAACGGAACCAAATCAACCAGATCGCTCGGTCTCTCTCTGTCTCTACAAGATAGGCACTCATTCAATCAAACCGCTCGGTTCTTCCTAATCTCTACTACTTTTCCTTGTCTAAATTTTGTCTTTCTGTTTTTTTTTATTTCTTTTTCAGAAACTTCAAATTTAACAAAAATATTTTATCTTTCAGTTTTTATTCCTTTTTCAGAAAATTAAAAATTAACAAAAATATTTTGTCTTTCAGTATTTATTTATCTCTAAGTAAATTTCAAAATTTCAAAAATATTTTATATGTACTTCTTGCTCAAGTGAATACAAGTATGGCCTTATGGAACGTTCATCCAGGTATGTTTTTCTCTTATAAGACTAGTTAGACGTCCCTAGAAGCATGCTGCTGTATGTTGTCTCAAGCCTCTATGACCTTGAGCATGCCTTAATGATTCGATCAATACCTATCGTTTCTTCCCAACCAGGCTATTCTCTCATATTCGGTCTAGAGCTACCTTCTTTTACTCATCTGAAACATGAGTTGCTCTGCTTTGTCCCATTTATGTAGCAGAAGGTACGTTCGGTCTCTTAACCATCTCTTCAACTTCTTCACTTACATTCGCTCCCCAAAGTAACCCTTGATGCTCTCAGTCTTTACCACTGAGGCTTATGGTTGCACAACATCTGAGTTCATGATCTTAGATTCGATTACCACGTTCTGAGTGAAACCCAAAATCCAACACCTAAATAAAATTGACGGTGAGTTATTAACTCAAGCTTTTACTTGGAAATCTTCTTTATGAGTGATCTTTTATGAAACTGTCTCGTCCTAAGACATTTCTTCCCAAAGAGATCCAGTTTAATTTATTTTGAGATTTCTGTCTATATCATTCCCATCACAGAATACTTCCCACCTACCTGTTCAACAGATCTCATCGGTCTCACAGGTAACTCTACCAACACTTAAGTTTTATGTCAAGACTTAATGTTTGGATTGAGTTCAGCCACCTCTCAGCCATCATCAGAAGACGCCTTTCATTGTTTCTCTAAAAACAACTGATCGTATTTCTCGGGATACCACACAAACACTTCAGGTCTCTCTTGACTCTGAAGGAAGCGATTCTTGCCCGGAATCTTCTGCCTTCTGTCTTTTATTTAGACAACACGCACTACCAAACACATTAGACTTATTTCCTTGTCTTTCACACTCTTATGCACGGAATTATTTTCCCACATTCTAATTACTGTTTGGCACATGGGTCTAAGTCTCAACTGTAACCAAACAAGGGCACAAGGGATTTCAAACGGTACGAAAAAGATTTGGGCGCGTGCAAAGGATTCGTTTCAGCCCCACGTGTGCTGACGTCTTCATTGAATACACCATAACTTCTAATCGCGCTTTTTCAGGCGACGTTTTGGGTTCCTAATCATCACGATTTTCTCTCTCCTGGGAACGGTATAAATAAGACGTGATCGTGTTCTTTGGCAGTTACCTCTCAAAGCATTATCTCTCTGAAAAAGTTGCCCCTGTTCATCTTCTTCCAAAAACTCAACAATGGCGACTTCTTCTTCCACTCACGATCAGTCTGCTTCTTCTTCTTTTCTTGCAATCAAACCAAATCAGAACATGATCATAGAGTTGTCTCCATACGTCTATGACTCATATATGCTCTACGTGGTGGAATGCCTCACATACTCCCCATTGGTATTGGCATTAACGCAGGTGGAGGCAGTTCCTATGTCCCTGCTATCTCAAGTCTACTCCACAGCAAGCTATGACAAACACAAAGACCGTATCTATTTCTCTATTCACGACAAGAAGACTTCCGTTTCCAAAGCACGGTTTTGCTCTCTTCTAGGGCTTGCCGTAGATGCTTCTGTTATTTCACCAGACTTCATCACAACCGCCCAGATTTTTAAGATGATGTACGAGATGGGGTATACAGATGTTCTAACATCTGTTGGCAAAGTCAAGAAATCATGTCTTCCATCTCAGTGGAATGGATTGCTTACCCTTTTAATTAAGGGTTTAGCGGAGCGATGTGGTGGTTCCGACACCACTAGCAAAGGATTTCTCACAATGCTGTATGGGCTTTACAACGGGATCAATCTGGACTATGGGTCGATTCTTTGGTCTCAAGTGGTTCAGAGTCTCAACTCTACCGCAAGGCACTCAGAAATTTCATGCGCCAGGTTTTGGACCCTCATCACCAGGAGAGCCATTGATTCTCTTGACATCCCTGTCATGAAGGATGTTCTTATGGCTTCAATTGCCACATACCACACCAAGAAAATCATTCTCTCAGATCCAAGTAAGTTCCTCCACTATGGACTAATCCCTGAGTCCATGTACAGATGTGTCACGCCCCACAGCAAGATTGTGGCGGACTACAGCTCCAGAACCCCCCTGCCTCCTAGGGTTCTTTCTGAGGAACAACGTGCAGCTCTTGAAGCTCTGGATCAGCCTGCTAACCGGGGCAAAAGAGCGAGCAAAAAGGAGAAGGCTGAGATGAAGGAACCCGCACCCCAAAAGGAGAAAAAGAGAAGGTCCTCCAAACGCAAATCCGAGGCAGAGGAACCTTCTCAGCCCAGAACGAAAAAGGTTAAGAAGATGGCTAAAAGAGCCAAAGGATCTCCTTCTAAATCAAAACAGAATGCACCATCCGAAACAGAAGATGTTGATCCTCAACCCGAAACTACACCCGTTTCGTCTCCACAAAACTCACCTACCCCACCAGCCGTTAATCCTAAACCCGAAACTGCACCCGTTTCGTCTCCACAAAACTCACCTACCCCACCTAAATCTCCCCAAATTACCAAATCTCCTTCCCCTCTTTCTTCCCCAAAATTTCCAACCCCAACCCAATCACCCAAACAGAACATCTCAAGTTCTGTTCCAACATCTATTCCCCAAACCACAACCGAAACCACTATTCCTTTCACCATTTCTCAACCTTTATCTTCTATCTCCCAACCTATTATCACAGAATCTATCACCATAACCACAACCCAACCACCAGTAACGGTCAACGTATCTGATACGGGGGCTGCTTCTGTGGTTGAAACCCCGGTCATCAACCCTCAATCCTCCCCTTCTCCATCTTCCAACTCCGGTGCTACCCTAGGGGGTGATGATGATGAATTTGATTCCATCTATTACAGCCCTTACCGGATCCCTACCGACACCGATACAGATACCCCTGTGTCAAGTCAGCAACTTCAAGAGATTCACGCAAAACTCGACAGTCTGCTGGCTGACAGTAAAGCATATGGGGGTGCTGTGCTGAAGGCTTTCATCGAGTCAGCAATCCAGACTTACACCGAAGCCTTGGATCGCTCCACTGACGCTGTAGACAATTCAGCAGCCTCATGCTCCAAAGCCACTAAGGAAGTTTCTGAGGTTGTTCATACAACTCAGATCTTTCTTGATTCTCTCAAGGCTCATGCTGATTCAAATGCTTCCAAATTTCAAGCGTCAGTAGACTCGTTCGCAGCCACCCTTCAGGGAGAAACCAGGAAATTTGAGGCTCTGCGTGCTGACCTCAAAACTGAATCCACTTCAATTCTCAAATCTTTGGATTCACGTTTTGCCTCTTTAGCAGCCGAGAGCACCCTGAAGGAAGAAGTTATCAAGCACCAGGCAACTATTGACTTACAGAAGGTTCAACTGGCCCAGGCACAACAAGAAATCACTTTGCTTCAAACTCAACGGGCAGTTCTTCAGAGTTGCGCTGGTGACATTAAAAATATGTTAACCGGTGTTCTTGACTCCCATGATCCCTTCCTAACCCTCACTATTCGTCAGCATCTCCAGGCGAAACTCCTTCCGGCGATCACTATCCTAAGTGAAATGAAGGGTGTCTCGGAGAAGCATGTTCTTCCGAGACAAGGGGGAGAGGAAGGTATGCCCAAACAAGAACCGAAGGGTAATGTAGCTTCGGGTTCTGGTAAACATGTCCTAGTTGAGAGCGAATCAGAATCAGATGAAACCATTACTGAAGCTCTTCAACGCAAGAAACGGGACAGAGAGCTTGATGAAACATTGAAGATAGCTCGTGAGGCAGAAGCCAGAGAAAGGAAAATCCGGGAGGATGAGGAGACAATTCAAGCTAAAAAGACTCTGTTCCCAGATTGGGACAGAGACACACTCATCACTCAAGCAATTGAGTTTCCTTCTATTTATTGGTTGGAACCGATTGCATCTTTTGAGTGTGAAAACTCCAAAGACTCGCAGTTCGACATGCCCATTACGCGTAAAGCCTTCACTTTTCACTGCTTTGATGTCACTGCAAACGTCCCTCATCCGAACCCGAAGGTTGACAGGGAGCTTATCGATTTCTATCTGAAATTCGGTCAACCTCAGTACTTGACTTGGACCGCCCAGAAAATTATAAGAGTCAAGGTACTGAAACCAACCCAGGCTGGGAAATTTGTAAACGTCAATTTCAAAATCAACAGAGGAACTGCCAACACCGAACATCTTATTTCTCTGGCAGATCTTCCCAGTCTGAACCCCCACGATTGGATCTTGCTATACAACATTCTTCTCTCCAACCAGAGAGAATATGAACCAATTCTTTCTCATCTTAAAAGAATGTTGGCTTCCTATGTCCATGAGCTGGCCACTATGGATCAGGAAATAGCAAAGGTAATGAATAAGAAACCGACTGTCAAGCCCACTTCCAAAACCGGAGATGTCCATAAAATGAAGTTGGGGCAGATTGATTCTTCCAATCTGACAGTTATGTTCACAAGGGGGGATAAGCACAAGTTTCTGTTTGCGTTGGTAGACAAGCATCTGTTCTCTACAGAGTGTCTGGAGCACATCATCAATATCATTCACCGATGCAAACAGAATACAACAGCAGATAAGAAGAACTTTACAGATATGCTTCGTTGGTATATTACCTTCAGGCATCATATTCTAGCTTTGATACCGAAAATTTTTCAAACGGTAAAGAAGCCATCTGCTTTGAAGACAGAGTGAAGATCTCGCCCCAAATTGACGCAAAGGGGGAGATTGTTGGGCTTAGAAGATTGCGTCTTTTGGGCTCGTTTGTTTATAATTCTTTGTATTACGGTTTGGGCTTGTCCAACCGTGTGTCTTTTATGCTTTGTATATAAACTTATGCTTGCATGCATATTAGGTTAAGGTTTTGAGAGATCTGAGAATACGATATTTTCCAGACGACTAAAGGTTTATTTGATAATACTTGTAACCTTCCAATCCTCTACAGTTGATGTTCTTGATCGAGCTCTTCTGAGGATTTTGTTTTAATCATTCGATTCGTTTGATTCAATCTTGTTCCATAATTTTACTGTGTTTATATCGTCATTGTTTTCATAACCTGTTCAAGATCTTATCGATCTTCAAAGATTAAAAGGTTTATTAATCTCAACAATACTATATATATATATATATATATATATGTATATATATATATATATATATATATATATATATATATATATATATATATATATATAAGATCAAAGTCGTCTTACCACTAGTACGCCTCATTCACGAAGCCAGTCTATAAGGTGGGTATAAGGTTCTTGCCTATAAAATGGCAACTTAATGGGTGTCCACTCTCACCCACCGCTTGCCTGACTGGTGGAGGGTCGTTAGCCGAACGGGTAGGACAATGACTTAAAAATTCTCATTGAAAGTATAATGATTATTATAAAGTAACTAAATATTTTATAAATTCTCAATCTTAGTTACTTTAGAAAAAATGTGAATAAGGTTACCGGAACTACGATTAAGTGAAAAAAACATTAAGGGTACCAAGTAATTTGTATGGTTACTTCACACCTTGTTTTGTGATCCTCGGTTTCCCAGTCACAAAACATAAAGGGCACACTCAAGATTGAAACAAGCCATTGAAAAGTTCAATGAATCTCAAAGAATCTCGGAATTCCTAAAAGCCAATAATTTATGTTTCGTTTTCATGGTGGAAATTGGTGAATCGTCATTCACCTACCTTTCAAATATGTTATAACTTGGATTACGACATCCCTCTTCTAGGTTATAATATATTGTGATTGGATCCTAGCCTTAATATTACATTTGGGTGTTTTATTAAGGACTGTCCCTATATCTAAACTAAACTTACCTTCTTCCTTTCAGATGTCTTCCAACAATGCTACTCTTGGCTCAAACCCTACTGGCTCCTTCACTCTCATGGACCTTTGTGGGAGAGTCATCTTTGATGGATCCAACTTTACTGACTGGATCAAAACATCAGGATGGTCACTCGTTACAAGAACAAGGAATATGTTCATGACAAGGAGCTCAAGGTGCCTGAGCCAACTGCTACTCCTGAGGAGCTTGCTGAATATGAGGTTCATGAAAGAGATGCTACCAAAGTGGCATGCATCATGATGGACTCCATGACAGCCGAGCTCCAAAAGTCCTATGAGGACTACTATCCTTTTGAGATGCACCAGGATTTGATGGACCGCTACCATCAGAGTGCTCGTCAAGAGCGATATGAAATCGTCTCCTCTATGATCACAACCTGAATGAAAGATGGTGAACCCATCACAAGCCACATGCATAAAATGCAAAGGTATGTGGATCGATTGATGAAGTTGAATGTGAACTTCCCTGAGGAGTTAGCAATAGATATTATTTTGCACTCCTTACCTTCGTGTTATGATCAATTCCGCATGACATACCACATGAATAAGGAGGAAGTTACACTTAGCAAAATTCAGGGACTCCTAAAGACCGCAGAATCAGGTCTTAAAGGTTAGTTGGTTGTGACCACTCCTACTTCTACTCCAAACTCAGCACCTGTCCTGGCAATCGGGAAAGGTAGAGGGAAGAAGAGAAAGAACCCTTCGAAGGGTACCAAGGGTAAGACCCTTGATGGCTCCTCTTCTAAAGGAACAAAGAAAGTTTTCATTACACCTTCTTCTGATCCCAAATATGTTGAATGCTTCTATTTCCACGAAAAGGCGCACTGGAAGCGTAACTGTCCAAAGTACCAGCAAGATTTGAAGGATGGGAAAGTTAAACCCAACCATGCAGGTATTTACACTATCTCATCTAATAATTCACTCTATTCTAACTCTTGGGTCCTTGATACCGGTTGCGGTATTCATCTTTGTTCTGAATTGCAGGGACTAAGAAGAAGTGAGAATGTGGAGCATGGAAAAATAAACTTGATCACAGGGAATAGGAAAGTTTCACATGTCACCAAGATTGGAGTTTATACTTTGTTGCTTAGTAATGGATTTACTTTAGATTTGAATAAATGTTGTTATTCGCTAAAAATGGCAAGAAATGTTATTTCCTTTCATGCTTTGTATAAACAAGGTTTTACCTTTTCTTTTGATAATGAAATTGGTGGAATAAATGCTTTCTTTAATAATGTGTTTTATTTTAAAGCATTACCTTGTGATGGTCTGTATGAAGCTGTGTCTATTGTAGATAATTTAGGAAATAATGTGTTGTGTAGTGATTCTACTAATGATAATAAATTGGATAAAGCATCATTATAGCATTGTCATCTTGGACATATAAGCAAGAAACGCATGGGCCAACTCCAAAAGGATGGAGTTTTGGAATCATTTGACCTAAAGTCAGATGATAGTTGTGAATCATGATTACTTGGAAAAATAACAAAGTCACTCTTCATAGGTTCTTGTGAGAGAGGTGAAGGTTTGTTGGATCTTGTACACACAGATGTATGTGGACCCTTCAAAACTACCACAAGGAATGCTAATCATTATTATGTGACTTTTATAGATGATTATAGTAGATAAGGATATGTCTACTTAATCAAGCATAAGTCAGAGACTTTTAAAAGGTTTAAAGAGTTTAAACAGGAAGTCGAGAATCAATTGGGCAGGAACGTTAAGATGCTTCATTCCGATCGTGGTGGTGAGTATCTTAGTACTGAGTTCCTCGACTATCTAAGGGAATGTGGGATTGTCTCACAATTGACACCTCCCAGGACACCACAGTTGAATGGTGTAGCTGCGAGGCATAATCGAACCTTGTTGAACATGGTTCGCTCCATGATGAGTTGAGCTATGCTACCAATCTCATTTTGGGGGTATGCCTTAGAAACTGTCACCCATATCCTTAATCTAGTCCCTACAAAGAAGGTTGCCAAAACACCTCACGAGATGTGGACTGGAAAAGTTTCTAGTCTAGCCCACATCAAGGTTTGGGGTTGCGAGGCTCTCGTGAGATGCGAGACTCATGATAAGCTCGAACCTCGAAGTGAGAGGTGTATTTTCATCGGCTACCCACAAAAATCCTTTGGTTACCTCTTCTACAGACCTAGTGAGAATGTGGTCTTTGTATCAAGGAGGGTTGTATTTCGAGAGAGAGAGTTCATAAGCCAAGGAGATAGTGAGAGGCTAATTGACCTTGAAGAACTTCAAGAGTCAAGTGGTGAAGGAACCTCAAACCCTAGCAGTCAACTTGAGGAGGAACCTCCTATTGATCCAACTATACCTCCAATTGTACCTCTGAGGCATTCCACAAGGATTAGGAATGAACCTGAGCATTACTATGGTTTCCATATTACTGCAGAAGGTGAGACACTTATTAGTGATGAGACACTGGTAAGTCTGGATGATCCTAACAGCTATGCGGAAGCCATGGCAGACCCCGAGTCTGCTAAATGGAAAGAGGCAATGGATAGCGAGATACAATCCATGTATGACAATCAGGTCTGGGACTTGGTTGACAATGTGACAGGTCGTAAGACAGTTGGCTGCAAATGGATCTTCGAGAAGAAGACCGACATGGATGGTAATGTACACACTTATAAGGCACGACTGGTTGCAAGGGGCTATTCTTAGACTCCAGGAGTTAATTATGATGAGAGCTTTTCACAAGTAGCCAAGATTAAGTCTATTAGGGTATTGTTAGCCATAGCTGCATTTCATGACTATGAAATATGGAAAATGGATGTCAAAACCGCTTTCCTTAATGGAAAGTTAGCTGAGGATGTTTACATGAATCAGCCAGAGGGTTTTGTCAGCACAGAGTACCCTAATAGAGTGTGTCAGCTTGAGAAATCCATCTATGGATTAAAGCAAGCACCTCGCAGATGGAATCTTTGCTTTGATGAGAAGGTCAAAGAGTTTGGTTTTTCTAGGAGTGAAAATGAATGTTGTGTATATGTCAAGGCTAGTGGGAGTATAGTTAGCTTTTTGGTGTTGTATGTAGATGAGATACTACTCATAGGAAATGACATCCCAACTCTGCAAGAAGTTAAGTCCTAGCTTGGGAAGTGTTTCGCTATGAAGGACCTAGGAGAAGCTGCCTATATTCTAGGAATAAGGATCTTGAGAGACCGGAGTAAAAGACTAATTGGACTTAGTCAGAGTACATACTTGGATAAGGTACTGAAGAGATTCATCATGCAAGATTCCAAGAAAGGAGAGTTACCCATCCAGAGTAATAACACTAGACTGAGTAAGACTCAGAGCCTGAGTACTGAGGATGAGATAGCAAAAAATGAGTCGGGTACCTTATACTTCAGCAGTAGGCTCGATCATGTATGCTATGACCTGTACTCGTCCTTATGTAGCCTTTGCTTTAAGCCTGGTTAGAAGGTATCAGGGGAATCCTGGTAAGGCTCACTGGACAGCAGTAAAGAACATTCTCAAGTACCTGCGGAGGACTAAGGACTGGGTCCTTACTCTTGGTGGGAGTGATGACTTGAGAGTTGTAGGGTATAGTGATGCTAGCTTCCAGACTGATAAGGATAATTTCCGCTCTCAATCGGACTGGGTCTTTACCTTAAACGGAGGAGCAATCTCTTGGAAAATTTCCAAGCAGGAGACAGTGGTTGATTCAACTTTTAAATCAAGTATATAGCGGCAAGCGAGGCAGAAAAAGAGGCTATGTGGCTAAAGAACTTCATTGGAGACCTTGGAGTTGTACCAGCTATATCGAAGCCCGTAGAGATTTTCTATCATAGTGAAAGTGCAGTTGCCTTAGCAAAGGAACCAAGGGATCATGGGAGATCCAGATACATTGACAGAAAATATAATTTCATCAAACATCGTATAGAAGAAGGACTCCTTATGGCAAAGAGGGTATCATCGGATGAGAACCTGTCACACCCCCAAACCAAGGATGACGGAAACGTCCGGGGGTGGAGGACTTCATGTAGAGTATCACAACAACGAGTATAATAGTGCTCAAAATAAATACAACCATCACAATTATAACTGAAAAAGTTACATCAAAGTACATGTTTACATGATTCACATCAATTACATTATGATACAAAATGAACTGTTTGACGATTTATCGTCCCATCCTCAAAACGTTGTTGATTTCCTATTTTCACTGAATTCCTGAGAATACAAGTAGTTTTGAAAAAGTGTCAACACAAAGGTTGGTGAGTTCAGAAGAGATTTCGTTAGAAAAGTAAACTGTTTTCCTTGTAAAAGCGTTAGAATATGTATCCAGAAAATCCGATATTTTCTTTAAAATCTGTGTAATGTAGTCTAATGACCGAAGACCAAAATGTATAAGTAACCTGTCTTACTAATAGAAAATGATATGTGTTTAAATGAACGCGTTTGAATTAAATGAAATTTTCGTATATTCTTATGTTTGTTAATACTTTATGTATATGTAGTCCTAAATCCGAGGACCGAGAAATAACAAGTATTGGTCATACTTAAAGGTATGAATGTGGTTTCAAATGATGTGTAGTCATAATTACCAAAACCGGAAGTGTACAATAATATCTGTACTCATTGAGATAAAAAGTGATTTTAAATCGACATAAAACCCATTTAGGTTTTATAAATAAAATCCCGTAAACTTTATGGATTGTTATATCCCTATGTGAGTCGCTATAATCATACTATGACTATGTGAACCTGCCACGACGTTTCTCAGGCGTCGCGAAAACTGAAATGACATTTGTCACCCGTAGACCTGCAGGTCCCACTGTAGCTAGTAGGAAGGTGTGGGGTGTCAAACCCAATATAGATCTATATACAACTATCACGTTCTCCCTCCAGGAGATTCTGATTATAACTACCAGGAATTATATCCCGCACTCGGACGTACGGGGAGAGAATGTCTCACAATTTAGGTTAACAAGTTTACGTGAAATGTGTGTGAATGTAAATGATCATAAACTATACTTATTATAGTTTATCTAAAATGTTTGTAATATGTAAGAACTATTTTGTGGAAATGCATTAATGTTATGACTCCATTAAACTATACTTTTTACAGTTTATTATACGTGTTCTAAAATGAATGTATAATATTTATTATGAATGACTTAGTTTCGGTTCATGATGATAAACTAACAAAGAAACACATTCAATAGTTAGAACTTATGATTATACACTTTGCTCAACATAATACAAAGTGTTATGATATTTATATGTTGTTGGCTAACTTTAGCCATTCTGCACTGTTTTGGAAAAATCATAGAAAAATCATACGAAGTCGAAAACTAGATCCATAAATTCTGAGAGTTCACAAAATGTGTCTAGTTTACTCATATTCTAGCTACTGTATTAATATAACAACTACAGTGATTATAAAAACACATGCTAAATACAATTAATAGGACCCATGTTGATTTGATGTAAGGAAAGCATTTCTAGGCCACATATATCACAAACCTCTATTTAGAAATTGTATTTAGATGGTATGTTTATGATTATGGTAATGATATTTATTAAAAGAATCATGAAAGATACCAAAAATGATATCTAAAATTATAAATTATCATTATTATGTTTTTTTAATAAAAATGTGAGTTTTTTAGTGAAAGGGAGGTATATGGTGTTTTTATTTTATGTGTTAATTAATCAGACGATACTTGCAAGACTCAAAACAAATCCGATGCCACTTGTCAAGTTTTGATGACGGGTTTTAGGAAGTAATGTTGATAATATTAACACACAAAACCAAGAGCACACAAAGACATAATACTTATGTATTTTGGTCAAGGTGACCTACGTTCATGGGCAGGAGGGGAGTATTCTTTATTCATGGAGTTCTCAAACAGAGATTACAAGTACAACGCAATAGAGATTCGTCCTACTCGCTAAGGATATAAGACACACCCAAATGGATAACATGCATCTTTATTTGTAGTGAATGAATTAGATCTAAAATCCTAATGGTCCAGGCCCATTGGCCCATAGGTCGATGAATGGTGTCAACTAATCGCAATCCGCTATCTAGTAGCTTCTAGAACATTCATTCTTGATTTCCATTGCATGAGCATCAACAACGCACATGATGGAGCATCATGATCCATAGTGGCGCATCATGATGCAATAGTGTCACATCAAGATCACCATAGATCGTCAATCATCATTGGGGCACATTAAGCAATAATCCTAAAGCATCTTTGTAACTCCTGTAGATCCGGGCTAGTCAATTTAGAGATAATAGGGGTCAAAAATGACTTTTTCACAAAAGATTATTTATAATAAATAATCTTAACCAAGTTGTAGAATACGTCTCAAGGGTTCCGTACATATAAAGAACGTCGAAATCCGAATTATAATGAAGAAGTTATGGCCCGTCGAAGTTTTACGACAAAACTGGCACGACACCGGGGGATGTAAATAGTGAATTTATGATGGAGGACTTTTTAGCCTTAGAAATATAAACAAAATATGCAGTATATGTTAAACCGAGAACATACAAAAAGATAACACCCAAATCTGACATCGTATGAGGAAGTTATGAATTTTTTAAGATTTGACTTAGTAGTGCACAGCCCGAAACTCGAATTTTAGATCGAGCGGTTTTTGGCCTACACGACCTAAATGAGAATTGAATATCTCATTAATAGGAACTCAACGGTAAAAATACAGATGAAAACAGAGTCTGTATGTAGAAGTTATGAATTTTACGCGGACATTTAACAATATGATCTCCTCGTGCTATTAAATTTAAGATCGGTCGAGAATTAACCAATGGAGTAAAATTGAAAGTTGTATATCTTATTTTTACCTATGCGTGGATATATATAGAATGTCCAAAACAGAGCTCGTATGTGAATGTTACATATTTTAGAATTCGGAAGTGTGTTGTGCGAAAATTGGTGACGTGTCACAATCTTGACCATTGCTTTCTCCCTAAGTCTTGCCACCAGATGGTGACATGTGGCATCAAGTTCAGCCATATTTCATCTTATAAATAGAACCTCTCCCACCCTCATTTTCTTCACGTCTTTCCCATTCTTTCTTCTCTTTACTCTCTTTCTCTCTAGAACCTCTCTCTAGCCCCAAAACCCCACGAAAAGCCTAGGGAACCTTCCTAGCACGAGGCAGAAGCCCCGAAGTGCTCGACGGCTCTGAGAAGAAGAGTTTTTCGGCTCGGGAATGCTGCTCCAAGAAAAGCCCAGTTTTCTATAAAATATGTTGTAAGTGAGCTACGCCTATGCTATTTTTAATATAAATTTTATTTAATTATAGTAATGTTATTAGGAACTTATAATAAGTATTTGGACTATTATTATGGGTTATATAAGTACTTTTTAACGCTTATATAATAGTAACAATAGCTATACTATTAATTAGTCTCGGCGAATAATAGACTAAACTCTAGTAGTAATAATACTGGGTTTCGTCGAAGGAAATTATTTTTAAAAATTGAAGCGTTGTCTGAGTTCAGAATCACCACCTTTTCAAGTGAGTGAATGGTTCCTTTCATCTTACACATAGATATGAAGTATTTAATATAAATTACGTGCTATGTGTGCATATTGTCTGAATACTTGTTGTTTATGTTGGGTGAAATATTTTTATACACGTTTTAAATGATTTAAATTGTATATGTATTTTATATCTACAAAATGTGTTGGGTAAAACATGGGTAGATGTAATAGTTGTTGTGTGACCAAATAAAATAATGAGAGGCCTCAATATAGATGTTATTGATGATTCAGTCATCTAGCAGAGTATAGATGACAGCCAGAAACCATTCTAAACAGTCTAGTGGAACGCTAGCAGGCTCGCAACTTGTAAGTGTTTATTTGAGTTGTGTGCTCACCAGCAGTACTCCATCGCCCCACATGGTTGCCTTATTTGATATGAATTGATGACGAACCCCCGAAGCATGTGTTGTCACCCCGATTAAAGTCCTTAGACTAGGTCCCTTGTGTTAGAGGTGTTGTCACCCTATGTACTAACCAAGTTTGCTAACCTGACACACTCAGTTTATTTATATCACAGGTCTTGATATGAAGTCACATTACACTGAGACATTAAAGAGATATAAATCACTAGTGATAACGAATGTATGTTCTGTTTATGCTTATATTTCTATATTAACGATGACATCCCAAATGTTTTAAAATGAATAAAAATACTTTTCTTCGGAAATACTTTGATAACGTATTTACCATGTTTTACTGGGAACAAATTACGCAACATTTTTATAAAAAGAGGTACTCTGATTTTTATAAAGCATAAACAAAATCGGTCTTTTCTGGCCGTGAAAATGGGGATGTCACAATCTTCAACATATGGGTAGCCTTAAACAATCTTGAGCGTCATAGAGGACTCGATAGCATATGTAGTTCATCAAGGGATACCATGTCTCATCAGGAACATATATAGAATGCAATGAACATGTGTGGCACATCAGGCCAACCAATGGTGCATCATGATGCACAAGTGGTGCATCATGATAATTAGTAGCACATCCATTCTTCAACAACACATCAACACTTTAGAGTACTCATGGAACACTAGATTGTCACACCTTGTACCAAGTTAGAGTACCATGTGCATGAATGTCGTACCTTGTGCCTAAGGTGGCGCATCTTCCTTAATTATAGCACATCTAGCTTCAAGGTCACACATCCTCCTTCAAAAGTGGTGCATCTCCTTCTCATGTTCACACCTTGCTACTGAATGGCTCACCATACTATCTAATGGCGCACCATGCCTACTAAGTGTCAGAAAAACCTGTTGTTATAGACTAATTGCAAATATTTTTTTGTTATGGTTATGTGACAACAAGTTGGTTTTATTATTGGATACATTTATGCAATTTGGTTATTAATGCATATGTTAATATATACTTTATTTTCAGTCTCCAACATCCAGTGAGTTGATCGATGAGGATGAGTTGCCAATAAAATATGATATACTACGTCTTGAAGGCGAGCAACAACATCTTGTTGATACGAATGCAATAGAAATGATTCATAATTATCAATGTGTGAAACAAAGAATGGTAATACTCGAAATTCCACTATTGTCTTCTGTGGCCAAGGAGAGGAGAAAAGTAGCATTATATAATATGCAAATGCTCGTCAGATGAACTCATTCTTAAGTTATTTCTACGTTTATGATGCATGCTAGCTACATATAAATAGTGTTGAATTCTATGTTTGAATGGGTGTCCACAATGCTACGTCCGGAATGTGTCTACAGAATGTGATGTTTGGAATGCATACCCAAAATATGTGTTCGTGACTCATATTCTTCTGAAATCTAATACATTTACGATTGATTTGACTAAACATGAATGATTGATGTGACTTCAAGTTCAGTCTGGAATGACATGTAATCCGGAATGAATATCACTATAAATAAGAGAGTGGATTTATAGAACCCGTAGAACTCTAGAATTGTAGAACCTTTAGAAGTCTAGAATGATAGTAAAATAGCCCCATTAGTGGAGTATACAAGAATAGATCATGCTCATTAAGTCTCGAATAATAATTGAGGATGATTTGGTTATCATCATATTGCCACATCTAGTATGCGGATAGTGATGGGCACACCTTAAAAATATGTTTCACTGTGAGTTATTTGTTGCAGAGTATCGAACTTAAGAAGAAGTGAAGACTAAGTTTATAGACATAGGGTCAAAGGTGAAGATTTTTATCAAAAATTTAACACAAGATTGATAAGGAATTATTGGGTGAAGGTGAAGAAGTAATTTTGCAGCTGGCAAGGGTGGAATACAGACATAAAAATAATGGGGATGGTTTTCCATACGAACATGCTTGGGATATGTCAAAAGATGTCCCTTATTTTGAAATTATGTATTTTGTTATTTTTAGCTATAATAAGCTTATAATACTTCTATATTATGTTTTTTTATCTTTGCAATGTGTAACAACTATTAGGGCAATAATATTTTCCATTAGTCATTCAAAATTTGATTACAAAACATAATTAATTATGATTATGTAGAAAAGAAAAACATCCATGGGTCTGGTATTTCCCATTTAGATGAAGGGGGAAGGGTGTACATTTTAGGTCTGGTAGGTAGTTCGAAAAACATCAGCCCGGTAATATATCTAAACTATATCAGCTAATTCAGTGATGTTTAAATAGTGTGATGCCGCAATAGCATGACTGCACGTTATACCCATATTGCACCATTTCCCACATGACCATGTATTGCGGTTCAAATCTACAACACAAGTTGTTTTAAAATCAAAAACTCAAAAAATTTTGGACAGGAAGGGGGACGGGATCTTGGGTGGAATCTTTGTTGCTTGCCACTAAGCATACTTTTGCATCCTCCTCTGAAGCACCAATTATAACGCCTATTTTATACATATATTTATGATGTTTTATTATTATTTTATACTATATTTTTATGCTATTTGGAACTAAAAGATACTTATAATGCTTTAAATTATATATTACAGGTATAACATTTGCTAGAGCGAAAAGGAAGCGAAAAGACTAGAAAATGGAGGTGGAATGCAAAAAGGAAGAAATTGGCTAATTTTTCACATTACGCTCAACGTAAGTTTGGAGTACGCTCAGTGTACGTGGCCTACTGATAATGAGTTTTTAATCTAGTACGCCAAGCGTAATTCTATGTATGCCCAACGTACGATGTCGGATAAAAATCATATATATATATATATATATATATATATATATATATATATATATATATATATATATATATATATATATATATATATATATATATATAGCAATGTTTCATTAACCTAAAGGGAGATTACGACTTTTATTCATCCTTGGTCGACAAGGTACTCATATTCTACCGTTTTGAGGGTCTAGAAGGCGGTTGAAAGGTCGTTAAGCTGACAGAAGCGAAGATCTAAAGGATTAGAGCGGATTCATGCCAGAAATCATTTGGTTTGCTGTTCTGACCATGATTAGCATTCCAATGTGATTCTACATGCATTTACTTACTGATTTAGGCATTATTTGTATGGGGTCCGGTGTACCATCTATATAGATCACAAGAGTTTTAGATATCTCATGGATCAGCTTATTTGAACATTAGATAACATTAGTGGCTTGATATGGTCAAGGACTATGATTGTAAGATTTTGTACCACCCAGGGAAAGCGAACATGGTCGCTAATGCTTTGAGCAGCAAGTCATCTGGTTCTTTTTTTGGGAGCTTATGTATGATGATTTTGATCAATTTTCCACTTCTGGATTTGATTAGTAAGGCTCATGCTGAGGGAGTCAAGAAATAGAATTATAACTATGAGCAAATCAAGGATGAGATCGATAGGTTTTCCATAAATAGTTGTGGATTATTGACCCGGTGCGGTCGGGTTTAGGTACCAGATTTTGGTGGGATCAGGTTGACTGTGCCTAAGGAGGCACATAAGTCCAGAATTTCGATACACCCTAGAACCTCAAAGATGTATCGGGATTTGCGAATCAATTACTTATGTTCGTGTATGATTAGGGAGATAGCTTGGTATGTTGAGAGGTGCTTGACCTGTCGGATGGTCAAGGTCGAACACTAGAGGCCACATGGCAAGCTTCAGCCTTTGGAGGTTCCCATGTGGAAATAGGAACAAATCACCAAGCTACCTTGGATGGACAAGGGGTTTGATGAAATTTGGGTTATAGTGGACCGTTTGACCAAGAATGCCCACTTTCTAGCTATTCGAAAGAGATCCTCGGTCGAGAAATTGGCTAATTTTTATGTGCGCAAGATTGTCGCATGACATGGTGTTCCAGTTTCCATTGTATCTAATCGAGATGTTCGGTTCACTTCTCGATTTTTTCAAAGGTTCCACAAGGAACTGGGTATGAGATTGCACTTTAGCAATTTCTTATCATCTATAGATGGATGGCAAGAGCGAGATGACCATTCAGATCCTCGAGGGTATGTTGTGAGCTTGTGTGATCTATTTTGATAAGAGTTGGGACTCATACCTTCCTCTGAATGAGTTTTCTTACAACAACAACTATCATTCCAATATCAATATACCACCATTTAAGATTTTCTATGGGAGGAAGTATCGTACCTCAATCTTTTGGGGAGAGTTCGATAACAGGGTCATGGGAAAGACCGAGGTAGATCTCCAGACGACATAACTTATTCAGCAGATTAAGCAGAGGTTGCAAATAGCTCAGAGTCGAAAAAAGAGTTATGCTGACAGACGTTGATCTGAGTTGGAGTTCTAGGTTGGCGACATGGTTTTACTAAAGGTACCACCCTGGAAGGGTGTAATATGCTTTATGAAGATGGGCAAGTTGGGGCCTCGATATATTGGTTTGTTTTGAGTGATTGCTAGGGATATCAAGGTAGCCTATCGATTGGACTTGTCTAAGGAGCTCAGTCAGATTCACAACACCTTTCGTGTTTCTTAGCTACGGAAGTGTGTAGCTGATGATTTAGCGGTGATCCCTTTGGACGATATTCAGGTTGATGATCTCCTCAATTATGTTGAGAGGTCAATGACAATTCTAGATATGAAGATAAAGACCTTGCGCAACAAGGTGGTATTGTTGGTCAAGGTCCACTGGCAAGATCAGATGGGTTTCGAATGCACTTGGGAGCCTAAGGCCAAGATGCGAGAGCACTACTCTGAGTTATATGTAGTTGAGGACTTTAAGGACAAAGTCTAATTCAAGTAGGGGAGAATTGTGACATTCGTTCAAGGTATGAATCAATTTAATTACGTGTTAACTCTAATTTGTATGGCCACGACGTGGTGGAACATCACCATGGCATAGCGGAAAGTTTTTGGCCACAAGATTTCAATGATCTGCCACATCATGGCCTTAGGTGCCACGATGTGGCATGTGTTTTTAGTGAAACCCCTAATTTTGGGCTTTGGTACCTATATAAAGAATATTAAGACTAGGGTTTCATGATCATTCAACCCCATCTCCCTCTCAAACTCAAAAATCCTAACCCTAGCCTCCATTGAAGTTGTGAGCTTATTCTCAGTGCTTTTTGGTGTTTTTTGAAGGAGAATAAATCATTTGGTGTAGTTGTTACTTGGAAAGCATCTTTTTCTTCAGCTAGAACATCTCTAAGAGCTTGGTGGGTGTCCAATATCCAACATTTTCCTTGCCATGTTACTAGATCTCTTGATATTTTCCATTTTCTTCATGTCTTGATGGATCTGAGTGGTGGGGTCTCATAAAGTTTGCAACTTTATGAATCTCCCGACTAAATAGAGTATTTGGTGTCTTAGATCTAAATTATAAAGGATTTTTGGTGTCATGCATGGAGTTTTGGTCATTAACCCTAGTTTTTACCTAAGATGGAAAGGACATGCACTATACATGCATGTCTATAAAACCATAATCTTTAGGGTTTATTAGGAGTATGTTGTTATTCTGGAAACTTTGGTGGTGCAACTCCAGGGATTGGGTGCTTAATGAGATTCTTGATGCATTAAGTTGTCCTTAGGAGTTAGGGTTTGGGATCTTGACATATTAAGGGGTCTTGATGATTAAAGTAGGAAACTTTATCCATTAAGACCATGGAATGGACCATGTCTAAGCTATGGAGCTCTTGAGGTTGGCAAAAATAACTTAATGGTTTAAGCTATCTAGACCAGTCCCTACGGTGTGGCTTAGGTTGCCATGACATGACAACTGGGTCGAGACCCATCTGTTTTATTGACTAGCAGCCAAGACGTAACTAGGGATGGAAATGGTGTGATGGATAGCTAGAGTTAATTTTGACTTTGACCATTGACCATTGACTTTGACCAAGTTAGAATTAGGGTCATGTTGGGTATTTTAAGCTGAAGTTTGAGTATAGGTCATTGTTTGTTGTATAGATGACATGTAGAGTTGGCATTTGAGGCAACGTTCTTTTCTACTATCTTTTTAGACTGTGAAGTGAGTTTTCCTCACTATACTTATGGGTCGAAGGCACCAATTTCGGCCCACTGGATCATGTATCCTGATATATTGGATTGATGTTATGCTGAGTATGTGTTAGATTGGTATATCTTTATGATTACCTGTGTTCACTAAGTATGTGTTAGATTAGTAGATCTGTATGATTACATGTGTTGATGGTTATTATAGTATATGTCGACATGTTATGGTTATTGGGTTGAAGCAGTCCTGCTTTGTGCTGGTGATATGTACATATTTAGCTATATATTTCGTATAGAATTGTATTACTATTTGGCTAATTTATTGCAATTTATGGACAAAAAGTACTTAATTATGTTTAAATTGTATTTTCAGCCTAAAAGATGTGCTCGGAAGCAAAAGGAAGCGGATTTAGAAATTGGAAGCTTGGATCTTGGATTTTGAAGAAAGAAGGATGTTTCTGGACAACTTTAACCCTTGTCAGTCTTTTGGCCATATCTTATGAACCGTAACTCCAATTGACGAGATTAAATATGTCCTGAAAACTAGACACAATTTCAGACGACTTTCGTGTTTTGAGAAAATGTTGATTCCAAATGGACTCGATGAGTTGGCCATTAACTCGACGAGTTGGTTAGAAGTTTCACGATTCTATACGCTGACTTGCCATCCACGGATTTTAAGTGATGGACTCGTCCAGTCGGTCAAACTTGCCAAGTCGCCCCTGTTTTCAGAATATATATATATATATATATATATATATATATATATATATATATATATATATATATATATATATATACAGAGAGAAAGAGAGAGAGAGAAACGTTTCTCATTCGAACCCTAACTAATGGGGGAAGCCTTGGATGATTTTTGGAGGCCAGAAGGGTTCTTGGAGCTCTAGTTTTCGAGAATTCAACCTAAGAAGCAATTTAGAAGAGATCAAAGGAAAATAATTATTCTTCTTTTCTTAATCTTTGTTTTGAACCACATTTGAATCATTAGAATTTGAATTTATGTTGTTATTTGTTGTAGACATGAGTTAAAACTCATATCTTCTGTTTAGGGTAGATGACTTTATGAATATGGCTTGATTTTATGGTTTGGTTAACTTAATTTGGTGAATTTTTTTTGTTAAGCTTGCTAAAGAACGTTATGTGTTAATTACAACTATTTTTTGTTAATTAACAAGCATATTAAGTTGCATGAACATCTCTTAATTGCTAATCTCATATGATTTGTGTGAAAACATTTTTATATTCCTAGGAATAGCGAACGTGAAACTAGGGTTAACTAGAAAATAGGTAAGTTAATGTGTGAGCTTGTGTGACGAACCATTAAAAAGAAGTTAATTGAATTAGTAATTTGATTAGCTAGCTACAAGTCTTACTTAACCCGGATCAATAAACTATGAAATTTATTAGTTTAATCACATGATCACTGCTTGAATTAACTTGTTTTCTAAGGATTAGTAATAGCGAATGTAAACCTAATCACACTAATCGGTAGCCAATGCCAATTAATCCATTGTACTTGCCATAAAATCAACCATAGGAATAAATGATTCAAACCTAAATAGAAGTCTCTTTTAATATTGAATTTAGTTACCTTTTATCTCCTTAGTTGTTAATTGTTTCTTGTTTAAGTGTTTGATAATTGCTTAAGTTTCTAGTCTTGCAAAACTAGATAAAAAAAAACCTTTTTTATAGCTGTTTTATTTAGATAATATTAGCATTTATTTTAATTATTTACCGTTCCGTGTGTTCGATACCCTACTTGTTTGAACTATATTACTAATCGATAGGTACACTGCCTTTTGTGTTTTTATTTTGTGTCTAAGTAGGATTGAAACTAGTGCATTTCACACACATCAAGTTGTTGGCGTCGTTTCCTAGGAACGGTTCTAAATAGTTAATTTTATTTGTAATTGTTATCATTTTTTATTTTATTTGTTGATTATTTTTTATATAGTTTAATTTTTATTTTTATTTATTATGTATTTTCCAAATCTCGATGATTTGATGTTTTTCTAGAGGAAGTAGTACAGGAAATTGAGCAAGAAGATGAGGAGTATGACTCAGATGATGATTTGAAGAAATTTGGAAGATGGTTAGATAACATCTTGCCTACTGAGCAAGAGCAATCTGAGTTACAAGAGCCAGAGTTAAAAGATGAAGAATTTAATCTAGAAAGAGACTTGGAGGAGCTGGAAAGATTGCTAGCAGAAGGGTCAGATGAAGAACATGAACAACCTGAATTCAAGGAACCAACCTGTGGTTTGACCATTACCACGACATGCCCCCCGGTATTTCCAGTTTGTGTTTCGAAGCATGGGATGACGATTCCAACTTTGGAGAAAGTTATGAAGCACGATCCATTTCTGATTAGTAACCAACCGGTTCTAACCCTTGTCAAGATTCTTGGGTTTTATCAATTCAAGCACGTTTAGCCAAATTCTTTAGCAAATAGTCAAATTTTACAAATTGGTCCAAAGAAAATATTTAATGCGATGGATGGATTGGCATTGAGTGTATTGAAAGTTTATTAAGTTGGGAGTCCAGCTCAAGACTCGTACAAAAAGAAGCACTTGCTGGAGGCAACCTATCATTAGAGCTTGCTTTTCTGTAACGACCCAAAAATCACGACTAAAAATTTCTTTTAAAACATTACTAAAACCATATTTATAAAACCGTATCATAAGTCATAACATAATTTTCGAGTATTAATTCAAAACATAATCTCATTATTAGAGTAAAACATTCCCAGGATAACTGACTATGGTGTGTGCACTGCAACCTCTCCGAGCTCCTCTTTTGAAAACTGAGTACCTGAAACCAAAGCTGAAAACCGTAATCACAAAGCTTAGTTAGCTCCCTCAAACTACCACATACCATACAATAACATATAAAGCACATACTAGGCCTTGCCCACTGCGTCGGACCGAGGTCCGAACTAACTGGGGCCTTGCCCCTGCATCGGACCGAAGTCCGGAAACTGACTGGGACCTTGTCCTCTGCATCGGACCGAAGTCTGGACCATCTGGGGACTTGCCCCCTGCATCGGATCGAAGTCTGGAAACTGACTGGGACCTTGTCCCCTGCATCGGACCGAAGTCCGGACTAACTGACTAGGACCTTGTCCCCTGCATCGGACCGAAGTCCGGACTAACTGGGGCCTTGCCCCCTGCATCGGGCCGTAACCCAGAACACATAACACATAAATCCTGTCTGAGCCACGAAGGCATCAAACATACTAACTACTGCATCAGACTGAAGTCCGAAAACTACTGCTAGCTAAACGGGATGGCATTGTGGCCTTAGACCCGTTCCTACTGGAAGGAAACTCACCTGGTACTGCTGAACTTGCTGATAACCCTCTGGCTGCTAACCGACAACCTTCTGAGCCACTGCTCCTCTAGCTCTCTAAGCTACCAATATCAAAATGATACTTAGTCTGACAGTCCTTCAAAAGTCAACTCTGGTCAAAGTCAAAGGCCTGGTCACAGTCAACCTTCTAGGTTGACCCTACTCACCGAGTCAGCCTACTGACTCGCCGAGTTCATAAGCCCTGTAATCCCTTTCATTCGCGACTCGACTCACTGAGTCAGACCATGACTCGCCGAGTCTACGGATTTCCGAGTCCTGACATGTCCACTCACTGGGTCCCCACTCAACTCACTGATCTGAGTCTTAACTCGAAGGGTTTGGGGTTTCGCGAATTGACTCGCCGAGTCCAAGGCAATCTTAAACATACTCGTCGAGTTGTTCTTCCAACTCGTCAGGTTGCTGCCTAACTTCATCCAACTCGCCGAGTCCACCCATGTGACTCGCTGAGTCTCTTCAGTTCTTAATCCATACAGTGGCTTTTTGAGCCATGCAGGGGCTCAAATCCATAGATCCATTCCTCTAGAGCCTAACCCCCACATAAAGTGGCAAACTTTACATGTAACCAAGGAGTTTGTCACACCCCCAAACTAAGGATGGTGGAAACGTCCGGGGGTGGAGGACTTCATGTATAGTATCATAACCACAATTTCAATAGTAATTTAAGCAAACACAACCAACATATATATAATTGAAAAAGGTACATCACTTGTATGAATTACATGTTTCAAAATCAATTACAATATGTTGACAAAATATGAAAAGTTTGACGCCTTAACGTCTCATCCTCAAAAGCACTTGATTACCTGTTTAGTGATTTCCTGAGAATACAAGTTGTTTGAAAAGTGTCAACACAAAGGTTGGTGAGTTCATAAGTTTTTGCTATAAAACTTAATAGAAGTCTTTCTCATGTAAATTTCGCGTTTGTTTTAGAAAAATCCAATATTTTCCTTAAAATCCGTATAATGTAGCCTTATGACCAAAGACCAAAATGTATAAGAAATCATTCTTACTTAGTAGAAATGTCATGAGTTTGAATTGATATAAAAAGTGAATTTAAATCAACCTAAAACCTACTTAGGTTTTATGGAATCCCGTAAACTTTATGAATTGTTATCTCCCTATGTGAGTCGCTATAATCATACTATGACTATGTGAACCTGCCACGACGTTTCTCAGGCGTCGCGAAAATGAAATGACATTTGTCACCCGTAGACCTGCAGGTCCCACTGTAGCTAGCAGCAAGGTGTGGGGTGTCAAACCCAATATAGATCTATATACAAGTATCACGTTCCCCCTCCAGGAGACTCTGATTATAACTACCATGAATTATATTCCGCACTCGGACGTACGGAAAGAGAGAATGTCTCACAATTTAGGGTAACAAGTTTACGTATAATGTGTGTGAGTGTAAACCTTTTCTTTATGAATGTACTCTTTTAGTACGAGTGTGTTATGCAATATATCATAAACTATACCTATTATAGTTTATCTAAAACGTTTGTAATATGTAAGAACTCTTTTATGGAAATGTATTAGTGTTATGGATTTATTAAACTATACTTTTTATAGTTTAATATACGTGTTCTAAAATGAATGAATAATATTTATTATGACTTAGTTTCAGTTCATGATGATAAACTAACCAAGAAACACATTCAATAATTAGAACTTATGATTATACACTTTGCTCAACATAATACAAAGTGTTATGATATTTACATGCTGTTGGCTAACTTTAGCCATTCTGCACTGTTTTGGAAAAATCATACGAAGTCAAAAACTAGATCCGTAAAATTCGGTGAGTTCACAAAATGTGTCTAGTTTACTCATAATTTTTATCACGATTTTTAATGACTTCCAACTTTGAAATGATAGGCAGTTTTGTAAAAATCACCATAAATTGTAGAAAAATCGTATGGAGATGTGTAAGTAGTCATTTTAAAGATAAGAACTTGAACTATTTTCACCTTGTATAGTTTTGAAAACAAAAATGTTTAACATGCCCAAAACAGTCCGTGAATGGAGTTGAACTTTTCTGATGAAGGCTGTTAGAAAATTTTAGTTATGTTCTTGGTGTTTTAACTTGTATTCCCCCCCCCCCCCCCCCCTTAAAAGCTTGAGAAAACATGAAAATGTAGGGGTATGAACTCACCTTAAGTAATTTCAGTAGATGATGGTTGAAGAATGGAAGTGTTTAACTCAAGAACACTTGGAGATGCCTTGAAGATTTTCGGGAATCTAACATCATAGTTATGGAGTTTGTGTAAGCAATCAATGATTTGAGTAGAATGAAGTGAAATAATCATAAGGAGGATGAATGATACTTACTAAGAGTGGAAGAACACTTGAAAATCAGCCTTGAATCTCGAATTTGGTGTAGAAAAAGTTTTAGAGAAAAGTGGTGTTTGATACTTAGTGAAAGCAGAGCAAATGAGAGAAAATGAGGAGAGAGGATGTTTGTTCTAGCTCTAAAAACATGGGAATGAGTGGAAATTGAGTGTAAGGGACATTGAAGTGACCTAGGTAAGGTGGGGAGGTATGGCTGGCCATAGAGTGGGTGTGGGAGTGGTTGCTTGTGTCATAAGGTAAAACAAAGTCAACACTCCACCTCTTTGTACTTTACCCACTTGCTTTTATCATTTAAATAAAGATTTTTATGAAAATATGATTAAATTGTGAATATTTAGGGTTTATTATGTTAAAATATGATTTTGGGTGAAAATCCCACGTTAAAATAATTAAAAACGGGCCTTAAACGCAAAACTACGCGAAAACCGGGAGAAAATGGATTCCCAGCGAGACCTCACGGTCGTAGGCCGAGGTTCGGTCCCTAGGCCGAGACTCGGTCCTTGCTGGGGACTGTAGCCGGAAACGAAGGGAGGCGAGGAAGCGAGAGGGGTGAGGAAGCGAAGGGTCCGAAGCGGAAGTGCGAGGCGAAGGCGAGGGGTTCGGTCCGGAGATAAGAGGCGAAAGTGTCAGACCCGAAATGAGCCGAATGAACAGTAGATGAACAGTAGCTCCGGGTTCGGGTGGTACGCGAGCTTCGGCCCCGAGGGGACCTTCAGGTTCATTTCTCCTGGGCTCGGGTTCGGTTCCTCCTGGGCTCGGGTTCGGTTCCACCTGCTCTCGGGTTCGGTTCCTCCTAGGCTCGGGTTCGGTCTTGAGAGGACCTTCGGGTCCTAAGAGGCTTCTCTCTTATAAGAGGGTTTCGGTTCCAAAGGTCCATTTTTCTCGTTTTTACCCCGTTTTAAGCCGTTTTTGACCCGGTTAAGGGTCGGCATGGCCCGAAAGACTATAAAAAGTCCAAGGAACTTTTGAGACAGATTTAGGAGAGATTTCACACACTTGGAGAGATTTTTCATACAAAGGGATATTTGGGAGAGATTTCACATACTTGGTGAGATTTCTCATACAAAGAGATATTTGGGAGAGATTTGACATTCTTAGAGAGATTTGGGAGAGATTTGACATTCTTAGAGAGATTTAGGAGAGATTTGACATTCTTAGAGAGATTTGGGAGAGATTCTTGATGAGAAGAGATAGAGTGAAAACGATTGAGAGAGGTTTCGTGTGTGACAAATGTGAGTGTCCGGCTTCGCAATGCAAGGTCTGTAAACTCTGTTAAGCCCTGTTTAAGGATCTTACACACTCCCGATGAGTATGCAACATTGTTTTATCAGTTCCATTCATTGATTAGCACTAAGGCTCAGGAAGTTTTAACACAAGGGCTTTTCCCAAGTGATGTTTTCCCATTAACATAACAAGTTATACAGTATGTACATAACACAAACCCTAATACACAAGGTTAAATCGAGTTGACCAGTTGACTTGATGACTTAACTTGACTCAAGATTGACGATTGTCACATCATCCCCCCGTTAGAGGGAATTTTGTCCCGAAATTTAATCTCGGCTGGGACTTCAAGGGTTTGGGAAAAGATGCGGATACTTTTGCTTCATTTGATCTTCGCATTCCTAGGTAAACTCAGGCCCTCGTTTCGCGTTCCAACGAACCTTCACTATGGGAATGCGACTTTGTTTCGTTTTCTTCATCTCTCGATCCATGATCTCGACTGGTTCCTCCACAAAGTGGAGATTCTCATTAACTTCGATTTCATCGAGTGGTATTACAAGTGTCTCGTTAGACAGACACTTCTTTAAGTTGGATACGTGGAAGGTAGGGTGTACATTACTAAGTTCTTGTGGTAGTCGGAGTTTGTACGCCACAGGACCAATCCTGGAAAGGATTTCGAACGGTCCGATGTACCTTGGGTTTAGTTTCCCACGTTTACCGAAACATATCATCCCTTTCCAGGGGAAACTTTTAGTAGTACCCGGTCTCCGACCTGGAATTCTAAAGGTTTGCATCGCTTATCTGCGTAACTCTTTTGTCGATCACGAGACGCCTTCAGTCTTTCCCGAATTTGAATGATCTTTTCTGTGGTTTCCCTTATGATTTCAGGCCCAGTAAGGGTGCTATCAGGGATTTGCCCTCTGGCTAGCTGAGTATCCCTGACTTCGGCCCAACACAGAGGTGATCTACACTTGCGACTGTAGAGAGCTTCGAATGGAGCAACTCCAATGCTAGTGTGATAGCTGTTATTATAAAAGAATTCGATAAGCGGTAGATGGGTATCCCATGCCTTACCAAAATCTATCACACAGGCTCTCAGCATGTCTTCCAATGTCTGGATGGTTCTCTCGCTTTTCCCGTCGGTTTGTGGATGGTAGGCCGTACTCATGTCAAGCCTAGTTCCCAGAGAATTCTGTAGGGACTGCCAGAATCGCGAGGTGAATCTACTATCTCGGTCAGAGATAATGGATATTGGTACACCATGCAGTCGCACGATCTCTTTATTGTATGTCCTGGTTAACTTCTCCATCTTGTCTGTTTCCTTTATTGGCAGAAAGTGCGCGGACTTGGTCAATCTGTCCATGACAACCCATATGGTATCCAGCCCACCTGATGTCTTAGGCAATTTAGTTATGGAGTCCATGGTTATTTTCTCCCACTTCCACTCGGGTATATCCGGTTGTTGAAGTAGTCCTGATGGCTTCTGATATTCTACCTTGACCTTGGCGCAAATGAGGCACTTGCTCACATAAGCAACAATTTCAGCCTTCATGTTTGGCCACCAGTATAACCTTTTGAGGTCTAGATACATCTTATCTGACACCGGATGAATGGAGTATCGAGTCTTGTGGGCCTCGTTCATTACAACGTCTCGGTACCCACCGAACTTCGGTGTCCAGATTCGGTTCATGAGATAACGAGTTCCATCCTCTTTGACTTCCAAGTTCTTGTCCATCCCTCTTAGTGCTTCGTTTTCCACGTTTTCTGGTTTCAAGGCTTCTAACTGGGCATCCTTGATCTGCGTGGATAGTTGGGAGTGGATGGTCATGACTAGGGATTTTACTCGGCGACCCGAGTATTCTTTCCTGCTTAAGGCATCGGCTACTACATTGTCCTTGCCAGGGTGGTAGCGAATTTCACATTCGTAGTCATTCAGCAATTCTACCCATCTTCTTTGGCGCATGTTAAGTTCTTTCTGATTGAGAATATGTTGAAGACTTTTGTGATCAGTGAAGATGGTGCACTTGGTACCGTAGAGGTAGTGCCTCCAGATTTTCAGGGCGAACACCACTGCTCCCAGTTCAAGGTCGTGGGTGGTATTATTAACTTCGTGTGTCTTAAGTTGCCTTGATGCGTAAGCGATGACTTTTCCCCTTTGCATGAGCACACAGCCGAGGCCTTGATTCGAAGCATCGCAATACACCACAAAATCATCGGTTCCTTCTGGAAGAGACAAGACTGGTGTGCTGCATAGGGCTTCCTTTAGTGTCTGGAAGGCGACTTATTGTTTATCTTCCCATTTGAACACAATGCCTTTCTGAGTCAAGGTGGTGAGGGGCTTAGCTGTCACAACTGGAAATTTTGTGTCATGTAATCCATACCTTCAAGCTAATGTGAATCAAAAACTTCAATCAAATACATTATACAAGTACTACAAATAGTCATCAAACAATTGGAGACCCTAGATGTTTTTGGTTAAGTCCATTTTGGACTAAGACTTCCTTATTGGATCCAAATGGACCAATAAGCTTCCAATTAGATTATCACGAGCTTAGAACCTTAATTGGGCTCTAATTGGACCCACATTTGTTTGTTTCAATGCTTTGGGCTATGTTGGACCTAGAGTGAAATAAATAACAAAATTTTTAACCATGATTAACCCAAACTAGCTCAACAAAGTGTAAAAAATCATACTATAATTCTTTGGGACTAAAAACCATCCAACTTAGCATCTACATGAGCTTAGGGCATTAAAGCCCAATTTTTCCTTCTTCCTTTCCAAATTCTCGGCCCAAGGCCCAATTCCAAGAAGGTGAGATGAAAGTTGACTTGTTGTGCCACCTCATTATTGTCCATTGGACATCCATGCATTATTCTCATTCTTCCATGCACATCACCTCAAATATCACCTCTTCTTCTCTTCTCTCTCTCACTCTCGGCCGTATGCAAACACACACACACCACAAAAATCTCTTCCAAACTCTCTAAGTCTTGAAGAACAATCCTCCCTCTTTCTTCAAAATTTTCGTGAATCAAGAAGCCTCACAAGGAGAATCCATCACCAAAAATCCTCATCTAAGGTAAGTTGATGATTAATCCATGATCTAGCTACTTCATTCCATCAAAAACCTCCCCTAAATCTATTCCAACTTGTGATCTTACACCTTAGAAGTCATCAAACTCAAGATCTACCAAGGAAAGGTGCTAAGGCCGAAAAATCACTCCATTTCTTCCATATTCTCTTCAAAAACCGAAACTACATCCTAAGGTGAGTTTCATATCCCCTTATTTTTGATTTTATGAGTTTTTATGGGGGAGAATACAAGAAAATGTGAAGATCCATCATTATGTGTATGTTGTGGTTGATTTCTATGCTTACATGTATGTTTTGTATGATTTTATGGATAGATCTAGCGTGATATGCTAAAAACCGAGACATATATTTTATCATAGCACAAAATAGACTATCACATGCAAAGTATACTAAGAAAATGGCTAAATAGCTTAACACCACTTAACTTGGGCTAAAAACTCATTTTTTTGACAAGAAATGTTGAAAATACAAAGTTGAAGGGCCTAATATGAAACATTTCGAAATCTGATGGGTGAGATGAACCAAAACAGTTTACATAATGTATTTTTCTGAAAATATACTATTTAGAGGGTTAAAAACATAAATTCCAAGCTTATTGGGCTAAATATGACATTTTCGGCCCAATAAGGCCCAATATGCGAAATTTTCTAAATTGGAGGACCAAAACTGCATTTTTCTGTAAAACAGTGGGCTATAAGTGTTCCATATGCTTTTCAAAGGTTTAAAATGCTTTCCAAATTTAAAAGGGACCAAAATTGTAAAAATTTTCCAGATTGGGTCAAAAATGTAAAAGTTGCGAAAAATAGGGGCTATAACCGAGAAAACTGAAGTTTCAAGGGCTTAAACTGTTTTCTATGATAAGTTTGCTGGAAAAATACTTATGTCAATAATTTTTGGTATAAAAATGTCAAGAAAATTGATTTAAGGACCAAACCGGAAAAGTTTTTAAATAAAGGGGTAAAAAGAGTAAATTCTTCAATTAAGGAGGGGCTGAAAACAGAAAATCTTCAAGGCTAGTTAATATATGCAATTTGACCAATTGATGGTAACACGCTTGTCGACGAAATACAATATACTACAATACCAAAAGTCGTTGTCAAACGAATTGGTTCGGTCTCGAACCAATAAAAATCCAAAATCACTAACACGACGAAGCTACGACATTTCGATTCATAACCATAACGATTACGATTACATGCGAGTGTGCACAGACGTCTACGCACCATCTTTGGGCCCCAAAAGTGTAAAATCTTGTCTGTTGAGCCTAGCTAGCCCAACGACCTGATCTTAAGGCCCGAAGGTCTCTCTCTCTTACGAAGTGCTGGGTTTTACCGACCCTACATGACGTAACAAGACTTTCAATGGCAACATGCTGCTGGTCCCCAAGGGTCCTTCAGTGCTGCTAGTAAAGTCTGTAACTCACGATTGCGAGTTGGGCTTCGGGCCCTTCGCAATTGCATTTGGTCTCGGACGACGCGGGGAAACCCCGAAGGTTTCGTACCTTCTTCCTTCCCTCCGGTCGTGGGACTTTACAAGTCCGGGAGGATCGAGTCGCGTGAAGATTTACGAGTGACGCCTATGAGGATCGCTTGTAAGGTTGTTGACTTGTCGTTTTCACTAACGCATGTCCCAACACTTCACCACCCTCTGTATTCTCGATGCCTCCGGAATACAACGATACAACTATAGGAAAACGTCGGGTTTTCCTGGGATTTCAATAACGATTACAAATTTCCGGTCGAATCTCACAACTCTTACGCTTACATCTATAGAATTCAAACAAGCATACTCATGGATCATTACTTATTTTTATTACACCATTCAATTTCTAGAAAATATCGGATTTTCTAAAGGTTTTCAAACAACACACTGGATTTCAAACTCTACTTATGAACTCACCAACATTTCATATGTTGACGTTTTTCAAAATACTTGTATTCTCAGGTAACAGATAAAGTGAAGATGATTTGTACTCTCTGACGTTTTGCTGTGATTTAAGTAGTACCAAACAGTTATTTCTTTGAATGTAATTTTTGGAACAATGTAATGTATGTAAACGTTACCAGTTGTATCATTTCCAAATGTTGGTGATGTTTTATGTTATGTTTCATGTATATACATTGTTATGGTATTCAATGAGTCAAGATAGCCCCCGGACGTTTCCGCCGTCTGGTTCGGGGGTGTGACAGGTTGGTATCAGAGCATTGTTTATAGTGAACTAGCATATCTCGCCACACACGGGCATGCAACTATAAACCAAAAAGAGGGACTAACATAACTCTGAACAAAACAAGTAAATAAAATACGCTTGCTTGTATTAGGAATAAGAACATAACGCCGAATCAAACACAATAATGCTGGTATCTCGGTTAAATTGGGACTGTTCTTAGTGATACCAAGGAGTGAATGTAGCCTGATCAACTACATTCTCTCCAAAGTAAAACTAATACACGTCTCAATGAGGTCGGGATAGCTAGGGAACCCAAAATTATACCCATCTACCACAAAAACGAGAACGCCTACTTGGTCTGTGTCATAATTGTAGCACCCTAGGAATGACGCTAGCATAATCACACACTCTCGCAGACCGCATGGCTGGCTTTCATCACCCTGGAGACCCTTACTTCCCTAACCAGGGGAACAACGGATGGTTAGAGGAGGAGCCTGAGGAGGAACCTGAGGAGGAGCCTGAGGAAGACCCCGAAGAGGAACCTGACGGGGAACCGGAGGCCGAAGTTGAGGGCGAGCCTGCAGAATCAGAGGAAGATGAAGGAAACCTCGAGGAGGATTCCGATGATAGTGACAGGGGTGATTCGGATGCGGAGTCCGAAGTCATCAACCCCCCTTACCCGATCCGGGTGCCGGCATATCGAGTGGGCCCCACTGGCCCTACACCTCCCTGGGGTATTGACCTTTGGAGATGGAGCAGACAGCAGGGACAACGACCCCCGTACGGCATGTCACGCGAGTTCTTTGACCTGAGAGATGGAGGACCGGCTGATCGAGCCCTTCCAGTCATGGTGAAACGGTTACGGAATACGGGCGATCTTGCCCAGGACACTGCGGATCAGGTACACCAGTTGAGGACTAGGGTCGAGCGTGCGGAGCAGGAGACGCGTGACGTCCTTCGAGAGTTTCACATGAGGCAGGTTCGGTGGGAGTCTCGACTCCGGGATGCGGAACGCTTGGTGGCTCGTCTTCAGGGAGCATCCACATCCTCAGCACCACCTCCGGACGCAGCTCATCGCGGCTAGGGATAGACTCATCATAGTAGATCATTAGGAACTATGTTATGTACTCCGGCTCTATGTTTAAGTGACTACACTACTCATGGAGCCGTTATGCTGTCGGATTAGCAATACTTATGTATGCTCTTACGAGCAAATTTTCTTGTACTAAACGCGGATAATATTAATAAACTTTTGTGTGCTTTGCTACGATATTCACAGTTGTTATGTGTTGAGACGTTATGATTGTGTGCTCGATGGTAGAAATGTTTAGGTTCGCGTCATACACCTAGTTAGTAGGGTCGCAACCTCACAGAAACCACGTGCGCTCAACATCTTTCCGTTTCATGACAGAAAGATGCCTCGCCCAACTACTCGCGGAAACCCAGGACCAACCCCACCCGAAGTTGACTCAGCTGCCTTTCAGGCAGCTGTATCAGCAGCAGTCACTGCAGCGATTGCGCAAATTCAACAAGGGAACAACGGAGGAGTCAATGGGCAAGGAGCCGGAAGTTCAAACAATGGAACGAACCAAGGATCCACCAAGACGTGTACCTATAAGGACTTCACAAACGCCAAACCACGAACTTTTAATGGAACCGGAGGAGTGATTACTCTGAAGCGCTGGATCGAGAAGGTGGAATCGATATTCGAGATATGCGACTGCCCTGAGCACATGAAGGTGAAGTTCGCAGCTTGCACTTTTGTGGATCAGGCGCTCACCTGGTGGAATGGACATGTCGAATCCATGACGCTCCCTGTAGCCAACTCTATTCCCTGGACAGAAATGAAAGAAATGTTGATGGCAGAGTACTGCCCACGAGGCGAAATACAGAAGATGGAACAAGAGCTATGGAACCTCACTGTGCAGAACGCGAATATCGATGCCTACATATCGAGATTTAGCGAACTATCTCTGTTGTGCCCGGGTATGATCACCTCGGAAGGAAAGAAGATCGAACGATTCATCTGGGGACTCACATCACCAATTCAAGGGAATGTGATAGCTGCAAACCCCGAAACATTTGACAGTGCAAAGAGACTGGCGAAGAGGTTGTACGACCATAATAACAAAAAGGGAGAAAAGCCAGTGGAGGCTGAGAAGAAGAAGGAAGGAGATGATAAGAGGGGTAAGAACAATAAGAGGAAGGGGCGCCAGGGCCCCGACACCTTCAAGAAACAGCAGACAGTAGCGGTAAATGCCGTTACTACATCGGCTCCAGCCGCACCACATGCTCCAACCTCAGTCACTTCAAATACTTCCAAACCTTATTCCGGTAATCTTCCCAAATGCAACAAGTGCGGTTTCCATCATTATGGAGAATGCAAGGATTTTCAGTGTACCAACTGCAACCGAAGGGGTCACACTGCAAGGTACTGCAAAGCTTACCCTCCCCATAACCAAAATCAGGGAATCAACAACAACAACACCCATGTCAGCGGCAACAGCGCAGGGTCTAGCTACACCTGCTACGGATGCGGGAAGACTGGACACGTCCGCCGAGACTGTCCCAACAACAACAATTCAAGAAATGGAGGAACAGGAAGGATGATGACTATGGGTCAGGGGGAAGCTATTCAGGATCCCTCTGTTGTTACCGGTACGTTTCTCTTAAACCACGCTTATGCATGCATCTTATTTGACTCCGGAGCGGAGCGAAGTTTCGTAAGCAATAAGTTTAAGCACTTATTAAAACAACCTCCCCAAAAGCTAAATGAAGCCTATACGGTGGAAATGGCCAATGGGAAAACCGAATCCACTGGGGAAATCTACGTCGGATGTACCCTAACTCTTAATCAACACATCTTCCGAATAGACCTAATGCCGGTATCAATTAGGAGTTTCGACGTGATCATCGGTATGGACTGGTTAAGCCCCCACCATGCCGACATTATGTGCCACGAGAAGGCCGTCCGTCTTCGTCTTCCAAATCACGAAACCCTAGTGGTCTACGGAGACAAATCTAGCATGAACCTTCGTCTCGTTTCGTGTGTCAAGGCACAAAAATATCTACGTCGGAGCAATCTGGCGTTCCTGGCTCATGTGGTGGACAAGACCAAGGGGGAGATTAACATTCGAGACATCCCAGTGGCATGTGAATTTGCGGATGTATTTCCTGAAGATCTTCCGGGAGTGCCCCCAGAAAGACAGGTCGAATTTCGAATTGACCTTATCCCAGGAGCAACTCCTCTTGCTAAATCACCCTATCGGTTGGCTCCTGCCGAAATGCAGGAATTATCCAGCCAACTCAGCGAACTTTTGGATAAGGGATTTATTCGACCTAGTTATTCGCCATGGGGAGCTCCGGTGCTCTTTGTCAAAAAGAAAGACGGATCTTTTAGAATGTGTATCGATTACAGAGAGTTAAACAAACTCACGATCAAAAACCGCTACCCACTCCCACGAATCGATGACCTATTTGACCAGCTCCAAGGGGCTAGTTATTTTTCTAAAATAGATTTACGGTCTGGGTATCACCAACTCAGAGTCCGAGAAGAGGATATTCCCAAAACCGCTTTCCGAACTCGTTACGGACATTATGAATTTGTCGTAATGCCCTTCGGTCTAACGAATGCCCCCGCCGCATTTATGGACCTAATGAATCGAATCTGCCGACCGTTTCTCGACAACTTTGTCATTGTTTTTATCGATGACATCCTCGTCTATTCTAGAAACAAGGAAGAACATGGCCAACATCTCCGACAAGTCTTAGAAACCCTACGATCAGAAAAGCTATACGCCAAACTCTCCAAGTGTGAGTTCTGGTTGCGGAGCGTGAACTTCCTAGGCCATGTAGTCAGCCGAGATGGAATCCATGTGGATCCCTCTAAGGTCAAAGCGGTAGAAGGTTGGGAAATCCCGACAACGCCCACGGAAATTCGTCAATTCTTGGGATTAGCAGGCTACTATAGGAGATTCATTCAAAACTTCTCTAAGATCGCCAAGCCACTTACCTCGCTTACGCAAAAGGGCGTACCTTTCAAATGGACAGACAAACAAGAAATCGCGTTTCGAACCTTGAAGCAAGCTCTCTGTAGCGCACCTGTACTATCCCTACCTGAAGGAACGGAAGACTTTGTAGTCTACTGCGACGCATCAAATCAGGGTTTAGGTTGCGTTCTCATGCAACGTGGGAGAGTCATAGCCTATGCATCCCGCCAGCTAAAGACGCATGAAGTGAACTACACAACCCATGATCTAGAGTTGGGAGCTGTAGTCTTTGCCCTAAAAATTTGGAGGCATTACCTTTACGGTACAAAGTGAACCATCTTCACAGATCACAAGAGTCTCCAACACATCCTAAACCAAAAGGAGTTAAACATGAGGCAACGAAGATGGGTTGAGTTGCTAAACGACTATGAGTGCGAGATTAAGTACCACCCAGGCAAGGCCAACGTAGTAGCTGATGCGTTAAGCCGGAAGGAGTACTCTAGCCGTCGTACGAAAACTCTCTCAATCACCATTCAATCTCATCTAGCCACTCAAATCGCGTCGGTCCAATCGGAGGCCATGAGAATGGAAAATAGAGCTAGCGAAGCATTACGCGGGATGGAAAAGAACCTAGAAACAAGGGAAAATGGGGTATACTACTTCATGAACCGTATTTGGGTCCCTAAACTGGGAGGGTTTAGAGATGTTGTCATGAAGGAAGCCCACAAGACGCGATACTCCATTCACCCCGGTTCTGATAAGATGTATTTGGATATTAAACAACACTATTGGTGGCCTAACATGAAGGCGGAAATCGCGACCTACGTTAGCAAGTGCCTTACATGCGCCAAAGTAAAGGTGGAATACCAGAAACCTTCAGGATTGTTGCAGCAACCGGAAATTCCCGAGTGGAAATGGGAGGGGATTTCAATGGATTTCGTCACCAAGCTACCCAAGACGTCGGACGGACTAGATACCATATGGGTAATCATCGATCGACTGACGAAATCTGCCCATTTCCTGCCAATCAAAGAATCTTACAAGATGGAGAGACTGACACGGTTGTACCTACGAGAAATCGTGAGGCTCCATGGAGTGCCAAAATCCATTATCTCGGATAGGGACAGTAGGTTTACGTCCCAATTTTGGCAATCACTTCATAAGGCGATGGGAACAACCCTTGATATGAGCACCGCTTATCATCCTCAAACGGATGGTCAAAGTGAGCGAACTATCCAAACACTCGAAGATATGCTCCGTGCATGCGTGATAGACTTCGGAAAGTCTTGGGATACTCACCTACCATTAATCGAGTTCTCATACAACAATAGTTACCATTCGAGCATCAAGGTGGCTCCTTTCGAAGCACTCTACGGACGTAAATGTAGATCACCGTTATGTTGGGCTGAAGTAGGTGACACCCAGCTAGCAAAAATGCATGCGTCGGACAAAACACTAACGGGACCGGAGATCATCCGTGAAACCACGGAAAAGATCGTTCAAATCAGGGCTCGACTGCAAGCATCGCGTGACCGACAAAAGAGCTACGCTGATAAACGACGAAAACCCTTAGAATTTCAGGTCGGTGATCGAGTACTGTTAAAAGTCTCGCCCTGGAAGGGGGTTATACGTTTCGGAAAACGGGGAAAGCTGAACCCGCGATACATTGGACCCTTCGAAATCGTCGCCCGAATAGGTCCGGTAGCATATAGACTACAACTACCCGCAGAGCTAAATGGTGTACACCCCGTGTTTCACGTATCTAATCTAAAGAAGTGTCTCTCAGATGAAACCCTTGTCATTCCTCTGGACGAAATCGAAATCAATGAGAATCTCCTGTTCATCGAAGAACCCATCGAAATCATGGACAGGGAGGTGAAGCGTACTAAGCAGAGTCGCATCCCGATTGGGAAGGTACGGTGGAACGCAAGGCGTGGGCCAGAATTCACTTGGGAACGAGAAGACCAAATGAAGCAAAAGTACCCTCACCTATTCTAGTTTTCTCGAATATAGCTTTCAAACAGAATTTCGGGACGAAATTCCCTCTAACGAGGGGATGATGTCACAACTGGAAATTTTGTGTCATGTAATCCATACCTTCAAGCTAATGTGAATCAAAAACTTCAATCAAATACATTATACAAGTACTACAAATAGTCATCAAACAATTGGAGACCCTAGAAGTTTTTGGTTAAGTCCATTTTGGACTAAGACTTCCTTATTGGATCCAAATGGACCAATAAGCTTCCAATTAGATTATCACGAGCTTAGAACCTTAATTGGGCTCTTATTGGACCCACATTTGTTTGTTTCAATACTTTGGGCTATGTTGGACCTAGAGTGAAATAAATAACAAAATTTTTAACCATGATTAACCCAAACTAGCTCAACAAAGTGTAAAAAATCATACTATAATTCTTTGGGACTAAAAACCATCCAACTTAGCATCTACATGAGCTTGGGGCATTAAAGCCCAATTTTTCCTTCTTCCTTTCCAAATTCTCGGCCCAAGGCCCAATTCCAAGAAGGTGAGATGAAAGTTGACTTGTTGTGCCACCTCATTATTGTCCATTGGACATCCATGCATTATTCTCATTCTTCCATGCACATCACCTCAAATATCACCTCTTCTTCTCTTCTCTCTCTCACTCTCGGCCGTATGCAAACACACACACACCATAAAAATCTCTTCCAAACTCTCTAAGTCTTGAAGAACAATCCTCCCTCTTTCTTCAAAATTTTCGTGAATCAAGAAGCCTCACAAGGAGAATTCATCACCAAAAATCCTCATCTAAGGTAAGTTGATGATTAATCCATGATCTAGCTACTTCATTCCATCAAAAACCTCCCCTAAATCTATTCCAACTTGTGATCTTACACCTTAGAAGTCATCAAACTCAAGATCTACCAAGGAAAGGTGCTAAGGCCGAAAAATCACTCCATTTCTTCCATATTCTCTTCAAAAACCGAAACTACATCCTAAGGTGAGTTTCATATCCCCTTATTTTCGATTTTTATGAGTTTTTATGGGGGAGAATACAAGAAAATGTGAAGATCCATCATTATGTGTATGTTGTGGTTGATTTCTATGCTTACATGTATGTTTTGTATGATTTTATGGATAGATCTAGGGTGTTATGCTAAAAACCGAGACATATATTTTATCATAGCACAAAATAGACTATCACATGCAAAGTATACTAAGAAAATGGCTAAATAGCTTAACACCACTTAACTTGGGCTAAAAACTCATTTTTTTGACAAGAAATGTTGAAAATACAAAGTTGAAGGGCCTAATATGAAACATTTCGAAATCTGATGGGTGAGATGAACCAAAACAGTTTACATAATGTATTTTTCTGAAAATATACTATTTAGAGGGTTAAAAACATAAATTCCAAGCTTATTGGGCTAAATATGACATTTTCGGCCCAATAAGGCCCAATATGCGAAATTTTCTAAATTGGAGGACCAAAACTGCATTTTTCTGTAAAACAGTGGGCTATAAGTGTTCCATATGCTTTTCAAAGGTTTAAAATGCTTTCCAAATTTAAAAGGGACCAAAATTGTAAAATTTTTCCAGATTGGGTCAAAAATGTAAAAGTTGCGAAAAATAGGGGCTATAACCGAGAAAACTGAAGTTTCAAGGGCTTAAATTGTTTTCTATGATAAGTTTGCTGGAAAAATACTTATGTCAATAATTTTTGGTATAAAAATGTCAAGAAAATTGATTTAAGGACCAAACCGGAAAAGTTTTTAAATAAAGGGGTAAAAAGAGTAAATTCTTCAATTAAGGAGGGGCTGAAAACAGAAAATCTTCAAGGCTAGTTAATATATGCAATTTGACCAATTGATGGTAACACGCTTGTTGACGAAATACAATATACTACAATACCAAAAGTCGTTGTCAAACGAATTGGTTCGGTCTCGAACCAATAAAAATCCAAAATCACTAACACGACGAAGCTACGACATTTCGATTCATAACCATAACGATTACGATTACATGCGAGTGTGCACAGACGTCTACGCACCATCTTTGGGCCCCAAAAGTGTAAAATCTTGTCTGTTGAGCCTAGCTAGCCCAACGACCTGATCTTAAGGCCCGAAGGTCTCTCTCTCTTACGAAGTGCTGGGTTTTACCGACCCTACATGACGTAACAAGACTTTCAATGGCAACATGCTGCTGGTCCCCAAGGGTCCTTCAGTGCTGCTAGTAAAGTCTGTAACTCACGATTGCGAGTTGGGCTTCGGGCCCTTCGCAATTGCATTTGGTCTCGGACGACGCGGGGAAACCCCGAAGGTTTCGTACCTTCTTCCTTCCCTCCGGTCGTGGGACTTTACAAGTCCGGGAGGATCGAGTCGCGTGAAGATTTACGAGTGACGCCTATGAGGATCGCTTGTAAGGTTGTTGACTTGTCGTTTTCACTAACGCATGTCCCAACACTTCACCACCCTCTGTATTCTCGATGCCTCCGGAATACAACGATACAACTATAGGAAAACGTCGGGTTTTCCTGGGATTTCAATAACGATTACAAATTTCCGGTCGAATCTCACAACTCTTACGCTTACATCTATAGAATTCAAACAAGCATACTCATGGATCATTACTTATTTTTATTACACCATTCAATTTCTAGAAAATATCGGATTTTCTAAAGGTTTTCAAACAACACACTGGATTTCAAACTCTACTTATGAACTCACCAACATTTCATATGTTGACGTTTTTCAAAATACTTGTATTCTCAGGTAACAGATAAAGTGAAGATGATTTGTACTCTCTGACGTTTTGCTGTGATTTAAGTAGTACCAAACAGTTATTTCTTTGAATGTAATTTTTGGAACAATGTAATGTATGTAAACGTTACCAGTTGTATCATTTCCAAATGTTGGTGATGTTTTATGTTATGTTTCATGTATATACATTGTTATGGTATTCAATGAGTCACGATAGCCCCCGGACGTTTCCGCCGTCTGGTTCGGGGGTGTGACATTAGCGATCTTGGAGAAATTTTGTATGAATCTTCGATAGTAGCCTGCGAGTCCCAAACATTATCGGAATTCTGTTGGCGTTGTAGGTGCTGACCAATCTTCGATTGCTTTGATCTTTGAGGGATCCACATGTATTCCTTCCTTGCTTACTACGTGGCCAAGGAATCCTACTTCACGGAGCCAAAATTCACACTTTGAGAACTTAGCGTAAAGCTTCTCAGTTCTTAAAATCTCCAGAACTAGTCGTAGGGGTTGTCTGTGCTCTTCTTCGCTTCTCGAATAGACCAAGATATCGTCGATGAATACGATGACGAATTTGTCCAAGAAGGGTCGACACACTCGGTTCATCAAATCCATGAACACCGCAGGCGCGTTTGTTAATCCTAATGGCATCACTACAAATTCGTAGTGTCCATAGTGAGTTCTGAATGCCGTCTTGGGGATATCCTCTTCTTGAACTCGTAGTTGATGATATCCCAACCTCAGGTCGGTTTTTGAGAAGTAGCTGGCTCCTTGGAGCTGGTCGAAGAGGTCATCGATTCGGGGTAGGGGATAACGGTTCTTGATAGTGAGTTTGTTTAGTTCTCGGTAGTCTATGCACATGCGAAAAGATCCATCCTTCTTCTTTACAAATAGGATTGGTGCTCCCTAGGGTGAGAAGCTTGGCCTGATGAATCCTTTTCTCAACAGTTCATTCAACTGGATGGACAGTTCTTGCATTTCTGTCGGTGCTAAGCGGTATGGAGCCCTGGCGACGGGGGTAGCTACTGGGATTAAGTCGATCCAAAATTCGACTTGTCGTGCGAGTGGTACACCTGGCAGATCGTCTGGGAATACATCAGGGAAGTTGCATACTTCTGGAATTTCTTTGATGTCCTTCACCTCTTGTTTCTTGTCTACGATGTGGGCTAAGAATGCATGGTATTGCTTTCGGAGGTACTTTTGGGTTTTAACACAAGAGATGATTTGTAGGTTCGCACTAGGTTTATTGCCATAAACGGTGAGAATGTTGCCATTCGGCAGATTGAGGCGGACGTCCCTTTCGTAACATAGAATGTCGGCACGATGAAGGCTTAACCAATCTATACTAATGATTATGTTGAAGCTTTTTATGGTGACCGGCATAAGGTCAATTTTGAACAAATGGTTGTCTAGAGTGAGAGTACACCCTATGTAAATATCGTTAGCGCGCTCAACCCTTCCATTTGCAATTTCTATGACGTAAGAATCTTCTAGTGGTTGGGAATTTTTCTTAAGTATATGTTTGAATTGGTGACTTACGAAACTTCTTTCTGCCCCACTATCGAAAAGTACGCATGCATAAGAGTTATTGAGGAGGAACGTACCAGTAACCACAGAGGGATCCTTGACTGCTTCTCCATGCCCTAAAGTTAGGACTCTTCCTACACCCCCAGCATTAGGGGCTCGTGCCTTGGGGCAGTTCCTCCTGAAGTGTCCCGTTTCACCACATCCATAGCAGGTTTGGCTTGCTCCGGTGTTGGCGGTCGTAGCGGCTTGAGTGGCGGGTTGGGTAGTCGCTCTACAAAATTGTGTAGTGTGTCCCTTCTTGTTGCAGTTATTGCAGTGTAACTCTCGACAAGCATCGTTATGGTGGTAGTTACACTTGTTGCACTTGGGAAGAGTTCCCGTGTACTGTTTCGGCGGCGCTGGAGTGACAGCAGTAGTGGCGGCACGGACAGCAACAATCTGTTGCTTTTTGATGGGGTCCTGCATCGGTTGTTTCTTTTTATTGCCCCAGAATTTCCTCTTGTTGTTCCCTCCTTTTGTTTGGTCGGTGGTGGTTATCACGGTACCACGGCTATCCCTGTGATCTATGAGTTGTTGTGCCAATTCCTTGGCACTCTCAAAGGTAGTGGGTTTCGAGGCCAATACACTATCTTGAATCTGGGATGACAGCCCCCAGAGGTATCGTTCCACCTTCTTCTCCTCTGGAGTGACCATTGTTGGACAGAGGAGTGCTAAGTCATTGAAACGGGCAGTATAAGTTTCAATATCAGTGCCTATCATTCTGAGGTTCCAAAGTTCCTCTTCAAGTTTTTGTATTTCGCCCCTCGGGCAGTATTCCTTTAACATTAAGGCTTTCAAATCTTCCTAGCAGATAGCGTTAGCTATTGCATGAGTAAGTGATTTAACTAAGCCATTCCACCAAGTAAGTGCTTTTCCAGTGAAAGTGAATACCGCATACTTGACCTTGCTCGCTTCGGGACAAACGCAGATTTTGAAAACTGCCTCGGTCCTTTCGAACCATTGCACTAGCGTGATGACGCCCCCGCTTCCATTGAAAGGGTCGGGCTTGCCATTCGTGAAGTCTTTGTAAGAGCACTCCCTCGTACGCCCCGTGTTGTCCCCGTGAATGGAATTGGTAGCTCCGGATCCAGAACCGCCAGAACCATTGGTACCCATTTGCGACATTGTTGCCGCCACGGCTGCCGTTACTGCAGCCTGAAACATCGCAGGATCAAACTGCAGAGGTGGTGGTGGAGGTGGCACTGTGTTGTCGGAAGGTCTTGGTCTTCTCCTTGGTGGCATGGTTCTGTCATAATAAAAAAATGACCAGTCGGTAAGACTTCAATAGTGATAACGAGTCGAGTGTTACTGGTTTCATCCCTCTTGTATTTTATCAAAACTTTATTATTCGTAAACTGTTTGTGTGATCAGGTTATGATGTCTAGTGCCACACATTCAATAAATAAAACACATGCCAAATTTCATTGATAACTTTTAGTACATAACGTTTAGAGGGAAAAGTTTGACCACATAAGGGTCTACATTACATCGTTACAAAAGATAGCTTTTGGTATTACAAAAGTCCTTCGAATAGTGTAACCACTTAGTCGCAGGGTCAACCTACATACAAAGAGTAGCACCAATGCATACTCATAAAATTTTACTACCAAGACGTGAGAATAGTAAGGAGTTCTAATCACTACGACCCTTCTTTGACGGAGGCTGCGATGATGTCGATGCTCCCTGTAGTTCTGCCAATCTCTGTTCGGCTGCAACCATTCTCTCTTCGAGTGCCATGTATCTTTCCCGATACTCTCTTGTTTCTGCTTGAGCAGCGAGAAGGTCTTGAATGAGTTGGTCTCTGTGGTGGGAGTCTCGTTCTAGGTCTCTGGTACGATTAGTGGTAGACTATACAATGACGCTTAGCTCCCGAACCTGATCGGTCGTCGTCCTACCACGATCATCCATACTAGCTATTCGCTGTATCGTGACGGGGAGAGCTCTGTCAGCTGATCCACCATGAGTGAGATCATAGTAACCTCGTTGGTAGCCATATGGTGACCGTTGGCGTTGTTGTCGGCTCCACCTTTCGATCGTTGTTACCCAAGGGGGTTTAGGTCCGTTGTATCCAAAACGGTGTGCGGGTATCCTCGCGATGTAAGGAGGGTTGAATACTTCCGGTGGTTCCTCCATTTCATTCCCAAACATGACTATCTCATCATCTTCCTCTTCTTCTTCTTCGTCTTCCTCCTCTTCTTCTTGGTCGTCTTCCTCTTCTTCTTCTTGTTCGTCTTCCTCCTCGGGTTCCTCTTCGGGATCCTCCTCGGGATCCTCTTCGGGATCCTCCTCGGGATCCTCTTCGATTTGTTGCTCGGGCTCATCATCGATCCACCCCGCGTTTCCCTGATTGGGAAAGTATAGGTCCCCGGGTATGTGAAATCCTGCCATGTCGTCTGCACGAGAAACGGGGGGTTAAGAAGCACATATCGGAAAATAATAACATGGCGCTACAGAAACGTGCAAATACTCCTATAGTATTTTTAAATGTTTATATTTGGTTCTTAGCGTGTTCTTTATAGAGTGTAATTAGGTTATCAGATTTGTCGCTCATTACGACTATTCCTTAGCGTGCGTAAGTTACTTCTCGGACGGATATAGTTGATCAGGCTATATCCCTCCCAGAACTGATTACACATGCTAAAGCGTACTAGTAATGTTCAACTCCTCCTCTTTCAATTAATGTTCTCCTTAGTTATGACACTACGCGAGTATATAATGCATGTAGGTATACTTTAAAACAAGAAATTATTTGTTTTCTAAAAGTACAACTCGTTAAAGCGTTTTAAGAATCAGAGACTTTTGGTCCCAAATGTGTTTATAGTTTGTATATCTTATGTGGTTTGACATACTTAATTCTCTATAAACCGTGCTCTGATACCAATCTGTCACACCCCCAAACCAAGGATGGCGGAAACGTTCGGGATGGAGGACTTCATGTATAGTATCATAACCACAATTTCAATAGTAATTTAAGCAAACACAACCAACATATATATAACTGAAAAAGGTACATCACTTGTATGAATTACATGTTTCAAAATCAATTACAATATGTTGACAAAATATGAAAAGTTTGACGCCTTAACGTCCCATCCTCAAAAGCACTTGATTACCTGTTTAGTGATTTTCTGAGAATACAAGTTGTTTGAAAAGTGTCAACACAAAGGTTGGTGAGTTCATAAGTTTTTGCTATAAAACTTAATAGAAGTCTTTCTCATGTAAATGTCGCGTTTGTTTTAGAAAAATCCAATATTTTCCTTAAAATCCGTATAATGTAGCCTTATAACCAAAGACCAAAATGTATAAGAAATCATTCTTACTTAGTAGAAATGTCATGAGTTTGAATTGATATAAAAACTGAATTTAAATCAACCTAAAACCTACTTAGGTTTTATGGAATCCCGTAAACTTTATGAATTGTTATCTCCCTATGTGAGTCGCTATAATCATACTATGACTATGTGAACCTGCCACGACGTTTCTCAGGCGTCGCGAAAATGAAATGACATTTGTCACCCGTAGACCTGCAGGTCCCACTGTAGCTAGCAGCAAGGTGTGGGGTGTCAAACCCAATATAGATCTATATACAAGTATCACGTTCCCCCTCCAGGAGACTCTGATTATAACTACCATGAATTATATTCCGCACTCGGACGTACGGAAAGAGAGAATGTCTCACAATTTAGGGTAACAAGTTTACGTATAATGTGTGTGAGTGTAAACCTTTTCTTTATGAATGTACTCTTTTAGTACGAGTGTGTTATGCAATATATCATAAACTATACCTATTATAGTTTATCTAAAACGTTTGTAATATGTAAGAACTCTTTTATGGAAATGTATTAGTGTTATGGATTTATTAAACTATACTTTTTATAGTTTAATATACGTGTTCTAAAATGAATGAATAATATTTATTATGACTTAGTTTCAGTTCATGATGATAAACTAACCAAGAAACACATTCAATAATTAGAACTTATGATTATACACTTTGCTCAACATAATACAAAGTGTTATGATATTTACATGCTGTTGGCTAACTTTAGCCATTCTGCACTGTTTTGGAAAAATCATAGAAACATCATACGAAGTCAAAAACTAGATCCGTAAATTCTAAGAGTTCACAAAATGTGTCTAGTTTACTCATAATTTTTATCACGATTTTTAATGACTTCCAACTTGGGTGAAAAAGTCCATCATCACAGACTGGTCCGGATTGTTGTTTGAAATGATAGGCAGTTTTGTAAAAATCACCATAAATTGTAGAAAAACCGTATGGAGATGTGTAAGTAGTCATTTTAAAGCTAAGAACTTGAACTATTTTCACCTTGTACAGTTTTGAAAACAAAAATGTTTAAGATGCCAAAAATAGTCCGTGAATGGAGTTGAACTTTTCTGATGAAGGCTGTTAGAAAATTTTAGTTATGTTCTTGGTGTTTTAACTTGTATTGCCCCCCTTAAAAGCTTGAGAAAACATGAAAATGTAGGGGTATGAACTCACCTTAAGCAATTTCAGTAGATGATGGTTGAAGAATGGAAGTGTTTAACTCAAGAACACTTGGAGATGCCTTGAAGATTTTCGAGAATCTAACATCATAGTTATGGAGTTTGTGTAAGCAATCAATGATTTGAGTAGAATGAAGTGAAATAATCATAAGGAGGATGAATGATACTTACTAAGAGTGTAAGAACACTTGAAAATCAGCCTTGAATCTTGAATTTGGTGGACAAAAAGTTTGAGAGAAAAGTGGTGTTTGATAATTAGTGAAAGCAGAGCAAATGAGAGAAAATGAGGAAAGAGGTTGTTTGTTTCAGCTCTGAAAACATGGGAATGAGTGGAAATTGAGTGTAAGGGACATTGAAGTGACCTAGGTAAGGTGGGGAGGTATGGCTGGTCATAGAGTGGGTGTGGGAGTGGTTGCTTGTGTCATAAGGTAAAACAAAGTCAACACTCCACCTCTTTGTTCTTTACCCACTTGCTTTTATCATTTAAATAAAGATTTTTATGAAAATATAATTAAATTGTGAATATTTAGGGTTTATTATGTTAAAATATGATTTTGGGTGAAAATCCTGCGTTAAAATATTTAAAAACGGGCCTTAAACGCAAAACTACGCGAAAACCGGGAGAAAATGGATTCCCAGCGAGACCTCTCGGTCCTAGGCCGAGACTCGGTCCTTGCTGGGGACTGTAGCCGGAAACGAAGGGAGGCGAGGAAGCGAGAGTGGCGAGGAAGCGAAGGGTCCGAAGCGGAAGTGCGAGGCGAAGGCGAGGGGTTCGGTCCAGAGATAAGAGGCGAAAGTGTCAGACCCGAAATGAGCCGAATGAACAGTAGATGAATAGTAGCTTCGGGTTCGGGTGGTGCGCGAGGGTCGTCCCCGAGGGGACCTTCGGGTTCGGTTCCTCCTGGGCTCGAGTTCGGTTCCTCCTGGGCTCGGGTTCAGTTCCACCTGCTCTCGGGTTCGGTTCCTCCTGGGCTCGGGTTCGGTCCTGAGAGGACCTTCGGGTCCTAAGAGGCTTCTCTCTTATAAGAGGGTTTCGGTTCCTAAGGTCCATTTTTCTCGTTTTTACCCCGTTTTTTGCCGTTTTTGACCCGGTTAAGGGTCGGGATGGCCCGAAAGACTATAAAAACTCCAAGGAACTTTTGAGAGAGATTTCAGACACTTGGAGAGATTTCTCATACAAAGAGATATTTGGGAGAGATTTCACATACTTGGTGAGATTTCTCATACAAAGAGATATTTGGGAGAGATTTGACATTCTTAGAGAGATTTGGGAGAGATTTGACATTCTTAGATAGATTTGGCAGAGATTTGACATTCTTAGAGAGATTTGGGAGAGATTCTTGATGAGAAGAGATAGAGTGAAAACGATTGAGAGAGGTTTCGTGTGTGACAAATGTGAGTGTCCGGATTCGTAATGCAAGGTCCGTAAACTTTGTTAAGCCTTGTTTAAGGATCTTACACACTCCCGATGAGTATGCAGCATAGTTTTATCAGTTCCATTCATTGATTAGCACTAAGGCTCAGGAAGTTTTAACACAAGGTCTTTTCCCAAGTGATGTTTTCCCATTAACATAACAAGTTATACATTATGTACATAACACAAACCCTAATACACAAGGTTAAATCAAGTTGACCAGTTGACTTGATGACTTGACTTGACTCAAGATTGACGATTGTCACAGAGTTATAGGCTTAGAACACTCTACGGCTAGGGTTTGTAACAAAGGGGCTTCACCAACAACTTATTGGCCTAAACATTATGACTTTCTGGGTTATTACCAACCTAGATCTGAGGTAGCAACCTCAGATCTACTCCAAACTCGAAATAGATCTCATCCATACTCAACATGCCCAAAACTCAAACATAAGATAGGTCTAAATGCACATAAGCCCAAACTACAGACTATTACCTCAAATGAAAGCTCCAACTGAAGTAAATCCCTGATCTACACTACTCCTTTGCAGCAAAGACCTTGATCTTCAAGCCCCTCTCCAAGATTCTCTCCTCCAAGGCTCTATTCTCTCAAATAATGAAGGCTCACACAAATCTAGGGTTTCTGGAACTCAAAAGGGGAGAGAAGCGGCTGAGGGTGGGTTATAATGTGCTTTATATAGGGCACAACCTCTGGGATTAGGGTTTTTCTCGCCAAGACCAGACTCACCAAGTCCACTCGCTGACTCGCCTAGTCGATCACTTACTCAATGACCTGGATCCCACTCCGAATCGTCGAGTTCCTCCGTGTACTTGATGAGTTAACTCTTGATTTAGAGCTTAACCTTTCTTTTCTTGGTCTTCTTGATTCTGGGTATTACAACTCTCCCCCACTTAAACTAGACTTCATACTTGAAGTCTACCACGGCCAACTATTTCACAACCCACTTACTACTTACCACTAGCTATGCACTGGACACTTTTCGCTACTTAGTATTGAGTACCCATCAATCAACTAGTCGAATTCTACCATAGTCTGCTTTCCATTACTTCCACTGACTGAAAATTTATGTTGTCCCTTATCCGCCTTCCGGATGAACCGTGACCACCCTGGTCCTTACTGATGTCTCCATATCTGGGTTATCGGACTCCTACCGGTTACTACACCCCATCGCAATCTCCTAGTTACTTTCAGCGACTTCTGAAGATACCTCGACTATCTATTACTTTTCTACCCACTCTGCCACTCATACTGAATCGATGTTGTTGGAACCAACCTGTTTATCTCTCATCTGACTACTCAACTTCCAATAACTCGAGCCTTCCATCCAGAAAGAAAGGCTACCTACCTAATTATCCTTGCAGATCACTTATACTTTGCAGAAAACTCAACTGATCCTGCTGAGAGGGACTTGCCATTTCAAATTGACCAACTATATTGTCAGCACTTGCATTCCAACACAAATACTAATACTGGCCATCACACTGAACTACCTGAAACACTGAACTGGCTGAAGCACTGAACTGGCTATATGGCTGCTTCCCACAACATCTCAAGACCTTCCTGGTCTTCAATCATTCATCAGTTATCTGCAATACTGAGTTCCAACTCAACTGTGGAGCCCAAGGACTCCTTACTTAGTCGTTCCCATAACTTTTGAACGAAATCTTTCTCTGGAACTAGTTTCCACTAGTCATCCTGACACTGTGACTCTAATAACCTCCCGATCCAACCGACCGGGTCCATATGTTAAATCCTAACATCATCAAATCCAAGGCTAAAAATGGTGGCTCCCAGACTAATTGTAGCCCTTAACATACACGAACCCACGCAGTCCATTGCTTCCCTGATCTCATAACTGAGGTGACGATCTACTGACAAATCGCTGACTTAACCATAACTGAACCATTTAGGAAATCCGAAATCTAACCCGTGGATTCCCATATCCTCACTGCTGCAACCGAACTGGTGGGTACTACTGCTTCCCCCGCGTCCAACAACGGGCTCATGCTGCCTACCAACCTGATAAAGGCCACGGCTACACCCACAGACTTACAACTCTCTAATACTATCTGGCTGCTAGTGAATGCTACGGCTACCCCCGCAGACTTACAACACTCTACTACTATCTGACTGCTAGTGAATGCTACGGCTACCCCCATAGACTTACAACACTTTACTACTATCCGACTGCTAGTGAATGCTACGGCTACCCCCGCAGACTTACAACACTCTACTACTATCTGACTGCTAGTGAATGCTACGGCTACCCCCGCAGACTTACAACACTCTACTACTATCTGACTGCTAGTGAATGCTACGGCTACCCCCGCAGACTTACAACACTCTACTACTATTCCGAGGACATCCTGACTATCCCTAGTCCTGCTAGCCATTTCTCATCCTGATTTCTCAAAACCAGCCCTCAGACATCGAATGTTGCATCAACCTCGACATCTTATATCCTTGATACACTTAGCGGTCCATCGAGGAATTCTTTGGCTTGGTTCCCAAACCAACCGTCTACTAATCTGGATACATGAAACTATCATTGGGAAGTTTCTTAAACCCCCAACTCCTGAATCCACACAACCCTGCATGCCATCTCTGCCACTGACTACTAACACGAAAGCATCTCTTGCTAATCGTTCTCAAGATCCTCATTCCGACCCACTAGAGTCCTACAGGTATTCCTCCAACCCTGAATTCCCAACCAACTACTAACCATCTCGATTACATGAACTCATTGTTGGGAAGTTCCTCAAACTCCCAACTCTAAACTCCTCAATCCATCAATCGCTGCACTACTATCTTTTCTTCTCAAAGGTCGTGTACTCATATTGGAACTGTGCTCTCTTACCCCTGTATACTAGGAGGGTTCTCCCCCACTTGGATCCGGTTAACTCATTACTGCTCACTGGTCGAAAGGATTCCCCAACCTTCCTTCCATTAAAAGGGCGATCTGCTGTCCGCCAACGTTTACCTCTATCGGTGCTCCAAGATTTGAACCATTCTTGCTATCTAACTGAGCACCCTTTAATCCTTAACTATATTTGCTTTAGGGACTGCATCCTAAGAACCTGCATTTGGGGTGCACATCCCCAACCCACTGCCTTACTGCCCGCTGGCTACCTCACTAGAAGCTCTAAATTGTCACTACTAAGGATTTAACTGATCAATCCCGAATGATACCTTTTGAAAGTAGTGAGGCATTATTGATTCTTACACACACATGCTACAGTTACCACATCTGAAGTAACCTAATCTAGAGGGGATGACCTCCAATTTACCATTCTAATTCCAAGGTATGCAGATGGCATAAAACTCAGTCACAAGCAGGTAATATAATACCCCAACACTTATGCTTATTGATAACAATGCATCAACATAACAATAATATCATGAATAATAATTATCAGGAAGGTAAAAGATATGTACCCCCATCATTCAGTGCTGCTCGAATCCTTGTTGAAATCAACCGGAAAACTTGACTCCGAGTCGTGGGCGCCCTTGCCCGACGCTAATGTCTGCTAGTGGTTCTCGAAGTCCCAGGGGCAGGAGCTGGCACCTGCCCTGCTGTATACAAACTCGGATAGTGGGCCTTCTTGTGTCCCCTCTGACTACAACGGAAACATATCAGATCAAACCCCTGAGCGATGGTAACAATACAATCTCTGCTAAAATGGCCAATCCGGACGCACTTGAAACATCCAGCATCGCCACCACTTCTACACCTGCTCGCACCCTCGTGCGTCCTATCACACTTCCCGCATCGACTGTGGCTCTGAAGTCCCTCGATCTCGAATTCGACCCCTTAGGCCTCTTGCCCGAACCTGTGGCTACCTGAGTCTCATCTGTTTTCCTCTTCCTTTCCGACTCTCTGCCCGACTTACGCTCATGCGTTACCTCGTCAACCCCATCCATCGTCTGAACAACTGTTGTCTGATCCTGGAGCTTCGCGGTCAACCTACTAGTGACCCGTCCAATGATGTTGGGCAGCTCCTTGCGAATGACTCGCGCAACGTCCTTGACTATCCAATCATGCAGAGGTTTCTCCTAGAGACAGGGTGCCCCGCTCACTCCCATCCCCTGATGGCAAGAGCTAAAAATGTGATCTCCTTCCCTGATGGATCCCTGAACTCCATAAGAATCGGGCTCTAGACGAGCCCCAAACAACCCCAAAACTATCCCGGCCCTAAAGGCCTCAAGACGACTGTCCAAAAGCTCCATAATGGCCTCTCTAACTAAACCAAATATCACGGGAGTCTGATCAACGATGTTGCGCATAATCTCTGCAGAAATAACATCTCTCATCTGATCATCAAACTGTTCGGCTCTAGAGCCTGAGCCAGATCCTTCCCCGGCACCTGAACTCCCAACTGATATCTCACGCAACGTCACCATGCTGGAAACACATCACAAATATGATCAATATACATACCGCTGCTGAGGGATCTTTCACACGGTTTACTAGTTCCCTGGTTTTTCATGGACCCCTCTTGAATCGAGTATGGATCCTCTGCTTTCAGTAGTACGGGCCCATACTACCTTCCACGTCTATCCGTACTTTCCTCAAGAGTTACCTCAACTCCACCAAGTCCTTTTTCTCTACTGCTAATCTTTGCTACTTTCATCCTAGGCTTGCGCTAGGGAACCTCTGACTACACCCAAACCAGTCCTCAACTGTTGAAGGCCTCCTTGCAACGCCAATTAGCTACCACCTGAATACCATCACATGCAATGAGGCTCGGATAATCCTTCGAGTACAAGACTCATCCCTACAACGGTTACACTCAAACGAGAGTTGCGCAATAGGGTCAAATCCGGTACTCTGAGTTTATCCAATCCTGACCACATGTGACATGATGTATTCACCTAATGGATAACTCCCATCACTCAGAGTCCTACTAAGCACAAAGCAAGCAACATTTGGATAAAGGAAACATACTCATGCAAACTATTCTCAAGAAACTGTACTAGCATACAATGTTGAACTCATACTATTAGGCATAACCTAAACAGGCTATCCTACTACTGTCTAATCAATACTAGCATGCAATTCTCATAAGGCTAAAACACATAAGCAGGCACATAAGGCATCCTCCTAGATCCTTAGTCCTATACTAGCATGCTGTTCTACTAAAACTAAAACTGGAACTGATAATCATAAACTTTTCTGGGTAATTTGGAGTACTTACTTGAGCTCGACTGATTGCATGCACCACACCCTTTTTCTCTTTTCAAGTTATTTCCTTTCTAAATATTATTTTCGCTTTTTCTAAAACTCTTTTCTTTTCTAGAACTCCTTTTTACCAAAAATTCCCTTCGAAAATGTTTTTCTTTTGAAAACCTTTTACCGTTTCCTTAGTTTAAGTCCAGATACACTCTAAAGTATGTCTGAATCCTTCAAACGAAGGAACTGATACTAACTTGTAACGACCCAAAAATCACGACTAAAAATTTCTTTAAAACATTACTAAAACCATATTTATAAAACCGTATCATAAGTCATAACATAATTTTCGAGTATTAATTCAAAACATAATCTCATTATCAGAGTAAAACATTCCCAGGCTAACTGACTATGGTGTGTGCACTGCAACCTCTCCGAGCACCTCTTTTGAAATCTGAGTCCCTGAAACCAAAACTGAAAACCGTAAGCACGAAGCTTAGTGAGCTCCCCCAAACTACCACATACCATACAATAACATATAAAGCACATATTGGGCATTGCCCACTACATCGAACCGAGGTACGGACTAACTCGGGCCTTGCCCACTACATCATACCGAAGTCCGGAAACTGACTGGGACCTTGTCCTCTGCATCGGACCGAAGTCCGGACTATCTGGGGCCTTGCCCCTGCATCGGATCGAAGTCCGGAAACTGACTGGGACCTTGTCCCCTGCATCGGACCGAAGTCCGGACTAACTGACTGGGACCTTGTCCCCTGCATCGGACCGAAGTCCGGACTAACTGGGGCCTTGCCCCCTGCATCGGACCGAAGTCCAGAATTTTAGAACATAACATAACATAAACATATCAACTAACATGAACACATATACTGCATACTGCATCGGGCCGTAACACATAACACATAAATCTTGTCTAAGCCACGAAGGCATCAAACATACTAACTGCTGCATCGGACCGAAGTTCGAAAACTACTGCTAGCTAAACGGGATGGGATTGTGGCCTTAGACCCATTCCTACTGGAAGGAAACTCACCTGGTACTGCTGAACTTGCTGATAACCCTCTGGCTGCTAAGCGACAATCTTCTGAGTCGCTGCTCCTCTAGCTCTCTGAGCTACCAATATCAAAATGATACTTATTCTGACAGTCCTTCAAAAGTCAACTCTGGTCAAAGTCAAAGTCCTAGTCACAGTCAACCTTCCAGGTTGACCCTACTCGGCGAGTCAGCCTACTGACTCGCCGAGTTCATAAGCCCTGAAATCCCTTTCATTCGCGACTCGACTCGCCGAGTCTACTGATTTCCGAGTCCTGACCTTTCCACTCACTGGGTCCCCACTCAACTCACTGATCCGAGTCTTAACTCGAAGGGTTTGGGGTTTCACGACTTGACTCGCCAAGTCCAAGGCAATCTTCAACAGACTCGCCGAGTTGTTCTTCCAACTCATCGAGTTGCTGCCTAACTTCATCCAACTCGTCGAGTCCACCCATGTGACTCGCTGAGTCTCTTCAGTTCTTAATCCATGCAGTGGCTTTTTGAGCCATGCAGGGGCTCAAATCCATAGATCCATTCCTCTAGAGCCTAACCCCCACGTAAAGTGGCAAACTTTACTTGTAACTAAGGAGTTATATGCTTAGAACACTCTACGGCTAGGGTTTGTAACAAAGGGGCTTCACCAACAACTTATTGGCCTAAACATTATGACTTTCTGGGTTATTACCAACCTAGATCTGAGGTAGCAACCTCAGATCTACTCCAAACTCGAAATACATCTCATCCATACTCAACATGCCCAAAACTCAAACATAAGATAGGTCTAAATGCACATAAACCCAAACTACAGACTATTACCTCAAATGAAAGCTCCAACTGAAGTAAATCCCTGATCTACACTACTCCTTTGCAGCAAAGACCTTGATCTTCAAGCCCCTCTCCAAGATTCTCTCCTCCAAGGCTCTATTCTCTCAAATAATGAAGGCTCACACAAATCTAAGGTTTCTGGAACTCAAAAGGGGAGCAAAGAGGCTGAGGGTGGGTTATAATGTGCTTTATATAGGGCACAACCTCTGGGATTAGGGTTTTTCTCGCCCAGACCAGACTCACCAAGTCCACTCGCTGACTTGCCGAGTCAATCACTTACTCAATGACCTGGATCCCGCTCCGAATCGTCGAGTTCCTCCGTGGACTCGACGAGTTGATTCTTGATTTAGAGCTTAACCTTTCTTTTCTTGGTCTTTCTGATTCTAGGTGTTACATTTTCTTTTTCTTTTTCTTTTTATTTTGTGTGTTAAGTTTTGTTTGTTTCTAAACTTCTATTCTATTAGAGTAGTATAGGAATGCTAATTTGATGTTTTTTTCTTGTTATTATGTAGTTTTTTGTCTTTGATCTTTGCAAAAGTTAGGGTGAGATTAGAGTGATTTCTTAAAACGTGATGGAAATAAAGTGAGGTTTGAGTCGTTTATGAGAAGATTAGAAGACTTTGAGTGATATGTTGGGTCTGATATTTATATTTTCTAAAAGGAGTCTCATCACTCAAGTTTATAACGAGGTGTAATACACTAATACCCTCCTTGAACACCAAATCAGAACTGAAGCAGAAAGAAGAATTTGCATGATCAGAGCCAAAAACTCGTCGAGTGCATACATACAACTCGAAGAGTTCCAGAGGAAAAACGTGATTTTGGCCCAAGTTACGATCCAACACGACGAGTTCTCCACTATCAAATCGGCGTGTTGCTCAGTCATTTGATTTTTGAGTCTTTGATTTGATTCCATACGACGCGAGCATGGTTTATATTTTGAAGTCCAATTCTAAGCATTTCCAAAAGCTTTTTCCCTTATATTTGGAGCTTTTATAAATATTGTACACACGATATTTGAGACCCAAGACATGGATAAGTTGTTCCCATGTCTAAAGTCAGCTGAAGATGGAGCTAAATTGAACAAAAGATCACCCTCGCCACTACTATCCTAGGGGAGTTTGTTCCAATTCTCTCTTTACTTTTATGTTCTATAATTGTTTTAACATGCAATGGGGACATTGCATAAATTAAGTGTGGGGTAGGGGCTGGTTATATTAGTTAATTTAGAATCCTAGGTTTAATTTAAAAAAAAATTGCATAAAATTTGCTAGGATTAATTCAAAAAAGTTTGGTAAAAGCAATTAGGATTCCATGCTAGTATTATGTTGGATGATTTTATGAAGAACCCAAATGTTTAGTTGAGACTATATACGTTCTAGTGCATTTGTTGCCTCCTTTATTCTAGTGAAATTATGGGACAAAAACACAACCTCGTGTAGTTTGAGGGGGTCCTTAGGAAAAATTATAGACAAAAATGTATGTGTTGCGGTCTTGGCATAATGGTTGGGTTTGATTGGAATTGTTTTATATGATACTAGTATGTTTAAAATTCAGTTTTTCTTGGGGGAAAGCAAAAGTCAAGTGTGGGGTATTTTAATATGTGCATATTTAGCTATATATTTCATATAAAATTTTATTACTTTTTCGCTAATTTATTACAATTTATGGACAAAAGATACTTAATTATGTTTAAATTATATTTTCAGCCTAAAAGATGTGCTCGGAAACAAAAGAAAGTGGATTTGGCAATTGGAAGCTTAGATCTTGGATTTTGAAGAAAGAAGGATGTTGCTGGATAGCTTGACCCCTCGTATGTGTTTTGGCCATATCTCATGAACCGTAACTCCAATTGACAAGATTCAAAATGTTCTGAAAACTAGAAACAATTTCGGACGACTTTCGTGTTTTGAGAAAATGTTGATTCTATCACAACTAGCATTTTATCTAGGAAATTATGTCCTTATGTAAAGATCAACTATTGTAAGACTTGTAATCTAAGCGGATATTATACTCTATGCTCAATTAAAATCATCCATTTGAATCAAAAATTCTAAGTGAAGTTCAAAACCTAATACAATACATCTCATATATTTAACTATGGGTCTGAAACCCTAAATATCCCAGTTCAAATTCAGTTTGGATTAGGATCCTCTTATTGGGCCTAGTGGGCCAGTAAACTTTCTATTTGATGATTTTTGGTTAATGAAACCCATTTGGGCTCTATTTGGGTCCACATTCACCAAACCATATAAACAATCACTCACTTATTTGTCATGGGCCATAATGGACCGTGAACCATTCTATTTAACACAATTGAGCCGTGAACTCATTTGGGCCGTGAACCCAGTCGTTTACCCATTCACGACCGACTTTAAAAAAAGAGAGAAAAAGAATGGGATATTTGGGAGTGCCACCTCATCTTTACTTAGTGGTAATCTAGGTAAAGTAACTCACATATAACTAACCATCTACACTCTAAACCATCATATATTAACCACTTGATCCTCTTTCCTCCTTCTTCTCTATTTATGGCCAAGAATCACAACCCCCCACCATTCTCACTTCATCTTGAAACACATACTATAATTCCTCTCATATTCCTCCAAGAACATCAATAAAATCCTCCCCTTCCCTCTTCAAAAATTCATGTGTGCTAGTATGTGAGTTCAAGAGCACTTCATCCAAAATCCACTCATCTTGGTAAGCTACTTCCACCCAAGAGATTTAACTTTATGATCATGTTAAACTTACTTCTCCTAACACTTCATTTCATGATCCACGTTGCTTAGAAACCCCATAAATTCGAGATCTACTCAAGGGAGCTTGCTAGGACCGAAATCTCTCTCATATCTCTTCACCAAAACCGAATCCATCAACCAAGGTGAGTTCATAGCCCTTATTTTTGGTTTTTACTATGTTTTGGGGGAGAATACAAGTTGTTGTTTGTAGATCTATGTGTTTATGCATGCATGTGTGTTTTCATGTTACATGTTGTGTGTATGTTATGAAAACATGTTGGATCTTTACCAAACTCGAAATATCTACTATATTTGGTGATGTTTGTAAACTAAACCATCTTATGTGACATACTATGTGGTGGAAAGGATTAAACATGCTAAAGATGTGTGAAAACTACCCAAAATCATATAAAGGGCCATTTTTGACAAAATACACAAAAAGTGAGGTTCTTATGTAACTCACGGTTTTAAGAGGACCAAAAGAGTCATTTTTAAAGCAAAATGGATCTTTATGATATTCATGGTCTTAGAGGGGCCAAGAATACAAAATTGTCACAAATGGGTTTCTATATGGGCCTTCACTGTTTTAATGGGCCAAATATGCCAATTTTCACAAAAGGGGTCTTATTTATGTAACTCACGTTTATTAGGGGTCAAATTGGTATCAGAGCATTGTTTATAGTGAACTAGCATATCTAATTGTTTATAGTGAACTAGCATATCTAATTGGTATCACGTTTATTAGGGGTCAAATTGGTATCAAGTTGTAATATTTGAGACCCTACAATGACTAAAAATGTAAATATTTTCACGAATGGGAGTGTGACAGATTGGTATCAGAGCATTGTTTATAGTAAACTAGCATATCTAATCATAGTAGTATTCAACTATAAATACAATGGGACTAAAACGCTCTGAATAAAATAATACCTAAGTGTGCATTAATGCTATAACCCTAAAAGTCTCTGGAGGAAGTTGAACACCGTGGTTAAACCCGGACAGTTATGTAGTCCTATTGGGGATAAATATACCCTATTCAACTATATTTATTCAAAATATGACCAACATGTGTTTGGGAATAAACATGGTGGGAAATGAATCTAGAAGCTTACCTTGTGTCCAAAAACTCTAAGGAACTCAAACTTAAACAATTAAAATACTATAGGAGTATTTTGGAATGCTACCTATATACTCTCTTTACACGTTTCTTACCCCTCGTGCAGACACTATGACTGGATTCCACCATCCAGAAGATCCCTACTTCCCCAACCAGGGGAATGGTGGATGGTTGGAGCCAAAGGAAGAGGCAGAGGAAGAACCCGAGGAGGAACCTATAGGAGGACCGGCAGAACCGGTAGTTAACTCAGATGAAGAGGAGGCTGATGGCAGTGACACATATGACTCAGATGTGGAGTCTGAAGTCATCAATCTGCCATACATAGCCAGGGTGCCCCCATACAGGATGGACCCCAATGATCCTACTCCCCCATGGGCACACGACATCTGGAGGTGGAGCCGCTAGGAATAGGTATGACCTCCATTTGGTATGAACCGGGACTACTATGACTTGAGTCACAGTGGACCTGTCGACCAAGCCCTGCCTGTGATAGTGAGGAGGACACGCAACTCGACGAGCAGGCGTAGGCAACCGCTGGCCACATGGTTGCCATGAGAGCCGCGGTTGAGCGCATGGAAAGGATGACACATTAGGTAGTCAGGGACTACCAAGCGCGGCAGACAGCATTGGAAGCTCGGCTTCGGGCCACCAAGCACCACCTGGCCAGACTTCAGGATGTATCTACCTCGTCGTCAACACCACCAGACCCTTCTCGTCGCAGCTAGTACCCGTTCATCTGCTACCTACTACCGTTATGATTTTCTTTTACGTATTACTCCATGTACTATCGACTACATGATTAAGTGATTACACTATTCATGGAGTCAATCACCTTGTCAGATTTTATTTCATTTCATGTATTGTATGCCTTATGTAGGAAAATTTTCATATACTCAAAAGTTTATCATTAATGAAAACGACTATATATTTTTTCATGATATTGTTATCTGCTATGTGTTGTATTACTTTTACTACATGTTTATTGTATGCATTCACTTACTTACACACAACCGAATCACTGACATTGTCTATAATTAAGAAACCGTGAAACTAGAATACACTGGATACTCAACATCTTTCTATTCCATGATAGAAAGTTGCCTCAAATACCAAATAGCGGAAACAACACGACACCGACGCCACCGGAGATAAACTCAGCCACTTTCCAGGTGGCAGTGTCAGCTGGGGTCACTGCAACACTGGCACAAATTCACAACGGAAACAACGGTGGAGGTAACGGGTAAGGAGTCGGAAGCACAAACCAGGGGATGAACCAAGGACCCACAAGAACCTGTACCCACAAAGACTTCACAAACGCCAAGCCTCGAACCTTCAATGGGACCGGAGGCGTGATAACTCTGAAAAGATGGATATAAAAAGTGGATTCAGTATTCATGATCTACGGATGTCCTGAAGAGTGCAAGGTGAAGTTTGTGGCATATACATTCGTCGATCAAGCTCTCTCTTGGTGGAATGGTCACGTGGAGGCCATGACACTCCATGTGGCAAATGTTATGCCATGGGATGAGCTTAAGGAAATGTTGATAGCTGAGTACTATCCAAGGGTAGAAATCCAGAAGATGGAGAAAGAACTGTGGAACCTCACAGTCCAAAACTCTGACATCGACACTTACATATTGAGGTTTAGTGAGTTGTCTCTCTTGTGTCCAGGGATGATCACATCCAAAGGGAAGAAGATTGAAAGATTCATCTGGGGATTAACCTCTCCAATCCAAGGCAATGTAATCACAGCAAACTCAGCAATATATGAGAGTGCTAAAAGGCTAGCCAAGAAGTTATACGACCATGGAAACAAGAAGGGTGCCAAAGCAGGGGAAACAGAAGTCAAGAAGGAAGGTGATAACAAGAAAGGCAAGAACAACAAGCGAAAAGAGTGACAAACCCAAGAGTCATCAATGAAGCAACAGACAGTAGCTATCCATGCTGCTATTGCTCAGGTTACCACAACACCACATGCTCCAGCCTCATCTACACCAACTACTACCAGACAATACTCATGGACCTACCTAAGTGTAACAAATGCAGATTTCACCACCATGGGGAATGCAGGGAGATGCATTGCACGAGTTGTAACCGAAAGGGTCATACCGCACGATACTGCCAAACTCAGCCTCAACAAAACCAATAATCAAATAACAACAACAACAATGTTGGGGCCAGTTACACTTGTTACAGGTGTGGAGGAACTAGTCATTTCAAACGTGATTGCCCTAAAGCCAACGGCCAAGGGGTAGGAGTATCAGGAAGGGTATTGACGTTGGGTCAAGGAGAAGAAGTTCAAGACCCAACGGTTGTTACTGGTACGTTCCCACTTAACAACACTTACACATGCATTTTATTCGACAGCGGAACCGAGCGAAGCTTCGTTAGTAACAAATTCAAACACTTACTAAATCAACAACCCCATAAGCTCAAAGAAGCCTCCATGGTGGATATGGATAATGGGAAAACAAAAACAACCAAAGATGTTTATGTAGGGTGCACATTAACACTATACAACCATTCATTTCAAATAGATTTGATGCCAGTAAATAATCGGCATGGATTGGTTAAGCCCCCACCATGCTGATATTATGTGTCGTGAGAAGTTCGTTCAACTTCATCTCCCTAATCACGGAACCCTAATAATCTATGGTGATAAAATTGGCGCCAATCTTCATCTCATCTCATGCATTAAGGCGCAAACGTGTATGCACAAGAAAAACTATGCTTTCCTCACTCATGTTGTGGATAAGGACAAAGAAGAAGTAAACATTAAAGATATCCTAGTGGCATGTGACTTCCCAGATGTATTTCCAGAAGACCTTCTGGGAATACCCACAGAAAGACAGGTTGAATTTTGAATTGACCTAATACCTGGAGCCACATCAATTGCAAAATCACCCTACAGGTTAGCTCCTGCCGAAATGCAGGAGTTATCTAGCCAACTAAGTGAGTTGTAGAGCAAAGGATTCACCAGACCAAGCTTCTCACCCCAGGGAGCTCTGATGTTGTTTGTCAAGAAAAAGGACTGATCTTTCAGAATGTGCATCGATTATAGGGAATTAAACAAGCTCACTGTCAAAAACCGATACCCACCCCCTCGGATCGACGATCTATTTGACCAGCTTCAAGGAGCTAGTTACTTCTCCAAAATAGATCTAAGATCCGGTTATCATTAACTCCGAGTCCGAGAAGAGGATATTCCAAAAACTATTTTCCGAATTCGATACGGTCATTACGAATTTGTTGTGATGCCCTTCGGTCTAACAAATGCCCCCACAACATTTATAGACCTCATGAATCGAGTCTGCCACCCATTCCTTGATAATTTCGTGATCGTCTTCATCGATGATATTCTTATACACTCCCGAAGAGAAGAGGAGCATGGTCAATATCTCCGTCAAATCCTGGAAACCCTAACGGTTGAGCGTTTATATGCAAAACTCTCCAAATGCAAGTTACGGATTCACAATGTAAAATTTTTAGTTTACATAGTCAGTGGGGAAGGAATTCACGTAGATCCTTCCAAGATCAAGGCCATTGAAGGCTGGGCAATCCCAAACACACCAACAGAAATTCGACAATTCTTGGGCCTCGCGGGCTACTAATGAAGGTTTATCCGGAATTTTTCCAAGATAGCCAAACCCCTCACCACCTTGACACAAAAAGGCGTATCTTTCAATTGAACAGAAAAGCAAGAAACTGCCTTCCAAACCTTGAAGCGATCCCTCTGTAGTGCACCGGTGCTATCCTTACCAGAGGGGACTAAAGACTTCGTATTCTACTACGATGCTTCAAACCAAGGATTAGGCTGTGGCCTCATGCTGCGTGGAAATGTGATAGTTTACGCATCCAGACAATTAAAGACGCATGAAGTGAATTACACCACCCTTGATCTCGAGTTGGGAGTTGTGGTCTTCGCCCTAAAGATTTAGAGGTACTACCTCTACGGTACGAAGTGCACCATCTTCACAGATCACAAGAGCCTCCAACATATTCTTAACCAAAAAGAGCTGAACATGAGGCGGTGAAGGTGGGTAGAGCTGCTGAATGATTACGAATGCGAGATCAAGTATCACCCATGTAAGGATAATGTGGTAGCCGATACCCTGAGTAGGAAAGAATACTCGGGTCGCCGGGTGAAGACATTATCAATAACCATCCACTCTCACCTAACCTCACAAATCAAGGGAGACCAAGTAGATGCACTAAAGTCGGAGAACACCACAAATGAAACACTACGTGGGATGGATAAAAACTTTGAATCAAGGGAGGACGGAACTTACTACTTCATGAATAGAATATGGGTCCCTATACTTGGGGGATTCAAAGAGATAGTCATGAACGAGGCTCATAGAACGTGATATTTCGTACATCCAGGTTCGGATAAGATGTACATGGACATTAAACAACATTATTGGTGGCCAAATATGAAGGCAGAGATTGCCACTTACGTGGGCAAGTATCTCACTTGAGCCAAAGTGAAAGTGGAGTATCAAACGCCCTCGGGATTATTACTACAACCAGTAATACCTAAGTGGAAATGGGAAAGGATTACTATTGACTTGATAACCAAATTACCTAAGACAACAGACGAATTGGATGTTATCTGGGTGATTATGGATACTAAATTCGCTTATTTCCTACCAATAAAAGAATCGTACAAGATGGAAAGATTAACATGAATTTATATCAAAGAGATTGTGAGACTTCAAGGAGTGCCAATATCTATTATCTCGGATCGTGATAGTACATTTGTTTCACAATTTTGGTAGTCACTCCAGAAGGCTATAGGGACACAACTAGACATGAGCACTACCTACCACCCTCAAACCGATGGCCAAAGCGAGCGAACCATCCAAACACTCGAAGACATGCTCCAAGCCTGTGTGATCGATTTCGGCAAGCCATGGGATACCCACTTGTCTTAGATTGAATTCTCGTACAACAACAGCTATGACATGAATATAGGGGTTACTCCTTTTGAAGCCTTATATGGTCGCAAATGTAGATCATCTCTCTGGTGGCCTGAGGTGGGTGACATCCAGCTGGCAAGAGGTCAATCGCTGAGCAGCACTTTTACAGGACCAAAAATCATTCGAGAAACTACAGAGAAGATAATCCAAATCAAAGCTCGACTCCGAGCGTCGTGTAACCGAAAAAAGAGTTACGTTAACAAACTTCGAAAACCTCTGGATTTCCAAGTCGGAGATCGAGTACTACTAAAGGTCTCTCTCTAGAAAGGGATGATCCATTTTGCGAAATGAGATAAACTAAATCTGCGATCCATCAGGTCATTCAAGATTCTTGCCCGAATCGGTTCGGTGGCTTATAAGTTGTAGCTACCTTCAGAACTCAGCAACGTACACCCCACGTTCCACATCTAGAATTTGAAAAAGTGCTTAACAGATGAAACCCTCGTCATTCCTCTAGAAGAGATTGAAATAAACGATAATCTCCTATTCGTCGAAGAACCGATCGAGATAATGGATAGGGAAGTGAAGCGTACGAAACAGAGTTGCATTCTGATTGTGAAGGTTCTATGGAACGCTAAGCGTGGACCAGAATTCACATGGGAACACGAGGACCAGATGACGCAGAAGTACCCTCACTTATTCTCATTCGTGATCCTACCTTTCAAAAGAATTTCGGGACAAAATTCCCTCTAATGTGAGGATGATGTCACAACTATCATTTTAGCTAGGAAATTTTGTCCTCATGTAAACATCAACTATTGTAAGAATTGTAATCTAAGTGGATATCATACTCTATGCTCAATCAAAATCATCCATTTGAATCAAAACTTCTAAGTGAAGTTCAAAACCTAATACAATACATCTCATATACTTAACTATGGGTCTGAAACCCTAAATACCCCAGTTTAAATTCAGTATGGAGTAGGATCCTCTTATTGGGCCTAATGGGCTAGTAAACTTTTTATTTGATGATTTTGGGCCAATGAAACCCATTTGGGCTCTAGTTGGGCCCACATTTGTCAAACCATAGCAATTGGGACATGTTGGGCCTAAAATCACTCACTTATTTTTCATGGGAAATAATGGACTGTGAACCATTCTATTTAACATAATTGGGCCGTGAACTCATTTGGGCCGTGAACCCATTCTTTTCCCCATTCACGACCCACTTTAAAAAAAGAGAGAAAAAGAATGGGATATTAGGGAGTGCCACCTCATCTTTACTTAGTGGTAATATAGGTAAAGTAACTCACTAATAACTAACCATCTACACTCTAAACCATCATGTATTAACCACTTGATCCTATTTCCTCCTTCTTCTCTATTTACGGCTGAGAATCACAACCCCCCACCATTCTCACTTCAACTTGAAACACATACTATAACTCCTCGCATATTCCTCTAAGAACTTCAAGAAAATCCTCCTCTTCCCTCTTCAAAAATTTGTGTGTGCTAGTGTGTGATTTCAAGAGTACTTCATCCAAAATCCACTCATCTTGGTAAGCTACTTCCACCCAAGAGATTTAACCTCATGATCATGTTAAACTAACTTCTCCTAACACTTCATTTCATGATCCATGTTCCTTAAAAACCCCATAAGTTCGAGATCTACTCAAGGGAGCTTGCTAGGACCAAACTCTCTCTCATATCTCTTCACCAAAACCAAATCCATCAACCAAGGTGAGTTCATACCCCCTATTTTTTGTTTTTACCATGTTTTGGGGGAGAATACAAGTTGTTTTGTGTATATCTATGTGTTTATGCATGCATATGTGTGTTTTCATGTTATATATTGTGTTTATGTTATGAAACATGCTAGATCTTTACCAAACTCTAAATATCTACTATATTTGGTGATGTTTGTAAACTAAACCATCTTATGTGAGATACTATGTGGTAGAAAGAATTAAACATGCTAAAGATGTGTGAAAACTAACCAAAATCGTATAAAGGGCCATTTTTTATAAAATAAACAAAAAATGAGGTACTTATGTAACTCATGGTTTTAAGAGGACCAAAAGAGTCATTTTTAAAGCAAAATGAATCTTTATGATATTCGTGGTCTTAGAGGGGCCAAAAGTGCAAAATTTTCACAAATGGGTTTCTTTATGGGCCTTCACGGTTTTAATGGGCTAAATATGCCAATTATCACAAAAATGGGTCTTATTTATGTAACTCACGGTTATTAGGGGTCAAAAAGGATTATTTTTGCTTAACATGACTAGTTGTAACATTAGAGACCCTATAAGGACTATAAATGTAAATATTTTCACAAATAGGCCTTATTTGGGCTTCAAACGTCTTTGGGCCAAAAAGTGTATTTTTCGGACTTTTATGGGCTTAAATGTCATTTTCAACAAAGTTGTACCAAAAATGTAAATTTTCGATAAGAGGGATTAAAAATGTGAATTTATTAAAATTTGGGCCAAAAAGATGGAATTATCTATAATGGGCCGAAAATGCACATTTTTATAAAGATCAAGCCAAAAATGATATTTTTGACAAAAGTGAGTTAAAAATGTTATTTTTGCAAAAAAAAAATTCTATTTTGGCAAATAATTGAACTAAAACAAGCAATAATATGACAAATGGGCTAATTATGTCATTCTCATGTTATTGGGCCTTGGTGACCCATTTATATGCTTGATAGGTCCTGAATACTCTTTACATGTTTATTCGGCCTTGTTGACCCATTTACATACTCGACCGACCTTGGATACTCATTGCGTGCTATTTGGGCCTGTAAATACCATACATGTGAAATGGGCCTTAGTTGTTCTTTTACATTTATTTTGGGCCCAGGTTATATAATCTCATTCCTTATGAGCCTAAAAATGATTTACATGTTTAGTGGGCCTTAGTCGTTCACTTACATATTCATTGGGCCTGGAATGTACTTTATATATTTCTCTTCGCATAAATTCGATTAAGGATCTAGTGAGACGTGTCGGTTGACACCTATTAAGTGTACAATTGTCGCCTGTAGTTATAACCAGAGTTTCTTGGAGGGAGAGCGGGGATTTGTGTATAGATCTATACGAGAAAGACACCCCACACCTGAGTTGTTCGCTACAGTTAGACTAAACCATTCTAGGGTGAAAAAACCTTACCTTATTCCTTCAGTGTCCATAAACGCAAGACAGACGAAATTGTCATTATCTAGTATGGTCATAACGACTCACTTAGAGGAATTAACATTATGAAATTTACGGGAGACCATTTTCTTTTCTCATTGGATTACTCAGTAACATACTCGCGCTAATACTCAACCTCGGGGATTGATGTACCAGCATTCTCTTTCACAGACAACATCGGCTTGTCTAGGGGCATTCTCTTTACATTCTCTTTTTGCATTCTAGTAAACAATAACACATATGCATTAATACAAGATTGGACACAAACATATTAATTGGTTTTCAAAAAATATAGGATTTTCTAGTGGTTACAAAGTTATAAAAATCATTTTCTCAAACATGCTTATGAACTCACCAACATTTTTATGTTGACCTTTTTAAATTAACTTGTATTCTCAGGAAACCATTGAGCAGGTTGGGCGGAACGAACTAATGGATATTTTGTTATATTTTGTTTCATCGTACTTTAACTATTTTGGCATGTAATAATCAAAACACGATGCTCGATGTAAACAATGTATGCTGTTATATTAGATGTGTGATGATGATGATGTTATGTTTTAATCATATACTATGTGATGATACTACAATGGTGAAAGTCACACCAAGCCCCCGGACATTTCCGCCGTCCGGTTCGGCGGTGTGACAGATTCCAAATGGACTCGAGGAGTTGGCTATCAACACGACGAGTTGGTCAGAAGTTTCACGATTCTTTACGCTGACTTGCCGTCCACGGATTTTAAGTGATGGACTTGTCGAGTCGGTCACTGGACTCGCCGAGCCGCCCCTGTTTTCAAATATATATATATATATATATATATATATATATATATATATATGTGTGTGTGTGTGTGTGTGTGTGAGTGTGTGTGTATATATATATATATATATATATATATATATATATATATATATATATATATATATATAAACGCTTCTCATTCGAACCCTAACTAATGGGGGAAGCCTTGGACGGTTTTTGGAGGCCAGAAGGGTTCTTGGAGCTCTAGTTTTTGAGAATTCAACCTAAGAAGCAATATATAAGAGATCAAAGGCAAATAATTATTCTTCTTTTCTTAATCTTTGTTTTGAACCATGTTTGAATCATTAGACTTTGATTTTATGTTGTTATTTTCTGTAGACATGAGCTACAACTCATATGTTCTGTTTAGGGTAGATGACTTTATGAATATGGCTTGATTTTATGGTTAGATTAACTTAATTTGGTGAATTTTGTTTTGTTAAGCTTGTTAAAGAACCTTATGTGTTAATTACAACTATTTTCTGTTAATTAACCAGCATATTAAGTTGCATAAACATCTCTTAATTGTTAATCTCATATGATTTGTGTGAAAACATTGGTATATGCCTAGGAATAGCGAATGTGAAACTAGGGTTAACTAGAAAATAGGTAAGTTAATGTGTGAGCTTGATTGACGAACCATTAACAAGAAGTTAATTCAATTAGTAATTTGATTAGCTTACTACAAGTCTTACTTAACTCGAATTAATAAACTAGGAAATTTATTAGTTTAATCACTTGATCACTGCTTGAATTAATTTGTTTTCTAAGGATTAGTAATAGCGAATGTGAACCTAATCACACTGATCGGTAGCCAATGCCAATTAATCCATTGCACTTGCCATAAAATTAACCATAAGAATAAATGATTCGAACCTAAACAGAAGTCTCTTTTAATATTAAATTTAGTTACCTTCTATCTCCTTAGTTGTTAATTGTTTCTTATTTAAGTGTTTGATAATTGCTTAAGTTTCTACTCTTGCAAAACTAGATAAAAAAACATTTTTTTACTTGTTTTAATTAGATAATATTAGTATTTATTTTAATTGTTTACCGTTCCGTGTGTTCGATACCCTACTTGCTTGAACTATATTACTAATCGATAGGTACACTGTCTTTCGTGTGTTTATTTTGTGTTTAAGTTAGTAGGATTAAAACTGGTGCATTTCACACACATCAGATGGAGACCAAGATACCCGGGTCAGTCCAGATAGACTGAGGACCTACAAGGCATCCAGTCAGGCCGAAGACCCAGAGAGCGGTCCAGATAGGTTGTAGGCCCTACGAGGTGGTCCAGTCAGGCTGAAGGCTCATTTATTCATGTTGTTATCTATTTGGTTGTGTGGTACTTTGGGGAAACTCACTAATCTTTGGCTTATAGTTCAAGTTTTATGTTTCAGGTACTTCTGATGATCAGGGGAAAGCAAAGGCATTAGCATACACATCCTTTGGTGATATGTTTTGGAGATGTTATGATACATTGATTTTGGAACAATTGTACTTGATTTTGGGTTTTTCATACTTGGGTTTGATTAAAAACAATGATTTCACTTTAATTTAAAAATGAAAAATTTTATTGTGATTTTGGGATGTTACACATGAACACGCTTTTACAAGTATACCCATGATAATAATAAGAGAATACTTGATCTATGCAAGAACTAATGCATTGTCCATATTGGTTATAAACGATACTTCTCTTCTCTCTCTGAGAACTTCCTTCAACCTCATTAGGAATTAGGTATAAGAGTCAACATTATTTCCCACGCGCAGACCAAATGATATAGGTAGGGTCTGGTTGTTCCCATCCATAACAACCACTATGAACATTATGTTTAGGTAGTCGCTGCTTAGATGCATAATACCTATAAAGATGTCAGGTAGCAAGCAACCTATGAATGCATGTAACTTCATTTTTTTTGTAAAAACAAACCAATATGCTTTAGGAATACAAACATTATCAATTTTAAAGAAACAACATAATTATGAAACAAAAAATTTACCATACATCCAGTAGCCACAAAAAAGGCTTGGAAATGATTCATCACATCAGTTTTGATTTTCGTGTAACTATGAGGGTTGGTTCGCCTAAGTTTGTGTAGGTAAACGTATAGGTTAGTAAAGTTTTATTCATGCTCACTCTCTGAGAAACTCATCTTGAAGGAGCTATAGGAGATAATTACGGATGATCACAAGTAAGTGTTTAACTCTATGTGGTAACAGTTATATACATGGACACAAATTAATGTGTTATAATCTAGAATAACTGTCTGAAATGTGTTTCCGAAACATGTGTCCATGACTCTGTATTTTCACTTCAAATTACTAACTTGACAATCATACACATGTTCTTGTTTCGGAAAGGGATAATTCGAAATGTAAGTCCGGAATGTACAGACGTTCTTGTTGGGTCAAAAATATGGTTTATACTTTGCTTTTCTAAGAAAATATATTTTTTTGTTATTTTGTGGATGTGTACAGCTGCACATGTGTGCGGCCGCACACATGTGTGCAGCTGTACACTCGTGTAGGGTGAGGAGTGTATGGATAGAAGAGAGAGAGAGAGAGAGAGAGAGAGAGAGATAGGAGAGCATATTGTAGAGAGAAAGTTAGAGAGAAGAAGAGTGTGTGTGAGAGAATCTATTGTAATTACTAACTTGACAATCATACACATGTTCTTGTTTCGGAAAGGGATAATTCGAAATGTAAGTCAGGAATGTACAGAAGTTCTTGTTGGGTCAAAAATATGGTTTATACTTTGCTTTTCTAAGAAAATATATTTTTTTGTTATTTTGTGGATGTGTACAGCTGCACATGTGTGCGGCCGCACACATGTGTGCAGCTGTACACTCGTGTAGGGTGAGGAGTGTATGGATAGAAGAGAGAGAGAGAAAGAGAGAGAGAGAGAGAGAGAGAGAGAGGAGAGCATATTGTAGAGAGAAAGTTAGAGAGAAGAAGAGTGTGTGTGAGAGAATCTATTGTAAGGAGCATCATTAATTGGATCTGATTAATACACAAGCAATTTTGGGGACTTACAATTGGTATCAGAGCTTGGATTGTATTAGTCAATTTTGTCAGATCTGAAGCTTATTTGATCTTACTTTGAAAGGATTTTTAGCAGCCTCGTCCTTGGTCTCGCATTTCTTTCAGCATACGTTTAAAACGGAAGGGGAAATTGAGGGTTGCAAGTTTCGAACCCGGGTATCTAGTTTCAGTAAACGCGCCTGTTACCAGTTGATCTACCAAGGAACTCGTTAAACATCTCATTCCTTTCAAACTTAAGGTCTTCGCATCACAAAATAAATCAAAAGAAATTCGAGGGTTGCAAGTTTCGAACCCAGGTCTCCTCCCAACTCTTCTAGGCTGCAAGTTGATACAATCCTTTCCAATTTAATTCATAAGGCGTCTTCATTTCGACCCTTCTTTCGCATTTCTTTAATCTTTAACCCAAAAATCAATTTTCTTTATTTTAAAATTCCAATTTCAACAACAACAACAACAAAAAAAAAAAAAAAAAAAAAAAAAAAAAAAAAAAAAAAAAAAAAAAAAAAAAAACTAGTTTTTAATTTTTGACTTTTATTTTTAACTTTTTACCTTAAAATTTTGACTTTGACTTTTAAAGTTTAACATTTGACTTTAAATTTTGACTTTCTCATTTGACTTTAAAATTTTCAAATTTAGCTTTTCGGTTTGACTTTTAAGTTTGACCTTTAGGGTTGATTTTTGAGTTTAATCAAAGGGCATATTTTTTTTATAAAAATGAGTTCCTCATCCATTCCTGTAAATGAAGTTTTTTGTACTCCATCTTATGAAACTACTATTAAATTTCTCCGAGATCAAATCGATTTATTAAAAAGAGAAAATGAGGACCTCAAATACGAAGGTTATACTCTTAGGAAAGGTCAGAAACCTCTGAAAGCTCAATTAGAGGCGAAGACTAAGGACTTTAGGAAATTACAAGAAGATTACAACAAGTGTGAAAATTACGATCATATTAAGAAAAACTTGTTGCTGTAACTGAAGAACTTGACGCTTTGAAAATTAAGTTTGGAAAAATAGATGTTAGTTTCAAAAATTATACTGCATCAAGTAAGACAGTCGAGTCCTTAGTTGAAAAATAATTGAGTTTTGAAGATAATCAAACCAAGGGTTTAGGGTATCACAGTGTGCCACCTCCTTTGAATCACAACTATAAACCACCCCTTAAGACCAATAAGGAAGAAATGTCTGCTCAGTATGGCCAAACCCCTGCTCCAGATTCAGTTAAGATTGAAAAATCAGGGCCAGCTGAAGGTGTTGAGCTGAACGGTACTAATGATTATACTTATTGTGCAGATAAAGTAGTAGAGGATGAGAACAAGGAGAAAAATATTGAACAAACCAATGACTCCTTGAACTCTGAATCTGTTTCTTCGAACACAGTTGCTTCTGATCAACCTGCTGTTGAGAAGTACAGGCCACCAAATCAAGTGAAACAGCCGACTTGCTGCAATTGTGCTTGTAGGAACAACAAGAAACAGGGCAAGGATACGCCACCAGGGGCAGGAAGAAATGACTTCACAGTGAAGAAAAAGACTTGTTTTCACTGTGGAACACCTGGACACATTGCCAGAAATTGTCCTAATCGTGCATACATTCCTGTAACATCCCTAATTTCACGGCCAGAAAAGACCGATTTCTTTATGCTTTGTTTTTAAAATCAAAGTAATCTTTTAAAGAAAACAATTGCGGAATTTGTTCCCAAAACAAAATATGATAAGAGTTTTTCAAAGCATTTCTTTAAAGAAACGTATTTTCATTATATAACAAAATCTCGGGATATCATGTTCAATACAGACCAAAAGCATAAATAGAAAAAAATAGACCTTACAACAGTTATTCATAACTACTGGCCTATAATCCAAAATCTCTCGTTATGTCAACCAACTTATGCTCTTGTGCCATAACCTGTAATACAAAGAAAACTGAAAGGGTCAGGCTTGGGAGCCTGGTGAGCATATAGGGTTTTCAACCTACAATAATATAATTATTATATTTAATTATGAAATAATCAATCCAATTACCCACCCCCTTTATCTCCATTTATTTAGTAAAGATTTACCCTAAGAACCGAATACTCTTCTCCTATTCATTCCTAAGAATTGCCCTAAGGAATTGGCACAAAGTCTAGTGCTTCCATGGTTCTTAGATTACCTTTGGTGAACATGCAGTTCAAAATAATTAATAAACACCTAGTTCAAGAACACCCATTGAACACACTCCGTTCAATAATACCTAATGAACACCTAGTTCAAAACACCTAATGAACATTTAGTTCCAATATTATCCAATGAACACCTAGTTCACAAACACTTAATGAACACATAGTTCAAATACTACCCAATGAACACCTAGTTCACAAACACCTAATGAACACTTAGTTCAAATATCCCTGGTGAACTCAATCACCTAAGGAACACAGAGTATGAAATCTCTTAGTTCAAACCACGTGATAATAATGTATATCTTGATCCTACAAAACCACTAATATTATTAACACATATAAATCATATTTCTAAAACAATATATCCCATCCCGTCGATCCCCACATACTGATCCTATACAATGATCTTACGAGATCTAGCCTAAGGAAATCGATATGAACAACAACTGACGAAGCTGCTTCGGAAATTCCCTAGCAGAAAACGAGGATCAATAAAGACATCAAATGAGGGGAATGGAATAAGTTTCACCACGAACCTTTGTTCGTAAAAGGAAGAACCACAAGACATTTTAAGTCAGGGGCAGTTATCTAGATAACAATGCCTAGGCGTGGTCTGACTATCATGAGGTATTATACCCCCAGACTCTACCTATCCTAGCAGTGAACTTTGCCTAGCAATGGCCTGAATACATGAGGTATTTCACCCCCAAACACACCCTATCCAGCAATATAACACCAGACATACCTAGCAGTGGTCTATTACCGACACACTTTATTAGGCAGTCTACGAAGTTCCCTTAATTACTTCATGAAAGAAAACACTGACATATGAAGCTCGGTCGATCACTTCATAAAAGAAACGCTGACTCCAAAGCTCTCTCAAAATAAAAGTATGGCGAAATACTACTAGAGTACTCTTGTACGCTCCTGTAACCGACACACAAAATTGCCAAAAAGTATTTGTACATGATAGTACTTCTGGCACATTATAGTACTCTGGTATGCAGAAGACTCGTACCCGAGAACATAATAGTACCCTGGCACAAGCAGCACCCAAGATACAGAGCTTTGAAAAGGACTTCGTACATAAAATGTACTTCTATACGTACGATGTACTCCACCGATCATCAATCTCGCAACGCACGTACTCTTAATAAGAGACTACCCAATGTCCAAACTTAATTGAACTAAACATCCCATTTAAGTCTTAACCCATCACTAGGCCAACCTACAATACTTATAATCAATTTCCGATACTATCTTCGTTTAGGAAAAAGCTAACTAGTGTATACTTAACACAAAGTTTTAAGTAATAATATCATATATATACATCTTAACACATATTGAACCATATCTGATTCATACGTTGTATATCATCAAATATATCTAACACGTATTTCGGAAAATAACAAATACTTCACATACATATGTATATTTCATACTTTAATCAATTCTTGTATTAAAATCACATTCCTAAAAGGGACTATACACATGATACCTTATCGAATGAACACGTAATTCAAAAATACATAATTCGTACTCCCGGATCTAAAATTAACCTCTTGATCTGATCCCTACTCTCGGATCTAAAACTAATATGTTGATCTGATCCATACTCTCAGATCTAAAACTAACCTTTTGTTCTGATCCATACTCTCAGATCTAAAACTAACCTCCGGATCTGATCCATAATCTCGGATCTAAAACTAACCTCCTGATCTGGTCCACACATCCAGATCAAAACAAGTTTATCTATTTATCCTTTTATCTCATGGTCATACCCACATTTTATCACCTACCAACAACCTCATCTACCCATGTTCTACCCAACATATTTTTTTGATACAAAATACATATATAGCTTAACTTATTAAAACTTATATAATTCATCCATTCCAAAATCATCTCAAATAAACCACAATATATTATACACATAACACGTATTTCATAGCAAATACTTAATATTTATGTGTTAGAAGAAAGTGACCACACACTCACTTGATCAGAAGATGATCGGACAGCACTACGGCTTGTAGAAGTAGTACTCTTCGGTGAATTCGGGATCACTTCAGACACTGGGTTTCTCGCGGGCAGAGCTTCGGCTCGGAAACTCTTTTCTTCTCGGGATCTTCGGGCTTCGGGACTTGCTTCGGGTCTTGGGGTTGATATCAGGGCTTCGGGGGTAATTCTTTACATGTAAATCGAGGTAATATGGGTGAGAGATGATACAATGAGCAACCAAACTCGGTTGGCCCTTCAAATCTATTTATAGGGCAAAAGTGGCCCTTGCCACGTCGTGGCACCTTTTGCCATGTCGTGGGCTTGGTCGTCACTGCATGCGTCATCTTAAGTTGCATCTGGGGGACTCCCGGAGGTGTCAAAAGACCTACCACATCGTGGCATTGCTTGCCACGTCGTGGTATCTGATAGTTTTGGGGTTTCGCGCCCCGAACTTCAGAAATTCATAACTTTCGCATACGAACTCCGTTTTCGACATTATTTATATCGACGCGTAGGTGAGATTATGCTCTACAACTCTCTTTTAGACACCATTGGCTAATTTTGAATTTATTTTTATATATTATAAGTATATTACTTATATATTATCTTTAGTAGGCCGGGACAGGAAAACTCCGTTCGAAATTCATAACTCCTTCATATGAACTCCGTTTTTGTTTGTCTTTTTATCGTTGGACTACTATCAAAGAAATCTTATACTCTCGTTTAGATCACTAAGGATAGATATCTATCTACCTTAAATTCACTATTTACATCTCACTGGGTCATGTCGGTTCTGTTGCGAAACTTCGACATGTCATAACTTCTTCGTTATAACTCCGATTTTGGCGTTCTTTATATGCACGGAAACCTTGTGAAATATACTACAGCTTGGTTAAGATTAGTCCTTCTAAATAATTTTTCATCAAAAATTCATTTTTGATGCCTATCTTCTCTAAATTGACTAGCCCGTATCTACGGGCGTTACAATTCCCTACTATGCACAAGGGTGGAAAAACGCGCGAAGAGGGTGATTTTCCAAGAGAAACACCTCAAGGTCACAATCATGAAATGGCGACTGGAATGCCAACAAGGGAAAAAGTTCAACTCCCAAGGACAAGAAATCAAATCCCAAGGTCAAGAAGGGAATGCCAACCAAGAAACCCAATCCAAGAGATGCTCCAGTGAAGCCAAGACCAGTTAGGTCAAAGTCATCTCAACGATTGGCTTCAAGTTCAAAATCAAGTGTTGAGGCACCCATCGGATCGAAAAAGAAATGGGTTAAACCCAACTACAAATGGGTACCAAAGGCTCAATCTCCCAAATCTTCTAATGATTCTAATATTTCTACATCTTTTGTTTGTGATAAGCATGATATGTCATGGGAGAGAGTATCGTGCAAGGATGAAAAAGGTCAAACCAGTTTCAAAATGGACTGGGTTCCAAAGACCAACTGACCTACTCTGTGTCGGAGCAGCTATGGAGGCATATCATCAAATTTCAGTTTGTTGATAGTGGCTGTTCTAGGCACATGATAGGAGGCATCTCTCAACTGTGGAACACTCAGAACTTTGTTTGAGAGTATGTGTCCTTTGCGGGAAAGGAAGAAAGGAAGGGATAACACATTGGGGTTTGTGCTTAACGATGTGAAGAATTTTTGGATCTGTTTTGAGTTTATGCATGCTGTTCTCAGACCTTCTGGATTCAAATTCAATCAGTGACTTATGGTTTGAGTTTTCTTCTCTATACTCATGAGTTTATCTTACTCTGATTCGTTTTAAAGTCAATTTTTCTTTTTCTTAATATTTTTTCTATTGGGAAGTGATATAAAACTTGTGATAACAGGTAATCTGAGTCTGTGTAAGGTACCAAAGCTGAATTGTCTAGGCTCTGTGTTCGATGCACTAGTAGGCATGAAAAATTTAATTGTCTTGAATAGGCAAAGATGAACTTAAGAAATCAAATGACTTGACAAATCTTGACCTAGATAGATCCGTTTAGCCTGACAATACGACACTTGGATAGGTTGAGCAGGGAGATATACATGAGAATCCACTAGTCACATTAAAGGAACCCATATCTAGAACTGTGGTTTAACTTTTCCTTGATGTATGGACTCTGTCCTTAATTCCGGTATTGATAGGACGACTGGGGAATTTCGATAAAGTAGGTCTGTAGAAAATTAGTTTCTTTCTTTCTTACTGTTAGTCATATGTTGCCTCCTCTGTGTGATCATACGAGATCTGACCTGGACTACAACATATGCAAATCTATTTCTCTGCAACTTATATCTATGAAATTCTTCCTATCTGTTAGCGATATGTTGTCTCCTTTGTGTGATTAACAATCCGACCTGGTACACAGCATATGCAACCTTCTACTTCTCAATCCCTCTAAAACTCTAATTAGTCATAATCTAAATCTATCCTATCTATGAATAATTGTTTTCTCACCTAAAGTAAGGAGTATCTCGGAAGTCCTTGATTATTGGGGTATATCAGGAAGCCGGAAACACATTCTAGTACAACTAAAATTGAACAGTTAATAGGTTGTCTATAGATCTCGCTGCTTAATTTAGGTGAACAACAATATCCTTGGTCGTCTTCAGATGAATGGTCCTTAGGAAGTTTTATCTAGGAACATAGGATCAACTTGTCTTGTCACTTATAGCATGTCCAAAATTTGTCACAATTTTTCGTGCTTAAGTGGACCACAATAACGGTGATCGACCAGATCTATTCATGAAGCGGAAGGTACTAACAAACGGATTAAGACTTGTAAGTCCCAATCAAACGGATGATGCCAGATCACAATAAGAAGAGAATGAGAAGAAGAAGAAGATGAATCTTGTATGTATTGATATGAATGATGATCCGGATACAAGATTCATACACGCTAACACACACTCACTTTTCTCTCTCTCTAGAACACCTTCAAATGCACACACTTAAGCTCCTCTAGTGTTCATCACTCTGTTCCTCACACCCCTCACCCCTATATATATATATATATATATATATATATATATATATATATATATATATATACACACACACATGAGAATATGGGCTTGGTGGACATGGGCCGTAAATAGGTTTATGGCCGTAAACCTGTTTACGGCCGTAAACACAACCGCAAACACGTATACGACCGTAAACACCAAGTTGTTTATGGTCCAAGACACAAAAATACATTTTCCTAGAAAAGTAAAGTATAAACCATATTTTTGACCCAACAATCTCCCCCTTGGTTTATAAATTTATTTTCTTAATTGACCCAACAAGCTCCCCCTAAAAAGTAGTTGGCTTTCTTGATAATCTTCATTGGGAGCTTTGGCTTCAGCTTTAATCTTTGAATTCTTCACAGCTTCAGGATGAACATGATGAATCTTCAATAATTGGCTTCATCTTGAGTAGTTGGGCTTTTCTTCAGAATTTGGCTTTGAACACATGTCGAGTGAGGAGGCTTGACGTACTGATTCTTGAAAGATAGTGCTTTCAGTTTGAGAATCTTCAGAGAGAACATTAGAGAGAAAAAATCTTCTGGATCACTTCAGCAGGTTTAAGATAGCAGCAGACTGATTGAGGAGGCTTCAATGTAATCCGTCATATATTCTTCAATTTCAGCTTCACCTTGCTTCTGGGGTTGAAAGATTGAATGTCAAAAGAATAATCTTCATTTCTTGCTCCTTCGAATGCGAATTCTTCGATGCTCACAGATGAAGCTTTGGCTCAGAAATCTTCGACACAAACTTCATGAGTCTTATCTATACCTGAAATCACTTTTCAAAACAAAACAAAACTAAAAGAAAACTTAGCACAGAAACAAAAATATTTTTGGATTTTTGATTTTCTTGAACAAGAAATAAAACATAAATAACACTATTTTTTATTTTTTATTTTTTAATTTTCTGATTTTTGATTGGTTTTATAAAATTTTTAGTTCTCCCCTAATATTTAAATTAGAAGAAACTATGAACAAATTTAACAAAAATAAAATGATATCTAACTTTAAGAATGATTTGGGATCAAAGTTTTTAGACAGCCTTTATCCGCTTGTCGGTACCTTCTATCTTCACGTCTTTGTCTGGTCGGTCGCCGATATTGTTGTCCACTTAAACACGAAAAATTATGACAATTTTTAGGACATACTAATAATTATAAGACAAAGTGATCCTAAGTTCCTAGAAACTATTTCATAAGGACCATTCAGCTGACGACGACCAAGGATATTGTTGTCCACCTAAATTGAGCAGCGAGATCTAAAGACAATCTTTGAGTGTTCAATTTTAATTGTACTGGAACATGTTTCCCGCTTCCTGATATGCTCCAGTAATCAAGGACTTCCAGGATACTCCTTACATCGGGTGAGCAGACAATCATTAAGAGAGAAGATAGATTTAGAATGCATATGCTATACACCTAGGTCAGATCTCTTCCAATCACGCAGAGGGTGAAACATATGACCAACTGAGGTTTTAAAGGGATTGAGAAGTAGAATGGTTCATATACTGTGTACCAGGTCGGATTGTGAGTCACACAAAGGAGACAGTATATGGCTAAAAGATAGAAAGAATTGCATAGATAAAAGATGCAGAGAAATAGAGTTGCATATGTTACAGTCCAGGTCGGATTTTGAGTCACACAGAGGAGGTAACATATGACTAACAGATAGAAAGAAAGAATATAACCTTCTATAGACCTAATTTCTTGGAATTCACCAGTCGCCCCATCAATACCGGAATTAAGGACAGAATCCGTACATCGAGGAAAAGTTAAACCACGGTTCCAGATACGGGTTCATTTAATGTGACGAGTAGATTCCCATATATATCTCCCTACTCAATCTATCCAAACATCGTATTGTCAGACTAAACGGATTTGACTAGGTCAAGATTTGTCAATTCTATAAATTTCCTAAGTTCAACTCTGCCTAGTCATGTCCATTTAGAATCTTTTGTGCCTACCGACACATCAAACCAGAGCATAGACCCTTTAACTTTGGGTACGTTACGCAGACTTAGATTTCCTGTTATCATTTGATAATATCACTTCCCAAAACATCTCCCTTAAGCACATTTCATAACCAACATATTTTTTGATTTTTTGATTTTCTAATGTTTTTGGATTTTTTTTTAAAATTTAATTTTTGTTTTGGTTTTATTTCTCCCCCTAAGTTTTTGCATATGAGAGAAACGAAAGTAAATGTGCAAATTTAAACTATCCTAAAACAAAAATTAGTCTTTAAAGCGAATCAGCTTAAGATAAACTCAGGAGTTTAGAGAAGAAAACTCAAACCGTAAGTCACCGATTGAATTTGCATCCAGAAGGTCTGAGAATAGCACGCGTAATCTCAGTACAGATCCAAAAATTCTTCATGTCATTAAGCACTAACCCCATGAGTGATCTCTTCCTTTCTTCCTTTCCCGCAAAGGACACATACTCTCAAACAAATGTTCCGAGTGTTGTACAGTTGAGAGATGTCTCCTATCATGTGCCAGGAACAGCCACTACCAACAAACCGAAGTCTGATGACATGCATCCATAGCTGCTCCGACGTAGAGCGGGATCAGTTGGTCTTTGGAACCCAGTCCATTTTGAAACTAGGTCGACCTTTGTCATCCTTGCACGGTACTTTCTCCCATGACATATCCTGTTTATCACAAACAGAAGATGAAGAAATAATAGAGCCATTAGTTGATTTGGGAGAGTGAGCCTTTGGAACATATTTGTAGTTGGGTTTAACCCATTTATTTTTTTATTTGATGGGTGGCTCAGTACTTGCTTTTGAACTTGATGTTGGCCGTTGAGATGACTTTGACCTAACCGGTCTTTGTGTCATCGCAGCATCTCTTGGATTGGGCTTCTTGGCCGACATTCCTTTCTCGCCATTGGGATTCAGATTCTTGGCCTTCTGCGTGTTCCAGTCACCATGGTCTGATCATGATCTTGAGGGGTATCCATTGGAGTATCCCCTCTTGGCGCATTCTGCCAGCCTTGTACGTAGTAAGGAACGTATGCGCAATTTGGACAGTTTCGGGCAATGTGTCCAGGTGTTCCACAGTGAAAACATGTCTTTTTCTTCACTGGGAAATTGTTTCTTCCTGCCCCTGGTGGCGTATCCTTGCCTTTTCTCTTGTTGTTCCCACATGCACACTTGCAACAGGAACTCTGTTGCGTTGGAATTGGTTGCCTGTATTTCTCAATGGCAGATTGATCAGAAGCAGTTGAGTTCGAAGCAACATATTCAGAGTTCAAGGAGATGTTGGTTTGTTCAATGGTTTTATCCTTGTTCTCATCTTCTGCTACTTTACCTGCACATGAAGAAAAAACATTAGTATTTTCAACCTGAATACCTCCTGACACAAATCCAGCAGGTTTGCCATATCGAAGATGTGCCTCCCTGTCAATTTCTTCTTGTATCTTTGGGATGGATGTGTAGTTATGATTGAAAGGTGGAGGAACACTATCATACTGGTGGTTGTCGAGGCCAAAAAAATTAATACCCTAAATATTACACACTAAAATAGTGTATAGTGGTAAAGGGATCGAATCCACGGAGATTGGTTTAGTTTATAACTCTATGAAAGATCTCTTTGTAAAAATACTTGGAATATGACAATAAATTAAAAATGGGGGTTTTGATGTTTTGAAATACTTGATAAAAACTTGAATTAACTATGATATAAATAGAAAATTGCAACAAAAATAAGAGTTTGATGTAAAATCAATAAGGGAGAGATGGTTGACTTAAAGTTTCCTCACTTTGACTTTTGATGAACATATCATTAGAATCTAATGGTGCAATACTTTGATTTAAATCCTTAATTTGGCTATAGTAATCCAAGAAGCTTGAGATTACCTAGACTTTTCTTAGTTGTCAAAATGGTTAGAGAAGCTCATAACAATTTCCTTAGTTAAAGTCACAATTTCCATTAAGCATGTAATTAGTGAAAGTCAACTAGCATTAAGAACCAAAAAGTCGCCAAATCCAAGAGGGGTCAAATGCTTTCACCACCATGTTGGAGGAAATGTTTTCATGATTGTGTGAAGCAAAAAAACAACATAAAAATCATTTGTTGCTTGCTAATTTGAGGATCCTTTACTTAATCAAGAAATTAGCCAACTAATCACCACAAACACATTTAAACTCATGAACTAAAACATACAAGTAGTGATAAGACGTTAAAACACAAAACATTTCCATAAAGATTTAAGAACATGTTCATGGATTCTTCAACATTCAACAAAAGTTCAAAGGATTCAACAAAAGTCAACCAAGATTAGTTTAGCCAAGCATGGCTAAAATCAAAGAAACAAAGTTAGAGAAGATTGTACCAAACATTAAGCAAGAATCAAGAGGTAAAAAGTGATGGGTTTTGGTCATAAGACATCTTATGTGCTCATACAAACCCTAAAGCTTGGATCTAGGTTTCTCTATTATACATGCTTTGAATCCAAGACTATAAACCCTAATTCTAGCATGCAAGTAATCATATTAACATAAGAATGAGTTTATAATGTTACCTTGATTGTTATGTAGCAATAACAATCCCAAATCTCCTTGTATTGACTTTGGAAGGCTTAGAGTCACAAGTGTCACTCCTCTAATGGTTCACAAACACCATAAGCAAGAGGATGAAGAGGAGAGAGGTTGGAGGCTGCCAAAAACGTGTGTAAACCCTAACAAGAAGCTTAGCCACGTTTTTTAAGCCTTAAGGGGTCTTTATATAGTTGGGCTATTAGGGTTATCTAACAAGGAAACCCTAAGTTGGATGCTTAAGCCCTAAGCAACCCATAGACTCCTTTTATCAAACCCTTGGACGATTTCTTTATGGGCTTCCCCATAGAATTCGTCCAACCCTTGATACAAGGCAATCCATGGCCCAAATTATAATTATCTTATAATTACAATTCCAGTCCCTTAAGTTTAATTAATCTCTTTTAGTCACAAAACTAATTACCAATTAATTATTGACTAATATTAATTAAACAATATGATTTCTCTTTTAATATATTATTCCCATAATATATTAATAAATCATATTTAATCCTTTCCCTCCATAATTCATCCTATCAAGTTGCTTCAGTGAAGGCAACCCAAAAGGACCATGCACCATCAGGTCAAGTACATACCAAAATAGTTATGGACTTAGACACTAATCCAACAGTCTCCCACTTGGATAAGTCTAATAACTATTATGCGTATGACTTCAGATCCTGATCTGCAATCGTAGCTTTCCAAAGCCGCTGTCAACTCTGATCCTATCAGATACGCGTGTCCTTAGATAAGGGATCATATATTCCTCCATTCTAGATATCGTATGAGATATGATTCCTAATCATTCTCTTTGTACTATATCTCTATTTCCGATTTATGATGACAGACTAATTGAACAAATCAAATTAGCCCTAGCCCGGCCGAGCATTTACGTTTGTCATCACTAAACCATCGAGGGGCCCAAAGATATCGCTTTTATCCTTCTTTGGATAAAAGGAACGGATAAACTTTGATACAATGCTTGCTTGCACTCACTAACCAAATCACACACAACAATATGTTTTATAACACCAAGTTACTAGTGCGTTTACATATTATCAATGTGCAACCGATTAGCAAGATACAACTCACACATCTCGGTTTCAAGAATATAAGATATTATCGTCTCACTAATCACTCGTGATATAATCCATGGAGTGATCCAAGTGAGCGTGGGTTTAATCCAATGCTCAAATCATATTCATAAACACTCATGAACGTTGCGGAAAACATTTGCTTATGTCTAATACTCTTTTAGACAATCTACATACCAATTCACGACAGTCTTCATTCGTATCTACTTCCAACATATGAACGACTGTGGCCCGTTTGAATAATTTGATTATTCTTAATAAACTCAATTATTCTGGAAGTCAAAACATGCAAAGTGAAACACAAGACTGTCGATTACCCATATGGCCTCAACCCTTTGAGCATAAATAAAACACGTTTTATTTATCACCATATCGATTACTCATTTTTTGTCATTTCGGGTAATCAACTTCTTACTTGAATTATTTCACTTGTCCCATGCTCCTAGCATGCACACAATGTTTACCTATGGTTCTTACTTTGTGAAAATAGATCACATTGAACACGTTTCCAATCATTCTCATTTCACAACTTCCAAATCCTTTTTCATAAGTGAAAGAATATCAAATTCTTGCTACTTATAGAATATGCTAGATTCTAACATCCTATGCAATGATTCTTTCGTAATGTCACTGCACCAAAGTCACAAAGACTATTGCCAATGATATTACAAAGTCCTCTATCGGAGATTGTTACAAGACAATTCCTTAGATATGATGTCTCTCACTCAAAGTACATTCCTTTGAACATCCTTTTGCATAAAGGTTTCTAATCTAGTCATAAATTTTCAATATTTACTTCCCAGTATGGACACGCTTCCATATGTTCCATATGACAACTCATTTCTTAATAGAATCTTTTCTATTCATCATAATGTCAATATGGTCCATTCAATACCATGCTTCCAACTACTCGCAAGCAACCAATCCTCGTCGAACTTTGGATTGTCCTTTGATAGTTGTTTAATTATTTTAGTCAAAATCGATTCTAGTCCCTTTTCCCTCTAAATGCGCTAGACATTTGGAAAATTTTAGAATGGTCAAACATTAAATCATTTGCAATCGATCCTATACCCGAAGTGTATGGGACACGACGCATAATGTTTTATTTGCTATGTTCTCAAAATTCGAATTGTGAAAAGGAATGTCGTAATCGAAATTTTAAGAACACACTATGTACCCTTGACTAAATTTATCAACATTTCTTAACCTAAGCCTTTAGATTTGAAATGAAGCATAATAAGCATAATATTCTCTCCCTTAATTATAGCAAAACAACTATACAACCCTTACGACTTTGTAAGGTATAACTCTTGTTTTCTATAATTAATATTGCCAACTTGCAAAACTTTCCATAATAATCATACAATCATAACTTTTATGCTCCCACTATCATGATGATTACTATAAAACATAACACTTATGCTCCCACTAGCTTCGACATGTATTCATAAACATCTTAACTTTCAGAAAGACAATACTTATTGAATTTCTTAAGCCCATGTTTCTAATACTTAGTGCTTTGATAATCTTTTATCAAGGCTTCTTGAACTTATACACCTTTGCCTTAGATAGTTCATATGTGTGTCTTAAACAATCAAGACTAATTGCCAAACCTCACAATTTAAATTATGGAAAGGGATACCGTAACCATAATTGAATTTGAGAATGCAACTTTACAATCACTATCTTCTTAAAATCTTTCTTAGTGACAGCATTTCCTCACAATCATTTTCATGAAGGAGGAAATCTTATGAAACTTAGATTTTAAATGGTGTATGTGTTTCTATCCATGTGAATTTGTTAAAACCAAGGTTTACGACAAATTCAAATTCATATAGACCGAACTTTCTTAATCTTGATTTCTTGCCTTATGGTAGCACAACTGCCCACCACGTCTTCCAAGTAGTTAAGCATCTCACCTTCTTCCTATCAATGTACCTTTCATTGATCAAGGTGCTTTACCTTTTATGCATTCAAAATGAGAACTCATAGAACTCACATGCATAATTAACTCAATTGGAAACAGCACAGAAACAAAATAATGTCAACACGATAGGTTGTGAACCTCAACTCGTGTGCTAGTGATGATCGATAAGGTTTATTCGATTTGTTCTTGAAACCTTTCAAGACCAATAAGACTCCCACTGACTCCTTGACATATAAGATTCTCTTGTCAATAAACAATTCTTGACAAACAAATATTCAAGAGTTAGTGTAGTTTTTATCAAAACACTTCATAAATTGGTCCTAGTCGGTCTTTGTCTTATTCAAGACATCACAACTTTCCACATTTGATGAATGTTATAAACCTTTAATACTTTTCACTCATTGTCACAATCTTAACTTTAAGACTTGTTATTGGAACGAAGTATAATAGACTTCTTGATTTAACCATTTCTTCAATCCTTGATACCTCTTCTTAAACATACAATTGTACTAAGACTTACTTAGAGGATTAATTGAGATATGGCTCTTAATCATTAAGACCCATTATAAAGCATAAAAGCTACTCTCCCTTCTTCTTAGAATGGAGAAACTTTTATCTTTCTGCCTACTTGATTCTTCTTATTCGTTCTACTATTGATCTAAACCCTTTAATCAATTCAGAATTACACTTAATCTTGTAAGTGTAATCATATTTACTAAGCCTTTAGTAAATCATGATGAATATCTTTGTTACTCTTATGGTGAACTTGATCAACACACAACTTTGTGTACTCGATCTCCTAGTCCTTCACTTGACACTTTGTCAACGAATCTGTCTAATTTCCAAATATGAAATTTCTCATTCATCATGCAACCAAGTTGCGTGATTCCAAATTTCAGTCCAATTGAAATTTGGGCGATGAGAAACTCTCCCTATTTGGTAAATTCTCGACATTTCCATAAATAACATAACTAAGAATCATATCCATTCGTTGTAGAAATATGCAAACATCAATTTTCATAACGATTTCATTGCAAGGAAGTAAATAAATAAATAAGTTAAACAAAATTTATTTTATTTATAAAAGCAGCGGAAAAACATTTGTCCTTACAATGCAAAATCTATTGAAAACTATGTAAAAGGAAAATTTCTAACAACTCTATCATAACTATCTAAGCTCAAAATCCAATCTTCAATTCCATGCGATCGAGATCCATCTTTTGCGATTAGATTCATCTTGCTCTCTTATCAAGCTTCCTTTCTTTTCACCGATCCTTTAAAACATTCAGATGCAATCTTATTACATCATGTATTAAGAATCAATGAATAGGAACTTAACGGAGTTAGATAGTGGATTTTACCTGAAGTGTAGTCATACTTTTGACTCTCCCATCTCTTAGATCTCTTAGGTAAATAGGGCAACTTCGTCTCCAATGCCCCTTCTCTTGGCAATAAAAGCAAATTGACTCTTTTTGGAACAACACATGGAACTACTTCAGACATCGCCTTTCTCTTATGATCAAACTTTTCGATCATTGCATGTATTTCATTGCCATTGTCTATATCCATAGAGGTCTTGAAGGCAGATTCACCAATCAACTTTGCTTTTTCTATTGCGCCAAACCATTGCTGATTCAGCAGAAATAAGCATATAGGTGAGATCCATAAGGGTCACGTCGTGGTTCATCATATAGTACTCTCTTACGAACTCATTATACGAGTTAGGAAGTGAGTGAAGAACCCAATCAACAGCCATCTCTTCACCGACAACGGATCCCATCATTCTTAACCTATCAATGTGTGACTTCATCCCTAAGACGTGTGCACACATCGACTTTCCTTCTTTATGTTTACTTGCCAAAAGGGATTGAGTGATATTAAACCTTTAAATTTTACAATCTTGTGGGTTAGGGAGAATAATTGGAGGAGGAGGAGGAAGTGAAGTATGATTTCTTGTTCCTCGATCGAATCGTGGAATATCATCTTCATGTGGAATATTTGTTCCACGGGATTCGGAAAGACCATAGTTGTCGAACATTGACATCTACAAAACGGGAGAAAAACGAATTCAAGTTAGTTGATTGATTGAGTCCTTGGTAAATCACCCAAATGAAATTCCAAGGCTAGGACCCAACACAATATTCTACAACTCGGGAGAGGGATGTCGTAACCCAAATTGCAGAACATTTGAAGGTAAGTGAATGACGATTCACTAATTTCCACCATGAAAAACGAAAAATAATTTTAAGTTTTAAATCTATGAAAACTCCTAGATCCTATGAGATTCATTGAACATTTCAATGGCATGTTTAAATCTCGATATGCCCCTCTTGTTTGTGACTGGGATGCCGAGGATCACAAAGCGGGTGTGAATAACCATGCAAACTACATGGTGCCCTCACATGTTACAATCACCTATTCGATGTGTCGGTAAACCACACACGCTCCACCGAACTATGACAAACATTGAGTCACCCTTTGCTACCTTCTCTTAGAACCATTTAGTGCGCCGGTAAACCATACACGCTCCACTAACGTCTTCGCAAGGGTACAAAGTGTAATTTCATGGAATTGCATCAATTCACTTTTGCCTAAGTAACTAAGATTGGGAATTTTATGAAAACATTTAGTTACTTTTATACTTCATTATACTTATAATGGAAGGTTTTGTCATATCCTACCCGTTCGGCTAACGACCCTTCACTAGTCAAGAGTGCGGTGGGTAAGAGTGGATACCCATTCAATCGCCATTTTATAGGCAATTTCCATAAACACCCCTTATAGACCAGCTTCGTGAATGAGGCCTACTAACGGTAAGACTGACTTTTATTTATACATATATATAATGTTAGACTTTTAATGTTATATATAGTATAGGGTGCATTTTACACTTTTAAAGTACTATGTGGTTAACATTAACAATTACACTTTTAATTCAATTAAATGGTTAACCTAAACTTTTATGGATTTATTAAACTTCTTTTAATTATACACCTTAATTAATTAATAAAACCATAAGGGTGTAAATTGCACTTTTCAAAACATTACTAGGGTTTTAGAATTTAACATTCCTAATTAAACTTTTAATCAACTTTTAAATTCCAAAACTTGAGGGCAAAATTTGAAACATTTCAAAACATTAGGCTTTTAACTATTTAAATTTCAAAACTTCAAAACTTTTGGATTCAAATTTAAACTATAAAACCTAAAGGGGAAAATATGAAACTTTTCATAACAACAAGGATCAAATAACAAATAATTTTAAATTAACATTTAATCACATAATTATCCATATTTGATTTATTTAATGATTTCTTGCAAAACAATTTATCAATTTACTCAAAATAATTAATCAATTATCTTATAAGGAAACAATTATCTTATTAATTGATAAATATCTTCATTTAGATCAAAAATATAGTCTAATATATCATATAATCGGATTAATATTCATCTAACATGATAAGGTAACTATCCATATGCAAAAACAGCAAAAAATCCCGAGATAAGCATTATCTGACGAGTTGACTCATCGAGTCAGGCATGGACTCGGCGAGTTCAGCCATGGACTCGGCGAGTCCAGCCTCCAAAATCCAAAAAATCGAATTTTCCAGTTATACAATGCATCAATACAATTGAAACCAAGCTAGGCTGTGATACCACTGATGGGTTTTGGTCATAAGACATCCTATGTGCTCATACAAACCCTAAAGCTTGGATCTAGGTTTCTCTATTGTACATGCTTTGAATCCAAGACTATAAACCCTAATTCTAGCATGCAAGTAATCATATTAACATAAGAATGAGTTTATAATGTTACCTTGATTGTTATGTAGCAATAACAATCCCAAATCTCCTTGTATTGACTTTGGAAGACTTAGAGTCACAAGTGTCACTCCTCTAATGGTTCACAAACACCATAAGCAAGAGGATGAAGAGGAGAGAGGTTGGTGGCTGCCAAAAACGTGTGTAAACCCTAACAAGAAGCTTAGACACGTTTTTTGAGCCTTAAGGGGTCTTTATATAGTTGGGCTATTAGGGTTATCTAACAAGGAAACCCTAATTTGGATGCTTAAGCCCTAAGCAACCCATAGACTCCTTTTATCAAGCCCTTGGACGATTTCTTTATGGGCTTCCCCATAGAATTCGTCCAACCCTTGATACAAGGCAATCCATGGCCCAAATTATAATTATCTTATAATTACAATTCCAGTCCCTTAAGTTTAATTAATCTCTTTTAGTCACAAAACTAATTACCAATTAATTATTGACTAATATTAATTAAACAATATGATTTCTCCTTTAATATATTATTCCCATAATATATTAATAAATCATATTTAATCCTTTCTCTCCATAATTCATCCTATCAAGTTGCTTCGGTGAAGGCAACCCAAAAGGACCATGCACCATCGGGTCAAGTACATACCAAAATAGTTATGGACTTAGACACTAATCCAACAAAAAGATGATGTTCTTGAGGTGTTCTTGGCCTTCAAAAGTCTGCAAAACTCTAGAGAGAATCTTCAAAAATCGGATGTGCAAGAGTATGCAAAAGATAGGCACCAACCTTCCCCATATAGCTTAAAACATGAATTCCCGGAAATGCCCCTGCAGGGCCTTGCGCGACCCGCGTGCTGCTGCACGGGTGGTGCCTGACATGGGCTTCTTTGAGTTTTTGGGCCTCCAAAGCATATCCTACTAGCCCAGATCGAATCCAATCACCTCCTAGCCCATTTTTTTCAAGTTTTTCTTCATTTTAAGCCCAATTTGGCCTCTCCAAATCCTCCAAACTCGCCCGGTTAATAATCTACGCACGTTTGAATAAACTCCCACATCTTGCAAATTTAAAGTTTATTTCTCTCCAAGCCTTCAAATAATCATCAAACTCGCTCCATGCATCATCTCCACAATCACCAAGCCTAAAATCCTTTTTGTCTACCAAATCCCATCACTTCCCATACGTCCCGAACACTCCCGCACCGCTAGACCCGAAAACCTGCAATTATGCTCACAAGATTCGAAAGTACCCGAAATAGTCATAAAATAACAAAAAGGAAAATATGCATGGAAATTATCTAAATTATGAATGAAATATGCTAAAATAAACTATAAAATAAAAAGTAAACAAAACTAACTATCAAATCACCCCAAGCTTAAACCTTACTTGTCCTCAAGTAAGACAAGACTAAAATGAACTCGGGATGAACTATCCTAAGAAAATAAAAAGAATGGATAGAACCACGGAACCTGATCACCGTTAGTCAACATGGTCAGAATTAATCTTGCTATTATCTCACAACTTTTTCATCCGATGACAATGAAACCATAAACCACACCCATGACAACTCCTTTAGGTGGGTAAGGAGGGATGAGCAGTTGTAGCCTCAATGGAACATGCATACAATGAAGAATATATGTAGTAGGGAGAAAGTAGTTGGATGGGCTCAGGTGGAGCTTGATGTGTGTGAAACGAACTAGTTTTAATCCTACTAACTTAGACACAAATTAGACACACGAAAGGCAGTGTACCTATCGATTAGTAATATAGTTCAAGCAAGTAGGGTATCGAACACAGGGAACGGTAAACAATTAAAATAAATGCTAATATTATCTAAATAAAACAAATAACAAAAAGGGGGTTTTCTCTAGTTTTACAAGACTAGAAACTTAATTAGAATAACCAACACATGAATTAACTAACTAGCAACTAAAACAATTAATTACCAACTAAATTCAATAGTAAAGAGGAATTCTGTTTAGGTACGACTCATTTGTTCCCATGGATGATTTTAATGTATCGGATTAATTCTTCATTGGCAACCGATTAAGATAATTAGGCTCATGTTTGCTATTCCTAATTCTTAGAAAACAAATTAACTCAAGCAATGGCCAGTTGTCTAAATTAACGGGTTTTCTAGATATTGATTCGGGTTTAGAAAGACTTGTAATTAGCTAATCAAATTGGTGATTCAATTAACCTCTTGTTGACGGTGTATCACACAAGCTCACACATTAACTTACCTATCTTCAAGTTAATTCTAGTTTCACATTCGTTATTCCTAGACATACAACTATGTGGTCACGTAAATCATATGAAATTAGCAACTAAGAGATGTTCATACAACTTAATTATTGATTTATTAATAAAAGAATAGTTATTGTCAACACATAAGGTTCTTTAACAAGCTTAACAAAACATAATTACCAATCAAAATTAATCCTACTCAAATAATCAATCCATGTTCACAAAATTGTCTACCCTAACAGAAGAATAAGTTTTTAGCTCATGATTGCAGCAGAAACAAGCACAAAAACGAAATCAATTGGTAAAAACATAGTTCAAACAAGAGATTAGGTAAGAGTAAACTTGATTTTGACTTGATTCTCCTTAAAATTGAATGTAAGGTTGATTCCCTTACTTCCCACGCTCCAACAACACCTTTAGTCGACAATTGACCTCCAAGGGTTCATCTATATGCTAGGGTATCGATCTGAAAGTCCCTTTATATAGATTTTCACAAAACAAGGGCTACTCGGTGGGTCCAGTGACCTACTCGCCGAGTACATCACTTAAAACCCGTGTATGGCAAGTCAGCGTGTCCAGAATCACGAAAGTTCGATACAACTCGCCGATTAATCGACCCTACTCGCCGAGTACTTTTCGAATCAACATTTTCTCAAAACACGAAAGTCGTCCGAAATTGTGTCTACTTTTCAGAACATTTTGAATCTCATCAATCGGAGTTACGGTTCATGAGATATAGCCAAAACACTGACGAGGGGTCAAACTGTCCAGCAACGTCCTTCTTTCTTCAAAATCCAAGATCCAAGCGTCCAATCGCCAATTCCGCTTCACTTTCCTTTCGAGCATGTCATCATTGCTGAAAAATTAAATTATAAACTAATTAAGCACCTTTTTTTCATTAAATGAGACAAAAACAACATAAAGTATTAAGATAATGCATGAATTTTATAACTAAATATACCCATATCAAAATACCCCACACTTGACTTTTGCTTGCCCCCAAGCAAAACTGAATTTTAACACATTAGAATCATACAAAACAATCCCAATCGAACCCAGCCATTATGCCAAGACCGTAACGCATGTATTTGTGTCTAAAATTTTCCTAATAACCCTCCATACTCCAAATACTCACAATCCTCATAAACATTCACCCACTTTTTCCGAACAATGCTCATTTTATGCATCCCTCCGAATCCATCCGCAGAAAACCTCCTAACCTCAAGGTATTTTTGGTTGAGCAACCCAAGCATACATAATCTAGATAATTACAATTTATGATACCACATTGGAGCTCTTTGGAATTCTTCACTTCTTTGACATTTGATCTTTAATTTCTTTGAGTTCACCACCTTGTTGTTTGATTTTTAGTATCTTCAACTTTTTGAATTCAGATCTTTGATCTTTTGATCTTTACTTTAACTGCTCCAAAATTCCTACAACTTTTCTTTTAATTCTCTCTTTTGTTTTTTTACATGTAACTCACTTTTTTCACTCAAAACCTACATGCTTAAGCAAGGGCGCTCAACTTCAACCTTTATTGGTTAACGATAATAATTTTCCTGGATACATTTCTGGTACACGATGCTAAACATATTGCATCCTTCAAACTAAGCGAGGTCGTGTTTTTGTCCCATGATTTCAATGGAATAAGGAAGCCACAAATGCACTAGAACGTATATAGGCCCAACTAAACATTTGGGTTTTCATGCAATTATCAAATATAATACTAGCATTATCCCTAACTGCTTTACCAAAATTTTCTATATTAGCCCTAGCAATTTTAATGCAAAAATTTCAAAATTAACTAAAATTTTACTAATATAACCAACCCCCTACCCCACACTTAATTTATGCAATGTCTCCATTGCATATTATGCATGATAAAGAACAATAAAAATAAGGAGAGAATTGGAACAAACTCCCCTGGGATAGTAATGGCGACGTTGATATCTCTTCTCTTCAGCTCCATCTTCAATTGACTTTAGACATGGAAACAGCTCATCCGTGTCTTGGGTGTCAAAATCTCGTGTGGTACAGTCTTTATAAAAGCTCCAAACATATGGAAAAAACTCTTGGAAATGCTCAGAAAATGATCTTCAAAGAATAGATCCAATGCCCATATCAAATGTCATCAAATCTTCAGCTCAAAAGTAATAAGAATGAACGACTCGTCAAGTAAGTATGTAGACTCGCCGAGTTGAAGCGTAAATGGCCGAAGAATCGTGATTTTTTACATGGACTTTGTGAGTCCATAAGATGCACTCGGCGAGTAGACCGCTGTGTGAAAAAACTTTTATTCTGCCCTAGTCCGTTTCTAATGTATGGTAAGTATTCCCGCCTGTCACGCGGGTGACCCGGTGTTCGATCCCCGGCAACGGCGCCAAAAACTTGATGTGTGTAAAACCAACTAGTTTTAATCCTACTAACTTAGACACAAAATAAACACACGAAAGGCAGTGTACCTATCGATTAGCAGTTTAGTTCAGGTAAGTAGGGTATCGAACACAGGGAACGGTAAATAATTAAAATAGATGCTAATATTATCTAAATAAAACAAGTAATAGAAAGGGGGTTATATAAACTAATAATTTCCCTCATTTTTCTTTAGGTAATAAAAACTCTATAACCCTTCTATCAATTGGACTCATATCTTGACTCAAAACTTCGTTTCCTCTCTCGCCTAGACTAAATTTCTCGCTTCGTCAGCCTTGACTCTAGACCCTCACATGCATCCTTACACTCAAACTGAAAAGATCAAAAACAAAAACCAAGTAATAAAAAAACATTAAAATAAAAAAAAAATCATAAATTATCCCTAAATACTAGAAGTTTAGAAAGAAAAAGAAAAGCAAACTCTAATGACGGGTTGCCTCCCGCAAGCGCTTCTTTTTTTGTGAGTCTTTAGCTGGACTCCCAACTTAATAAACTTCTAATAAATTCGATGCCCATCCATCCATTGCATTAAATATTTTCTTTGGACCAATTTGTAAAATTCAACTCTTTGCTTCAAAAATTGGCCAAAAAAGCTTGAATTCATGAAACCCAAGAATCTTGACAAAGGTTGGAACCGGTTGGATACTAATCAAAAATGGATCGTGCCTCAGAACTTTCTCCAAAGTTGGAATCTTCACCCCATGCTTCGAAACACAAACCGGAAATACAGGGGACCATGTCGTGGTAATGGTCAAACCACATCTTGGTTCCTCCAATACAACTTGTTCTTGTTCTTCATCTGACCTCTCTACTAGCAACCTTTCCAGCTCCTCCAAATCTCTTTTTGGATTAAATTCTTCATCTTGTAACTTTAGCTCTTGTAACTCAAATTGTTCTTGATCGTTAAAAGAGATGTTATCTAACCATCTATCAAATTTCTTTAAATCTTCATCCGATCCACACTCCTCATCTTCTTGCTCAATTTCCTGTACTACTTCCTCAAGAAAAGCATCAAGAGCATCGAGATTTGGAAAATACATAATAAATAAAAATAAAAATTAAACTAAATAAAAAAAATAATCAACAAATAATAAAAAAAACAATTAGCCAATAAAATTAACTATTTAGAACCGTTCCCCGGCAACGGCGCCAAAAAACTTGATGTGTGTGAAACGAACTAGTTTTAATCCTACTAACTTAGACACAAATTAGACACACGAAAGGCAGTGTACCTATCGATTAGTAATATAGTTCAAGCAAGTAGGGTATCGAACACAGGGAACGGTAAACAATTAAAATAAATGCTAATATTATCTAAATAAAACAAATAACAAAAAGGGGGGTTTTCTCTAGTTTTACAAGACTAGAAACTTAATTAGAATAACCAACACACGAATTAACTAACTAGCAACTAAAACAATTAATTACCAACTAAATTCAATAGTAAAGAGGAATTCTGTTTAGGTACGACTCACTTGTTCCCATGGATGATTTTAATGTATCGGATTAGTTCTTCATTGGCTACCGATTAAGATAATTAGGCTCATGTCCGCTATTCCTAATTCTTAGAAAACAAATTAACTCAAGCAATGGCCAGTTGTCTAAATTAACGGGTTTTCTAGATATTGATTCGGGTTTAGAAAGACTTGTAATTAGCTAATCAAATTGGTGATTCAATTAACCTCTTGTTGATAGTGTATCACACAAGCTCACACATTAACTTACCTATCTTCAAGTTAATTCTAGTTTCACATTCGTTATTCCTAGACATACAACTATGTGGTCACGTAAATCATATGAAATTAGCAACTAAGAGATGTTCATACAACTTAATTATTGATTTATTAATAGAAGAATAGTTATTGTCAACACATAAGGTTCTTTAACAAGCTTAACAAAACATAATTACCAATCAAAATTAATCCTACTCAAATAATCAATCCATGTTCACAAAATTGTCTACCCTAACAGAAGAATAAGTTTTTAGCTCATGATTGCAGCAGAAACAAGCACAAAAACGAAATCAATTGGTAAAAACATAGTTCAAACAAGAGATTAGGTAAGAGTAAACTTGATTTTGACTTGATTCTCCTTAAAATTGAATGTAAGGTTGATTCCCTTGCTTCCCACGCTCCAACAGCACCTTTAGTCGACAATTGACCTCCAAGGGTTCATCTATATGCTAGGGTATCGATCTGAAAGTCCCTTTATATAGATTTTCACAAAACAAGGGCTACTCGGCGGGTCCAGTGACCTACTCGCCGAGTACATCACTTAAAACCCGTGTATGGCAAGTCAGCGCGTCCAGAATCACGAAAGTTCGATACAACTCGCCGAGTAATCGACCCTACTCGCCGAGTACGTTTCGAATCACCATTTTCTCAAAACACGAAAGTCGTCCGAAATTGTGTCTACTTTTCAGAACATTTTGAATCTCATCGATCGGAGTTACGGTTCATGAGATATAGCCAAAACACTGACGAGGGGTCAAACTGTCCAGCAACGTCCTTCTTTCTTCAAAATCCAAGATCCAAGCGTCCAATCGCCAATTCCGCTTCACTTGCCTTTCGAGCATGTCATCATTGCTGAAAAATTAAATTATAAACTAATTAAGCACCTTTTGTTCATTAAATGAGACAAAAACAACATAAAGTATTAAGATAATGCATGAATTTTATAACTAAATATGCCCATATCAGAGCTCTTCTTTAAATGTACACTCTGATCTCACGTTTGCCGGATTCTCTCATGTGTAACTAGGTTTAATCGCTTGGGCACCATTGTAGGAATCGGCTCACTTGGTGTTGGCCCAAACCTCCCGTAGTATCCAACTCGACAGTCTCCCTAACATCACCAATTTGCGAAAATAACTCGATCTATATACACTAAAACAAAATTTAGTTCAATAATTGAACCGGTCACCCTTCTCAGAATTCTGCAGCTGGGAATTTGCCTCCCCCCCCCCTTTTTTTTTTGTTAAGAACAATGAAAATGTCCACATGCGGACTAAAAGACTTCTCTAAAATCCTAAGAAAATCGCAAAAAGATATGGTGATGTAAAGAGACCGGATATGGATTCTACTCGGGGACAAGCACTAGTGCTTCATCCTAACGGTTCAAACATGATCAAGCGTGATCCTCTCGGCGGTAGTGACCGCAAGGCTAAGACATCCATTGCTATAGTATATCCTACAGTCATTAGTATTGTATGCATAATTCTTCATGAAAACTACCAGGCCATGATCACTTACCCCTTTAAGCTACCAGCATCTGATCCCAAGTATGAAATCCAAAACTACAGCTAGTGGTCTCGGTTTGATGGGTGAGATAGCAACAAGATCCTATACCAATAATGATACAATAACTATGAACCTGTTCCATGGCATCCAAGGAGGTGAGAATAAACAGACAACATAAATGCATGAATGCTAATGCCCTAAGCTAAATGTTATGCAAAAATATAAAAGTAGAAGAGAAGAAAATAAAATCTTTTTGGATTTAAAAAAAATGAATGAAAATTAGCTTAAAACTAAAATGTTATGCAACCTAATTAAAAATGCATGAAAAAATAAAAGGAAAATGAAATGCCCCACCCCAAGCTTAAGAACAAGCATTGTCCTCAATACTTAAAGTAAGGGCAAAAATGACCTGAATCGGAGGATTGGATGACGGGAGATGTCTGTGGCAGTGGTTTCGTGAAATTACGACCAGTAGAACTCTGACAATCTTGAATTTTCCGGCGAGGTGGGTGCTGGAAGGTTATATGAGAGGAATGGAGTGGGAGGTCGATATGATTAAATGAAGAAGAAGGGAAGCTGAATATTTTAATCTATGGGTCAAAAAGGGTCAATTTTGGTCAATGTTGGTCACGAAAAGTCAAAAGGTCAACTCATTAAAACCTTTGGTCAACACCTGGTCAAATAATAGCCAAAAATAGCCCAAATTGCTCAGCACAGTACGCGGGTCGCGCAATGTAGCACACGGGTCGCGTAGAGCTTGCAGTTAAGTCTTGGGCCAATGCCGCTTCATCACACCTGACCGCGCAACAGCACGCGGGTCGCGCAACCCTCTAATCTTGATCTTCATTTTGCTTCATTTTTCTTCGTTTTTCACCTGTTCTTTCTTTGGAAGGCCCCAAACACCTAGAAACTCTTGATTTCTTCAAAAATAACTCTTTTGAATCCCAAAAATATCTTCCAAACTCATTTATTCAAATTAAAAACACAAAAACACAATGCTTTCCAAAAATGTCCTTCTTTAACGTCTTTGGCGAGACACCTCCAAACTTCACTTTAACACTTTGGGGCGTCCAAATGGACGACATCTTGGACATTTGAATCAAAAACTTCATTGAATGGCTTCAATCGATGTCTGTTAACCTTGTAAATTTTCCCCGTGTTGATATTTTTTAATTTCCACACCTCCATTGGGACTCTTTTCTTGTATTTGACTTTCTTTTTACGGGAGAACCACACCGGACTCAGACCTTTCATAATAGCAATCATCCAACCATATTATTTCTTGTACTTATTTAGTAAGGTGACCAACTCCTCCCTCTTTGACATGGTGGGTGAGTAGGTGACCAGTTGGGCGTCTTCTTTCTCGGGATAGGTATCCTTTGAAGGGTTCGGCAGATTTATCGTTTCCGGATCTTGTGGTTGTTCTACCACTAGAGTTAGTTTCTCATTGGTAGTGGGTGGCTCAATCTATCTTTTGTTAACCCCTATTACTTCGTTTACAGTTTCATTGACAACATTCTTAATTTCTTCTTCCTCTTTGATAACTTCTTCCACTTCTACTTCTTCTCCCTCTTCTTCATATAACACTCTTGGGCCATCAAAAGTTTTCTCATCTTTCAAAGGAATGCAACATGAGTTATGACATGGGCTCTCTTCAATTGGTAATTTGTGTTGAGCTTCCACTATACTCAATGATTGAGCAATTTGTGTTATTTGTTGCTCTAAGCTTTTGAGGCTAGATTGAGTTGTTTCCTGGAAAATTTGGGTAGAAGTGGCAATCTTTTCACAATGTCCTCTAAGGACATGCTTGGTGTTTCAGTTTGTTGAGGAGGGTAAGGATAGGGTTCTTGGAATAATGGAGTTGGTTGGTATTGGTTATTTCCCCATGTTTGGTATGGGTTTGGGTAATGGTTATTTCCCCAAACTTGGTTGTTGTCCCACCATTGATCATGTTGACGCTGATCATAACTCCATTGGTTTGACCGGTAGTAGCTTCCTTTATCTTGCACTTCTTCCCATTCTCCTTGTAAATATGGACACATGTCGGAATGATGTCCATTTTGGGCGCAAAAATCACAAAGAAGAGGTGTGGGCTGCACACTTTGGTCACTTTCAATCATCATAACTAACTGAGCTAGCTCAGAAAGTTGTTCTTAAATGCAAGGAGTATTCATTTCCGAACCATACTTTTTTTTTAAAAAAAAATTTCAGGATTATAAATTAGAGTACCTGCACAATGAGATATATAGGCATAGAGAAAGAAACTGGTTAAATCAAAACCAATCCCCCGCAACGGCGCCAAAAATTTGGTGGTTGTCGAGGCCAACAAAATTAATACCCTAAATATTACACACTAAAATAGTGTATAGTGGTAAAGGGATCGAATCCACGGAGATTGGTTCAGTTTATAACTCTATGAAAGATCTCTTTGTAAAAATACTTGGAATATGACAATAAATTAAAAATGGGGGTTTTGATGTTTTGAAATACTTGAAACAAACTAAAATTAACTATGATTTAAATAGACAATTGCAACAAAAATAAGAGTTTGATGTAAAATCAATAAGGGAGAGATCATTGACTTAATGTTTCCTCACTTTGACTTTTGATGAACATATCATTAGAATCCAATGGTGCAATACTTTGATTTAAATCCTTAATTTGGCTATAGTAATCCAAGAAGCTTGAGATTACCTAGACTTTTCTTAGTTGTCAAAATGGTTAGAGAAGCTCATAACAATTTTCTTAGTTAAAGTCACAATTTCCATTAAGCATGTAATTAGTGAAAGTTAACTAGCATTAAGAACCAAAAAGTCACCAAATCCAAGAGGGGTCAAATGCTTTCACCACCATGTTGGAGGAAATGTTTTCATGATTGTGTGAAGCAAAAAAACAACACAAAAATCATTTGTTTCTTGCTAATTTGAGGATCCTTTACTTAATCAAGAAATTAGCCAACTAATCACCACAAACACATTTAAACTCATGAACTAAAACATACACGTAGTGATAAGATGTTAAAACACAAAACATTTTCATAAAGATTTAAGAACATGTTCATGGATTCTTCAACATTCAACAAAAGTTCAAAGGATTCAACAAAAGTCAACCAAGATTAGTTTAGCCAAGCATGGCTAAAATCAAAGAAACAAAGTTAGAGAAGATTGTACCAAACATTAAGCAAGAATCAAGAGGTAAAAAGATGATGTTCTTGAGGTGTTCTTGGCCTTCAAAAGTCTGCAAAACTCCAGAGAGAATCTTCAAAAATCGGATGTCCAAGAGTATGCAAAAGATAGGCACCAACCTTCCCCATATAGCTTAAAACATGAATTCCTAGAAATGCCCCTGCAGGGCCTTGCGCGACCCGCGTGCTGCTGCGCGGGTGGGTTGCACGGGTGGTGCCTGACATGGGCTTCTTTGAGTTTTTGGGCCTCCAAAGCATATCCCACTAGCCCAGATCGAATCCAATCACCTCCTAGCCCATTTTCTTCATTTTAAGACCAATTTGGCCTCTCCAAATCCTCCAAACTCGCACGGTTAATAATCTACGCACGCTTGAATAAACTCCCGCATCTTGCAAATTTAAAGTTTATTTCTCTCCAAGCTTCAAATAATCATCAAACTCACTCCATGCATCATCTCCACAATCACCAAGCCTAACATCCTTTTTGTCTACCAAATCCCATCGCTTCCCATACGTCCCGAACACTCCCGCACTGCTAGACCCGAAAACCTACAATTATGCTCACAAGATTCGAAAGTACCCGAAATAGTCATAAAATAACAAAAAGGAAAATATGCAAGGAAATTATCTAAATTATGAATAAAATATATGCTAAAATAAACTATAAAAAAAAGTAAAGAAAATTAACTATCACATACCCTAGACCCTTGTTTTGATTATCTTTAAATTTTAATTGGGTTTCAAATAAGGACTCGACTGTCTGACTTGACGCAGTATAATTTTTAAAACTAACGTCTGTTTTTCCACACTTAATTTTTAAAGCATCAAGTTCTTCAGTTACAACAGCAAGTTGTCTCTTAATATAGTTATAATTTTCGTACTTGTTGATATACTCTTCCTGAAGTTTCCTAAAGTCTTTGGTTTTTGCTTCTAATTCAGCCTTCTGGGATTTCTGTCCTTTCCTGAGTTGATATCCTTCATATCTCAGGTCCTCAACTTCCCTTTTTTAATAAATCAATTTGATCTCGAAGAAATTTAATCGTATCTTCACATGATTGAGAACATGAAACTTCACATGAATGAGAACATGACACTTCATTCACCGGAAGGTTTGCGGAACTCATTGTTTTTTGACAATTCAAAGCGTCAAGTTCTTCAATTATATCAGCCAGACTAAGACGATTGAGATCTTTTGTCTTCTTGATGTCAGCCACGTCCATATCCCACGATTTTGGAAGTGCATTCAGCAGCTTTTTGTTTATCTCAGATTTGGTCAAGAAGATCCCAGCTATATTCATCTCAGTAGTGAGTGTGGTAAATCGCTACAATTGAGCTTCTAGGGTTTCTCCAGGGATATAATCGAACATGTTGAAATTTTGTCTTAACATCTCCTGACGACTCTCTTTCATGTTTTCAATTCCCTCGTAAACTTCAAAAACTATTAAAAGCACAACCAGAAGTCAAGCTTAAATTTAAAAATGACCTTTGACTATAAACCTCAAAAGTCAACCATAAAAGTCAAACTTGAAAATTCAAACTTAAAAGTCAAATCGAGAAGGTCAAAGTTTAAAGTCAAAGGTCAAACTTTAAAGTCAAAGCCAAAATTTTAACTAAAAAGTCAAAAATAAAAGTCAAAAAATTAAAATTAAAATTCTTTGGTTGAAAAAGAAATTTAAAAATGAAAGAAATTGATTTTTGGGGTTAAAAGTGTTAAATATGCGAAAGTGGTGCGACAGGGAGAGCTTAAGTTTAAAATATCAGAAGGAAATCATAAGTGCTTGGCTAGCCGAGATGGTAAGGCGCTTGGTTTGTGAGCAAGAGGTCGCAGGTGCGAAACCAAACACCCTCAAAATCGCATCTTATTTCTTAATGAAGCCCTGATGCAAAGCTTGCTGCTGAGCCAAGCCATCCAAACCGAGCCGCACATGTTCGATCCGCAAGCCGCTGAGCCCAGCCGCAATTCACTATCCACCAAGCCGAGGCCGCAAACTCCGGCGACCCGTTTCTGGCCGTAAACTTTGGACCGTAAACTCCGAACCGTAAGCCCTTCAAAGACCGTAAACTCTTCAGAAATCGCTGTTCTTGACGAAAAACAACGTTTTTTCACACTTTTTGCTCCAAAACTCGATCAAAAACTCGTTTTTAGGAAAAACGTGAAGAACAAACCCCCTTTATTTTTGCGAGATCTATCCAAAAAAGCAAAAATATATTCAAAATAAGATCAAATTGACTCCATATCTGACAAAAATGAGTGATACAATCCAAGCTCTGATACCAATTGTAAGTCCCAATCAAACGGATGATGCCAGATCACAACAAGAAGAGAATGAGAAGAAGAAGATGATGAATCTTGTATGTATTGATATGAATGAAGATCCGGATACAAGCTTCACACACACTAACACACACTCACTTTTCTCTCTCTCTAGAACACCTTCAAATGCACACACTTAAGCTCCTCTAGTGTTCATCACTCTGTTCCTCACACCCCTCACCCCTATATATATATATATATATATATATATATATATATATATATATATATATATATATATATATACATGAGAATATGGGCTTGGTGGACATGGGTCGTAAATGGGTTTACGGCCGTAAACACAACCGCAAACACGTATACGACCGTAAACACCAAGCTGTTTACGGTCCAAGACACAAAAATACATTTTCCTAGAAAAGTAAGTATAAACCATATTTTTGACCCAACAAGACTGCCTTACAACTTTGATCCCAAATATTTTTGCTTTTGTTAAATTTGTTTATAGTTTTCCTTTATGCATAAATTTAGGGGGGAATTAAAAAAATCAAAAATCAAACAAAAATCAGAAAAATTCAAAAATCAAACAAAAATAGAAAATTAAAAATCAAAAAATAGTGTTATTTCTGTTTTTTTTTTCTTCAGAAAATATCAAAAATCCAAAAATATTTTTTGTGTACTAATTTTTCTTTTAGTTTTGTTTAGTCTTGAAAAGTGATTTCAGGCGTAGATGAGACTCGTGGAGGCTGTATCAAGATATTTGAGCCAAAGTTTCATCCGTGATCATCAAAGAATTCTCATTCGAAGGAGCAAGAAATGAAGATTATTCTTTCGACATTCAATCCTTCAACCCCAGAAGCAAGGTGAAGATGCCTTCAAGATTATGTGACAGATTGCATTGAAGCCTCCTCAATCTGTTTGCTGCTATCTATAAACCTACAGAAGTGATCCAGAAGATTTGTACTCTCTGTTCTCTCTGAAGATTCTCAAGCTGAATGCGCCATCTTTCATGAATCTCTACAAGAAGCCTCCTCAACCAATGTGCGTTCAATGTCAAATTCTACAGAAATCCCAACTGCTCAAGATGAAGTCATTTATTGAAGATTCATATGTTCATCTTTGATGTTGTGAAGAAATTTGAAGATTAATGCTGAAGCCAAGCTCCCAATGAAGATTAACAATAAAAGCCATCTACTTTTTAGGAGGACTTTGTTAGGCCAATTAGAAAAGAAAGCTATAAACCAAGGGGGAGATTGTTGGGTCAAAAATATGGTTTATACTTTGCTTTTCTAAGAAAATATATTTTTTTGTAATTTTGTGGCTATGTACGGCTGCACATATGTGTGCGACCGCACACGTGTGTGCAGCTGTACACTCGTGTGCTGCTGGTGGGCCATGTCTCATATATATATATATATATATATATATATATATATATATATATATATATATATATATATATAGGGTGAGGAGTGTATGGATAGAAGAGAGAAAGAGAGGAGAACATATTGTAGAGAGAGAAAGTTAGAGAGAAGAAGAGTGTGTGTGAGAGAATCTATTGTGAGGAGCATCATTCATATTGAATACATCATTAGATTCATCTTAATTCTCCTTCTCATTCTCTTCTATTTGATCTGACATCATCCAATTTATTGGGATTCCGCACCATCAATTGGATCTGATTGATACACAAGCAATTTTGGGGACTTACAGTTCTTATCTCGGACCAAATCTCTAGAATGAAACCCCGACTTATTCCGGAGGAAGTTGTCATTTAACAACAACAACAACAACAACAACAACAACAACAACAAACAACAACAACAACAACAACAACAACAACAACAATAATAATAATAATAATAATAATAATAATAATAATAATAATAATAATAATAATAATAAGTTGGTTATTATTATTAAAATGCCCGTTTATATGGATTAGATTACTCAATTTCCGTAATTACAACCGCTTGATTTGATATGTTTATTATATTTCGTAGTTTATTGAGTCAAAAATGACAATAACTCTTTATTAATTTCTTTTTTTAAAATAAAGGTAAAATGTGAACAGTTTCAATAGTTTAGTGGCAAATAGATAACGAGAAAAAGTTTAGTGACTAAATGTGAACAAAATCGAAAGTTCGTTTCCCTCTAAAAAGTTCAATGGCTAAATGTGAACAAACTTCCTATTGTATTATGTTTTAGCAAATTATTTATTTTTGTTTAACTGTAGCAACATTTGTTGATGAAGAAATCTATGAAATAAAAAAAACAAAATGTAACATCCGGATTTCCAGGTATCATAATTTAAATATTTTTCTTTTGAGTTAAGACGAGAGACTCGACGAGTTGACGCCTAAACTCGTCGAGTAAGGTCGCGACTGATGACTCGGATTAATGAATGGATTCGACGAGTTGGTGAGGCGACTCGACGAGTCCGCACAATTGGCAGAAACCCTAAATCTTTGGGCCCGAGCCATATTTAAAGGCACTTATGGCCTTTAATTGCGACTACATTTCCCATAAGTGAGAACCCTAGCGAGCTTAAGTGTGTAGAGTGAGAGGAAGAGCTATCTTGAGCTTTTTGGTGTGATTTTGTAAGAAAGGAGAAGAGTTCCAGCAAGAGGGACCAAGGAAGGTTATTGTTCTGAGTTATTCAAGCAAGGAGCTTCATTCTGAGGTACAAAATGAACCCCTTTCCTTCCCTGTTGTGTAGATTCCATTTTGGGGTTAGGGCTTGAATCGCTTCATCTTTGGGGTTTTGAATGCCTCAAACCCCTCTTGCAAGTTTGTGTTATAGATCTAGACCTTTCTAGGTCCAGAGAGCCGAGAATATGAAGCTTTAGTAGAGTAAACCTTGGGGTTTGAAGTTAGGAATCTGGACCCTTCTAGGTCTAGAGAGCCGAGAATATGAAGCTTTAGTAGAGTAAACCTTGGGGTTTGAAGTTAGGAAGCATTTATGGGATTTTTATGGTATATATAATTACTTTCATCTTACACATAGATATGAAGTATTTATGGTATATATAGTTACTTTCGTTTTTTTTTTTATAAATATATTTTCAGGGTTTTTTTTTATTTTATATTTTTTATTTTTTTAATATCATAGATTTCTTCATCAACAAATGTTACTATAATTTAACAAAAATAAATAATTTGCTAAAACATAATACAAGAGGAAGTTTGCTTACATTTAGTCATTGAACTTTTTAGAGGGAAACAAACTTTCTATTTTGTTCATATTTAGTCACTAAACTTTTTTTCGTTATCTATTTGCCACTAAACTAATGAAATTGTTCACATTTTACCCTTATGACCGGTAACAACCGGTCATAAGGGTAAAATATGAACAGTTTCAATAGTTCAATAGCAAATAGATAACAAAAAAAAAAGTTTGTGATTAAATGTGAAAAAAATCAAAAATTCATTACCCTTTCAAATCATTATCCCTAAACTAAATTAAAAATTGTAGGAAATTAAGTTTACGATTTTTGGTAAAACGATGCAGGGACCATTTATGTAGTGTTGTTAGAAAAAATTTCAAGGGCGGCGATTGCTCAATGACATATAGTGCAGTGACCATATTTGTAATTCACTTATTTGTTCAAACACATGGAGTAGTAGACCTTCTCTCTATCTCGTATGCATTCACCATACAGCTGTTAGATTTATAGAATCTTCGTTTAATTTTCAAAAACCTGTTCGCAGATTCAACCCCTCGGTTCGAAAATGGCGCATTTGCGATCGCTGATCCTTCTCCTTTCAATTTCACTGTTATCTTTGCCTGGACTGAGCCAGGTGCCGTTTATTTGCTTGTTTCTGCAGTCAACGTTTCGTTTTTTCAGTATCTATTTTGGTTTCAGTTCTATTTATGCTTTGAAGTTTTTCTTATGCTGCTACTACGTTCTAATTACTAGTTCCAACAGATCATTTATGAACTCCATTTTTCTAATTACTATATCAATTACTTCAATTTGGTTGGTGTTGATCAATTATATAGTAGTATCAATGGTTGATTTGGGTCATGAAGAGGAGGAGTAAGCATTTCGACAAAGAAAGGGATGCCGAGATGGAAAGGGAGAGAATTTAGGAAAATTATTGGTAGAATATACAATTCTCTAAAAAAGGATTCTTACTTTGACTAATTCCATTCCTGTATCTTAAATTACAGTTTTGTGAGTCTGTAAATGGATATTGCGATTCAGAGAACATCTTAGCATCATCAAAGATACTGATAAAGGGTGGCACAGTTGTAAATGCTGATCATCAGGAGGTTGCTGATGTTTATGTGGAGGATGGAGTTATTGTTGCTGTTAGACCTAATATTAAGGTACTTCTTTCTGGATTCTCAAACTATGTTTCCCAGGCTATTAAATGTAAATATCATAACAACATTACTAAATTTACAACTATTCAATGAACACTAGGCAAATTGGTTGTTCCTATCATCAGAACTGTTGAATAAGAGAATTTTCATGCTGTTTAAAGCATTTTGATTACTCTTTTGACATTAAGACCAATACAAAACAACCCATTTTGAAATTATGAGCCAATCATGTTAGTTTATACTTTATATTCGCTGTGTTTATAGTATTTTGTTGCTTTCAATTTTTCGTTTTTAAATAAATTTCAAGATGAGTTCTATATCTACAGGTTCCTGATGGTGTCAGAGTTCTTGATGCTACAGGAAGGCTTGTTATGCCAGGTAAAGTTTGAATTTCAAAAAATGATTTTTTTTTTTTGGTTATGATTATCATGCCATTCTTTGAGCATTTTAAAGCATGTGATTGGTCTAAAGCTCAAAGTCCATGATTCTAACCTTTCCTCAGATAGTGTAATACTTTCTTTCTTTCTTTTTTCTCATTAATTGCTGTCCAGATAAATTTTTGTTTAGAAAAATATTTGAAAAAAAGAGGGCACACCTAAGTTGATAGAGGGAAATAGTGTATCATGAACTTATGAAACCATGGTCCTATTTGGGTGGGCTCCACATTGTCATTTGACATACAGATTGTTTTGTAGTTCCTGTTGAAAATTCTTGATTAGACATAAAACTTCATTGATAATCTTTAACAGATAACCATTGAAGATATTAGACATCTAAAGTTCCTATTTCAAAATTTGAAATTATAATCTTTTACAATTAAGTACAAGACTTGTTGCACAACAAACCTTAAAACTTTAGTACAACTCATTCACACAAACACCTAAACATTCTATAAGAATATTACAATTGAAAAATATAGAATGTAATTATCATTGGTGTGTGTGTGTGTGTATGTGTGTGTGAGGTCTTTGTTGTACTTTTGCAACACTTCTCATTGAAAAATAGCTTTTAATGCATTAAGCTTAAGTAATGGTCAAGTGTTCTTCTTACTAATGCATTGTACTTCCAATTCTTTTTTAAATAAGACTTTCTACTTTGCAAATTGTACCCAATTATAGCAATGAAAATTGCTTTGTATCCAGATGACATTTCTATAATTGGATAGATTTTTCAAAGCACAATGTTGCAATAGGAGGAAATGAAAGTAGGATGCTATAATAAACAAATATATGAAACTACATTGCTATTTCTTGTATTTAACCCTTCAAAAATCTCATGGTTACTGCAGGAGGAATTGATCCTCACACACACTTAGCCATGGAGTTCATGGGCACAGAGACAATTGACAATTTTTTCAGTGGTCAAGCAGCTGCTTTAGCTGGTGGGACCACAATGCATATTGACTTTGTTATCCCTGTTAATGGAAGCTTATCCAAAGGCTATGAAGCCTATGTTGAAAAAGCAAAGTTATCTTGCATGGATTATGGTTTTCACATGGCCATAACAAAATGGGATGATATTGTTCCCAAAGAAATGGAAACTATGGTTCAGAAAGGTCTGTAATGTGTTTCTCACTCATAAATATCTACACATTTTCATTTCCAAAATTACTAAATCCATTTTTTTTTCTTCTACCCGTTAATTGTTTCATGGGTAATTGATGTTCAAGAAATCACTGGCAAATTTGTGAAATGTCAAAACTAAATTAGGAAAGAGAAAGACTCATTTCACTGACTTTCTCTATTGAGTTGTTCTTTCTGCATTAAGTAGAAAAAGAAACACTCTTATATAGCTTACCATATTAAGTTCATTAAGTCAAAAAGAAACACACACACTCACGCACACACACACACATAAACATAGATCATTTCATAAGAAAGTTTCACATTCGCCATTAATTATAATTTCCAATTTATTACAGTTCTTATAATTTAAGATAGGATTATCTATTAACACTTAATTATAGGGTTTTGGTATGTTTTTATTTAAGGATGATGAATAAAAAGTATTTAGTTTTGAACTCTTTGGGAGGTTGCCTGTTTCTCGATTTACAGGTTTCTACACATCCAAGTAGAAGGGTAAAATGGTCATTTACTTAGACTGAAACAGGTCATTTGGTACAAAAAAGAAATCGTATTTGTGTATACAACACTTATTCCAGGTTTCTACACATACAAGTAGAAGGGTAAAATGGTCATTTACTTAGATTGAGACAGATCATTTGGTACAAAAAAAAAAAAGTATTTGTGTATACAACACTTATTCCAGACAAACATCATTTAGCCATTCACCACTTAATGGAAAAAAAAAAAGAACAATCCCTAACTCAAAAAGAAACATTACCTAAGCTATTTATTTATTTATTTATTTTATGATTTACAGGTATAAACTCTTTTAAGTTTTTCATGGCTTATAAGGGTTCCCTTATGATAAGTGATGAGCTTTTGTTAGAGGGTCTAAAAAAGTGTAAGTCTCTTGGAGCATTAGCAATGGTTCATGCTGAAAATGGAGATGCTGTTTTTGAAGGACAAAAAAGAATGATTCAACTCGGTATAACTGGTCCAGAAGGGCATGCTTTATCAAGGCCTCCAGTGGTAATTATGTCATTTCATCTTTCAATCAGTTTAATTTTTTATTACTTGATTGAGATGTAGTTTGAAACAAATGATTGCAGCTTGAAGCAGAAGCTACAGCTCGAGCAATTCGATTGGCTGCTTTTGTTAATGCACCATTGTATGTTGTTCATGTTATGAGCTCTGATGCCATGGAAGAAATAGCAAGAGCTCAAAAATCAGGTTTGTAAGTTTGTATGTAAATTACATCTTTAACCTTTTGCTATGAAATACTGAGGATTATGTTTATATTATAATTTTAAAATTTGTTTTGAAGTATAGGGCAAAATGTTATTGGAGAGCCTGTGGTTTCTGGGCTAGTGCTTGATGATTCTGTTCTATGGAATCCTGATTTTATAACAGCTGCAAAGCAAGTGACTTTTTCTTTTTTTTTTTTTTTTTTACAATTTCAAAATTATCATTTTATTTTTTCATTTGGTGTTTTTTAATTAACTGAATTTTTTTTTTTCAGGTTTGTCATGAGTCCCCCAATAAGAGCAGCAGGACATGGGAAAGCACTTCAGGCAGCATTATCAACTGGAATTCTAAAGGTTTTATTTTAATACGATAAATGAATATTACAATCTATTTGTTCTTTTTTTTCACAAAATACATTTAAAATAAATGATATTTTGTTAACACAAAGTTCCAATTTCTTACCTTTTGCTGCTACTTTTTAAAAAAATGATTTTTTTTTTTTTTTTAAAAATCAATTTAGCAACTGAAGTATATTATTTGTTACACATATGCTCTCTATTTTTGCAGCTTGTAGGAACAGATCACTGTACTTTCAATTCCAAACAAAAGTCTCTTGGGATTGACGATTTCCGCAAAATACCAAATGGTGTCAATGGTAAATACCGATTCTACCCCTGGTTATACAATTTCTCATATAACCTAAAGATGAAATTTATTCACGCCTGGACAAATTTTCTTAGGCTTGTTTCACTTATGAGAAGTGAAGGGCATTTAAGTCTTTTTGCCTAGTGTACCTTACATTTGCATTTTCACAGGTATTGAGGAAAGGATGCATCTTGTTTGGGACACAATGGTGGTATGAAGATATCAAAAAAAAAAAAAAAAAAAAAAAATCAATAAAAAGTGTAAAATCTTTGAAAGATTAATAATATAAAATTTCTAATCAACATATTTGTATTTTGCACGTGAAGGAATCTGGCCAAATATCTGCAACTGATTATGTCCGTGTAACAAGTACAGAATGGTAAAACTGCTTTTGTTTGTGTTTGGACATTAATTTAAATCATGAAATTTGACTTTTTTTTTTTTTTCCTTTTTTTTTTTGTCAGTGCGAAATTATTTAATATTTATCCTAGAAAAGGGGCTATTCGTGTTGGATCAGATGCAGATATAATCATTTTCAATCCAAATTCAACCTTTCACATCAGCGCCCATTCTCATCATTCTAGATCCGACACAAATGTCTACGAAGGAAGATCCGGAAAGGTAATTCACTAATTCATCAATGCTTTATTTATTTATTTATTTATTTTGTTTTTTGACTTCAATTTATGCAATAAAGTTCTGTTTTTATCTCTATTTCACTGGATAAGTAAAATTTTGGACAGGGGAAGGTGGAGGTGACAATTTCTGGAGGAAGAATTGTGTGGGAAAATGAAGAACTGAATGTTGTTCCTGGATCTGGAAACTATGTATCAATGCCTCCTTTTAATTATCTTTATCATGGCATCGATAAAGCAGATCAAAATTACTTGGCTTCCCTTAAGGCTCCAGTAAATCGCATCAAACAATCTTTATAAATTAGAAAACTATATATGCTGTTTGATTATTTAGGTTGAATATACTACTGTTTATTTAAAATATAAATTTGAAATCTTTAAAAACTATACTACATTTTGTAAATATGGATTCTGTAAATAGCTTTATGGATGCTTGTAAGGAGGTGAAGAAAAAATCTATAAATAAGGTCTTGTTGTGTGAAGAGTGTGATTTATCTTTCTCTGTTGGCTGTGGGACCGGTTGTTAAGCCAACTAGTGATGAAAAATATTATGTTGGTTTTTTTTTTTTTTCTTTAATAATTTCTGAAACCATGTAATGCTTGCATATGCATTATGTAGTTTGCATTTTTAAATGTTTAAAAACTTTAGGTTGCGTTTAGTTACGGAAAAACAGTTTTCATTTTCTGTTTTTTTGTTTTCCCTTTTCGATTTTCGTTTTCCGTTTTCATTTTTCATTGAAAAATTCAGAAAACGTGTTTAGTTAAACTTATTCATTTCTCATTTTCAGTTTTAGAAAAATAGAAAACGTGTTTAGATATGTATTTTTCTATCGGTTTTCATTTTTAAAAAACGGTAGCGGTGGTAAGGTGTGGATGGGGGCGGTGACGGTAGTGGGTCGGCGGCGGTGGTGATGATGACAGGCGATGGTGGTGGCGGCGGCAATTGTGTCAGTGGTGGTGATGACAGGCGGCAGCGGGTGGTGGTGGTGCTAGTGACGGGTTAGTAGTGGATGGGGTGGAGTGGGTGTGTGTTTATAGAAAAATTTTTGAATTAGAAAAATGTGGAAAACAATGATTATCAGTTTTCCAAAATTTTCCAACTTCTTTGTAATTTTAGAAAACGGAAAATTTTCATTTTCCGTGAAAAATTTAGAAAAATAGACGAACTAAATACGTTTTCAAAATTCTCATTTTTCTTGAAATTTTTTTCCGGAAAACGGCCCATTTTTCCACAACTAAACGAACCCTTAAAGTTTCAAGTTTCCACGAGAACATTGTGATTTACCTTTGAAAGATTCTATTCACAACTATGATTGTTAAAGCTTTCTCTAAATCTTTATTTAATATATAAACAATTTTTATTGTCTAAATTTTATCTAAAGTATTACTATAATATATAACTAAATATTTTCGTTTTCTATTTTTTTATCTAAAAATGTTTGAAGTATAAAAATATTATATTATCTATTTTTGATTTTTACATGATATATTTTCATATTGTTAATTATTTTAAAAAGAATGGTTAAAGTGATTATAGACATTTAATTATTTAATTATTACCTTACTGATTTTTTTTAATTTTATTTTGAAAAGTTTATTTATTCATTAAAGAATATATTCAAAAGTTGATAAAACTAAATAATTTTATTGAATAAAATATCAAAAAAAATTATCAAATTAATAAAAAATTTGTCGTATGTTATTCGGATTTAACTTTTAACCAAACCAATTAAACCGATCAAATTGAATTTTCTTTTATTTCAATTAATTTTTTTAAATTGAAGACAACAACCATATCAATTTTTGAATATATTCTTTGATAAATAAATAAACTTTTAAAAGAAAAAAAAACATATGTTAGCTAATAGTAAAATAGTTAAATGTTTATAATCACTTTAGCATTTTTTTTTCACCTATCATGTGCTAAAATGTTAATCATATGAAGAAGATTATCACAAATTATATCATATAAAAATTAAAAGTAGATAAAATGATGTTTTTATACTTCAAATATTTTTAGATAAAAAAAATAGAAAATGAAAATATTTAATTATAAATATTTTAGATAAGTTTAGATAATAAAAAATATTATAAACTTAAATAAGTTTGTTGGATTTACTAGTATTGTATCAAAACCCTAAGAATAAACATGTAGAGTATTCTACCGACAATCTCTTATTCTCTCTCCAGCCTCCACCAAACGATAGTGCAAGACGACGAATACTATCCTGACTTCGCCAGACGACACCCATCATCATAGGTGTCACCCCACCATCTCAGGTTTGATTTTGTTCTCATTTTTCCATTTTGTTTTTGTATTGAGATTACTTTAAGGCTTTGAGGGTTCGTCTAAGGATTTTTGTGTTTATTGTATAATTAATATTGGTGTATAATCTTAGAGTTCAATTATTGTTTGTCTATAGTGTTTAGCCTCCTTAATGTTGCAAAAACATCAATACATATTATTTGTGTGTATTAAATATACATTAACAAAAAAAAATGTATTTTCCAACCGAAACCGAAAAACCGAAACCAAACAGAAACTATCGATTTTGGTTCCGAAATTAAAAACCAGTAATATCTGTTTTGGTTACTTTAAAAACCAGCCCATAAACCGACCCAATACTATTATTTCTATTTGTTTAGTATTTATTATTAATTATTAATATTATAAAAGGTAGAAATTGAAAATAAGACCGGTACTCTCCCAAACCCTATAGGCAGCGTTTCATTTCCCCGCTTCTCTCTTTCAGCCTTCAGCGAAACACTACAACAACAGCGAACACTAACAGCCGATTTGATTAAGCAATAAATAGTTGATTAACCGCTGAACTGAACTGAGTCGATCTCGCGCTTTGCCTTTTATCTCGACAGGCTCCGCTCCACTCTCCAAAATCGTGCAGTTCTTGACTTCCTCCTCGTATTACAATGTACACACACTTCTTTTTCCCATTTCAGCTTAGAGTTCGATATCTGTGTTTAATTTGATGATTCTGAGTTTTCAATTTCACCAATTTGTGGTGTTAATTGGATGCATATGAGATTAATGCTTTTAGCTTAGAGTTCCAACTCCATCTATTTTCGTTTGCCTTCTGTGTGTTGTTAATATGAAAATGAGCTTAATGTGATGAATTTCAGATTAAAACATTGCTTAATTTGTCTCTAATCTGCTATCTGAGTTTGTAGTTTGTGGACATTATTTGATGAATCTGAGATTATACTTGAATCAGTTGAATGTGATGAATCAGTTGACTCCGAAATGAGGTTATATTGGAAAACGTGTTTAAACCTAAAACCCGTAAACCCATGGGTTTAACCCAGAAACAGATAAATCCTTGAAAACTTCAAAAGAAATTGCCTATGATTAGCGAAAATTCCTTTTCTAATTTACTTCATTACCCCATACTCATTTTCATATTGTAGTGCTGCAAGATTTAATACAAGATAACTGTTTACTGTTTATCATCACAGATTGAACTCAACAAGAATGGATAAGAGGAAGATTATGAAGCGTGGAAACAAAGAGGTAGCAACTTCTACTACATTCATGGATATGAAGTCCCAGAGGATGGAACTAAATTCAATATTGAAAGATATTCAGTATATGGGTAATAATTGAATTTATTGGTGTGAAATGGATTCATACAATTGAAAATAATGTAACACATTTAATTATCCTATAATTTAGGATCCTCCCATATGACATGGAAAGAAAAGAAGGCTTTAGAAAACAAGAAAGTAGTTTCTCTTGGTGGAAAGGTGAGTTTCATAGTATTTTTATTTTTTTTACAACAATTGATAAAAAAAATGTTACAATTGTTGCATTGCAGCCTCCCAATAAGCAGAGATTGCCTCTAAGTGTAGCTCGTGTACAAATGAAAAAACAGAAAGAAAGGGATCAAAAGATGTCACAAGAGGTTTTTATTTCTCTTACAATTCCCACATGTTTTTTAAACACAACTTCTATGTTATAATTAAAGTTGGAACTGTTTTTTTTTTATTATATAGAATATGATACTTGGACAAGTTGGAGGGAAACACGGAAGCCGAAGCAAACGGGAATTGGAATCACGTAAGCCGGAGGATAGGGTATTGATGTCAACTGCTGGCCGATTCAGGAATGGAATCCTTGATGTTAAAGATATGTTGAAAACCAGTGCACCATCTAGGGACCGTGGTTTTTCCGGCAGCCGTGGGTCTGGCGGTCTTGGGTTGGGTGATGGTGGTGGTGGTAATAAGAAGGGTGGTGGTGGTGGTGGGAAAAAGAAGCATGGAAAGAAAGGTGGTCGCCGGAAAGGCCATCATTAAGTGCTAATGTTTGTGTATTTAGGTTTTGATACACATTTAAGAAAAAAAAATGTATTTCTTATGGAAATTGTTAAAGGTGAAAAATGAGTATAAGAGTTGATTAATTTAATATGGAATTAATTGTTGTAAAATGGTAAAAATAGGTGGATCAAGTTATATGTTTTGGCAAAAAGTCACACATGGAAAGAGGGGACTAGAAAACATTATTCCAAAAAGGAGGGACAAAGTACAAAGAATATATAATTGATCCAAACCTTCAATGGAATTTATGCATCAAATTGGCAAAATAAAATGTGTCCAAGAAAGTATAATTGTGGATAACGTTTGTCAAAATATTCAATTATTTCATCTTTATTTAAATGACAAACATTCAATTATTCCATCTTTATTTAAAGCAAACGCTTTATTATTAGCAAAAAATGCTACACTCATATAGTGCTACTTTCGAAAATAGGTCTATACGATTATAAACACAAGCTAAGTTATTAGTTAAATCTGTTGTTGTGGGTTTATGATTATCTTTACTAAAGACTATATATTCAGGATCTATAGATGAAAATTACGTTGTCAAGAATTTTTATCTTATACCAAAGTTCAAAAAGACAAGTACTAAAATTGTAAAGTACAAAAACACACATTTTTTTATTAAAATATTATGGAAGCTTGATTATACAATGATGGTGGTAACGGGGTTTTCAATGATTTTTTACAAATGATACAAAGATCTTTATATAGGCGAAACACAAAGAAATGACATATGAAATATGCCAAAACATAAAAGAATAAACCATAGCATATATCAGGGAATATTCTCGGACCATTATTTGATTATATTACATTGACCCTACATGATAATTCATACTAATAATTTACATAATAATTCATACTAATGGTCGACATCTTTTTTTTCATATGCGGGCCCTTCGAGCTTCAGGACAAAGTGGAACGAGACGATTCAGTTTTAACGCTTGCAGGCAATAATCATCCCATCCTGGGTCCACTATTAAAATTGAATCGTCATCCTTTGCATCATCTTGTAGTAACTCTTTGGATTTGTCATTGCTTGCATCATTTTCAGATGTTGTTACGCCCCAATCGTTGTGCAAGGGCTTCCAGTTCGATGAGAATTCTTCTGGCTTCTTTGTTTTGATTTCTGACATCTTCTCCTTGGTTAGACCAGTGGTTGTCTTTGGTTGACATTTCAAAGCAGATTTGGGTGCACCATTGTATGATTGCTTGTAGGCTTCACATGACTCTGACTACTTCTTTTGCTATTGAAACTTCAAGGTCTTGAGCGACCGATCTCCGTACGTTAGATTTATCCATTCTGATTGGTGTTTGATTGGCTCTAATCTAGTAACTTTTGTATAGTGCTCCTGGTTCTTCAAGTGTGAAGATTCTTGGAAGTGGATGGAAATCTTCATGATTTCTTAGCAGGTGATCTTCATATTATTCTGAAAGGCATAGGGGGATTGTAGAACTTCCTCCACTGAGCAAAGAACTACTACTGATAACTGTTTTATTTCTCCGGTGCATTCTGCAAAACAAAGGTTAAGAAGTCTTGAGAGAGAATCAACAAGGGTGTTATGTTTCCCCTCTATATGTTCAATGTTAATTTTGATGCCTGTTCTTGTGACTGCGTCTACAAACTTGATCCACCTAACTCTTGAGGATTTATTACTATTAGTCTTATTGTAAAAACTAATAATGCCTTGACAATCCGTTCTTAAGGTGACTTCCTATTTGTTAAGGTAGTAGATCTTCAGTTTTTCTAGAGTGTTGATGCAAGCATTAATTTCAACATCAATTGTGGATTGGGTTGTTGAAAATTTGCCACCTGCATATGCACAAATTATTTCTGAACTTCTTGGATCTGCCTTGCTCTTTTTCCATTTGACTATTCCTCCCCATCCTTCCATGTATCCATCTGTTTCCAGGATGGTGTATGTAACAACCCGATTTTCATAATAAAATGTTCATTTTTAATTAATCGCAACCACTTGCATAAATCATAAATTCCCAAAACATCTGTTTTCAAATCAACATCCATTACATCATTATTTTTCTTTTAAGTCATCAAAGTTTCCCAAAACACGTCAATAAAAGAGAGATAGAATGTACGTCGCGCCATCACGCCTTGACCTTGCCCTTAGGCTCTGAAGTACCTGAAACAAATCAACAACCTGTAAGCGAAATGCTTAGTGAGTTCCCCAGAGCATACCACACACAATCCACATACACATATTGTAATAGTTATTAAAGCTATACATATACCACAGAAACCATGCAAATACGAACCAACAAGAATGCCATGGGCTACCCCAAATGGTCTTTACCTAGGACTGCCATGGCCTACCTCACATGGTCTTACATCCAATGTTATGGGCTACCCCACATGGACTTTACCGAGGACTACCATGGGCTACCCCACATGGTCTTATATCCAATGCCTCAGGCTCCCCTAGGGTCTTCCACGCAACCATATAATCACATAACATGATAAATCATAAAATAATTGTCATACACATAACATGATCACATAATAGGTTGGCCTTGGTGCCTTAGACCCATAGGTATGGTGAGAAGACTCACCTTAGTCTGCCGAATATAATTACTGCTCTCCTAACAGTCCGCAATTTCCCGAGTTGGATAATAATAATAACATAAACAACATTAGGGCTTTAAATTAACTAAGGGGGAGAACCCAACCTCCAATTCCTCACTCAAGGCCCAAATACCTTATCCTTGCTAATGGGCCTAAAAGTCCAAGTCCAAAATCCTTCATGGGCCTTTTGGCCCAAAAAGGCCCAACCATTAAATCCATGGCTCATAATAGATGTCAAGCCCCTAATTCACAGAATTCAATCAAGCCCACCAACCAAATGGGCCCAAAGGCTCAAAGGTTCAAAACAGTTTAGGGCCCAACTGTTGCTGCGTACGCCTATCATACAATCTTGGTACACGCAACGTACTGAGGGTTTGGGGACTACGCACCGCGTACAACTAGTTAGGCCCAACGTACAACCAGTTTATGCACTTTCTCCATTAAGTTCTTAATGCTTGATTTCCTCACGACTAAAAGTCGGATCTAGGTCTGCTAAAACGTCCTAAGGCATAAAGTTGCCAACTTTATTCCCTTGCATGCCTCATAAACGTCCAACACTTCCATTAAGACCTTTCCAAGGTCCTTAATCCATGCATGAGACCTATTCATCCATCAAGATCCCATTTTTATGCTTCTAAACAACCAAGGGACCTCAGATCTGCTACCCTCATCTTATGGAGTTGCTTAACTCATCAAAAGAGGTCCAAAACCAACCAAATGGACAAAACTAGAAAACCCTAGCTAGATCTAAGGATTTAGATGGAAAGGTGCAAGCTTTTTACCTCCAGAAGCCTTGTAAGGTGAGTTTGATGCAGGATCTTGAAGCACCTACACGTTCCAAACTTGCTTAACCACTTCTTCTTCTTGCAATGAACACTAAAAGGTCACAAATGCACTCTTTTAAGCACAATAATGATCTCACAAGGTTCTCTGGGGTACAAGGACGCTCTAAGGCTATGGAGGCTCTCTGGGGTTAAGTACAAGGGGCTTAAGATTGATGCAACACATACAAGGCCATAAGTTTAGTACGAAATGGTGTTCGTAATGTGGCATATCAGACCAAAACATAAAGTTATAGATGTATCAGTCGTATATGGTAAGTTTCTATGTTTCCTTTAAGTTTCATATTATGCATTTTCTTATTGATTTAGAACAAAAAAGGTAAAATTTTGACTTTGTTAATATGTTCAATTTTGATTTTTAGCAGGTGCACTCACATGGTTTAGTATTAAGTTTCATCACGGTGGGAAATTACTAAGTTACCTGATATAAAGTACATTGGAGGTGAAGTGAATTATGTTGATTATGTGGACATAAATGAGTTTTATGTACATGAACTTGATGCAATAATGATTGACCTAGGTTACCCAGACCCACAAAATTCTGAATTCGCTAATGAATCCCCAGTGATATACTACCATTTTAGGATACCTAGTGATGACTTTCAATTTGGTCATAGAGCTTTAGGGAATGATCAGGATGTGATCAACCTTTCTAAATACATTGCACATAACAAGCTGATTGAGGTGTACACAGAGCATGGGAAGACAAATTTACTGAATTACTTCATGTCTCCAAATGCAAAGGATAAAGTTGTCATTGAGGAATTACCAGAAAATGATAATCAAGGGGCTGAAGTTGAGGGTCAAATTCATGTAGAATCTCCATCGAAAAATATAAACCATGGTAATGATGAGCCTATTGGTGAGTACATGTCTTTGATTCTTTTTGGGAGTAAGCATGACACTTTCTCACCAGAGTATACAAGGGGTAGAGTTGGGAATTCCAAAAGAGGTGAAGGTTCTTGCAACAAGAGGCTTAATTTAGAAGAAATTGATGAGGGTGTTCACATATCAAATGAAAAGAATGATGACCAGTATGGTTCAAATGATGTTCTGGAGGCAGCAACTTCTGTTCATATTGATGAGATGGATGGTGTTAGGGAGGCTGTAATTGGTGTTGAAGAGGCATCAAATGTTGTTGAAGGATGCTACAATATCCCCTGTTAATAATGATGATCAACAATTGAATGAGCTATTTGATAACCTTATGGAAAATTTGATTGGAAGTGATGAGGATGATGCAAAGTATGAAGGGGATGGAGAATCCGAAGAGGGTAATCCAGAGTACGAAGAAGATGATGAATATGAAGAAAGTGATCCACAATATGAAGAGGATGATGGATCTCAAGAAGTGGATGACATAATGGATGTGGACAACAATATTCAAGATGTGGATGTGGACATGGGAGACTTCACTCTCAATGTTGAAAGTGATGTGGAAGGATCATGTATAAATGGTGTTGATGGGCATGAACCTGAAGATATGGAAGTGATCAACAATGAGGAATTCGAATCTTTGGATGAAGAATCTGACCAAGCCAGAGAAAGAAGAGATCTTATCAAGAATTTGGGAAAAGAAAAAAAGGTGCAGCCTTGGAGCAGTACATAAACAGCCATTTTCAGTTGGAGATAAATTTATAAGTAAAAAAGAATTAAAGGAGACAATTGATTTGCATGCACTAGAATCAAGAAGGAATTTTTTTCTTTAAAAAAATGACAATGTAAGGATTAAGGCACAATATATAGGAGTTGTACCTGTCACCAATAAAGGCCAAGTGGGTAGCCAAGCTACCACTTCAAAAAGAAAGGGTAAAGAATTAAAGACACAAAAAGTAACATGTGGTTGGTATATTCATGCATCTAGGTCAAATCTTGAATCTGATTGGTTGATAATGACCTTAAATCAAACTCACACATGTTTGCAAACAAGGAAACTCAGGGCTTGTGTAACATCCCAAAAATACAGTCTGAAAATTTCGTTCAATTTAATAATAAAAACCATAGTCGATAAACCTCATATAAAAATCATAAGCAATGCATCTCAAAATATTATAACAATTGTCAAGTATATCATAGTATAAACATCCCAGGCTGAACAAATGGTGTGTGCACTGCAATCTTCCCGAGCTTCTCTTTTGAAAACTGAGTACCTGAAACCAAAACTGAAACTGTAAGCACGAAGCTTAGTGAGCTCCCCCAAACTACCACAACACAATAACATAATTAGCACATATTGGCCCCTGCCCACTACATCGGACCAAAATCCGGAAACTGCATCTGACCAAAGTCCGGAAACTAACCAGGGCCTTACCCTCTGTATCGGATCGAAGTTCGGAAACTGCGTCGGACCAAAGTACGGAACTGATTGGGACCTTGTCCCCTGCATCGAATCGAAGTCCGGAACTAACTGCATCGCACCGAAGTCCGAAACTGACTGCATCGGACCGAAGTCCAGAACTGACTGAACATAGCATAGCACAACACATCAATTAGCATAAACACATATACTGCATACTGCATCAGACCGAAGTCCGGAACACATAACACATAGACATGCTTGAGTCACAAAGACATCAAGCACCCTGATCTACTGCATCGGACCAAAGTCCGGGACTGACTGTTAACTAGACGGGTCGGTATTGTGGTCGTAGACCCATTTCTACTAGAAGGAAACTCACATCACACTGCTGAAGCCCCACAGACTCAATCCCACACTGCTGAAGTCCCGCAGACTCGACCCCAACTGCTAGATGATAGATTCCCGATACTAACTATTCTAACACACACACACACACACAACCACCCTAGTGGTGGCCGGCGGTGGCTTGTGGCGGCAGCCACCACCTCACGGTGGTGGTGGTTATGATCTTGGGCCAACGCAACACCAAAAGCACTTCAATCATCAATCTACACGCACCCGAAAGCCCACTACCTCCAGAGATGGTAGCTAAAGGCGGCGGAATGGCGACAGAAGGTGGTGGTGATGAGTTTTCTTCATTTTTCCTTTCGATTCCGACGATTCACGATCATCTCACGACGATGACATACCCCTTCTGTCGTCAACGATCTTCCAGTGATTCTCGACGTCACTGGCGACAAGGGAGACGTGACAGTGGGATTAAACGACATGACAATCGGTGGATAGAGTGGCTGCCAGACCCGATGATGCAAGCGGTGACTGAGGTGCTCCAAGGACGACGACCGTGAGGCTCATGAGGGGGGTGGTGACTGCATCATAAGGAAGGGTTTAGGGTTAGGGTTGGCCAATAAGAGACTATATACCCGTCCAAAAATAACTATTTCCCCATGTTGGGCTGAAGTTTATTTTGAAGATTGCGTCTTTTTGGGCTCGATAGCATAAGTTATTTTGTATTCCGGTTTGGGCCTGTCCAGCCGTGAACCTTTTATGTTTTGTATATAAGTTTACGCTTGCATGCATATTAGGTTAAGGTTTTTAGAGATCTGCGAAATAGCGATTCATCCAAAAGATAACAGGTTTCTTTAATCGTTCTTGTAACCTTCCAATCCTCTACAGTTGATGTTCTTAATAGAGCTCTTCTGAGGATTTTGTTTAATCATTCGACACGTTTGATTCAATCTTGACTTGTTCTTATTATTGCGTTCATTCAGTTTTATATTTACATACTTGTTCAAGATCTAATCGATCTTTATAGATTAAAGGTTGGTTTAATCTCATCAATTGGTATCAGAGCAGGAGGCTATGTAATCTATACACATCTTTTCTGTGAAAAAGATTTCCATTAGGGTTTTTCCGCAATTATCAATATTTATTGAGCCGTCATCTCTTTATTGACGTATCTTGATATTTATTGTTTTGCCCTAATCTGCTTTATTACAAGTCTGAACTGTGAACAGGTTTTTACGATTATAATGGACGCGACGCAATCAAACCTTATTAATATTTCCAACAGCATCGGTTCAACGACAAAGATTCCAATCTTATACACCCATGACTATGAAGTATGGGCGCATCACTTTGAAGACTACGTGATTGGATCGGAGGATAATGGGTACCTCATATGGGAAGCCATCACCAATGGACCATTTTCTCATTCTGCATCGTCCAGAATCATCAAGACACAAAAGGAGTACAATGATCTGCTAAAGGACGTGAAGGATATTGCACAAGATGAAAAGGATAAATTCCAGTGCAATATTAAGGCGTTAAGGTTGATCAGATTCGCCCTTTAGTCCGACACATTCAGGTTGGTCAGCTCATGCACGACAGCAAAGGAAGTTTGGGATAGACTTCGTGAACTGTACACTACAGACGAGGATCTTGAACATTTTATTCAAACTTTGCTTTTATCTGAGTTTGGAGAATTCAGGCAAGGAGCCGAAGAAACGGTGACCCAGACGTTTGATCGTTTTAATCATCTTCTCAGCAAGATGATCAAACACGATATTGAAAGGAAGCTTATCGAACAGAAGGTTACTTTCTTGAACGGATTGAGGTCTGAATGGAGAGCAGTAGTTTCCACAGTCAAAGCCCATGAGCAGTTTAAATCATACTCTTTGGCGAAACTGGTGGGTATTCTTAAGTCCCAAGAAAAGATTGTGGTGCAAGAAAAGAACGTCGTTTCTAGTCTTGGTTCGCTGGCCCTCCTATCTAAAAGTAAAGCTGTGATGGAAGATGAAGATCTCAACTTGGAGGAATATGATCTCACGTCTGAGGATTATGCCATGATGGTGTCTAATCCCAAGAGGTTCATAAAGAAGAGATTCCCCAGCAACAAAAACCGAAACTGGCAGGGGAGTTACAGCTCTGAAAAGGTGAACAATGAACCGAAGGCTGAGGAGCACAAGAAGGAACCGAAGGTGGATGGCGATTCCGGAGTAAGCTGTTTCTACTGTGGTGGGAAAAACCACTATGCCAAGGACTGTGTCCTTAAGAAGATGGCTGAAAAAGATGATGGAAATGATGAGGAAGCTGTGTTGCAGAAAAGATTGGACGAGTTGAGAAAGAAGAAGTCTACCGCTAATCCTTCTATTAATGCTCTCATTGTGCAGGGTTCGGTTAAAGATGACGAGTTCGGTAGCACGGAAGTTTGGTCTACCGACTCAGAAGACGATGAAGTGAGGAAGCCTACCCATGGAAAGGCTTATGTGGCAAAGGAGGAAAGCAGTGGAGGAAGATGCTTCATGGTAACTGATGTATCTCAAATGCGGGGATACAACACCGATGGAGGAAGCGATGGACCGAAGGTACAGGAGGACATGTGCTTTACGGCTAAACCTCTCAGCCAGCAATTCAATGAGCTCGATGAACTAATAAAGAAGGTACAATCTGTTTTTGTTTCATCCAAAGTACCATCAACCTCATATGAGAAAGAACTAAAAAATTTTAATACAAGAATTTCTCATCTAGATAGTAGCTTAACTCAAACTCGAGTCACTAATTCTAACCTAACTGATCAATTAAGCAGGGTGGCATTGAAAAGTGAGGAGCGGAGAATGTGGATCGAGTTAAAGGAGTCGGAATTGGTTAAAGTTAAAGACAAAAACATTTATTTGCAAAGAGACAATTTAAAATTGTTAAAACAGCGGAATGTTTTTTGTTTAATTGCTAAACGTTTGTACTCTAATATTACTCAGCTTCACTTGGATTGTGAAATAGGCCAAAAGATCCATCGCATGATTTTGCCCTTCCTAGAGTTTAAGGAGGATGAAATCGATGCCGAAGCCTACAATTGTGAGAGTGTGATATCGTCTGATGATGTCAATCCGACCTACATGTATGGACTGGACAAAATTGATTCCTTCATTAAATCCAAGGACCACAAGGACATGCTTAAAAACCTTTTGGATGAAAACGACAGACTTAAACTGAGAACCGAAACCATGCAAAAATTTAACTCTTTAAACGCCAACGTAAGCTCAGAAAACAAAATTGATGTTGAAAATGCATCTGAGCTTAACAAGGACGAAAACATGAGTGAAATTTCTGTAGAGGACATGGTTGACTGCTCAGAATTTACTAAAAACGAACCTGAAAACCACAAGAATCTTATTTCTGAAAATTCAGTAGAGTTAGCTCGTTTGTCCCATCAAAAGTCCCCAGTATTAGTTGAGAAAGCAGTTGTGTATCAAAAGGTCAGGACCACTCCGAATCAAGTATACAAGGTGACAGGAGTAACCGAACATCAAACAGCTGAACTCACAGCTATTGTAAACGAAGACAATGCTGATGGCTGCGATGAGTACTTCTGGGAAGCTCCAATAGATAATGCAAACGAAACCATTGGTTTATCTGAAAGAACCTCCTGGAAGAGCAAAGGAAGATACATACCTTAACCCTTGAATAAGCCGGACAACTTCGATGAGCCAAGCACCAGTGGTACAAAAGATATTCCTCAGAAGATTGATCGTTCGGCAAAAGAAGACATTCCCTCTGCTCCCTTGGCTCAAAGTAATACTCCTGTAGTTCAAAAGGAACCAGCCAAGGGGACACCAAAAACGAAAGCGAATGTTCATCATCAACCTAATCAGATGAGGAATAGGAAGAGAGAAAGGAACAATAGATACAGGAAGAACCTTTTTGAAAGGAAACAATTCTGGCATTCCCAGAATGCATATTTCTCACACCAAGACAAGAATCTGAAGTATGAAAACAATCCTGTAGGAAAGCCTGAAAGTCACAACAACCGAAAGCCAAGGTTCGGGTCACGAGAAAATATCAACCGAAGGCTAAGGTTCGGTTCTAAAAAAGACTTCAACCGAAACCAAAGGTTCGGTTCCAAGGACAGCTCCAACCGAACACAAAGGTTCGGCTCTGAAGTCAAAAGAGACCAAGACTCTAAGGACGGTCTCTCCAACGATCAAAAGCAAAAGGGTCACCTAGAGTCTCAAGCCAGGAAGTCCTCTCAATCCAAACCCTTTCATTCTAATTCTTCTCGTTCTTCTAATTCTTCTACTTCCACCGATTCCTCTTGTTCTCAAAAATCTCATTCGTCAGCTGAACAAAAGGGAAAGCAGAAGGTCAATGAATCCAAACCAGAGTCCAAACCGAACACACCCAATCCTAACAAAATAAAAGTTTTTACCATTAAAAAGAAAGATGAAACAACTCTTATAAAACGAACTTATCTTGTTTACGTCTCTCTTACTGTTCCCGTTCCCATGCAAAGCTCACGTGGACCCAAGAAACTTTGGGTTCCTAAATCTGCCTAATTTTTGCCGGTTATAAGTGACGAGCAGTTCGACGAAGAATGGTACATCGATAGTGGCTGCTCACGTCACATGACAGGGAGGAAAGAGGAGCTTAGGGAATACAGATCTCTTGCAAATGGTGGCAACGTCAAGTTTGGAAATAATTCTTTCGGCACCATAAAGGGATACGGGATGATAACAAATGGGGACTTTACTATAAGGAAGGTGGCTTATGTGGAAGGACTCCAACACAACCTGATTAGTGTATCTCAGCTTGTTGGAGGTACAGGTCTCAAAGTCTCGTTCGATGATGAAGGTTCTGAAATCATAGAGAAAAAGACAAAGAAAGTGATTCTCAAGTCAGAGCGAAAGGGTGAAATGTTTCCCTTAAACCTTAAACCCATCAAAGGAAACCCGGCTATATGCTTGTTGTCAAAAGCTCAATCCGACGAAAGCTGGTTGTGGCACCGAAGATTATCTCATCTCAATTTTAAAGATATCAACCGACTTGTCACTGGAGGTCATGTTAGGAGTCTTCCATTGCTCAAGTTCGACAGAGATCATTTGTGTACTGCATGCGAAATGGGAAAGCAGAGTCGTCAAAGTCACCCATCTATAATCAACACAAAAGTTGTTGAACCACTCGAATTACTTCATATCGATTTGTGTGGTCCTTCATCTATCGAAAGCATCGGTGGTAGCAAGTATATTCTTGTTATTGTTGATGACTTTTCACGATTTACATGGGTGTTCTTTCTAAAGCTCAAATCTGAAGCGACTCAAAAGCTGAAAGTGTTTATCAAGCAAATTGAAGTACATCTCAAGAAGGTTGTTCGCAACATTAGAAGCGACAATGGTCTCGGATTCAAGAACAGGGAGTTTGAAGAGTTTCTTGCAGAAAAGGGAATTAGTTACAATTTCTCAGCTCCCTACACCCCGCAACAGAACGGAATAGTCGAAAGATGAAACCGATCTTTGTGTGAAGCTGCCCGAACTATGCTAAGTTTCGCTTCCTTACCTCTTTATTTTTGGGCTGACGCTATTTCGGCTGCTTGTTTTACACAGAACAAGTCCTATCTCAACAAGAGGTTCACGCTCACTCCATATGAGATACTAAACAACAGAAAGCCCAATGTGAAATTTTTCCATGTGTTCGGCTCAAGGTGTTTCATCTTTAATTCTAAAGAACACCGCAACAAGTTTGATGTCAAAGCCGATGAGGGAATTTTTCTGGGTTACTCACTCACATCCAAGGTGTATAGGGTCCTAAACAAGCGTTCGAGAAGGATTGAAGAGACATACTATGTGACCTTTGATGACAGCTATGTCAAGAAGCTATAGGCTAAAGAAGACACCGCTGGGGAAATCTTTCCTCTAACTGGCCAGGTCACAGTCTCGGTCGCCAACTTATACGAGACATTTCTGGAGCTCTTTGACGAACCGGAGAAAGCTTCACTCTCCGAAGCAGGTGCAGCAGACAACAAAGTTGATCATATGAAGCAGATTGTCGAAGATGCTGCAAGAAGAATGCATGAAGGAGAATCAACCACTAACGACTCTCCATCCAACAACGATTATGTCGAGGGGGAGCCAAGCTCTCATGTCGAGGGAGAACCAAGCTCTCATGTTGAGGGGGAGCCAAACTCTCATGTCATGGGGGGGGCCGAGCTCACAAGTCCAGGGGGAGCCAAATTCTACAACTTCAACTGAAGGTCCTTCATCAACCGAAGAAGCCTCAACACCTGGAAGCTCAGTACCACAAGAAACACCTGAACCTCATGTTTTTCAAAGATCATCAATTGAGGGGAAACATAATGATATGACGCTTGGTTACGATAGCCAATCTGAGCCAGAAGAAATAATTAATGCTGAACTAGACCCAACCTTTGATCCGAATTACCCTCCTCTTATCAAATGGACCAGAGATGATCCTATTTCTCAAATAGTTGGTGATGTATCTGAAAAGGTTCTGACCCGATCACAACTGAAGGCAAAACAGACATCCTTATTTTCAAAAGTTGAGTTTTGTATGTTTAACTCATTCGTATCAAAAGTTGAACCGAAGACAATTAACTCTGCCCTAGATCACTCTGATTGGGTTCAAGCAATGCAAGACGAACTGAACGAATTTGAAAGGAACAAAGTCTGGCGCCTCATTCCAACTCCTCCAGATGCTTTGGTTGTTGGTCTCAAATGGGTTTTTAGGAACAAAATGGACAAGGAAGGTAATGTTATAAGGAACAAGGCTCGTCTGGTGGTAAAGGGATATTGTCAGGAGGAAGGGATAGACTATGAAGAGACTTTCGATCCAATAGCCAGGCTAGAATCTGTTAGAATATTTCTGGCTTATGCTGCTCTCAAGAACTTTGAGGTTTTCCAAATGGACGTCAAGTGTGCATTTCTCAATGGAGAACTCGAAGAAACTGTGTACGTGGAGCAACCTCCTGGGTTCGTGAACGAAAAGCATCCAAATCATTGCTATATTCTGGATAAAGTTGTGTATGGCCTCAAGCAAGCTCCGAGAGCCTGGTATGAAACGCTTACAAAATTTTTAAAGATGTCTAAATTTAAACAAGGTTCGGTTGACCCAACCTTCTTTCGCAAAAAGGAAGGTAACCACCTTATGATAGTTCAAATTTATGTCGATGACATCATCTTTGGCTCCACAAATCCCAGCTTAACAGCTGAATTCAGAAAGCTGATGGAGACTAAGTTTGAAATGAGCTCAATGGGTCCTATTAACTTTTTCCTTGGTTTAAACATAAGACAGGGACCCGAAGGCATCTTTATTAATCAGGAAGCTTACACGAAGACTCTCCTAGCAAAGTTTGGTATGATGGGAGACACAAAAGTCAAAGTCCCAATGGCATTCGGCACCAAGCTTACCCCATCCCTAGACAAACCGGCTGTCGATATCACGCTCTATCGTCAAATGATTGGCTCACTGATGTATCTAATTGCTAGCAGACCTGATATCATGTTTTCTGTGTGTTATTGTGCTCAGTTTCAGGCAAACCCACGCGAACCTCACATGCTTGCAGTGAAGAACATCTTACGCTATCTCAAGCGAACCACCTCCTTAGGTCTATGGTATCCATCCAACTCAGGCTTCTTTGTTCAAGCCTATTCTGATGCTAACCTTGGAGGATGTGGACTCGATCGTAAAAGCACAACTGGTGGCTGTCAATTCCTTGACGGGAAGTTGGTCAGCTGGCAATCCAAGAAACAAACGTGTGTGTCATTGTCCACTGCCGAAGCGGAATACATTGCAGCTGCATCCTGCACATCACAAGTGATTTGGATCCAAAGTCAACTTCGAGACTATGGACTCAATATGAAGAAGATCCCACTATATTGTGACTCTGAAAGTGCAATTAGGATCTGTCATAACCCAGTGCAACACTCCAAAACCAAACACATAGCACTGAGGCATCACTTCATCAAATATCACGTGGAAGATGGAAACGTCGAAGTTCACTTCGTAAGAACCACTGATCAACTGGCTGACGTCTTTACAAAAGCTCTTCCTGAAGCATCATTCAATAAAATATTGCAAGGACTAGGTATGATGGAATCAGAGTCAGTTCCTCACACTACCTCTCAAACTCAAACGTAAGAACCGAAACCAACTGAACGTTCGGGTTCGGTTCAACTATCTGACTCACTCATTACTTCAAAGATAGTTTTTCTCTGTTGTATATTTCTTGTACAATTTTGTTTTTCCTCGTATTAAAATTATTTTTCCTTGTTTGCCTAAATTTCTTGGTTCCTCAAAATTTTATTGAACCGAAACCAACCGAAGGTTCGGGTTCGGTTTTTCAAAATTTTCTAGAACCGAAACCAACCGAAGGTTCGGGTTCGGTTTTTCAAAATTTTCAAGAACAGAAACCAACTGAACGTTCGGGTTCGGTTTTTCATATTCTTTCCAAAGTTTTTTTTATGTCTTATTTTTTTAAGTCTTATTCTTTTTCTTTTCCTCTTACTTATTTTTTTTTAATCTCAAAAACTCCAAAAATATTTTTTTTATTTTATTTCTTGTGTGTTCGTGTTCGTTTATGGGGATAAATTTGATGAAATACCTAAGTGTCCCTAGAAGCATGCTACTGTATGTGTCTCAAGCCTCATAAGATTTTGAATAATGGCCTTCATGACCTGGTATACACAAACCTTGTCTTCCCAATAAGGCCAACTCATTTATTCTAATCGTGAGCTACCTCACTCTTTTCTCACATGAGTTAAGAGTTTCCTGCTTGGTCCTTATTTTCGCAGCAGAGGTACTACGTTCTCTTACACCATCTCCACTTTACTTCTCCACTACACTCATTCCATCATAGTAACCCTTGAGACTCTCAGAAATTACCGCTGAGGTTTATGGTTAAACAACATCTGTGTTTATGATCTTAGTCTCGTGTCACTACGAGCTAAATGAAACCCAAAATTCAACACCTAATGAATTGACGGTGACCAATTAAGTTGCTCAAGTTTTCACTAAAGGATTGACGAATGTACCCTATTAAAATCTCCAATTTTATGAGATTCCTATGAAATTGTTAAAACCCATAACATTTCTTCCCTTGGGATCTAGTTCTTATTTTTCTTACTGTGATTTTATTTTTTTTCCAAGCCACTCTTATTTAGCCTAATTAAAAGAAGCCTTTCAACATTTCTTAATAAATGGTTGATCGTAATTTAACGGGAATCGACTTTTAAACCTTAAGTTCTCTCTTGTCCTGTGGCATTAAATGCGCGTGTGGAAATAGTAACGGCTTGTCCCTATGAAACGGTGCTTGTTGGGCAGCGTGATCCTAGGAACCTGACACTCTCTCTCCTACGTGATCATCGCACGCCCCAACTGTCATCCATCTGTCACTCAACAACCCGGTTCAAATTTCCATAAGAGATTTGAAACGATTTTTCTCTCTCCTATCACCCACTATAAATAGCCCACTACACCACCTTTTACCTCTTTACCACCTTCAAAATTTCCAGAGCGCAAATACTCCCAAACAGTTTCCTGTTCATCATCTTCTTCACACCCGAGCGCAAATACTCCCAAACAGTTTCCTGTTCATCATCTTCTTCATACCTGCAAAAATGGCTGATTCCTCTTCTGTTCATGCTACCTCACAGATCCTTCCCATTCGCCCACAACAATGTCTGGTCATTGATCTTAACCCACTGGCGTACGACTCCTATATGTCGCCGGTCATAGAGTGTTTGAAGTATTCCCAACTTGTTCCGGCTCTCTCCAGAATCGAATCAGTGCCGATGGTGGCCCTATCGCAGGTCTACGCGACTGCATACTACGACAAGGCCGTCGACCGGGTGTTTTTCGAGATTGCAGAACACAAAACCTCAGTCTCTCGCCAACGTTTCTGCACCTTGCTAGGGTTTGCTGTTGACCCTTCAAGAGTTCATCCGGAGTCGATTCAGATTGGTCATCTGTATAACATGTTTTACAACATGGGATACACAGAAGTTCTTACCTCTGTTGCTAAATTCAAAAAGTCATGCCTGCCGCCACAGTGGAATGGCCTATTTACAGTCCTCTTCAAGGGCTTGTCGGAAAGAAGCTCAGGATCAGACGGTGCAAGTCGTCTTTTCCTAACCATAATGTACGGGGTCTATAATGGGATTAACCTGGACTATGGGTTTGTCCTATGGCAATAACTTATTCAAAGTCTCTCCTCATCATCCCGACACTCTGAGGTGTCGTTGGCCCGCTTCTGGATCCTGATTACAAAATGGGCCATGGATAGATTTGATGTTCCTACTGCTGACGGTGCATCGATGTCTTCTGTTGGTACTTTCCATACCAAGAAGATCATCGTCTCAGATGCATCAAAGTTTTCCTTCATTGTCTCCATCCCGGAGTCAATGTTTGGCTACGTGCCCTCTGACAGCAGGTTGATTCGGAAGATCAAGGAGCTAAGGCCATCTGGTCCAAGGGAACTGACACCGGATATGCTCAGGTCGATTCACGATGCAGACAAACCGGTGAGCAGGGCAAAAAGGCGGAAAAAGGGAAGCATGCGTCCAAAGCTCCAAAGGGACCTTCTCCCAAAAAGAGGAAACAAACGAAAGCTGCACAATCCCCCCAGCCAAAGAGGAGGAAGACTCAACCGAAGCGAAAGCTTATTATTCCCTCTTCTTCAAGTGACTCTGAGGGTGAGAGTTCGGGTTCTGACGGCTCTCAAGGAGCCGAATCTCCTCAACGAGGCAACACACCACCTCGTTCCCCTACCCCAGAAATGGCACTTCCCAATTCCCCAGTTCCTTCACCTCCACCAATCTTTACAACTACAACCGAATCACCTCACGTAACCGAACCACCTCAAACCAAAACCCATACAACCGAAACTACCCATACTCAACCACCACCCAAAATTATACCAACACCCACTCAACCTGATCCTACCAAACCCACAACACCCCCAACTTCACCACCCCCTTCCTCTCCTGAAAATGCCTCTGAGGGTGAAAACCCTTATCTTGGTGGTGAAAATATGATCTTTGATTCGGTCTACTATAGTCCGTTTCAGGTTCAGAGTGACGAGGAGGATGATGCTCCAGTAACAAAGAAGCATCTCAAAGAGCTCAACGAGAAGATTGACCTACTTCTCGCCTCCTCTTCCAACCAGCAGTCCTCTCTTTCTGAAGCTGCCCTTCAGAAAATTGTTGATGCCTTCTCCAGGGCTCAACATGATTCGGTGGCTTCAACAACTGCTGCAATTGATGCATCCACTCGAGCCTGTGAGACAGCGACCGAAAAAGTCGATAAACTATTTTCTGACGCTTTTACCCTGCTGAAGTCCTTGCAGGAAAGTGCCAATGCCACCAAGACATCTTTGGAACCAATTGTTCAACAATTGGCCAACTTTGTCTCATCGGAGTTGCCTTCGTTCGCTACTCTTCGCCAAAACATAAGTGACGACAACTCGGCCCTTCGTGCCTCCATTGATGCTCGCCTCGCCAAGCTACAAGAAGATCTTGCAACCGAGTGTTCGTTGATGGACGATCTGGCAACCAAAACAACCGCCCTTGAGGTCAAAACAACTCAACTCTCCCACTCCCAACAACAACTAGAAGATCTTCGATCCGAAAGAGAGGTGATCAAGACGTGTGTTTCGGATGTCCACGCCGCTATATCCAACATTCTGGAAGCACACGATCCCATCTTAAACTTTTCGGTGAGGCGTTCACTTGTTGAAAAACTCTCTCCGGCCATCGATCTTCTCAACAAAGTCGAAGGGCTACCTAGTTTCGTGTCCATTCCGAAACAAGGGGGAGATGAGAAGTCAGGATCGAAACCACCTCCTTCCTCCAAAGCTACTCACACGACCGAACCATCTCCGACTGGTCAAGCCTTAGGCTCGGGTGTGAAGAACAAAGGCAAAAACATAGCTGAGGAAGAAGATGAAGAAGGAGACAAGGAGACCATTGCTGACATTTTAAAAAGAAAGAACAGTCGCAAGGTTGACGAAGATGCCAGTCGTGTGGCGCGAGAAGCTGAAGAAGCCGAACGCAAACAAAAAGAAGCCCACGATCTCCTTGAGAGTCGAAAGACTCTCTTCCCTGCCTGGACCAGGGAACATTTGATTAAAGAGGCCATTGAAACTCCTAGCATTTTATGGCTCGAGCCGGTTATCTCGTTCGACTGCAACAACATTGTCGATTCGCAGTTCGATATGCCGCTGACTCGAAAGGCGTTCATCTTCCACGTCTTCTCAAACATATTTGAAGTCCCTCACCCGAATGCTGAGCTTGACAGGGAGCTCATTGACTTCTATCTGGCGGATGCTCATCCACAATACCTTACTTGGAGCGCCCAGAAGATTGTAAACGTTCGGGTGCTGAAACCTTATACCGAAGGTCGTTTTATAAATGTTCGGTTCAAGTTGATTCGGGGATCTGCAAGAACTGCTCATATTATCTCCCTGGCAGATCTACCGAATCTAAATCCTCATGATTGGATTGTCCTGTATAATATCCTTTTGACTAATGAAGCCGAATATGGTCCCATTCTAGACCATGTCAAAAGGATGTTAGCCTGCTACATCATGGAGGTTGCCCTAATGGATCAGGAGGTCGCCACAGTCTTCAAGAAGAAACCAAAGATTGTCCCTGTGGGATCGGCTAGTGATCTCAACCAAATGCTATTGGGCAGGATCGACCCGAGACGCAACTCGGTTATGTTCACTAGAGCGGAAGGATAGAAATGTCTCTTCACTTTAGCTGACAAGCATCTTTACACCACAACTTGTTTGGAGCATGTGTTATTCATTATCAAAAGGTGTAAAGAGAACTCGGCTGATGACATCAAGTACTTCGAAGATATGATTAATTGGTACATCCGGTTTAGACAGACCATTCTCTCCATCACCAAATGTCTGTTTAGCACCGTGAAAAAGAAGGTACCTGCTTCAGCTGCTGGCCCAAGTAACTAGTGAAGGTCTCGCTCCAAATTGATGCAAAGGGGGAGATTGTTGGGCTAAAGTTTATTTTGAAGATTGCGTCTTTTTGGGCTCGATAGCATAAGTTATTTTGTATTCCGGTTTGGGCCTGTCCAGCCGTGAACCGTTTATGTTTTGTATATAAGTTTACGCTTGCATGCATATTAGGTTAAGGTTTTTAGAGATCTGCGAAATAGCGATTCATCCAAAAGATAACAGGTTTCTTTAATCGTTCTTGTAACCTTCCAATCCTCTATAGTTGATGTTCTTAATAGAGCTCTTCTGAGGATTTTGTTTAATCATTCGACACGTTTGATTCAATCTTGACTTGTTCTTATTATTGCGTTCATTCAGTTTTATATTTACATACTTGTTCAAGATCTAATCGATCTTTATAGATTAAAGGTTGGTTTAATCTCATCACCCCATAATTAAATCCGAAATTTACTATATTGCCCTTATCTCCAAAAATCTCTTCATAATTGGTCCTTAAATTTCCAAATCAGCCCCTTAGCATCTAAAATTCTTCAAATAAAGTCCCATAAAGTACCATTTAGTCCCTGCCTTCATAAATACTTACAAAACTAATCTAGAACTTACACTTTTAACCCTTAACTGCTAAACTTCTTCACAAATTAGTTTGGGACTTACTTTTATTAATTTATTTAAATAAACAGGCATTACAACTCTCCCCCACTTAACTTAGATTTCGTCTTCGAAATCATTTCTTACCATTCCTTACACGCCCAACCACTCTAGTAACATGGTCGTAATCCTGAGTACACCTTAACCTTCTCAGGGTAGCTATGACCAATCATCGCAAAGCCCAAACATATGTAGGCGAACTACTTCCTCGCAACAAGATCACATCTACTTCATTTAAATTCTGATGTCTTGAGATGGTCCAAATCCCTGACAGACCACTCTACTGATTCATGATTGCTAAATTCAATCCACTTGTTTCTCAGTTTCCTACTCAACTTCTGGTAACTCAAGGCTCACACTAGAAAATAGAATCACAAATCCACTTATCCCTATGATCCACTTATACCTGGCCAACGTCCAGATAATCCCGTTGTGAGTGACTTAGCATATCCCAAGCTATCTGTGACTCTATCCATACATGAAATCTCAAAATACCATTACTGCTTGAGACACTGAACTATCTGAAGTAATGAAATTTATGAAACACTGAACTGCCTGAAATACTGAACTGCCTAAACACTGAAATGCCTAAAATACTGAACTACCTAAAACACTTGAACTGCCCAAAACACTGAACTGTCTGAACACTGAACTGCCTGAAGCAGTATGTTGCCACATGGCTACTTCCCGAAATCTATCTAGGCCTTCCAGGTCTCAATTGGTTCGTCAATCATCTCAAATACCAGTTTCCAGCCCGATTGCGGAGCCAAAGGACTCCCTACTTAGTCTCCTCATACGACTTTTCAACAGATTCCTTCTCTAGAACTTGCTGCCATTAATTACCATGCCATTGAGGCCCTAATAACTTTCTGATCTAACCGATCAAGTTCATACGTCAAATCCTGACGTCACCAAACCCAAGGCTAAAAGTGATTGCTACATGACCATTGGTAGCCTCATGTCATAAATGACCTTAAACAGTCCACTGCTTCCTTGATCTCATCTCTGTAGTGGCGCTTCTACAATCTTATCACTGGCTTAACCCTGTCTAATCCGTCTGGGAAACTCCGAAACCCAATCTGTGGATTTCCATATCCTCACTGCTATACCCCAACTGGTGGGTACTATTGTCCTTTCCGCATCCTAACGACGCACTCACGCTATCTAATAACCTAGTGAATGATATGGCTACACCCGTAGACTTACAACACTTTATCACTATCTGCTGCTAGTGAATGCTACGGCTACTCCCGCAGACTTACAACACTCTAACACTATCTGGCTACTAGTGAATGCTACGGCTACACTCGCAGACTTACAACACTCTAACACTATCTGACTGGGTCGAACATGCACTTGACCCGTACTCAACTGAACTCGTGTCCTGAATGGAATCCCCAACCGGATTCCCTAAGGCTTGCTAGAAAACATTAAGGGAACGCGATCTCCTTATTGGCAAGTTTTTCCGAGCTTCCACCTCACACTATCATTAAACCATACAGCCGCTCAAGCTGTCTTCCTTCCTGACAAGGATGCAAAACTTATTCTAGTCTCAAAACTGCTCCCGCTTCTGAATCCTTGGGCGATTCTCCCCCACTTTGATTCAGCTAATGCATTACAACATACCAAACTGGAAGAATTCCCAATCCTTCTCACCACCCATGACCAATCTGCTAGGGTGCTAGGGTTTCAACACCATCCAATCCAAAAGATCACACAACTTCTAAAAAAATCCGAATAAATCTCCAGTAATAACCCGCTAGACTCAGGAAGCTCCGAATCTCAATTGGAGACCTCGGAATCTCCCACTTCATCACGGCCTCTATCTTGGTCGGATCGACTAGAATATTTTTTTGATTGACAAGGTGCCCAAGAAATTGCACCCCTGCACAACCAGATGTCACAATTAGAGAACCTTGCGAAAATTCTCTCCCTCCTCAAAGTCTCTAGCACCTCCCTCAGGTGCTTCTCGTGCTACTCCTCAGTCTTGGAATAAACCAAGATGACGCTGTACTCTCCTACTCCCACAAGTGCTGCACCGAATCTGGTCCTGCTGGTCCCTCGAAAGCTAATCTGAAATCTTGGTTCTCCTCTCGAGACCCTTCTATATAATCAACTGCTCTGGTTCCCTGTTACCCATGTGCTCCAATTCCATATCTCGTTCTCAAGCTCTAGAAGTCATATCATTCAGGGTCTTGCCCTTAGATACTCACGATCTCCCTGCTATCATTCTACAGTATGTTCTGATAACTTACCTTCTTCATTTCCTCATCTACTGCATATTGTGGTACCATATAAGCTCTTTCTCGAGACTTGGTAGTGATCTCTGCCACAGTCTCAGTCGTCTGGTGGAGATCTAACAACTCTTGCGCCAACTTCCATGCCTCAAAAGTCTGGGTACACTTTGCCCATAATCTAGTCTAAAAGTCATCCCATGACATAGCATCAATCGCATAATTACTCAACTCACTACCAACCTTTTCCTATCAATCTCGTGCTCTATCCCTCAAGATATAGGAAGCAAGTCAGATCTTGTCTCCTTTCGAGATGTCTGGTACAAAAAATGCTGGCGACATATGCCACTCATCTGCTACTAACAATGGGGTCCCTAACCCCCATGACAATCTGAAGCTTCACAAAATCTGAATTCCCGAAACATCAACATACGGGTCCCTATCATATCTGCAACCTCAGTGCAGAAAGTGCTCGGCCTCTCATCACAAATCTCAATAATGCCCTCCTTGATCATACTGAGGATCACGGGAGTTTGGTTAATGATACTGCACATAACCTAATATGGAATGAACTCCTTCATCTGATCATCGAGCTGCCCTGCTACAGAGTTCGAGCCTGATCCCTCATCGACACCAAAACTACCATCTGGTCTACCACATAGCATCACTATACTTGGCAATATACCATCACTAACATCATAATACTTATCCAAACTCGAGGGATCTCACACACTACAAGTTCCCTGGTTTCATCTCATCCTTCCTTGATTCGAGTACGGATCCTCTGCTTTCAGTAGTACAGGCCCATACTACCTTCCACATCTATCCGTACTTTCCTCAAGAACTGCCTTGACTCCTCCAAGTCCCTTCTACTACCATTGTTCTTCTCATACTAATCTCATCCTAGGCTTGCCCTAGGTAAATCTCTGACTCCACCCAAACCAATCCTCAGCTGCTGAAGGCCTCCTTGTAATGCCAATTAGCCATCATCTAAATACCATCACATGTGACGAGGCTCAGATAATCCTTCGAGTAAAAGACTCGTCCCTACAACGGTTAGACTCAGACGAGAGCTGCGCAATATGGCCAAATCTAGCACTCTGAGATTATTCAACCCTGATCACATGTGACGTGACGTATTCACCTAATGGCTAACTCCCATCACTTAGAGTCCCACCAAGCACAAAGCAAGCATCATTCAGACACAGGAAACCACTCACGAAAAATCTGTCTTCATAACAAGAAACTGTAGTAGCATACAATGTTAAACTCATACTATTAGGCATAACCTAAACAGACTATCCTACTACTGTTTACTCAATACTAGCATGCAATTCTCATAAAGCTGGAACACATATAGCAGGCACATAAGGCATCCTCTTAGATCCGTAGTCCTATTCTAGCATGTTGTTCTACTGAAACTGAAACCGATAATCATAACATAAACTTTCATGGGTAATTTGGGAGTACTTACTTGAGCTCGACTGATTGCATGCACCACACCCTTTTCTCTTTTCAAAACTCTTTTCGCTTTTTCTAAAACTCTTTTCTTTATACTTTTTCTAAAATTCTTTTCTTTTCTCAAAATTCGTTTGTAACCATGGTTTTCCCCTTGAAAACTTTATACCACTTCCTTAGTTTGAGTTTAGACACACTCGGGAGTGCGCCCGAATCCCTCAAACCAAGGCTCTGATACCAACTTGTAACATCCCAAAAATACAATCTGAAAATGTCGTTCAATTTAATAATAAAAACCATAGTCGATAAACCTCATATAGAAATCATAAGGAATGCATCTCAAAATATTATAACAATTGTCAAGTATATCAGAGTATAAACATCCCAGGCTAAACAAATGGTGTGTGCACTGTAATCTTCCCGAGCTCCTCTTTTGAAAACTGACTACCTGAAACCAAAACTGAAACTATAAGCACGAAGCTTAGTGAGCTTCCCCAAACTACCACATACCACACAATAACATAATAAGCACATATTGGGCCCTGCCCACTGCAGCGGACCGAAATCCAGAAACTGCATCGGACCAAAGCTGGAAACTAACCAGGGCCTTGCCCTCTGCATCGGACCGAAGTCTGGAACTGATTGGGACCTTGTCACCTGCATCGGACCGAAGTCTGCAACTGACTGCATCGGACCGAAGTCCGGAACTGACTGAACATAGCATAGCATAACACATCAATTAGCATAAACACATATACTGCATACTGCATCAGACCGAATTCCGGAACACATAACATATAGACATGCTTGAATCACAAAGACATCAAGCACCCTGATCTACTGCATCGGACCGAAGTCTGGGACTGAATGTTAACTAGATGGGTCGGCATTATGGCTGTAGACCCATTCCTACTGGAAGGAAACTCACCTCACACTGCTGAAGTCCCGCTGACTTAATCCCACACTGCTGAAGTCCCGTAGACTCGACCCCAACTGCTAGATGACAGATTCCCGATACTAACTATTCTAACACACACACACAACCACCCTAGTGGTGGCTGGTGGTGGCTCATGGCGGCAGCCACCACCTCACGGTGGTGGTGGTTATGATCTTGGGCCAACGCAACACCAAAAGCACTTCAATCATCAATCTACACGCACCCGAAAGCCCACTACCACCGGAGATGGTAGCTAAAGGCGATGGAATGGCGGCAGAAGGTGGTGGTGATGAGTTTTCTTCATTTTTCCTTTCGATTCCGACGACTCACGATCATCTCACGACGATGACATACCCCTTCTTTCGTCAACGATCTTCCAGCGATTCTCGACGTCACTGGCGACAAGGGATACGTGATAGTGGCATTAGACGACACGACAACCAGCGAATAGAGTGGTTGCCGGACCCAATGATGCAAGCGGCGATTGAGGTGCTCCAAGGACGACGGCTGTGAGGCTCATGAGGGGGTGGCGGCTGTAACGCCCGTAGATCCGGGCTAGTCAATTTAGAGGCAATAGTGGTCAAAAATGACTTTTCGACAAAAGATTATTTAGAATAAATAATCTTAACCAAGTTGTAGAATATGTCACAAGGTTTCCGTGCATATAAAGAACGCCGAAATCCGAGTTATAACGAAGAAGTTATGACCCGTCGAAGTTTCGCGACGGAACCGGCACGACACCAGGAAGCATAAGTAGTGAATTTACGATAGATCGAGATTTAGCCTTAGCGATAAACGAAAGTCATAGAATATGTTAAACCCGTCGTAGAACGCCCAAATCTGACTTCGTATGAAGAAGTTATGATTTTTCGAAGTTTCGGATTAGCAGTGTACAACCCAAAATTCGAATATTAGATTGAGCGGTTTTTAGCCGACACAACCTAAACGAGAATCAAAGATCTCGTTAAGAGTAGCGTAACGAGAAAAAGATGGGTGAAAACGGACGTAGGATGAAGAAGTTATGAGGATTTAACGGACCAATCCTATCCCGGCCTGTTAATAATATAAAATTTAAAATCGAGTCAAAATTAGCCGACAAAGTCTAAATGAAAGTAATAGATTACGTTCCCACCTTTGCGTGGATATAAAGAACGTCAAAAACGGAGCTCGTATGTGAAAGTTACGATTTTTAGAAGTTGAGAGTGCAATTTGCGAAGCTGGTGATGATGTGGCAAGATCCTAGCCTTCCCTTGCTCCCCACGGTCTCGCATCCGATGACCGACGCGTCACCCTCGAATTACGCCCCGCGTACAAGATTAGTACGCCCAACATACCTTTGCTTCCTATCCACTGGTGTGCGAGATAGCTGGCTGTGAGCTGGCATCCATATCCGAGCCTTACGCCCAGCGTAGCCAAGGATTACGCCCAGCGTAATCCGAGGCCTCGCAGGCTATAAAAGGGGGCCGAGAGTTCCTTATTTTCCACACCATTTTTCACTTCTCTCTCTAACTTCTTTCGCTCTCTATGGTTCCAAACCCCTCCTAAACCCTAGGAAAACCCCTTAGCTCCCGAGGGAAGCCCTGAGGCTTCCGGAGTCCCGAGAAAAAGTGTCTTTCGGTTTCGAAACGCTGCTCTAATTAAGTTCCGGTTTTCGATAAAATTCGTTGTAAGTGTGCTACGCTTACGCAATTTTTAATATAACTTTCGAATAATTATAGGAATGTTATTAGGTCCTTAAAATAATTATTTGGGCTATTATTATGAGTTATATTGAGTGTTATTAACGCTTATATAATAATAATAATAATAGTCAGACTAATTAATTTGTCGCGGTTATCGTTAGACTAAACCTTAGTGGTATCGGTACTAGGTTTTATCGAATGAAAGTTGTTTTGAGAGTATCGAAGCATTGTCCGAGTGTTGAGACACCACTTTTCAGGTGAGTGCATAGTTACTTTCATCTTACACATAGATATGAAGTATTTTAATATAAATTATGTGCTATGTGTGCATATTGTCTGAATACTTGTTGCCTATGTTGGGTGAAAGATTTTTATACACGTTTTAAATGATTTAAATTGTATATGTATTTTATATCTACAAAATGTGTTGGGTAAAACATGGGTAGATGAAATAGTTGTTGTGTGATAACACGATGGAAGACATCATTATTGTCAGTGATCCGGTCATCTAGTGGAGTATAGATGACGACCATGGATGATACTAGACGGTCCAGTGGAACGATAGCAGGCTCGTAACCTGTAGGTGTTTTTGAACTAGGTGCTCATTAGGTATTTTTGAACTGAGTGTGTTCACTAGGTATTTTTGAACTGAGTGTGTTCACTAGGTAATTTGAACTGAGTGTGTTCACTAGGTATCTTTGAACTGAGTGTGTTCACTAGGTATCTTTGAACTGAGTGTGTTCACTAGGTATTTTGAACTAAGTGTGTTCACTAGTTACTTTTGAACTAAGTGTTTACTAGATGTTTTGGACTACGTGTTCACCAGATATATTTTATAATCCTTGGAAACGATGGACTTCATGTCGATTCCTTAGGATGATCCTTAGGAATAAATAAACGAGGAATAGCTGATTCTTAGGGTAGATCCTTAAGAGTAAAGAAGATAATGGGGATGGGTAATTGGGTTTAATTGCTTGATTGTTTAAACATAATAATTATATTATTGTGGGTTGAAAACCTATGTACTCACGAGGTTTCCCAACCTGACCCACTCAGTTTATTTATATCACAGGTGTTGATATGAAGTCACATTACACTGAGAGATTTAAAGAGATGTAGATCACTAGTGTAAATAAATGTAAATTCTGTTTATGCTTATGTTTCTGTATTAACGATGACATCCCAAATGTTTTAAAATGAATAAAATATGTTTCTTCGAGAATGTTTTAATAACGTATTTATCGTGTTTTTCTGGGAACAAATTCCGCAACATTTTTTTTATTAAAAGAAGTACTATGATTTTTATAAAGCATAAACAAAATCGGTCTTTTCTGGCTGTGAAAATGGGGATGTCACAGCGGCTGCATCATAAGGAAGGGTTTAGGGTTAGGGTTGGCCGATAAGAGACTATATACCCGTCCAAAAATAACTATTTCCCCATAATTACATTTATGGTCCCTTCCCATGAAATCCTTTCAAATTAAATCCGAAATTTACTATATTGCCCTTATCTCCAAAAATTTCTTCATAATTGGTCCTTAAATTTCCAAATCAGCCCCTTAGCATCTAAAATTCTTCAAATGAAGTCCCATAAAGTACCATTTAGTCCCTGCCTTCATAAATACTTACAAAACTAATCTAGAACTTACACTTTTAACCCTTAACTGCTAAACTTCTCACAAATTAGTCAGGGACTTACTTTTATTAATTTATTTAAATAAACAGGCGTTACAACTTCTACAACCTCTTTAATCAACAAGAAAATCCTTGATCAAGTTGAGGCAAATCCAGATATACCTTTGAAAGCCATACATGATCACTTTCAAAAGACTTACCAAGTGGGTATTTCGATGGACACGGTATCTAGGACAAACGATAAGGCAAGAAAGCATGTCACTGGGGACTACACAAAGCAGTATGAACTGTTGAGGGACTATGTTCTCGAACTTCAAGCTACCAACCCAGACACCACAATTAAAATAAATGTATGTTTTGAGCCTAACCCTGATTCCCAACCAGACAATTTAGAAGAATTTATGTGTGTTTGGGTCCACTGAAAAAAAGGTTTCAAGGCATGCCTTGGGGACTTATTAGGTTTTAAGGGTGCCTTCATGAAAGGAACATTCCCTGGGCAGGTTCTTTCAACAGTTGGTCTTGATTCCAATAATGGAATTTACCCATTAGCATATGGGATTGTTGAGTCTGAAAACATAGAAAGCTGGAAGTGGTTTTTAGAAAACCTTGGGGATGCCTTGGACCTTGGAAGAAACTCAATTTTTACTTTCATAAGTGACAGGAAAAAGGTAAAGAAAATTTATACATTTGGTCATTTAAGATGTGTGGTTTTTAGTTAATTCTAATTATTATCAATTGATTCGTAAGGTTTACATAGTGCAGTTGATCAATTGTTTCCCAATGCTGAGCATAAATATTGTATCAGACATATTCATGACAATATAAGGAAGAAATGGAGGCAAACAGAGTATAGGGACCACTTATGGAGGTGTGCATACTATTCATGAGTTTGAACATTTGATGAAGGAGTTTATTCAATATGATAAGCATGCATGTGAATGGTTGAAGCAAACTCTTCTTGCACATTGGGCAATGAGTCATTTTTCAGGTAATTCTATATATTCTAATTTGGTCCTTATATATTTCACTTAGTTAGCTATTATACTTGTATGTTAATTATATTAACTATTTTTTAATGGTAATGTACAAACAAGAAGAGCAGATTCTAATGTGTTGATATCAACATGTGTGAAGTGTTTAATGGGAAGATAGACAAAGGAAGGGATAATGTAACACACATAATCAGAAAGACCAAGAAAGGAAGGGAAAACCATAAGTCAAAGGGGTCAACTCGTCGAGTCCAGGGTGGAACTCAACAAGTCCGAGCGAGATCTGGGTCGAAGAATAAGTGACCGACTCAACGAGTCGGAAAGTGGACTTGGCGAGTCCGGTCTGGATTGGGAAACCCTAAGTCAAGGGCTTTGTGCACTATATAATCATCTCATTCTCTCCCTTAGGGTTCTCTATAGCCTCTCTTATCCAGAACACGAAACCCTAAGCCTCCATTTTAGCATATTCAAGCTTTCTTGCCATTTTGGGTGATTTGAAGGAAGTAGGAGGAAGGGAACCTTTGGTGATTCAAGGATTGGCTTTAGATCCAGAGTTATTGTGGCTTTTCAGATCCTCTGAGGTAATAAGCTGACCCTATTGCACTTAGATCTATCTTATGGTTGAGTTTTGGGCATTTTTGAGTATGGAGGAGGTTTATTTCCAAATTTGGAGTAGATCTGAGGTTGCTACCTCAGATCTAGGCTACTAAGGATCCAGAAATCCATAAAGTTTATGCCAATAAGTTGTTGGTGAAGCCCCTTGGTCACAAAACTTAGCCCTAGAGTGTTTTAAGCCCATATATCTTTAGTTTCACGTAATGTTTGCAACTTTACATGAGGAATGGACTTGGGAAGAGTGGATCTATGAGTTGGAGCCCCTGTATGGCTCGAAAAGCCACTGTATCGATTAAGAACTGAAGCGACTCGGCGAGTCACATGGGTGAACTCGGCGAGTTGGAAGAAGATGGGAATGGACTCGACGATTTGGAAGAACAACTCGGCGAGTCTGTTGAAGATTGTCATGGACTCAGCGAGTCTGTTCTTGGACTCAGCGAGTTAGGTTGCGAAGCACTAACCCTTCTGGTTAAGACTTAGATCGGTGTCATACCCCAAAACCGGAACGACAGAATCGTTCGGGGGTGGAGGACATCATGTATAGTATCACAACAATGCAAAGTAGTAAACAAGAAACAACATCATCCATTGCATTAATAATATAATTTCATACAAGTGTGTTCTGTCAAGTTATATAGACACCAAAAACGTACATCAAAATAAAAGAGGAATCTTGAACAAGCTCCATCTTCTCAAAAACCTGGCACCGGTACCTGTCTACTGGTGACTTGAGAATACAAGTTATTTTGAAAGAGTTTATCAGCTTTAAAGCTGGTGAGATCATAAGTATATTAGTGTCTGTGTTTGTATGAAAGCATTTGTAAGATGTTTGTAAGATGTGACGTATAGGTTTTGTAAAGTTTGTATTTGTTTGAACACTCCTAGAAAACCCTATGTTTCCTACTAAAAGTAGCCTTCTACCAAGACATCTAGTATCTATGTATGTGTCTCTTGTAAGAGTGTGTATTTTCCCAAATCCGACTATCATTAACCAAAAATATAGTTTTTACATTACCGTGCATCGTGTGAATGTTCATGAAGTGAATGTAATGGGAAAAATATTATAATACTGTAGTGTTGTATTTAGTAACTACTACTGTACTAACTACCTTAAACCAATTGTTATTTAAAGTACCATGTGATCGACCTGTACCCTGCTACCGACTCAATAGTAAAACGACGATGTAAGACGCCGTAAGAAATGACATTTGGCACCCGTATACTTGCAAGTCCCACTGTAGCGAGCAGCAAGGTGTAGGATAGTCAATCTAGTATAGATCTATACACAAACTCATACACTCCCCAATTAAGGAGATTCTGGATACAAAAACGGTCATGGCAGGTAGTGTCATGCCCCGTTTAGTGGCTCACATAATTGTATTAATGTAAATGTAATGTAAGTGCTAGCTGTATTGTGTGTTCTTTCTCTGTCTAGCCTGTATGTTTTGTTTCTCATCATAGTATCTATTGTTAGTTTCTCGTCATAGTATCTATTGTTTGCTATTGAATCATGTATGAACTGACTCATTGTATGTTTCATTGTTCTAGTAATAATATTAGTATCTCCCTAAACTATACCTATTATAGTCTACTAGTAATGTTATTTGTGTATATGAGCATGTGAGTATACCTTTGCTACCCAAAGGTATTGAACGGACTGATGGAACTTTTATGTCTATATGGGTAGACATGATATATAACTAATATTTAGACGACATTCGGACGAATAACCGATACCCTAAGGCCACATCCCAATGAGGAAAAGGAAATAAGGCGAGCTAGCCGTCCTAAGTCCTTTAAACATTACTTATATAACTATACATATATAGGCATGCATTTGACAATATTAAAGTATAAAAGAAGTTTCGTGAAACCTTTGAAAAGTTTAAATAATTACGAAATGATGACTTGATGTCGGTTTGTAAAATGATTTGAAAGTAGTTCGTGAAAAGCATTTGGTATGTAAAAGAGTTTGTAAGACAGTTTGAAGTAAAAAAATTTGGTAACACAGTTTGAAAGTAAGAGATTCACTTGTTGGTAGTTATTAATCACATGTGATTGATATAATAACTATAGTATCTTCACTGTATCCCCCCCCCCCCCATAAAAGCATTTAAAAACAATCAAAAGGTTAATTAAGGGGTATGAACTCACCTGTAGTGAGTGGTTTAGATGAACTGATGATATAGGATTGCTAGGTGTCAAGTGAAGACTTGAACACACTCAATGATCCTAGTTAACATATATATATATATATATATATATATATATATATATGTGTGTGTGTGTGTGTATATGTATCCAGTTAGTCTTTAAACAACAAATTAACAATGTTAAGACATCCTAGGACATTTTAAACACCTTATATAAGTGTTATAAGTCCCTAGGATTGCACCTAAGTGTTGTAGGACATTGCTATTGAGTTTAGGGTTCAAGGGAACCCCTTATTTGGGCTTACGATTTTATGACCATAACCCATTGAGTTTACGGTCGTAAACTCTTGGGTTTACGGCCGTAATCTCATTCCCCTTTAACCATGTGATGTTTTTAAGCTCTACAAGTCCTTAGAAGCATTTCTACTTGAAGTATAAGCCTATAGAAGTGATTAGGGCACCATTTCACTCCTAAATGGCGTTTACGGTCCTTAGAACATTTAGGCTGATATGGGCATATTTAGCTATAAAATCCATGCATTATCTTAATACATTATGTTGTTTTTATCTCATTTAATGAACAAAAGGTGCTTAATTAGTTTATAATTTCATTTTTCAGCAAAAATGACATGCTCGAAAGGAAATGAAGCGGAACTAATGAGTGGAGGCTTGGATCTTGGATTTTGAAGAAAGAAGGACGTTGTTGGACAGCTTGACCCCTCGTCAGTGTTTTGGCCATATCTCATGAACCGTAACTCCGATTGACGAGATTCAAAATGTTCTGAAAACTAGACACAATTTCGGACGACTTTTATGTTTTGAGAAAATGCTGATTCCAAACGTACTCGGCGAGTAGGGTCTATTACTCGCCGAGTTGGTCAGATGTTTCGCGATTCTGGACGCGCTGACTTGCCGCCCACGGGTTTTAAGTGATGGACTCGCCGAGTAGGTCAATGGACTCGCCGAGTAGCCTCTGTTTTGTGAAAATCTATATAAAGGGACTTTCAGATCGATATCATAGCATGGAGAGAAACCCTAGGAGGCTGAGAAACGATTGGAAGTGCTGCTATGTCATGAGGAACTGAAGAATCAACCCTACATTCAATTGTGAAGAGAACCAAGACAATTTTGGTTTATTCTTAGTAACTTTTTGATTTGAATCATGTTTACATACTTTGATTTTGTTTTTGAGTTTATGTTTACTGCAATCATGAGCTAAAAACTTATTCTTCTGTTTAGGTAGATGAATTTGTGAACATGGATTGATTATTTGATTAGGATTAATTTTAATTGGTGATTATGTTTTATTAAGCTTGTTAAAGAACCTTATGTGTTAATAATAACTATTCTTCTGTTAATAAATTAGTAATTAAGTTGTATGAACATCTCTTAGTTGATTTATGTGACCACATAGTTGTATGTCTAGGAATAACGAATGTGAAACTAGAATTAACTTGAAGATAGTAAGTTCATGTGTGAGATTGTTTGATGAACATCAGCAAGAGGTTAATTGAAGGGCCAATTTAATTAACCATTACAAGTCTTATTTAACCCGAATCAATAACTAGGAAATTCGTTAAATTAGATAACTGGCCACTGCTTGAGTTAATTTGTTTCCTAAGGATTAGTAATAGCAAACGTGAAACTAATCATCTTAGTCGGTAGCCAATGAAGAATTAATCTGATACATTGAAATCATCCATGGGAACAAATGAGTCGAACCTAAACAGAAGTCCTCTTTATTATTGAAGTTAGTTGATTTTTATTTGCTTAGCTCTTAGTTTCTTAGTTTAAGTTTTAGTTAATTGTTTAATTTTCTAGTCTTGCAAAACTAGAGAAAACCCTCTTTCTATTACTTGTTTTATTTAGATAATATTAGCATTTATTTTAATTGTTTACCGTTCCCTGTGTTCGATACCCTACTTACCTGAACTAAACTACTAATCGATAGGTACACTGCCTTTCGTGTGTTTGTCTTTGTGTTTAAGTTAGTAGGATTAAAACTAGTTGGTTTTACACACATCATAGGCCATAAACTACAAACTCATGGAGTTTTTGGAACATTATTGTTGCACATTAAACCCTAGAGCATCCTCTCTCCTGGTATCTCTCGAAGTACTAACTTAAAAGGACTCAAACATATTCCAAAAAGCTTGAAAGTTAGCAGAAACTATTCTGACTTCTATTGAATTGAAATGTTGTACAAAATAGAAATTTTGGGTTGTCACAATTGGTGAGTTGAGTGGAGACTCAGTGAGTTGGGCAGGATGGGACTCAGAGATCGTTGAACTCGACGAGTCTTGGGGTGACTCGGCGAGTTGAGTTGTATTATGGGAGTTTCGGAATTCTAGGACTCGATGAGTCTTAGGGTGACTCGGCGAGTAGATTCGGTCAAGAAGGTTGACTTGGACCAGGACTTTGACTTTGGAAAGAGTGGACTTAGATGGTTTGTAAGAGTTTAGTTTGGGACTAAGTGTTGTATGATATTGATATTGATAGCTCGGGGAGCTAGTGGAGCAGCGGTTCAGAGAATTGTCGGTCAACAGTCAGAGGGTTATCAACAAAAGTTCAGCAGTGCAGGTGAGTTTCCCTTTGTATGAATGGGTCTAAGGCCACAATACTGGCCCATGTAGTTATGAGTAGGAAGACCCGGGGGTTAACCCTAGGCACTGTTTGCTAGTATGATATTCCGGACCAAGGTCCGATGTCGGGAGGGTTCCCAAGGAATGGTTTGCATGTTAGAGTATACTTGTTGTCTGTGTGATGCATGTATGTGCCTAGTAGGAAGGTGAGTGTGGGCGAGGTCCCATATCTCACCAATAGTAGAGTATGGATGGTGTTCCATATCTCACTAGTAGCAGAGCATGGGCGAGGCCCGAGATACGCATGGAGTGAATGTGGGCGTGGCCCGTATCTCATTTACCATAGGAGCTTGGATGGGGTTCCATGACTCACTAGTGACAGGACAGGGGAGAAGCCCAAGTCAGGCAAGGCCTAAGGACAAGATTATAGTAAGGTATGTTCAGTTATGTGCTAATTGTATTATGTGGTTAGCATGTGGGTCCCAAAGACATACGGGGCCTAAAAGAAACAGATTTGTATCTGAGCGGGGCTCGAAGCCAGGCGGGGCCTGGAGCGGCGGGGCCCGTTGTAGCTGGTGGGGCCCGAGGTAGCGGGCGAGGCCCGAAATAGAGGGTGTGGCCCAATACATGTAGTATGTATGCTTTGTGATTGTTGATGGGTTTTAGTCATAAGAACATCCTATGTGTTCATACGAACCCTAATGCTTGGATCTAGGTTTCTCTATTGTACATGCAATTCATCCAAGACTATAAACCCTAATTCTAGCATATGATAATCAATATTAACATAAGAATGGGTTTAAGATATTACCTTGATTGTTATGTAGCAATAACAATCTCAAATCCTTCTTGTATTGACTTTAGAAAGCTTAGAGTCACAAATGTCACTCGTCTAATGGTTCACAAACACCAAGAACAAGAGGATGAAGAATAAGGAGAGAGGAGACTACCCAAAATCGTCTAAAACCCTAGAGGATCTTCTCACCACGTTTTTGGGGCTTTAGGGTGCTATTTATCCATGTAGGCTATTAGGGTTTTAAACTAGGAAACCCTAATCTGACTGCTTAAGCCCTAAGCAGCCCATGGATTCCTTTCTTAAAGGCCTTGGACGATTTCTAATGGATTTCCCCTTAGAATTCGTCCAACCTTATATAATAAGGTAATGCATAGCTCAATTGCAATTATCTTATAATTACAATTCCAGTCCCTTAAGTTTAATTAATCTCTTTTAGCCACAAACTTGATTCTTATTAATTCTTGACTAATATTAATTAAACAATATGATTTCTCCTTTAATATATTATTCTAAATATATATTAATAAATCATATTTAATCCTTTCTCTCCATAATTCATCCTATCAAGTTGCTTTGGTGAAGGCAACCCAAAAGGACCATGCATCATCGGGTCAAGTACATACCAAAATAGTTATGGACTTAGACACTAATCCAATAGTCTTCCACTTGGATAAGTCTAATAACTATTCTGCGTATGACTTCAAATCCTGAGCTGTAATCGTAGCTTTCCAAAGCCACTGTCAACTCTGATCTTATCAGATACGCATGTCCTTTAGATAAGGGATCATATAAATCTCCATTTTATATATTATCATATAGACTGAGACATGGATCTAAATCATTCTCTCTGTCTATGTGTTGTTTCCCGAATTCAGATTTATGACGACTGACAATAGACTACAATTATACACATCAATTCAGTCTCGGCTTGGCCAAGCGCTTAGGTGCCATCACTAAATCATCGAGGGGCCCACATATATCGCTTTTATCCAACTTTGGATACAAGGAACGGATAAACTTTGATTCAATGCTCGCTTGCACTCACTCACCGAATCACACACAACAATATATTTTATAACACCAAGTTACTGGTGCGTTTACATATTATCAATGTGCGACCGACTCGTAAGATACTACTCACACATCTTGGTTTCAAGAATATAAGATGTTATCGTCTAACCAATCACTCGTGATAAAATCCATGAAGTGATCCAAGTGAGCGTGGGTTTAATCCAATGCTCAAATCAAATTCATAAGCACTCATGAACGTTGCAGCAAAAAATTGCTTATGTCTAATACACTTTAGACAATCCACACACCAATTCACGACATTCTTCATTCATACCTACTTCCAACATATGAACGATTGTGGCCCGTTTAAATAATTCGATTGTTCTGAACCTATTAAATTATTCAAGAAGTCAAAACATGCAAAGTGAAACACAAGGATAATACTAATCACATATGAACTCAAACCTTTGAGTATAAATAAAACACCTTTTATTTATCACCATATCGATTACTCATTATTTGTCGTTTCGGGTAATCAAATTCTTACTCGAACTAATACTACACTTGTCCTATGCTCTTACCATGCACACAATGTTTACCTATGGTTCTTACTTTGTGAAATAGATCAAATGAACACATTTTCATTCATATTCATTTCACAACACCCAATCCTTATCACAAGTGTAAGAATATTAAATTCTTGCCACTTGTAGAATATGCTAGATTCTAACAATTTTATGCAATGATCCTTTTGTAATGTCACTGCACTAAGGTCACAATAACTATTGCTAATGAATTACAAAGCTTTCTATCGGAAATTGTTACAAGACAATTCCATAGATGTGATGTCTCTCACTCAAAGTACATTCCTTTGAACATCCTTTTGCATAAAGTTTCTAATCTAGACATAGATTCTCAATATCTAACTCCCAATATGGAAACCTTTCCATACTTACCATATCACAACTCATTCTTAACAGAATTTTATCTATTCATAATAATATCGATGTAACACTCAATATTTAAGCCAAATTTAAAATTTTTTTAAAAACACGTCAAATTCATCAAAACATTACAACTTTGTTTTCAAAATACATTTATATCAAATTTTCCCAAAAACATAACACAATAGGAGGAGCTGTACGATTAAGCCTTAGCCTTGCCGCGATCCCCTGAGGTACCCAAAACAATAAACTGAAACTGTAATCCCGAGAGCTTAGTGAGTTACCGCCAAAATACCGATACAAATACAGTTCACATAGCAATATCAACATTAGCATATCATATCAATCAAAACAGAACAGCGTGCACTGGGTCCACAGCTTTACAAGCTGGAATACCCCTGGGCTCTCAGTACGAGTCTGGAATGCCTAACGGGCCCTCAACTCGTATCTGGAATGCCATCGATCCCTCAGTACGAGTATGGAATGCCTACCGGGCCCTCAGCTCGTATCTGGAATGCTCTCGGGTTTGTTGGCTACCGCACAGAGCAGTACAGCCTCAACCCACCCCACATAACATGTCGAAATGTAACAGATAAATGCGCACACAGGTAATCAATCAGTATCACAGGCAGTCCTACAGATCTACCCGACTAGCACATCAACTGGCATGCATTACTAACTCAAACTCTACATAACAATAACTACTAGGATATCAAATCCAATGGGACGGCCTTGGTGCCTTAGACCCCTTAGTTTAGTGAGGATAACTCACCTCGCAACTGTCGACGGAAATAAGAAAGCTTAACTCCCGGGTCCAACACGAACTTCACCACCCAAAAGTACCAAACAACCTTTTTCATAAATCTCCCAACCCTAGAAACCCACAGAATTCAATTGGTCAACCCCTTGGTCCAAGTCAAACTCCACAGTCAGAGTCAACAGTCCATGTTGACTTGACTCGCCGAGTGCAGGTCTCCGACTCGCCGAGTTCTTCTTGAGTTCGAGAAGTCGTGGAATCCTCGACCTGCTCGCCGAGGTCTCCTTTTCACTCATTGAGTTCATATACAGCCAAGATTTTGAGAGAAACCGTAGCCAACTCGCCGAGTTTTCTAACACTCGCCGAGTTCAAGGCAATCTTCAATGAACTCGCCGAGTTGTTCATCCAACGCGCCGAGTTTATGGCCATCTTCAACGGACTCACGAGTCCCTTAATCAACTCACCGAGTCCATGCAGATCTTAATCTATGCAAATGCTCTTTAAGCCATGGCAAGGCCCCAAATTACAGATCCAAGCTCCTAAGGCACGTTTATTATGTAAAGTTACAATCTTTACGTACATGCAAGGCTCTAAAGGCCCGAAATGATCAATATAAGCTCTTTAATGGAGTTTTACACCTTGGGAGAGTTTCAACCTTGCACAATCTGGGAACTTTATGGATCTAGAGGTCAAGGGAAGTACAGATCTGAAGTTATAACTTCAAATCTTAGCTTAAACATGGAGAGTCCTTCATAACACCCATCCAAGGGAGGTTCAAAGTGAAAAGAGCTTAAGGGAATAGCTTATTACCTTCCAGAGAGTGATGTCTGATGCAATCCCTTAGCTTTTCCTGAGTTCCTGGCCTTGCTTTTCCTTTCTTCTTCAAATGCTTCCTTCCAAAGTTACTCCTTTAAGCTTGGACACCAAAGAACACACACACACACACACACGTTTTAGGGTTTGAGAGAGACAAGAGGCATAAGGGGAGGCTGGTGGAGGCCAATGATCCTTTAAATAGGGTGTAAAACCCCAGAATTTAGGGTTTCATCTGCCAGCTCCTACTTGCCGAGTCCCTTGCTGGACTCGCCGAGTAGGTCACTAAACACGCGTTCCAATCCCACTGCTACTCGGTGAGTAGGGCAACCAACTCGCCGAGTAGGATATAAGACCAATTATTCTTTAATTAAATTTATACCTGGAATCAGGACGTTACAATTCTCCCCCACTTGAACTAGACTTCGTCCTCGAAGTCTGCTGCGGTGAATAGTCCCGAATAATGTTCTCGCATTTCTGCCTCTGCCTCCCACATCCATTCGGATCCTTTCCATTGCTCCCATTGTACCTTCACCAAAGGTCTTTCCTTGTTCCTTAGTACCTTCACTTTTTTCTCTAGTATGGCCACGGGCCTCTCCACATAGTTCAGGTGCTCATCGACCTGAATATCATCCAACGACACCACCGCCTCCTGATCCATAACGCACTTTCGCAGCTGCGAAATGTGGAAAGTGCTGTGTATTCGAATAAGCTCCTCCGACAGCTCTAACCTGTAAGCCACCTTACCAACCTTGGCAGTGATCCTGAACGGTCCGATATACCGTGGACCCAATTTTCCCCTCTTCCTGAAGCGGATCACGCCCTTCCTGGTCGAGACCTTCAGGAGTACCATGTCTCCCACCTGAAATTCCAACTCAGATCGGCGTTTGTCGGCATAACTCTTCTGTCAACTCTGAGCGGTCTGCAAGCACTATCTAACTTGTTGGATCTTTTTGGTAGTCAAACCACCTCCGTACTACCCATCATCCTGTGTCCAACTTCGCCCCAACAGACCGGGGTGCGACATCTCCGCCCGTACAACAACTCGAATGGTGGGGCGCCCAGACTGGAGTGATGGTTGTTGTTGTAGGCGAACTCCGCAAGCGGTAGGTGGGAGTCCCAGCTCCCGCCGAAATCAATGACACATGCCCTCAACATGTCCTCGAGGGTCTGAATAGTCCGCTCGCTCTGGCCGTCGGTCTGCGGGTGGAATGATGTGATGAAGTGCAACCGCGTGCCCAGCTCCTCGTGAAACTTTTTCCAGAAGCGAGAGGTAAACCTGACATCCCGATCGGAGACAATGGAGACAGGAACCCCATGGCGCGACACGATCTCCCGAACGTACAATTTGGCCAGTTTATTGGCCGATGAGCCCCCTCGAATAGCCAAGAAATGGGCACTCTTGGTTAGTCGATCCACGATGACCCATATAACATCAAATCCCCTTGCTGTCTTTGGCAATTTGGTAATAAAGTCCATCATGATTTGTTCCCATTTCCACATGGGAATCTCTAGGGGCTGCAATTTCCCATGCGGCCTCTGATGCTCGGCCTTGACCATTCTACAGGTCAAGCATCTCTCAACGTACCAAGCTATTTCCCGCTTCATGCACGACCACCAATAACTCAACCTCAAATCTCGATACATCTTGGTGGCCCCCGGGTGAATAGAGAAATGAGACTTATGAGCCTCTTCCATAACCGTCTGCCTAACCCCACCCGCCATCGGGACCTAAACCCGACCACATCGGGTCAATAATCCCCGACTATCTTTCACGAACTGGGTGTTCTCGCATTTGATCCTTTCCAGCTTCCAATTTTCCGGGCGGATGCCCTCGACTTGGGCATCTCTGATCAAACCCACCAGTGGAGAATCCACTGATATCCTCATACATACTGCTGGGGTGGAAGACCCTGCTAACTTGCGGCTCAAAGCGTCCGCCACTACATTCGCTTTACCGGGATGGTAAAGAATCTCACAATCGTAGTCCTTGACTACGTCCAGCCACCTGCGCTGCCTCATGTTCAGGTTTGGCTGATCCATGATATGTCTCAAACTCTTGTGATTTGTGTAAATGGTACAACGGACCCCGTATAGGTAGTGTCTCCATATCTTGAGAGCAAACACCACCGCCCCCAACTCCAAGTCATGCGTAGGGTATCTCGTCTCATGCGGCTTTAGCTGTCGCGATGCGTAAGCTATCACTGGTCCTCTTTGCATGAGGACCGCCCCTAAACCTGTGATGGATGCATCACAGAACACCACAAAATCCTCAACTCCCTCTGGGAGTGTCAACACTGGAGCCTCACACAATTTCTGACGGAGGGTCTCAAACGCCCTTTGATGCTGGGGAACCCACCGGAAATCTACTCCTTTCCTAGTCAGACGAGTGAGTGGCACTACAATCTTGGAGAAGTCCCGTATAAACCTCCGGTAGTACCCTGCCAAACCTAGAAAGCTCCTAATATCCGAGGGAGATTTCGGAACCTCCCACTGCATAACCGCCTCGATCTTGGTCGGATCGACCAAAATCCCCTCCTAGTTAACGAGATTTCCGAGGAACTGGACCTCCCCTAGCCAAAACTCACACTTCGAGAACTTGGCATACAACCGTTCCCGTCTCAGAGCTCCTAACAGCTCCCGCAGATTCTCCGCATGCTGCTCTCGGGTCTTGGAATACACCAAAATATCATCTATAAATACCATGACCGAGCGATCAAGCATCGGTCTACAGACTCGATTCATCAAGTCCATGAACACCGCTGGCGCGTTGGTGAGCCCGAACGGCATCACCACGAACTCGTAATGCCCATAACAAGTTCGGAACGCGGTCTTCTCCACATCCTCCTCTCTGACCCTGAACTGATGATACCCAGACCTCAAGTCTATCTTAAAAAACCAAGATGCACCCTGTAATTGGTCGAAGAGATCATCTATCCTCGGGAGCGGGTAACGGTTCTTCACCGTCAACTTATTCAGCTCCCGGTAGTCAATACACATCCGGTGTGAACCATCCTTTTTCCGAACGAAAAGTATCGGTGCTCCCCATGGAGAACTACTAGGCCGAATGAACTGCTTGCGCAGCAGTTCCTGCAGCTGCGATGACAGCTCCTGCATCTCTGGCGGTGCCAACCGGTACGGCGCCTTAGCAATAGGGGCGGCACCTGGCACCAGGTCAATCCTGAACTCGACCTGCCTTTCCGGAGGTATCCCTGGTAGTTCCTCCGGGAATACATCTGCAAATTCCCTGACCACCAGCACGTCGGAAACCAAAATCTGGTCCCTAGCTCGCGTATCTACCACGTACACTAGATAACCTGTACACCCATGCTGAAGGTACTGCCATGCCCTGGAAGCTGAACAAAACCCTGATCCCACTCTGGTGCCCTCGCCATAAACAATCAGTTCTCCCCCACTTGGGGTTCGAACTACCACACGCTGCCCCTCACAGTCGATCATGGCACCGAATCGACTGAGCTAATCCATGCCTACAATCACGCATACCTCCCCCATGGGAATCGGAATCAAATCTATCAGAAATGACACCCTGAAAATTTCCAAGTCACACCCTCGATAAACTAAAGAAGCAGAAACCCCGTGTTCGTTGGCGATAGACACTCGCAACGGACACTCTAACTCGCCCACTGATGCACTGAACCCCCTACTAAATGTTTGAGATACGAAATACCGACTCGACCCCGAGTCAAATAAAACCAAAGTAGGCAAGGAGTTCACTAAAAACGTACCTAACCATAGGTGCCACAGATAAGAATGCAATAGATATAAAAATAACCAGTTAAGGATAGAAACATACTAGCAACCACATCCGGTGTTGCTCTGGACTCCTCCGTTGTAAGCTGGAAGGCACGAACCTGAACCTTTGGAGGCTCAGTCCTGACTAGTCTCCCATCCGTGATCCTCGGAGTAGTCGGTTCTGGAGCCTGCGTCAGCTTGGCGGCGAGTAACGGGCAGTTGGCCTTCAAATGGCCAACCTAATCACAATGGTAACATAACCTCAGACTCTGAACTGGAGCGGCCTGGCGACAGTCCCTTGCGTAATGCCCCTCCCCTCCACACTTGTGGCATCCACTACCAGCTCGACACACACCAGAATAACCCTTGCCACACTTTCCACATGTGCGGCTCTGCTGACCCCCAGTCCTAGTATCAGCGGTCTTACGCCGCTTCGGCGCCGGCTGAGAATGTGTCGGGGCTTGCCACTGTTCTCTCAACTGTTGCTCAATCTCCAACTCACGCCGTCTGGCGGCCTCCTGCAACTCTAGAAGAGTATCACATCATTGGGTAGACACAAACTAACGGATATCCATCTTGAGCATACTCAGATAACGAGTCATATGAGCCTGCTCTGAAGCAAACTCCAGGCAAAACATCGCCCTCTCGGTGAACATCTGGGTGATCTCCGTCACCGACTCCCATCCTGTCTCAAACTCAAAAACTCCTGTGACAATCGCTCCCGTTCAACCCGTGGAATGTAACGGGCACGGAACATATCCCTGAACTGCTCCCAAGTAATAGCAGCTCTCTGATCATCAGAGAATGACCCAGTCACAAGTCTCCACTAGTCCTTGGCCCTCGACCTAAGCAGGTTCAGAGCACACCTGACCTTTTGGTCAGCAAGACACAAGCAGGTGAAGAAACACCCCTCCACATCTGAAATCCACCTCATAGCCTTGATGGGATCCTGCCCTGTACTGGAAACCCCTACCAACTGCTCCCCCCGTCGCTGATACAGCTGATGCAGCTGTTGTGGTGGCTATCTCTGCAAGGGCTACATAGCGCTCATCAAAATACTCCACCATGGCGGTCTTAATCGACCCGAACATCTCTCGTAACTGAGCCCGAAATGCAGCAGCAACCTCATCATGCAGGATTTCCCAAATCTTGGCATCCAACTCCTCTGTACCCATATGCACCACTGGCTCAGGTGATGTCGGCCCTTCCTGACCTCCATCCCCTGATCCTGATCCCGAACCGGATCCAACCACGAAGCGTCTCGTCATCACCATTCTGAAACATAACACAAGATATTAGATAATTCATATAAATATTTGGGAGCCAACTCCCTACTAACCCTAGGGATTGCGACTTACTTGGCAAGCGTATAGGTTCGGTGCTTTCAGTAGCATGGGCCCCTACTACCTTCCACACTTACCCATATTCGTCCTAAGTATCCCCACAACCCTAACAATATGCACAATAAGGCGAGCGCTCAACCCTCACTCCTAGAGGAATGCTAAATATCTCATAACTGACCTCTCGGTCTCACTCAATCCCTCTTACTCGTGAAACTTCCACCAACCCTGCAGCACTAATGTATGCTAGCCATACATTGTTGGATAAGGTGTCTAAGTCCATAACTTATTTGGTATATACTTGACCCGACCCGGCATGGTCCATTTGGGTTGCATCTCATCCAAACTATTTATGGATAATTTTATGAGAGTTATACACATATGTTTATTAATATATTATAAGTTATAATATATTAATATGAGATTATGTTATTTAATTAGTTTTAGTCTTAAATTAATTATGAATTAATTTAGAGATTAAAAGGAAGACTAATTAGATTGTGGGCTATTGGTTTTATATGGTGTGGGCTAACACTCATTTGTTAATGGGTTAGGCTTGTATGGAAGTCCATGGATGATCCATGGAGCTTTTAACCCATGGATCCTTGGAAAGGAAAGGTCATGGGTTATTAGGGTTTCACCCTAATCATGTACACTATATAAGCATGCTTATGGAGCATGAAATGGTGCCTAAGTGTAACTAGTGAACTAGTGTGTGTGTGCTTGTGTGTGGCCGAAAATACAAGTGTGTATTCTCTCTCAAATTTTTCCAAGAGTTTGTGGTGTTTTGTGATTCCATTTGAGGCATTCACACTATTGGTGCTTGGCCCTCAAACTCCTTAAGAACCAAACTCATCAAAAAGGTATGTAATCTCTTCTAACTCTTTATGTTGAAATGTTCCCCATGCCATGTTAGATAGGTTATAAACCTTGGAAAAATTTATTATTTTGCATGTATTTAGACAAACATAGATCCAAGGTTTATTAGGGTTGCATGCACACTTAGGAAGTGTTAGATTGCTGAAAACCCAACAGTGGTATCAGAGCCTAGGCTTGCTTGTTTGATACTTGATGCAAAATAGTGAAAAAAAGTCAAAATCGTTGTTGTCTGCATGATGGACTCGCCGAGTCCATGGGGGGGACTCAACGAGTCCAAGGCAAACTTCAACCTACTCATCGAGTAGGTTCATGCACTCGACGAGTAGGATCGAAAGAGTGCATTTTTCCGACTTTTGCTGCTGGAAATGGACTAGAAACATTACCCTAAACTGTTTTGGTGTTTTAAAACTTATTTTAGTTGGTGTAATGGTTGTTCTAATCCATTTACAATAGCTTATAATCAAAATTTCAATTTTATATGTGTTCATATGATTCTTGAAATTGTTGATGTGGATGTTCATGTTCATATGAGTTTTGTTAGATCATAGGAATTATTTGCAAATTGTTTGTTAGTTAATTCTTGATCTTAATGTGTTTTAATGGAATTCTTAATTTGTCCTCAAGTTATGGAATTCCAAGAGGTTTTCTTTTAAATGTTTTTTTTAAGAAGTTGTAGGTTACATTTTCTTGAAGAGTTTTTCCCATAAATGTTTTATGGACTCCACAACTTGTCCTCAAGTTACGGATTTCCAAGAGACTCGTCATTAAAAGCTTTAAAACACTTAATTAAAACTCATAAGTTATGAATATCCAAAAGTTTATGAATTGTTCAAAACTTACGCTCAAGTTTTGGAATTTGAAAAAGTTTCACACACTTTAATAAACTTTAATTCCAACACTTCGAATTTTAAAAGTTAAAATTCAACACTTATACTATTTATAACATTAATGGTTAATTATATATATATATATATATATATATATATATATATATATATGTATAAGAACAAGTCGTTTTACCGTTAGTAGGTCTCATTCACGAAGCCGGTCTATAAGGTGGGTATAAGGTTGTTGGCTATAAAATGGCGACTTAATGGGTGTCCACTCTCACCCACCGCTTGCATGATCGGTGGAGGGTCGTTAGCCGAACGGGTAGGACAATGACTTTAAATTAAAAGTATAATGATTATTATAAAGTAACTAAATATATTTTATTTAATTCCCAATCTTAGTTACTTTAGGAAAAATGTGAATTTGGTGCTAGCCCATGGAATTCACACTTTGTACCTTACCAAGTCGTTGGTGGAGCGTGTGTGGTTAACCGGCACACTAACTTGGACTAGTAAGGACCACGAAGGGTGACTTAATGTTTGTCATAGATCAATGGAGCGTGTGTGGTTAACTGGCACATTGATTGGGTGATAATATTAAGGGTACCAAGTGAATTGGTATGGTTATTCACACCTTGTTTTGTGATCCTCGGCATCCCAGTCACAAAATTTGAGAGGGCACACTCGAGATTGAATCATGCCATTGAAAAGTTCAATGAATCTCAAAAGATCTAGGAATTTCAAATCCAATTAAAACCTAATAAATTATTTCATTTTTTATGCTGGAAATTGGTGAATCGTCATTCGCCTACCTTCAAATATTTTATAGTTTGGATTACGGCATCCCTCTTCCAAATTATAAAATATTGTGTGGGGTCCTAGCCTTAATATTTCATATTGGGTGTTATATTAGGGACTTTGAATCAACTAACTTGATTTTCTCCCATAATAGATGTCTAGTTCAGACAACTATGATCTTCCCAAATCTCTTGAAGATGGTGTCCTTCAACATCATGCTTCACTTCCTCCACCTCCTCCAATCATTCTCCCTCACCCACAAGTTCTTGAAAAGTTTAAAGCCACTCAATCCCTATTGGCAAGCATAGTCTATGTGTGCACACATCTTGGAGATAAAGTCACATATTGACAAGCCGGGAGAGTTGGGTGTCAAAGTCTTGTGAAAGTTGGATGTTTAATCACCTTCTTGGTAACATAGTGAGTCGCTTTGGGACTACTATGAGACAGACTATGACATGACCCTTAATGATCTTATCTATTTGCTTTGTGTTGCGGAATCAACAATGATTTGGAACACTAGTAAAGCAAATTTTATTAGAAGATCAACTTCCCAAACCTTAAATGGACATTGGCAATGGTAGCATTGGATATCTAGAAAAGCATTTCTCTTCCCAATGGAAAGGGATTGGCCATAGTCAACTCGGTTGACCAAACGGTAAAGAGAAAGGCTAAGTCTGAGATAGTCTCATGTGCCATTACCAAAGGATCCATGTGTTTTGTTGCCAAAGGGAGGGACACTGATTGCGAAGCTGCCATATTTACCTGAAAGATCATAAGATTGATCAAGTCAAAAAGTTTGACTCTACTTCAGTTAAAGTCCACTAACTAACTCTATTAAGTTCATATTTGGAGATTCTTACTACATAATGTGAATGGGTCACATGCTGATGTTTTAAGAATCAAAGAAAAAATGGGAAGCTTAAAGTAAGTATATGTTGATTCTGATTGCAAAGGTGGGTTTCAATCGCATGGTTCGGTAATCAGAATTTTGAGCTATTACTTAAGAGTTATAATATATTGCTTAGGAATAGATAACAACAAAGTTTTCATGTGGATTGTAAGGATAAGTTTTTCCGCAAAGTTTTAAAAAAAAAGAAAAAAAAAGAGTTTTAATTTTATTTATTTTAAAAATATCCTTACAATGGCATCTGTGGAAAATTGTTGCTTATATGTTTCCAGTAATAGCAATATTGGAAAGTGGATTTGATTCTTTCATTTGTGGTAGTGTCTGAATTTACCAAATGAAGAAAGTTTTTCATCACCCAAGTTTCAATTGGATAGAAACTTGGAATCATACAAGTTGTATTGTATGATGAATGAGAATTTTCATCTTTGAAAATTAAGACTAATTCTTTGATCACATGTATATGTGAGTCAATTGAAGGACTAAGGAATTAGGTACACTGGGTGTGCGCTGGTCAAGATCCACCACAAAGATTGATTTTTCATGATTTACTAAATATTAGTAAATATGATTATACTTATAAGGTTAAGTATAACTCTGTAACATTGGAAAGGTTACAATGTATGACAAAAAAATGAGAAGAATCAAATTAGGCAGAAAGATAAAAGTTTCTCAAATCTGAAAGGATAGGAGAGTACTTTAGTATCATATTTCATGATCATCTTAATGATTATGAAACCGTATCACAAATTCATACTCTAAGGATGTCTTAGTGCATTGTTATGGCTAAGAAGAGAGGTCATGAATTGTTGGATTGGTTAAAATCAAGAAGATGAGTCATACTTCATTCCATAACAATTCTTAGAGTCATACTCCAAGATTGTAACCTTGAGTGACATAAAGGAAGATTATTAACACTAGTCAAATGTAAGAGTAAAATGTTTTCTACTCTTATACATTTGAGATTGGTAAGTTGTGATGTCTTAGATAAGACAAAGACCAACTAAGACCAATTGTGTGAAGTATTAGCCTTGATAAGAATCCGCACTATCCCTTGAATATTTGTTTTGTCAAGGAATGGTTCTTGACTGGGGAAACTTATATGTCAAGAGGACAGTGGGAGCCTTAAAGATCCTGAAAGAGTTTCAAGATTTAATCAAGAGTAAAACCTGTAATTTATCACTAGCACACGACTTAAGGTTTGCAACCTATCGTGTTGACATAATTCTTATTTATGTACCTACTTCAAATAAGTTGAATTTTCATGTGAGTTATCAGAGTTCAACTTGGAAGCATTGGTGGGCCTTGTGCTACCAAGGTGACAAGAAACTAAGATTGAACAAGTTCAATCCATATGAGTTTGAATTTGTTACTAACCTTGTCTTGTGATTATGGTTTTGACAAATTAACATAGATAGGAACTCATACACTATAAAATCTAAGTGTCATAAGGTTTCTCTCCGATTCATGAAAATGATGGTGAGGAAACGCTTTCACTAAGTAGATTTTAAGTAGATATCAATTGTGTCATTTGCATTTTCAAAAGTCGTTAGTGAAGCGCGTGTGGTTAACCGGCACACTAACATGGACTTGTGAGAAATGGAAAATGCCTAAACAATTGAGACTATGATCACGACATCCCTTTTCATAGTTCTGAAAATTGTTTAGACACACATGTGAGCTATCTAAGAAAGGGTGTATGAATCTAAATTTCAGAAGTCCAGCAGATTTCTGGAAATATGTCAAAGCTAGTGGGAGCATAAATGTTATGCTGATAATCATCATGTTAGTGGGAGCATGATTATTACGTTTAGTGTTGCAAGTTAGCAATGTTAATTATAGAAAACAAAGTTTCAATTCGTGAAGTTGCAGGGGTTGAAAAGTTGTTTTGCTATAATTAAGGGAGAGGAAATTATACTTCATTTCAATTTCTAAAGCTTAGATTGAGATTTTAATCATCTTTAGTCAAGGAAAGCTTAGATTGAGGTTTTAATCATCTTTAGTCAAGGACATATATATGAATTTTATGTCTGAATGGTTCGACTTAAGGAAATTCTATATATATTGCGTTCTCAAAATTCAATTATGACTACGGCATCCCTCTTCATAGTTAAATTTTGAAAACATGGCAAATAAAAAATATTGTAGCAAAAGATTGGTCTAGTACCTTGTCTTTATGTCAAACATCATGAATCGTGTCCCATATGCTTCGGATATAGGATCGATTGCATGTGCTATAATATTCATCTTTTCTAAATTTTCCAAATGCTTAAGGCATTGAGAAGGGAAAAGTCTAGAACTGGATATGACTAAAGTGATTAAGCAATTATCGAGGACAAATCTGAGGTTCGCCAAAGATTGGTTGCTCAAGGACATTTGGAAGTCTAGTGTTAATTTTGGTAGGACCATATTGACATTTTCTGAAAAGAGGTAACTCTTGTTCGGAAGTGATAGTCAAATGGGACTATGGAAATGTCTCTGTAGGTGGAAGTTATTCAATCTATGTAAGATTAGAAAACCTTAATGCAAGAAGGATGTTCAAAGCAATGTACTTTGAATATGAGACTTCCATTCCATAGAGGTTGACCTTCTTTGGAATACTCTGTAATGACTGGTGACAAGGATTTGGTGACTTTGTGAATAATCATTACAAGAGGAACATTGCATAAAAGTTTAAAATCTAACAATTTTTTTGGTAAATGATAGGAATCGGGGATTCTCACATTTACAATAAGGATTTGGGATTGTGAAATGAGTATCATTGGAATCATGTTCAACTGATCTACATCACAATGTAAGGATCATAGACAAACATAGTGTGCATACTTGGAGTATGGCATAACTATTGTTTAGAAAACCAAAGTGTACATGCTAGGAGCATGGGACGACTGTTGTTTTTATTCAAGTCTTAAGTTGATTGTTTGAAACATTATACAATGAATAATGTGTAATCAATATGGTGATAAATAAAAGGTGGTTCTATTTATATTTAAAAGGGTTCTGAGACCATATTGATTCGATTATTATTGTGTTTCACTTTGCATGTTTTGACTTCCAAAATAGCTAGGTTATTCTTTCGAATGACTAAGTTATTTAAACACTCCACAGTCGTTCATATGTTGGAAGTAGGTATGAATCAAGACTGTCATGAATCGGGTTTGTAGATGGCTAAATGGGTTTAGTCATAGCAATGGTTGCTACAACATTCATGAGTGCTCATAAGTTATGAGTATTGGAATAAACCCACGCTCACTTGTATCACTTCATGGAATTTATCTCGAGTGATCGTGAGACGGTAATATCATATAAATCTTCAAACCTAGATATATGAGTTGTTACCTATGAGTTGGTTGTGCATTGATTGCACGTAAACGCATCAGTAACTTGATGTTATAAAACGTGCCTTTGTGTACAATTCAACAAGTAGTAGAACAAGTATATGAGTCGAAGTTTATATGTTCCTTCTAGAAATAGAAGCGATATCTGGGCCCCTCGATGATTTTGTTGTGACCTATGTACCGGCCGGTCAGAACTAAATTGATGTGTTCGATTAAGTTCTTTGTCAAACAAATCGGAAAATCGGGAAACAAACTGCTAGACAATAAGTACGACGTTGTTCCATGTATTTGTCCGGCTGATATCATGAGAACAGAGGATTATATGATCACTTATCTAAAATGGCGCTTCATAGTTCAACAGAGTCTTCATAGTTCAACGGAGTTTTCGAGAGCTACGATTGCTGGTTGGTTCCTGAAGTAACATACGCAAATATAGTTATTAGACTTATCCAAGTGGGAGTCTGTTGGATAAGGTGTCTAAGTCCATAACTTATTTGGTATATACTTGACCCGACCTGGCATGGTCCATTTGGGTTGCATCTCATCCAAACTATTTATGGATAATTTTATGAGAGTTATACACATATGTTTATTAATATATTATAAGTTATAATATATTAATATGAGATTATGTTATTTAATTAGTTTTAGTCTTAAATTAATTATGAATTAATTTAGAGATTAAAAGGAAGACTAATTAGATTGTGGGCTATTGGTTTTATATGGTGTGGGCTAACACTCATTTGTTAATGGGTTAGGCTTGTATGGAAGTCCATGGATGATCCATGGAGCTTTTAACCCATGGATCCTTGGAAAGGAAAGGTCATGGGTTATTAGGGTTTCACCCTAATCATGTACACTATATAAGCATGCTTATGGAGCATGAAATGGTGCCTAAGTGTAACTAGTGAACTAGTGTGTGTGTGCTTGTGTGTGGCCGAAAATACAAGTGTGTATTCTCTCTCAAAGTTTTCCAAGAGTTTGTGGTGTTTTGTGATTCCATTTGAGGCATTCACACTATTGGTGCTTGGCCCTCAAACTCCTTAAGAACCAAACTCATCAAAAAGGTATGTAATCTCTTCTAACTCTTTATGTTGAAATGTTCCCCATGCCATGTTAGATAGGTTATAAACCTTGGAAAAATTTATTATTTTGCATGTATTTAGACAAACATAGATCCAAGGTTTATTAGGGTTGCATGCACACTTAGGAAGTGTTAGATTGTTGAAAACCCAACATACATAATGCTGGACCTTATAGACTTTCGAATATACAATCCTACCCCAAGCTCCCAATCAAACAAGAATAGAACATAAGGCCAAATCAAACATTCTCAGGCTATAAGATCTTAATTAAGTACAACTGTGATGCATACATTAGACAACTACAGTAATGATGTCAATCTCACATAAGGGATCCCTAGGCTATTAGGCATCATATAATCATGCAATTCTATCATGCAATTCCTGAAGATCCCTAGCCTAGTACGAGCATGGTGTTCTAACATATCACAATATCAAATAACTGTATGGTATTTTGGGGTCTACTTACTGGCTCCAGCTGATCGTACACCCTGCATCCTCCTTTACTTATTTTGAAAACCATTTAAAACCATTTTGAAAATCTTTCCTCGATTTGAGACTGGATTCACACGAATGTTCCTCCAATTCACTCAAACCAAGGCTCTGATACCAATTTGTAACACTCAATATTTAAGCCAAATTTAATTTTTTTTAAAAACACGTCAAATTCATCAAAACATTACAACTTTGTTTTCAAAATACATTTATATAAGAGTTTTCCCAAAAACATAACACAATAGGAGGAGTTGTACGATCAAGCCTTAGCCTTCCCGTGATCCCCTGAGGTTCTTGAAACAATAAACTGAAACTGTAAGCCTGAGAACTTAGTGAGTTACCCCCAAAATACCGATACACATACAGTTCATATAGCAATATCAACATTAGCATATCATATTAATCAAAACAGAATAGCGTGCACTGGGTCCACAGCTTTACATGCTGGACTACCTATGGGCCCTCAGTACGAGTCTGGAATGCCTACCGGGCCCTCAACTCGTATCTGGAATGCCATCGAGCCCTCAGTATGAGTCTGGAATGCCTACCGGGCCCTCAGCTCATATCTAGCATGCTCTCGGGTTTGTTGGCTACCGCACGGAGCAGTACAGCCTCAACCCACCCCATATAACATGTCGACATGTAACAGATAAATGCGCACACAGGTAATCAATCAGTATCATAGGCAGTCCTATAGATCTACCCGACTAGCACATCAACCGGCATGCATTACTAACTCAAACTCTACATAACAATAACTACTAGGATATCAAATCCAATGGGCCGGCCTTGGTGCCTTAGACCCCTTAGTATAGTGAGGATAACTCACCTTGCAACTGTCGTCGGAAATAAGAAAGCTTAACTCCCGGGTCCAACACGAACTTCACCACCCAAAAGTACCACACAACCTTTTTCATAAATCTTCCAATCCCAGAAACCCACAGAATTCAATTGGTCAACCCCTTGGTCCAAGTCAAAGTCCACAGTCAGAGTCAATAGTCCATGTTGACTCGACTCACTGAGTGTAGGTCTCCGACTCGCTGAGTTCTTCCTGAGTTCGAGAAGTCGTGGAATCCTTAACCTGCTCTCCGAGGTCTCCTTTTCACTCATCAAGTTCATATACGGCCAAGATTTTGGTAGAAACCCTAGCCAACTCGCCGAGTTTTCTAACACTCGCCGAGTTCAAGGCAATCTTCAACGAACTCGCCGAGTTGTTCATCCAACTTGCCGAGTTTATGGCCATCTTCAACGGACTCGCCGAGTCCCTTAATCAGCTCGTCGAGTCCATACAGATCTTAATCCATGCAGATGCTCTTTAAGCCATGGCAAGGCCCCAAATTACAGATCCAAGCTTCTAAGGCACGTTTATTATGTAAAGTTCTTTATGTACATGCAAGGCTCTAAAGTCCCGAAATGATCAATCTAAGCTCTTTAATGGAGTTTTACACCTTGGGAGAGTTTCAACCTTGCACAATCTAGGAACTTTATGGATCTAGAGGTCAAGGGAAGTCCAGATATGAAGTTATAACTTCAGGTCTTAGCTTAAACATGGAGAGTCCTTCATAACACCCATCCAAGGGAGGTTCAAAGTGAAAAGAGCTTAAGGTAATAGCTTATTACCTTCCAGAGAGTGATGTCTGATGCAATCCCTTAGCTTTTCCTGAGTTCCTGGCCTTGCTTTTCCTTTCTTCTTCAAATGCTTCCTTCCAAAGTTACTCCTTCAAGCTTGGACACCACAGAACACACACACACACGTTTTAGGGTTTGAGAGAGATAAGAGGCATAAGGGGAGGCTGGTGGAGGCCAATGATCCCATAAATAGGGTGTAAAACCCCAGAATTTAGGGTTTCATCTTCCAGCTCCTACTCGCCGAGTCCCTTGGTGGACTCGCCGAGTAGGTCACTAAACACGCGTTCCAATCCCACTGTTACTCAGCGAGTAGGGCAACCAACTCGCCGAGTAGGATATAAGACCAATTATTCTTTAATTAAATTTATACCTGGAATCGGGACGTTACAGTCGATATACTCCATCCAATACTATACTTCCAACTACTCACAAGCGACCAATCCTCGGCGAACTTCAGATCGTCCTTTGATAGTTGTTTAATTATCTTAGTCAAAACTGATTCTTGTCCTTTCCCTCTAAATGTGTTGGACATTTGGGAAATTTAGAATGGTCAACTATTATAGCATTTATAATCGTTCTTATACCCGAAGCGTATGGGACACGATGCATAATGTCTTACAAAAAGATTTGATACTTTATCAATCTTCTGCCATAATATTTTATGTAGTCTGTTCTCACAATTCGAAGTATGAAGAGGGATTCCATCATCATAATTGAAATTTTGAGAATGCACTATGTATCCTTGACTAAATTTAATAACATTCCACAACCTAATCCTTTAGATTTGAAATGAAGCATAATATTCTCTCCCTTAATTATAGCAAAACAACTAATCAACCCTTACAACTTTGCAAAGTATAATTCTTGTTTTCTATAATTAATATTGTTAACTTGCAATACTTGCCTTAATAATCATACAATCATAACATTTATGCTCCCACTATCATGATGATTATTATGAACATAACACTTATGCTCCCACTAGCTTTGACATGTATTCAGAAACAACCTAACTTTCAGAAAAACAATACATATTGAATTTCTTAAGTTCATGTTTCTAATAACTAATGCTTTGATAATCTTTTATCTAAGCTTCTTAATTTCATACACCTTTATCCAAAATAGCTCATATGTGTGTCTTAACCAATTCAGACTAATTGCCAAATCTCACAATTCGAATCATGGAAAGGGATACCGTAACCATAATCGAATTCGAGAATCCAGTTTTCACAATCACTATCTTCTTAAAATCTCTCTTAGTGAAAGCATTTCCTCACTTCCATCTTCATGGAGGAGGAAATCTTATGACACTTAGATTTTAATGGTGTATGTGTTTCTATCCATGTGAATTTGTCAAAGTTTACGACAAATTCAAACTTATATGGACCGAACTTTCTCAATCTTGATTTCTTGCCTTATGGTAACACGGCTACCCACCATGTCTTCCAAGTAGTTAAGCAACTCACCCTTTCCTATCAATGTACTTTTCATTGATTAAGGTCCTTGCCTTTTATGCATTCAAATGAGAACTCATAGAACTCACATGCATAATTAACTCGATTGGAACGGTGCAAAAACAAGATAATGTCAACACGATAGTTGTAAACCTCAAGTCGTGTGCTAGTGATGTTCGATAAGGTTTATTTTGATTTGTTCTTGAAACCTTTCAAGACTATTAAGACTCCCACTGACTCCTTGACATATAAGATTCTCTTGTCAATAAACATTTCTTGACAAACAAATATTCAAGAGTTAGTTTAGTTTTTATCAAGTCAAAAACACTTCATAAAATTGGTTCTAGTTGGTCTTTGTCTTATCCAAGACATCACAACTTTCCACATTTGATGAATGATATAAACCTTCTTAATACTTGTCACTCAATGTCACAATCTTAACTTTAAGACTTGTTTTGGAATGAAGTATGATTGACTTCTTGATTTAATCATTTCTTCAATTCTTGATTCCTCTTCTTAGACATACAATTGTACTAAGACTTACTTAGAGGATCAATTGAGATATGGTTCTTAATCATTAAGACCTATCATAAAACGTAATAAAAGGTACTCTCCCTTCTTCTTAGAATAGAGAAACTTTTATCTTTCTGCCTACTTGATTCTTCTTATTCGTTCTGCTATTGATTTAAACTCTTACAATCAACTAAGAATTACACTTAGTCTCATAAGTGTAATCATATTTACTTAACCTTAGTTATTCATGACGAATATCTTTGTTACTCTTGTGGTGGACTTGATCAACACACAAATTTGTGTACTCGTTCTCCTAGCCCTTCACTTGACACTTTGTCAACGAATTAATCTAGTTTTCCCAAATGTGAAAGTTTATTCATTCATCATACAATACTTGTTACATGATTCCAAATCTCTATCCAATTGAAACTTGGGCGATGAGAAACTTTCCCTATTTGGTAAATTCTCGACATTTCCATAAACAACATAATTAAGAATCACATCCATTTGTTGTAGAAATATTCAAACAACAATTTTTCCATAACGATTTCGTTGCAAGGAAATAAATAAATAAATGAGTCAAACTAAAATTTATTTTATTCATAAATGCAGCGGAAATCATTTGTCCTTACAATGCAAAATCAACTGAAAAACTATGTAATAAATATTCCTAACAACTCTATCTAAGCTCAAAATCTAGTCTTCGAATCCATGTCTTCGTGATTAGATTCATCTTGCTCTTTCATCAAATTTCCTCTTTTTTCATTTGATCCTGCAAAACATTCAAATGCAATCTTATCACATTATGTATTAAGAATCAACGAATAAGAACTTAATCGAGTTAGATAATGGATTTTACCTGAAGCACAGCCATACTCTTTGACTCTCCCATCTTCTGGACTCTCCGGGCTCTTAGGGCAGACTTGTGTCCAACGCCCTTTCTCTTGGCAGCAAACGCAGGTCGGTTCTCGTAGAACGTCCTCGGAAGCATGGTTGGTTGACTTTCCCAACAAATATGCTTCATTGCTTTGCCAAACCATTTCTGATTTAACAACAATGAGCATGTAAGTTAGGTCAATGAGGGTTGCGTCATGATCCATCATATAATACTTTCTTTTGAACTCATTATATGATTCAGGGAGTGACTGTAAAACCCAGCCTATAGCTAACTCATCAGGGAATGATGCTCCCAACATTATCAACCTATCGATGTGTGATTTCATTCCCAAAACGTGGGCACACAGGGGTTTACCATCTTCATGTTTCATTTCCAATAGGGCTTTAATGACATTGAACCTTTCAATTCTTCGATCTTGTGGGTTAGGGAGAACAATGGGAGGAGGAGGAGGAAGTGAAGCATGATTTCGTGTTCCTCAATCGAATCGTGGAATATCATCTTCATGTGGAATGCTTGTTCCATGGGATTTGGGCAAACCATAGTTGTCGTACTTTGACATCTACAAAATGGGAGAAAACAAATTCAAGTTAGTTGATCGATTGAGTCCTTAATAAATCACCCAAATGAGATATTAAGGCTAGGACCCAACACAATAAGCTACAGCCTAGAAAAGGGATGCCGTAATCTAGTTGCAGAATATTTGAAGGTAAGTGAATGACGATTCACTAATTTTCCACCATGAAAAAAAAATGAAAAGCAGTTTAAGTTTTAAATCTATTGAAAATTCCTAGATCTTTTGAGATTCATTGAACTTTTCAATGGCATGTTTAAATCTCGATATGCCTCTCTAGTTTGTGACTGGGATACCGAGGATCACAAAGTGGGTGTGAATAACCATGCAAATCTACATGGTGCCCTCACATGTTACAGTCACCTATTCGATGTGCCGGTAAGCCACACACGCTCCACCGAACTATGACAAACATTGAGTCACCCTTCTCTACCTTTGCTTAGAACCATTTAGTGTGCCGGTAAACCACACACGCTCCACTAACGTCTTTGCAAGGGTACAAAGTGTAATTTCATGGAATTGCATCAATTCACTTTTGCCTAAAGTAACTAATATTGGGAATTTGTAAAACATTTAGTTACTTTTGTACTTCATTATACTTATAATGGAAGGTTCTGTCCTATCCTACCCATTCGGCTAACGACCCTCCACTAGTCAAGAGTGCGGTGGGTAAGAGTGGATACCCATTCAATCGCCATTTTATAGGCAATTTCCTTAAACACCCCTTATAGACCAGCTTCGTGAATAAGGCCTACTAACGATAAGACTGACTTTTACTCATATATATATATATATATATATATATATATATATATATATATATATATATATATATATATATATATATATATATATATATATATAATGTTAGACTTTTAATGTTATATATATAGTATAGGGTGTATTTTACACTTTTAAAATACTATGTGGTCAAATTTAACAATTATACTTTTAATTCAATTAAATTGTAAACCAGAACTTTATGGATTTATTAAATCTCTTTTAATTGTACACCTTAATTAATTAATAAAACCATAAGGGTGTGATTTGAACTTTTCAAAACAATACTAGGGCTTTTAGAATTTAGCATTTCTAAATCAAACTTTTAATCAACTTTTAAATTCCAAAACTTGAGGGCAAGTTTTAAAACCTTTTCAAAACATTAGGGTTTCAACTATTTAATTTTCAAAACAAAACTTTTGAGTTCAAATTTAAACTATAAAATCTAAAGGGCAAAATTGAAACTTTTCATAACACAAGGATCAAATAACAAATAGTATAAATTAAACAATTAATTTCATCATTATCTATATTTGATCTAAATTCAATTTCTTGCAAAATAAGTTACCCAATTAATACAAATAATCAAACTTTATCATATAAGGAAGTTATTATCTAATCAATTGGTAATTATCTTTTGTTTAATCAAGGACTTACTCATAAATATGTATAAAATCAGATTTTAATGATCTAAAGCAGATAAGGCAAGTATCCATGAGTAAAACAGCAAGAAATCCCAAAATCCCCTCTTTTTGACGCTCGAACTCGCCGAGTACCCCTATGGACTCGCCGAGTAGGAGCCTACTCACCGAGTCCACAATGGGACTCGCGGAGTTCATCAGGCAGGTTGGCTAAAATCGATTTTGCAACTTGAACAAACATACAACGCATCAATACAATAGAAACCAATCAAGGCTCTGATACCACTAATGGGTTTTAGTCATAAGAACATCCTATGTGTTCATACAAACCCTAATGCTTGGATCTAGGTTTCTCTATTGTACATGCAATTCATCCAAGACTATAAACCCTAATTATAGCATATGATAATCAATATTAACATAAGAATGGGTTTAAGATATTACCTTGATTGTTATGTAGCAATAACAATCTCAAATCCTTCTTGTATTGACTTTAGAAAGCTTAGAGTCACAAATGTCACTCCTCTAATGGTTCACAAACACCAAGAACAAGAGGATGAATAATAAGGAGAGAGGAGGCTGCCTAAAATCATCCAAAACCCTAGAGGATCTTCTCACCACGTTTTTGGGGCTTTAGGGTGCTATTTATACATGTAGGCTATTAGGGTTTTAAACTAAGAAACCCTAATCTGACTGCTTAAGCCCTAAGCAGCCCATGGATTCCTTTCTTAAAGGCCTTGGATGATTTCTAATGGATTTCCCCTTAGAATTCGTCCAACCTTATATAATAAGGTAATCCATAGCCCAATTGCAATTATCTTATAATTACAATTCCAGTCCCTTAAGTTTAATTAATCTATTTTAGTCATAAACTTAATTCTTATTAATTCTTGACTAATATTAATTAAACAATATGATTTCTCCTTTAATATATTATTCTAAATATATATTAATAAATCATATTTAATCCTTTTTCTCCATAATTCATCCTATCAAGTTGCTTTGGTGAAGGCAACCCAAAAGGACCATGCACCATCGGGTCAAGTACATACCAAAATAGTTATGGACTTAGACACTAATCCAACAATTGTATGGTATGTGGTAGGTTGGGGAACTCACTAAGCTTCGTGCTTACGGTTTTCAGTTTTGGTTTCAGGTACTTCCGGTAGCGGAGGGAAGAGCTCGGGGTGATCGCATGGCACACACCATTGATTAGTCAGCCTGGGATGTTTTACTCTGATAATGAAACTATGTTTTGGAATTAATACTTTGAATTATGTTTTGCGTTATGATATGTTTTTCTAAAAATGGTTTTAGTAATCTTTAAAGAAAAATTTTTGGTTCAGATTTTTGGGATGTTACAAGTTGGTATTAGAGCCTTGGTTTGAGGGATTTAGACATACTCTCAGGTGTGTATGAACTCAAACTAAGGGAATGGTCTAAAAGTTTTCAAAATGAAAAGACAGTTTTGGTAAAAAGAGTTTTTTAGAAAGGAAACAATTTTAGAAAAGCAAAAAGAATTCAGAAAGAAAAAGAACTTTGATAAGAGAAAAGGGTGTGGTGCACGCAATCAGTCGAGCTCAAGTAAGTACCCCAAAATACCCATACAAGTTTATGTTATGTTTATCAGTTAGTTGAGCAGTATGCTAGATTAGGACTAAGGATCTAGGGAGGATGCCTTTTGTGCCTGTTATATGTGCTTTGAGTTGCATGATAGTGCTGATTAGACAGTAGTAGGATAGCCTGTTTAGGTTATGCCTGAGTTTATGAGCTTATGTCGCATGCTAGTGCAAATTCTTGATGTGAGATTATGATTGTTGAGTATGTTATGGTAAGATTTTTCCCTTGTCCGAATTCTGCTTGCTTTGTGCATTGTGGGATTCTGAGTGATGGGAGTTAGCCATTAGGTGAATACGTCACGTCACATGTGATCAGGGTTGAATAATCTCAGAGTGCTGGATTTGGCCCTATTGCGTAGCTCTTGTCTGAGTCCAACCGTTGTAGGGATGAGTCTTTTACTCGAAGGATTATTCGAGCCTCGTCACATGTGATGGTATTCAGGTGATGGCTAATTGTCATCACAAGGAGGCCTTCAGTAGCTGAGGACCGGTATGAGTTCAGTCAAAGGTTTCCCTAGGGTAAGCCTAGGATGAGATAGTGTTGGGAGATGTAGTAGTAGAGAAAGAGACCTGGTGGAGTCGAAGCAGTTCTTGAGGAAAGTACGAATATATGTGGAAGGTAGTATGGGCCCGTACTACTGAAATTAGAGGATCCGAACTCGATTCAAGAAAGGCCGAGATGAGACCGCGAAACTTGTAGTGTGTGCGTATGATCCCTCAGCAGTGATGAGTATTCTGATAGTTGTTGCGATATGTTTTCAGCATGGTGACATTGCGAGAGAGACCAGTGGGCAGATCAGGCGCCAGAGAGGGATCATGCTCGGGTTCAGGGGCAGAGCAGCTCGAGGAGCGGATGAGGGAGTTGATATCAGCGAAGGTTACGCGTAATATCCTAGATCAGACTCCTGTGATCTTTGGCATGGTCAAGGAGGGTATACTGGAGATCTTGGATGAGAGGATGGGAGCCTTTCGTACCGAGATAATGGCTTTGATGGGAGCACGTACTATGACATTTCGAGAGTTTAGATCTTGCGGAGCGCCAGATTATCATGGGGGCTAGGGACCCCATCGCTCAGCAGCAGGTGGTTGGCCGATGTTGCCCACACATTTTGTACGAGCCGGTGTCCCGAGGGGGACAGGGTCAGACTCACCTCCTGTCTTATGAAGGACATAGCGAGGGATTGGTGGGAGGAGGTTGGTCATGCCATTGGTGATGATGTCGTGTTGGACGCAATGACATGGAGCGATTTCTCGACCAGGTTCAGGGCTGAGTTTTCGCCGATCATTGAGGTGAAACAGTTGGCACGAGAGTTTCAGGATTTGGCACATACTACTGAGACTATGGCTGAGATCACTGCCAAGTTCAGGGAGAGGGACCTTTTTGTTCCGCAGTATGTCGCAGATGAGGAGATGAAGAAGGCCCGATACCACGAGATGTTGAGGGATGACATCGGGCAGTTTGTGAGAAGGTACAACTGCAAAACGTTGGAGGATATGATCGTACGAGCTAGACACACACACACACATAGAGAGAGAGAGAGAGAGATTGATTTACAGCAGATTCGAAAGAGGAAGCCGGATGAGGTTCAGGTAGCCACAGGCTCGCGCAAAAGGCCCAAGGGATCAGATTCGAGATCGAGGGATTACTAGAGTCGCGGCTGATCCAGGAGGTGCGGCAGGATGCACGCGGGTGCGTGTAGGAGTGGTAGTGGTGGAGATTCGGGTTGCTTCAAGTTCGGCTGGACTGGTCATCTTAGCAGGGATTGTACTGCTTCCACCACACAGGGATTAGACTAGATATGTTTCCACTACAGTCACGGGGCCACAAGAAGGCCCAATGCCCCCGTTTGTTTTTGGCAGGACAGGTGATAGCACCTGCCCCTGCAACTCTGAGGATCACAAACGGCCGTCAGGGCCGGGCAGAGGCGCCTGCGGTAGGAGGCAAGGCTTTTCAGATGACTACCATGGAGGCACGAGCAACGCCGGATGTCGCAAGTATGCAACCTCCATTTTCTGTTTCCTTCATTCATGATTACATTGTTAAGGATCTGCATCATTATTGGTATAAGTATTTTAGAATTGTGTGGTGTGCTTGTGATTAGTTATATGCCATCTGCATACCTTGGATAATGAATTGGTAGTTAGGGGTCGTGCCCTATGGAAGCAGGTTACTTAGGATGCAGTAACTATAGCATGCTTATGTTGGACTCAGTAGTGACCCACTGGATTCAGGAAGGTGTTATCGAGTAATGGATCAGGTAGATCCTTAGCTATGGCAAGCTTGGTTCTTCAGCAGATTGATTGCAGTATTGCAGAGAAGATTAGGAATTCTTCTTAGGCATTGAGCAGTGAAGTATAAGCAGGATCAAAGTGGGGGAGAACCCTCCGAGTGTACAAGGGTAAGAGCACGCAGATCCAGAATGAGTACACGACCTCTGAGAAGGAAAAGAAGTAGCACAACGATTGATGGGTTTAGGAGTTCAGCGTTGGGAGTTTTGGAGACTTCCCAACAGTTAGTTCATGTAATCAAGATGGTTAGTATCTGGTTGGGAATTCGGGTTGGAGGGTTGCCTGTAGGACTTGGGAAAGTTGGAATGAGGATTTTGAGAATGGTTAGCATGGGATGCTTTCGTGTTAGTAGTTAGTGGCAGAGGCAGCATGTAGAGCATGGTAGAGCGGCAGGAGAGCCGTAATATTTTTCGTCAGCAGCCAGTGAGTATGGAAAGTGTTGTAAGACTACGGGTAAGCCATAGCATTCCCTAGCAGCTTAGTTAGCGGAGTGTGGGCGGAGGCCCGTATCTCCTAGTTAGTGGATTTGGGGCGAGGCCCTTACCTCCTAGTGATCAAGGTAGGAATCAGGAATGAGAAGTGGATGAGAATAGTATGGAGCTTGCCTGCATAGCCCTAGAGAGGTGAGACCTTGGGAGAGGCCGCTCTAGGATGTAGTTGGGTGAGACCCGTGGGTGAGGCCCGTATGAGAGTAGTAGTATAGGTAAGACCTGAGAGCAGGGTTGCTCAGTAGTGTAGTCAGGTGAGACCCGTGGGCGAGGCCCGTGAGATTTAGTAGCACAGGTGGGACCTGGTAAGGACCTTAGGGTCAAGTTAGGGGATCGAGGATCCCAGGACTTGTAGCGCCAAAGTGGCAGAGTAGAGGGGCAGTATTAGGTAGCCTAAGTTTCCTCGTAATTCGCTGGGAGCGACTAGAAGTTTGTGTTGGGGCTAGCGACCGGTGGGAGCCGGTAATCCAGATAGTGATAGATTAGTAGGGACCAGGGTGGTCTCGGTTCATCCGGAAGGAGAATAAGGGAGAGCATAAATTTTCAATCAGTGGCAGTGATGGTAAGCAGACTATGATAGAATTCAATTAGTTGATTGAGGGGTGCTCATCACTAAGTTAATAGTAATGAGAAGTGTCCAGTGGATACTAGCAGTAATGACCCATACTGGAAGTAGCGGGAGTAATGGAGTTGGTGAAGGATAGGACCTACACAGTGACAGAGGAAGTAGTTGGTTATGGAACGTTGCCTTGGAAAGGCCAGAAACCGCACAAGGAAAAAGGGGTGAACCCGTAGGGTGTTCAGCATAAGTACTCGGGGAGTACCAGAAGGTTTGTCAGTTGGGTACGTTGTGCTCCTAGAATGTTCAGGGTCAGGGTTGACCCGAGATTATTATCCACAAGTATTAATGTTACTCAAAATGATCGGGCGGAAGGCCAACAAAGGTAGTCAGTGGATGTTAGGTCTACCAAGCAGAGTGTTGAAAGCAGGACGTTGGGTCGTAGAGAAACTTCGAGGACTGAGTTTAGTTTAAGTGGGGGAGAGTTGTAACACCCATAATCAGAAAGACCAAGAAAGGAAGGGAAAACCCTAATTCAAAGGGGTCAACTCGTCGAGTCCAGGGTGGAACTCGACGAGTCCGAGCGAGATCCGGGTCGAAGAATAAGTGACTGACTCGACGAGTCGGAAAATGGACTCGGCGAGTCCGGTCTGGATTGGGAAAACCTAAGTCCAGGGCTTTGTGCACTATATAATCATCTCATTCTATCCCTTAGGGTTCTCTATAGCCTCTCTTATCCATAACACGAAACCCTAAGCCTCCATTTTAGCACATTCAAGTTTCTTGCCATTTGGGGTGATTTGAAGGAAGTAGGAGGAAAGGAACCTTTGGTGATTCAAGGATTGGCTTTAGATCCAGAGTTGGTGTGGCTTTTCAGATCCTCTGAGGTAATAAGCTGACCCTATTGCACTTAGATCTATCTGATGGTTGAGTTTTAGGCATTTTTGAGTATGGAGGAGGTTTATTTCCGAGTTTGGAGTAGATCTGAGGTTGCTACCTCAGATCTAGGCTATTAAGGATCCAGAAATCCATAAAGTATGCCAATAAGTTGTTGGTGAAGCCCCTTGGTCACAAAACCTAACCCTAGAGTGTTTTAAGCCCATATATCTTTAGTTTCAGGTAAAGTTTGCAACTTTACGTGAGGAATGGACTTGGGAAGAATGGATCTATGAGTTGGAGCCCTTGTATTGCTCGAAAAGCCACTGTATGGATTAAGAACTAAAGCAACTCGGCGAGTCACATGGGTGAACTCGGTGAGTTGGAAGAAGATGGGCTTGGACTCGACGAGTTGGAAGAACAACTTGACGAGTCTGTTGAATATTGTCATGGACTCGACGAGTTAGGTCGCGAAGAACTAACCCTTCTGGTTAAGACTTAGATCGGTGAGTTGAGTGGAGACTCGGTGAGTTGGGCAGGATGGGACTCAGAGATCGTTGAAATCGACGAGTCTTGGGGTGACTCGGCGAGTTGAGTCGTATTATAGGAGTTTCGGAATTCATGGACTCGACGAGTCTTGGGGTGACTCGGCGAGTAGAGTCAGTCAAGAAGGTTGACTTGGACTAGGACTTTGACTTTGGCAAGAGTGGACTTAGACGGTTTCTAAGAGTTTAGTTTGGGACTAAGTGTTGTATGATATTAATATTGATAGCTCGGGGAGCTAGTGGAGCAGCGGTTCAGAGAATTGTTGGTCAACAGTCAGAGGGTTATTAGCAAAATTTCAGCCGTGCAAGTGAGTTTCCCTTTGTGTGAATGGGTCTAAGGCCATAATGTCGGCCCATGTAGTTATGAGTAGGAAGACCCGGGGGTTAGCCCTAGGCACTGTTTGCTAGTATGATATTCCGGACCAAGGTCCGATGTCGGGCAAGTGCCCAAGGAATGGTTTGCATGTTAGAGTATACTTGTTGTCTGTGTGATGCATGTATGTGCCTGGTAGGAAGGTGAGTGTGGGCGAGGTACCGTATCTCACCAATAGTAGAGTATGGACGATGTTCCATATCTTATTAGTAGCAGAGCATGGGCGAGACCCGAGATAGGCATGTAGTGAGTGTGGGTGTGGCCAATATCTCACTTACCATAGGAGCTTAGACGGGGTTCCATGACTCACTAATGACAGGACAAGGGCGAGGCCCAAGATAGGCGAGGCCTAAGGATAGGATTACAGTAGGGTATGTTCAGTTATGTGCTGATTGTATTATGTGGTTAGCGAGCGGTGCCCAGAGACAAGCGGGGCCTAAAAGAAATATATATGTATCCGAGCGGGGCTCGAAGCCAGGCCGGGCCTGGAATGGCGGGGCCCGACTAGTGGGCGTGGCCCAGTACATGCAGTATGTATGCTTTGTGATTGTATGGTATGTGGTAGGTTGGGGAACTCACTAAGCTTCGTGCTTACGGTTTTCAGTTTTGGTTTCAGGTACTTCTGGTAGCGGAGGGAAGAGCCCGGGGTGATCGCATGGCACACACTATTGATTAGTCAGCCTGAGATGTTTTACTCTGATAATGAAACTATGTTTTGGAGTTAATACTCTGAATTATGTTTTGCGTTATGATATGTTTTTCTAAAAATGGTTTTAGTAATGATTTAAAGAAAAATTTTTGGTTTGGATTTTTGGGATGTTACAGATAAACTTGTCGTTGGATGTTTAGAATACGTAAGGGAGTATCTAATGAAGAGGATATACAATGTCATGAAGGAAATGAAAAGGCTAAAGGTCCACTAACACCCACAACAACAGAAACTGCAAGAGGGGGGGGGGGGGGAAGTATCAAGTCACAGGAGATTTGCAGGATCAACATGTAGTGAATGTTAGGAACCAAACATGCACTTGCAGAAAATTGGAATTCCATGTAGACATGCAATTGCAAGTTTGAATACGATGAGTAAAGACCCAGAGGTTGAGCTTGACATTTACAAATGGGTTCACAAGTTGTATTTTCTAGAGACATGGAAAAAGGCTTATTCTTTTTAAGGTGGAGCCAATTAAGGGGAGATCTATGTGGCCCAAAAGTGAATTTCCCACAAAGCTAATCCCTCCTCCAAATCGCACTCGGATGGGAAGGCCTAAGAAAAAAAGAAAACAAAGTGAGGGTGAAAGGTTAAGCAAAAAACAGAGGGCAAGTCAAGGTGATGGAGCGAATGCTATACAAGAAGGAGGTTCCCAAAAACCAACAAATGATGGAGTGCAAAAGCTATCAAGGAAGCATATCAGTGTTACTTGTAGCAAATGCAAGAACAAGGGACACAACTATAGGACCTGTAAAGGGCAAGGTGGGAATCAGTCCAAGAAGTAATGTGTCATACTTGGGGTTTTTTGTGATTTTGGTTGCTTTTGAAAACTTGGTTGTTATGTTTACACTATTTTGTTGAAATCTTTTGGTTGGTTGTTATGAATACTTGGTTGTTATGTGATTAATCTTAATGAAATGTGCATTTTGGTTGTTATGTTATGAATCTTAATGGAATGTGCATTTTGGTTATGTTATGAATCTTAATGAAATGTGCATTTTGGTTATGTACAATTGGTTCTAATGAATCTTCATACTATTTCTATTGATGTGTTAATTCTAATACATTCATATAATTTTTTCATACCATCATAAGTCACTACAAAAATGATCACATAAAATTACAACAAAATGACCATTTTATCCATACTAATACCCTTCACAGACCAAAACACCCTTCACAATAAACCCATACACAAATCAGATACAGAACAAGACAATCACAAAAAAAAAACCAACTTCCAAACAAGTACATTTTCAGCTTCAAATTGCCATTCTTCAATGTTTTGCAATTAACCACCAACATGTTGTTTCTGCATATCAGTCCATTGCATTGATCCTGTAGCATGTTTACACTTCTAAGCAACTCATTGCACCGTTCCTGCACTGAATTCAAATTTCTTAGCAGACCAGGTATGATGGCTTTAGACCTAGCATACATTGGGGGATCAAGCCACCCGATAAACCCACAAACATAATTATTCATAGGGCATGCAAAAAATCTCCTTCCTAGATTCAGAGGGGTCCAAGACGTTTTCACCAAAACAACTTTCCACAAAAATATAGAACCATTGTTGTTGTAACAGAGTTCAAGAAGAAAAAGGGTAGAAAAAAGAGACGTTGAGGAAGAAGGTTGCAGACAGTAGGGATATTTAAAAGGAATTAAGCCAAAAAACGGTTATGCAAAAATGGTCCCTTACATATGAAATGATGAATTTACCCTCACGTGTGAGGTACATGTGGGGGTTAACAGATCCTTTTTAACGGGAGTTAAGTCCAAGGACCAATTTCACATACAAACCACTTCAAAAGAACCATAAATACAAAAAACTCAGGATTTGGACTAAAACCCAAAAAATTTGCATACCACAGGGACATTTTTGTAATTTCATCAAACAGAAAATATAATCGTTTATTGGCTTCAAGCCATCAGAAACAGAAACCCTAACCAACAACCCCTAAACCCTCACCTCGTTCTCTCAGGTTTAGCCTCGCAGTGTCGCACCAGTGCATTGTGCACCACCGCTGCACCTCACGTCCGCAGAAGGAACAAGGAAGGTAGCAAAATCGACAAGTAAGCACCTTCTTTTCCTAGTTCTTAGTTGTTAGTTCTTCACTTCTTATTAGTTACTTTTCTAAATTGTCACTTCCATCTTGAACGGTTGTATACCTCTGTTTTTACTTCTATTTTGTGGTTCAAAAACCATCTGATTGTATACCTCTGTTTCTCGAAGGTACTAAAAAAACTAACCTGCTGTAGTTGTTTATGGGATCCCTGGTAAAGGATCAACTAGTTTGTTTATCTGAAAGATTACATTCGGTTAAAAATTTCCATATATACATCCAATTTTCATCTCTAGTAATTGATATTTTCCAGTATAATTTGTTATTTTGAATCTGAATTGCCTGAAACGATATTTAGGTTTTATCATCATGGTGCCGTGGGTTTGGTTATACCTCTGTTTCTTTATAAATGTTTTTCATGTAAGAATTGATCTCACTCACATAGTTTAGAATTCTATATTAGTTTATGTTTAGGATTCATCAAGTTCAGCACTTGAAGGAAACAAAACCCTTTGTATGTTTTGGGTTTCACTCTCTTTCTATCAATCATCAAATCTAATGTCATGAGAAGAAAACATTTATATGATTGACAGTGTTTTCCAAACACAAGGTTCCATGCCTTTATGCTTTTAGTAGTTGTTTAAAATTTTGTAGAGATTTTTCTAAAACTCAGTCATATCTTGTAGCTTTGGAAGTTTTAGTGGCTGAAGAAAGAGGGTATGGAAGAGACAAAGCTGTCTTGTGATAATGACAAAATAGAAAGGTATGATGATGTTCTACTTCTATGGAACTTTTACTGGTTGCATTATTTAATTATTATTTTGAATTTGTCTTTTTGCCAGAGAAGCTCCTCAACTAGTTACAGTGTTGAAAGATATAAAGGGTGGGTTAGATGATCTCAGAGCTAAAGTTCATGTCTTGACTTCAAAGGTATGAAACTCCAATAGTTGATTATTTCCGCCAAGTTTCCTTAAATTTATTTAAGTAAAAATGGAGGGGTAAAATGTAACTATGTATATGATATGATATTTTGATCTTTAGGTAAAGTCAGGTGTATACCCAACAGCAGATGGGATGAGCTATCTTGAGGCAAAGCATTTGCTTCTTTTGAATTACTGTCAGTCTCTAGTTTATTATTTGCTTCGAAAGGCCAAAGGCCTTCCAATTCAAGGACATCCTCTCGTCCATAGTCTTTTAGAGACACGTTTGTTTTTGGAAAAGGTCAGCTTCTCATTTTGTTTATCCCTTTTGACTCAATAAACGGTTTTTTCTTACAAAATTACAAATACAATTAATGTGCATCCAGATCCGCCCAATTGACAAGAAGCTGAATTACCAAATTAAAAAACTTACAAACCTAACAAATGGGAATCCAATTCCAATGGAGGATGTAGATCCTAACAAACCGGTTGCTTCAGATGATTCTTTGAAGCTTCGTCCAAACCCAGACATGCTTATAGACAAAGTTGCTCCTGAGGTTTTACTTATTTTTATCTATCTATCTATCTATCTATCATTATGAGGTTGTCATGTTGTATGTAATGATTTATATTTTTGAATGAATGAATTAGGATGATGATGGTTTGTATCGACCTCCGAAGATAGCTCCAACGTCAATGAAGAAGTCAAAAGAAGAGAGAAATGTGTCGAGAAAAGAGAAACAAGCCTTGCGCCAATCCCAACAAAACGAATATGCTAGAGATCTTATCAATGATCTCGAGGGAAGACCCCAGGAGGTTATCTTTTTTTTTTTTTTTTTTTTTAAGTAAAAAATGCGTTTGGTGTGTTTGTTGGGTTGATGACATGATATTTATTTATGACATGATATTTATTTATAGGTGAGGGAGGTTATTGGTACGGAAGATGATAGTGAGGTGAGGAGATATAAGGCAAAAATGGAGGAACGTGCGAGGAGGGAAGAAGACCTATTCACGCGTGCTCCTCTTACAAGTATGGAAAAGAAGAAGCTAAAACAGATGCGCAACTCAAGAAATGGGTGAGTACAAATACAAATACGAATACAAATACAAATACAATCAGTTGTTTGGTTCAATAAAAAAAAAATGAAAAATATAAGTTATTTTGATGGTGGATGTTTGTTTGTTGTACAGGCTGGCAGGTCTAGCTGATGGTTTCTATGATGATATTAAATCCTTGGGCTTACCTTTAGAAGAAGGTGATGAAGGTCAAACATCCTTCATGGATTCAGATGGTGGAGAAAGGAAGTTGAAGAAGAGGCACAAGGTATAAATTTTTTTTTAGCACTTCATTGTTTTACTTATTTTCTATTATTTGTTTCTTAATTATTTTTTAATCTCTTTTCTTCTGTTGTGTTGTTTGTCAACAGAGACGACATTAGGGATGGATGGAGTTTCTCCTACAATTACAACCTTTACTTTTACATTTATGCCATGAGTATCAATCTATGTGTTTTCTACAGTTTGTTGTATTTCTTCAAACTTTTTTCATTTTATCAATTTTGTTTTGATGTTTTCTTTTATATTGGGTTTCTACTTTTTTATTTTTTGCACATAAGCCCCCACTCCTCTCGAATGTTAGTTGCATGATCAAGACTTAAATCCTTCCAATGCTTGAAAACTAGCTAGTTTCATAATTTTGTTTGAAATTTGTTGGTTGGGTTATTTTATAAGGATTTATTTGCAAATTCATACTCTTTCTGTTCCAAAATTATTGTTCAGGGGCAAAAAAAAAAAAAAAACATAAGGAAACATAAATTACTATTAATTTTATATATTAAAATGATATTTTTAGCCTTTCTTGCATTTAATTTCATTGGTAAATGTTTTTGTTGGTTAAGTAATAAAAAAAACCACAAGGAAACATTAATTACTATTAATTTATACATTAAAATATTATTTTTACCCTTTCTTGCATTTAATTTCATAGGTGAATGTTTTTGGTAAATGTTTTTGTTGGTTAAATAATAATGGTGAATATTTTGGTAAAAAAAATGTTTATTTTAAACAGACTATTATTTTGGAATCACTTAAAAAAACAATTATTTTGGAATCACTTAAAAAAACAAACATGGATTATAAATATGCGATGAGAGTATAAATATGTGATAGAGGAAATATGATTTTTCTACACTTTCGAAAAAAGTTACCTACATTTCTTGGGATTTTAGTATTATATTTTTCTATAATCTTTTTTAAAATTATTATTATTATTATTATTATTATTATTATTATGATGATGATGATGATGTTTTATTAGTGTTTTGATGTTTTATTTGGAAAAGCTATGATGCTGTTTGTTTTAAAAAAAAAACCATCTTCAAACAATTTTTTGCTGTTTGGCGTAGCACATGTGTAACATTTCCTTCTTGCAGCAGTTTGTTTTTTGGAAGATTTCAAACTACAAAATCTCTGCGCGTGTGCTGCGTGGCGCAACATTTGATTTGCTTCTTCAAACCTCTTAGTGTTCTTTTTAGAATTTTGGTATAACTTATTTTTTTTTTTAATAAAAAACATTGATTTTTATAAACTTTTATTTACAGATTTAATACAATTTTTTTTTTTAGTTTTCACAATTTTTTTAAACTTGATTTTTTAAAAAAACTTTGATTTTTTTTTTACCGTTTTTGTTAATAATATTTTCAGTTTCAATTACCATCTTTTTTAACGTGTGTAATTTTTTACAAATTTTGTAAACATCGTTTGCAATACTTTCTTAATTTTTTTTATATTTTTTTTAATGTTTTTGACAATTAGTTTTTTTCTAGAATAAAACTGTTAGCTTCTTTTATATTTTTTTAAGTTTTTTTAAAAAAGTTTTATATTTTTATTTTTTACATGTTTTTTTTTAGTATTTTTTTAATATTTTAAGACTAAAATTATTAAAATTTTGGTGTTGACTGTTGAGGATTATTTTTAGTTTATAAAATTAATTTATTTAAATTTCAGTTTACTGCTGATGTTCAAAAACAATAATGCTTCTTATTATATGCTGCAACCGTTTGTTCCATCTCTTCTACTACGGAGGATTACAAAAGTGATCTATAGACTTCATGAATTTTCTCTTCGAAAAAACAAACAACATCTATATGTACTTATAAAATCTCTTTTTCATTATCAAGTCTTTTGCCCTATGGGAAAAATCAAAGATTAGCTATCATTTCAAATTTATATTAAGCAACTGTTATTTTTATTGTTTTGTTATGACAAGTTGTGTAAAGTTCAAAGTGCATATTTTGTGTTAACAAGCTTTCTAGGGCATACATATAAAAGATGAGTGATAGTGAGTTTTTCGTTGTTATATATTAAGTAAATAAGTAATTTTTTTCCAAGTGGTTGGAAAGGCACGCACGATGTGCGGTGTCCGTTGAAAATCAAAAGGAGGAAAAAAAGTTTTAAGATTTCTTTTACAAATGATTTGTATATAATTTCAATTCATTTTTTTCATTGCTTAAATGTTTTGGGGGCTCTTTGTCTTTTTGGGGAAATGACATATATGCCCTATTATGTTTCTAGGATTTACCAATTTATCCACTTAACTTATCGTGTGACTTTATAAGGGAACACGTTACATTTTGTCGGGTCGATTAGGTCATTTTGGCAAAATGAAGGGGCCATCCTGTTACCCCTACCATATCAGATGTTTGTTGACCAATTATTCCTTAACCCAAAACTATTCATCTTCTTCCCCATCTAATATTCTTCAATCATGTTACCCGGTACACATTCATATATCTAGTTTGATAAATAGTACCCAATAAACCTTTATTTGACAATGAGTTGAAATGTTATGTCCACTTGCTACTTTGGTATTTGGGTTTTCCATGTTTGAAACATTTACAATCGTTTGTATTCCATTTAAGCAAAACATTCCTTTTCTTCTCTTCTTTAAAAATATGGAATTGAAACCCGTAATAAGGCTTCGATAGGGTTCCTCTTTTCCTTGACGGGAGGTTGTTTTCTATAATCGAGAAACAATTGAATTGAATGGCGGTGGCAGAAATAACAAAAATTAGGGGAATATACAACTTGTTCGAATGTGTGTTTTGAATCCGGAAGAACCTGATAATGAAGATACCAAATAACAACAAATAGCAGCACAATGTGTGTTTTCAACCAATTGCATCAAACACGATGCATACCATCTCATTGGCGGATCCCACCACCATTGTTGTCACCGGTGGAGCTTTAGTCCTCACCTATCTCCTACTGCCGCTTGTCTTCTCCGCCCTACCTTTCAACTTTCGTGGATACAAAGGTAAATTAAAATCCTATATATGATCAAAATTGCTGCTACTCATCAAACGATTCTAATTTGGAATCATACTTTCCAAACCAGGTGATCTCACTGCTGCTCAAGTTCTTGATCTTGTATCTTCACAAAACTACACTGTGATTGATATCTGATCGGAAAAGGACAAGGGTAAATCTGGTGTTCCCCGTCTTCCTTCTAGCACTAAGAGCAAAATGATTGCCATTCTGTAAGTACCAATTTCTTCCAAAAATAAAACCGACCGTGGACTCATTTCGCAATTCAAAATATTCAAATTGAAAGAACTCCCAAGCAAATTGAAATACAAAACGATGTTGTTTGGGTTTTGGGTTGTTGGGATGCTTATGTGGCAATGAAAACTGGCTACAACAGGTGAAAAAGATTAGATTGCTAGGTTACAAATAATTTGTTCCATCATAAAGCCACAAAATAAGTTAAGTGGCTAAATGGGTAAACCCTAGAAACATAATAGAGCATATATGTCATTTTCCCTTTTATTTATTTATTTATTAAGAAAAAACAACTTCTGATCATTTTTGACTGCATCACACAATACTTGGTTTTTTGTAGTTTGTTTTTTAGAAGACTTCGATTTAAAAACTGATGCACGTATGAGATGTGGCGTAATATTGAACCCCCTCTCCAACACCCTTCTTTGATCCTCTAGCTTGAAACCTTCTTCTTCCTTGCAAAAACACCCACCAAAAGCTCACAATAGCTCTCTCTCTCTCTCTCTCTCTCTCTCTCTCTCTCTCTCTCTCACTCTAAGCACTCAAGACTCGTTTATGGTTTTCTCTCCTAAAGGGTAGCCGTAATACGAGGCCTTAAGTTCCTTTAAATAGGCCACATGCCAAGAAAATTAGGGTTTCCTTCAGCAGCCCTGAATCGGCGAGTCGGCTAATGGACTTGTCGAGTCCACTCATTAATCCACGTCACCAGCCACGTCTCTACTCGACGAGTTGAGGCACTAACTCGTCAAGTCCCTCCACATATCTCAAAAATAAATACTTAAAATATATACCTGGAAATCCAGATATTACAATTCTCCCCCACTAGAATCAGATTTCTCCCTCGAAGTTATGCTCCGCAAATAGCTCAGGGTACTGCTCCCGCATTTCCGACTCCGACTCCCAAGTCAATTCGGGCCCCCTCCGATGCTGCAAATGGACCTGAACCAGTGGCACTTCCTTATTCCTCAAAACCTTCACCTTCCGATCTAAAATCGCGATCGGCCTCTCAATATAGTTTAGGCTCGCATCAACCTGAATGTCCTCTAGTGGAACTATTGCCATCTCATCGGCCACACACTTCCTCAATTGGGACACATGGAAGGTGTTATGGATCTGGCTCAAATCCGCAGGTAGCTCCAACTGGTATGCTACCTTGCCCACTCTGGCGGTCACTCTGAAAGGTCCAATATATCGAGGCCCCAATTTTCCCTGCTTCTTGAATCGGATCACCCCTTTCCATGGGGAAACCTTCAGGAGTACGAAATCTCCGACCTGAAACTCTAGTTCGGATCGTCGCCTGTCCGCATAACTCTTCTGGTGACTCTGGGCCATCAATAGTCTCTATCTAACCTGCTGAATATGCTCGGTCATCTTTAGCACTATCTCGGTGCCACCCATCACTCTCTGTCCCACTTCTCCCCAACAAATGGGAGTCCACCACCTTCTCCCATAAAGAAGCTCATAAGGAGGCATACTAATGCTCGAGTGGTGATTGTTGTTGTAGGAAAACTCAGCCAGTGGTATGTAGGTGTCCCAACTTCCTCCGAAGTCCATGATACACGCACACAACATGTCCTCGAGTGTCTGTATCGTCCGCTCACTCTGCCCATATTTTTGCGGGTGATATGCAGTGCTGAAATGTAGACGCATGCCCAACTCCTCATGAAATTTCTTCCAATATCTGGAAGTAAATCGTACATCTCGATCTGACATTATCGAGATCGGTACTCTGTGCCGTGCTACCACCTCTCTCACATAAATCTCAGCCAACCTCTCTGCAGAAGAGTTCTCACTAATAACAAGGAAGGGAGCACTCTTCGTCAGTCGGTCCACAATCACCCAGATCGCATCAACACCACACACCTTCCTCGGTAGTTTGGTGATAAAATCCATGGAAATCTGTTCCCACTTCCATTGGGGAATCTTTAGCAGCTGCAAAGGACCATGCAGTCGCTGATGTTCTGCCTTGACCCGGCGGCAGGTCAAGCACCTCTCGACTACCCACGCAATATCCCTCTTCATACACGGCCACCGGTAGTCTCTCTTCAAGTCCAAGTACATCTTAGTGGCCCCGAGGTGGATCGAGAATCTCGATCTTTGTGCCTCCTCCATCAGTATACCCCGAGCTCCGCCCGTATAGGGAACCCAAATACGTCCTCGGAAAGTCATAAGCCCTCGACTATCCATCACGAACTATGAAACCTGTCAAATCACCCACTCCCTCTTGCAGTTCTCTGGCTTAACGGCCTTCGCCTGGGCCTCTCGGATGGTATCCAAAAACGGAGTCATCACTGTCATCCTCATACACATGTCTCGAATCAGGGCATTCTCTGCCCGACGGCTCAGGGCGTCGGCTACCACATTAGCCTTGCCCGGATGATACATGATCTCGCAGTCATAGTCCTTCACCACGTCCAACCACCTACTCTGGCTCATACTCAGGATGGGTTGGTCCATAATATACTTTAGGCTCTTATGGTCAGTGTATATGGTACACCAGACCCCATATAAGTAGTGACACTAGATCTTGAGGGCAAACACCACCGCCCTTAGCTCTAAATCGTGGGTGGGATACTTCATCTCATGAGGCTTCAATTACCTCAATGCATATGTTATCACGTGCCCTCTCTGCATAAGCACCGCACCTAACCCGGATATAGATGCATCCCAGTAAACCACAAAGTCCTCCATTCCCTCGGGAAGGCCTAACACCGGGGCTTTGCACAATCTCCGGCGAAGAGTCTCAAACAAGGTTTGCTGCTCGGGACCCCAAGAAAAAGTAACACCCTTCCGGGTCAACCTAGTGAGAGGAATAACAATTTTGGAGAAATCTCTGATAAATCTCCGATAATAGCCGGCCAATCCTAGAAAAATCATGATCTCGGTGGAGAACCTCGACACCTCCCATCTCATTACTTCCTTTATCTTGGCCGGGTCGACCAAAATCCCATTCTGGTTAACAAGGTGTCCCAAGAACTGAACATATCGTAACCATAAATCACACATGGAGAATTTGGCATAAAGCCTCTCCAATCTCAATACACTCAGAATCTCTCTCAAATGCTCCTCATGCTGCTCTCTGGATCTCGAATACACCAAAATATCATCGATGAACACGATCACCAATCGATCCAACATAGGCCTCCACACCCAGTCATGAGATCCATGAACACTGCCGGTGCGTTGGTGAGCCCAAAAGGCATCACCACAAACTCGTAATGCCCGTAACAAGTCCTAAAGGCCATCTTCTGGATACCCTCCTCGTGGAACCTCATCTGATGATATCCAGACCTCAAGTCAATCTTGGAAAACCAAGACGTGCCCTGCAACTGATCGAATAGATCGTTGATCCTCGGCAATGGATAACGGTTCTTGACCGTCAGCTTGTTCAACTCCCGATAATCAATGCACATCCGGTGTGAACCATCCTTTTTCTTGACAAAAAGGATCGATGCTCCCCACGACGAGCTACTTGGTCGGATAAAACCCTTCCCCACAGCTTCTGAAGTTGTGAGGATAACTCCTGCATCTCGGGCGACGCAAGACGATAAGGTGCCTTGGCAATAGGTGTCGCTCCCGGAACTAAATTGATCCGGAACTCCACCTGCCTCTCAGGAGGCACACCCAGTAACTCCTCGGGAAAAACATTCGGAAATTCACTCACTGTTGGAACCTCCGCAATAGAAATTGATCTCTCAGTAGTTACCTGCGTATCCATCACATACGCTACAAAACCCCTGCAACCCTGCTGAAGACTCTGTCTCGCTTTGGTAGCCAAACAAAATGCTGATCCAGATCTGGTACCTTCTCCATATATAGTAAGCACTCCCCCATAGGGGTCTCGTATCGTCACCATCTGACGCTCGCAGTCGATCATAGCTCCGAATCAACTCAACCAATCCATGCCCACAATAACACGGGCATCACTCATCGCGATCGGTACCGGATCTATCGGAAATTTAACTCCAAAAATCTCAAGCACATACCCCCGGATCACATCAGTTGCAAACACCGCATGCTCATCGGCTATGGAGACTCTCAGAGGTCGACTCAACGCCTATCATCGAATACTGCTGTAACGACTAAATGATAAAGATACAAAGGATTGACTCGCACCCGAGTCAAATAACACCAAATCAGGTACAAAATTCACAAGAAAAGTACCTACGTATATCCAAGTATAAGCACAAAATAACTCAAATAAAATAAGTAAGAGATCACATACCAGCCACTACATCAGGTGTTGCGTAGACCTCCTCCATTGTCAGCTGAAAGGCTCTCCCGCGAGCCTTTGGTGCCTCGGCCTTTGCTGGCCAACTCTATGTAGCTCGTCCAACGGCAAGGGCAGATCCCTGTGCTGATCCCTGCAACAACTGTGGGAACTCGGCCTTCTGATGGCCAGTATGGTTGCAGGGGAAGCAAACCGAAAACCCTTGGGGCAATACCTCGCGATATGCCCCTCCTTCCTATACTTGTAACACACACCCGCTCTGCACATCCCATCATGACTCTTGCCGCACTTCCCACAATTGCGACCCTTCTGGCCTCCAGATCTCGAATCAATGGGATTTGCTCGCTTGGCTGCCAGCTGAGACTGTGTCCACTGCCTATCCCTCCTCTGAGACTCCGCCTCCTCCATGGCCCGAATCTCTAGCTCAATCTCTCTCTTCCGGGCATTTTCCTAGAGCTCAGAAAATGTCCGGTATGTCGATTTCACCACGAACTCATGAATATCTCTCCTCAGTACGCTCAAATATCGGCTCATATGTGCCTGTTCAGAAGACACTTACTTAGGGCAAAACAACGCTCTCTCATGAAACATCCTCATAATCACTGTCACAGCCTTTGTTCCCTACTTAAGGGATAAGAACTCCTAGGCCAACCGTTCCCTCTCCACCAAAGGAACATACTCATCACGAAACATAGAAGTAAACCTCTCCCAAGTTATAGCAGTAAGCTCTGCAGGAGTGAAGCTGGCTGTCACAAACTTCCATCAGTCCTTTGCCCCCAAGCGAAGCTGGTTGAACGCGAACCTTGCCCTTAAATGTTCTGGATAGGAACAAGTGTAGAAACATCCCTCAATGTTAGAGATCCATCTCATCGTTGCAATCGGATCTTGAGTCCCATCAAACTCTGGTGGCTTCGTGTTGCTGAACTCTTGGTACATCATCGAGTCACCCCCTTGTGGCATGGCAGCAGCGACAACTGTAGCTTTGAGATTTGGCTTGTAGAAAGTAAAGGAAATGAAAAAAATCTATATCTACAGATTTGTGATTAGTATTTGGCTTTGGTATAAGCTTTGAAACAAAAGAATTTTTAAATTACTATTAATTAAAGATATATATTGTATAAAGAAAAGGTTTAACAAATGAGTATTTTATTATAGAAAAACTTTTATGTAATGTCCCAAATTTTCAAACAAAATTTTCATTTTTAAACCAAAGCAAACCATGTCATTCAATCGGAAAAAGTAACATCCCTTTTGTATTGACGACATAAATCAAAGTAATAGAATAATAAGTGTGGAACTTATCAAATTATAAAAACAGATGCGATGCAATCACTCCGTTCCTTTACCTATTCTACCAGAAGTAACTGAATCATTTAAACTTAAAACCGTAAGCACAAAGCTTAGTGAGTTCCCCATGATACCACGTACCATACAATTAATGGGCCTAGCCCAATATTATGTTTCAATCATTCAGGCCCAACCCAACAAGCATGGAACCATTAAAGCTTGATTCACAAACACAATCAAGCATATCAATACCCTACATACAACGACACCCATTTTCCTATATAGTATAGTGAAAAACTCACCTAATCAAAGATCTAAAAAAGACTAACTTGAAGACGTGTAGAATCAGCTACCCAAATCACTTATAGCAGTTAGAGGTCACACCTCAATCTACAACTAAAATTCCCATGTTTGTCCAAAAGTCAAAATTTGTCAACCAACACTGACGACCACACTGCGACCAACCCCTAGTCGCGATGTGATGACTAAAAAACAAGATAGTCACAATTAGGTCTTACGACCCATGCTGCGACAATCTTTCTGCCGTAATATAATTAGCTCTCAACCCTTAATGTCTAGAGCTCAAAAACTCAAATTTGGTCCTTATAAGTGTCTTAATGGATAAAGTTTCCAACTTTATACATTCTCATGGTTCATTCTCTCCCAAAATCTAAACCTAACCTTAAAGTGTCCAAAACTCATGCATGGTCAAACAAAGGTGCATGCTAGGACATTTTCCCCACAAAACACAAGCCTGAAGTTAACCCAACCAACTAAAAGATTTCAGAGTTCCTCAAACTTCAAGAACTTCATTTGAATAGATAAAAAAAGGACCAAAATGATCGACAAGCTAAATTTAACTGAAATAACCACAAGGTAGAAGCTTTATATCTCCAGGAGTCTAAAAACAAGATGAGAATGTTGGATCTAATCTGATTCAAGACCCCAAAGCCACAAAAAACCATTTCCTTTAACCACAAGCTTCACCAACAATGGAAAACCAAGGTCAAACCACTAAGAATGCAAGAACTAGAGATGAGGGAAGGGGGGAGGATTTTGTTATGAGGATAGAAGCTGATGAGAATGGCAAAACCCTAAGGATTATTACAATTAGTTAGGACCAAATCCCAAGGATTCTAGGGTTTGGCTCATCAGGACCACCGTGCCGTGGTCTAGCTCCTAACCACACCATAACTTAAATAATATGGCCGCAATCACCCGCCCACGCTGAATGAGTATAGTTCCCAACCCCAAGATCGAAGCATCACATCAGACTATGAAATCGTCAACACTCTCGGGAAGGGTCAAAGCCGGTGCCTCGCATCACATAGTTTCTATCTTAGATTTTCAAATGTTGTCTGCTTCTTAGGTCCCCAACAAAAGCAATAATCTTCTTTGTCAAATGTGTTAGTGGTACTACTATCTTCAACAAATATTGGATGAATATCTTATAGTACCCAACCAAACCAAGGAAAATCCAAATCTCAGATGGAGACCTCAAAACCTTCCACTGCATCACTGCCTCGATCTTAGCTAGATCGACTAAGATATCATTTTGGTTGACGAGGTGTCCCAAAAACTAAACCTCATGTCACCAAAACTCACATTTATAGATAGCATATAATCTCTCTCTCTCTCTCTCTCTCTCTCTCTTTAATTCTCTCTCCCCCTCTTTCTCATAAAAGTATCAAGAACCTCCTGCAAGTGACCCTTATGCTGTTCATTGGTATTAGAATAAAGCAATATATCATCGATAAACACGAATACTGACTGGTCCAACATCTTTCTTACAAGCATGGTTTATGAGATCCATGAATCCTGCCAATGTGTTGGTGAGCCGAAATGGCATCACCATAAATTTGTAATGTACATAATAAGTCTTGAAGGCGATCTTTTGAATATACTTATCTCTGACTCTCATATGCTGATATCTTGACCTCAAATTAATCTTGGAAAACCAAGACACACCCTACAATTAATCAAATAAATCATCGATACTTAAAAGCGGGTAACAACAGGAGGCCCAACAGGAGGCTATGAAGGACAAACATCGAAAGAGTGACTGTATTGTGGGTCAGATTTCCTCTTTCGACTATGATAGCCGAGGATTGTTGACCCTACACTGTAGGGTGTGGGTCCCCTATCGTGGAGGCGTGCGTCGGAAATTGATGGAGGAGGCGCACAAATCCAGGTTTTCTATCCATCCCGGGGCGACGAAGATGTACAAGGATCTTCATCTCGATTATTGGTGGCCCTATATGAAGAGGGACATAACTTGGTTTGTGGAGAGGTGCCTGACCTGTAGGAAGGTAAAGGTTGAGCACCAGAGACCTCACGACAAGGTACAACCGTTGGATATCACGCTGTGGAAGTAAGTGGATATTAGCATGGACTTCATTACGAAGCTTCCAAGGACCGCACGAGGGGTGGATTCGATTTGGGTCATCGTAGATCGGTTGACAAAGAGCACCCATTTTATTCCGATTCAAGAGAGTATTTCGACCGAAAAGTTGGCCGACATCTACATCCAGGAGGTGGGGGCATGGCACGGGGTGTCAGTTTTGGTGATTTCAGACAGAGATGTACGATTTACTTCAAGGTTTTGGAAGAAGTTCCATGATGATCTGGGTACTCGACTACACTTTAGCACCACTTTTCACTAGCAGACAGATGGTTAGAGCGAGCGGACCATCCAGAATTTGGAGGATATGCTACAGGCGTGTGTGATAGACTTCGGTGGTAGCTGGGACACTTACTTCCTATTGGCTGAATTCTCCTACAACAACAGTTATCACGCGAGTATCGATCGTCCTCCCTTTGAGATGTTATACAGGAGGAAGTGAAGGACCCCGATATGTTGGGGTGAGGTTGGCCAAAGGGTCATGGGGAGCACCGAAGTGGTGCTCAAGACGACTGAAAGGATTTAGCAGGTCCAGAGCAGGCTCCAGACTGCATAGAGTCGGTAGAAAAGCTATGCCAACAAGCGCCATTTAGACCTGGAGTTCCAGGTCCAGGTGGGTAAGGTAGCATATAGGTTGGATCTGCCAGCCGAGCTCAGTCAAATTCATAGCACCTTTCACGTCTCCCAGTTGCGGAAATGTTTGGTGGAAGATTTGGCAGTGGTGCCTTTAGAGGATATTCAGGTTGATGACAGCCTGAACTACATCGAGCGGATAGTGGCAATCCTTGACATGAATTCGAAGGATCTGAGGAACAAAAGGGTGGAGCTGGTAAAGGTGCAATGGCATCACCGCAAAGGCTCGGAATGGAATTGGGAGCCGAAGGACAAGATGAGGGAGCATTACACCTAGCTTTTTCAGGATTGAGCAGTAGACTTTGAGGACGAAGTGTAAAATAAGTGGGGGAGATTTGTAACACCTGATTCCCGGTACACATTTAATTTCAGCATTTATGTATTTCCTTTGGGACTCGATGAGTTGGTGGCCCAACTCGTCGAGTAGGGTTGCGATCCGTAGGCATTTTAAGTGACCTACTCAACAAGTCTAGAGACTGACTCGGCGAGTAGGTGCTATTTGAGGGAAACCTTAAATCTGAGGGTTTGCACCCTATTTAAACGTCTTATTGCAACCTCCATTGTCCCTTATGCTCCCAAAACACTTCTTATCGGAACCCTAGCCGTTTTGAGTGATCTAAGGCCATTTTTGGTGCTTTTGGGTAGTTGTGAAGCTTGGGAGGAAGGAGGAAGCTTGGGAATTCGATTTGGGGCTTGTAGATCCAGAGATCTTATTCCATTTTCAGCTTAAAAAACATTTGAACATATAATACAGTAATGTAACAAAAAACATTTGAACATATATGAACATAGATAAAATTAAACATAAATGAACGTAAACTAACAACATATATGAACGTTCATGAACATAAATGAACCAACAAGACCATTATTCAAATACACTCACTTAACTAAATGAATAGATAATGTTTGTTCATGTTTTTTCATTTTTTTAATAAACAAACATAAAAAACTTCCCCCTGAATGGTTCTGTAATGCTCAGTCTAGGTATTATTTATATTTTGGTCCCTTATATATTGAATTATTGCTTTTGGACCATATTTTTTTTTTGCGAGTTTAAGGGAAGGAGAGACCGTTTCTGCCAATTTTGGATTATAGGAGGCGGATCCTGAATGCAGGGCGTTCCTTTAGGGAACACACTGTGTTCATGTGCAAAGTCTAAACCCTAAATTTTAGGGTTCGGGACCTAAGTTTGTATGTAACACTTGATTCCCAGTACGCATTTAATTTAAGCATTTCTGTATTTCCTCTGGGACTCGACGAGTTGGTGGCCCAACTCGTCGAGTAAGGTACGATCCGCAGGCATTTTAAGTGACCTACTCGACGAGTCGGGAGACTAACTCGACGAGTAGGTGCTGTTTGAGGGAAACCCTAAATCTGAGGGTTTGCACCCTATTTAAACATCTTATTGCAGCCTCCATTATCCCTTATGCGCCCAAAACACTTCTTATTGAAACCCTAGCCGTTTTGAGTGATCTAAGGCCATTTTTAGTGCTTTTGGGTGGTTATGAAGCTTGGAAGGAAGGAGGAAGATTGGGAATTTGATTTGGGGCTTGTAGATCTAGAGATCTTACTCCATTTTCAGCTCAATAAAGGTAAATGCCCCCTGTTTTGGTCTTTCTTGTGGTTGTTCATCATTAGTGCTTAGATGTTGGGTGCATTTAGGGCCTTTTAAGCCATTTCCGGATTTGTGATGGGATTCATGGAGTTCTACTTTCAGATCTGAGTCTTTGGAGGAGTCTTATGGCATAAAGGTGCCAACTTTATTGCCATGAGAGCCCCGTGCACAATTTAAAGCACCTTTTATGGGTTTTTGAGCCAAAAACTCCATGCGTGTGCACCAAGTTTGGAACTTTACATATAAAATGGATGTTAGGAGGACAGATCTATGGTTTTGAGGTGTTAAGACCCATTTAAATTGACTGTATAGTATTGGTCAAGGATGGACTCACCGAGTTGTTCTTGGGACTTGACGAGTCGAGGCGTAATGACCACCGAATCCATTCTACGAATGGACCAAATGTTAGGGAGGGGAGTCCCGTAGATGTTTAGATGTGAAAAAGGACCTGAGAACCATGGGACTCGATGAGTGTATGATCAGACTCGGCGAGTCCAAGGAAATCTCCCAATGTTTGAAGATGAACTCGACGAGTTGTTCATACAGCTTGGCGAGTCAAGGGCATGACTTGTTTATAGGATTGTAATGAGCTCGATGAGTTGATCATACAACTCGGCGAGTCGGATGAAGGCTCATTCAGAGTTATTTTAGAAGGAGAACTCGTCGAGTCGTTGCCAAACTAAACGAGTTGAGGCGTGAAGAAGGCCAGATAAAAGGATAGGGACTCGACAAGTTGGCAGCCCAACTCGGCGATTCGGGTCAACTGGAAGTTGAATTTGACTTGGTCAGGGGTAAAATAGTCATTTTACCCTAAGAGTAGTTATCAGTGTCTAATTAAGTGTTTTACGGATTTACAGCCGAAGGACTGCCGGAGCAACAGTCAGACATCTGCAGATCAACTTTTGAGCAGTCAGCCATGCTAGGTGAGTTACCTTCCAGTAGCGGTGGGTCTACGGCCACAATGCCGACCCACCAATAGGAGTTGTATGTTTGATGATTGTCTTTGTGATATCATCTAGGTTTGCTACTACCTGATATGTTATATGCTGGCATGATATGTTATATGTTATAGTAGTAGAGTTCAATTGTTAGGACTGAAGGGTAGGCTAGGCACCCCAGATATGTCTAACAGTATGTGATGATATGTTTAGATGCTAGCATGATATGTTATATGTGATAGTGGTAGTAGGAGGGGAATGGTCGCCCAGTTCGGTTGTTAGGACCGAAGGGTAGGTCAGCTCCCCAAAATGATGTGACATGGGTAGGTCAGCACCCCAGAAGGGCTTGACACGGGTAGGTCGGCACCATAGAATGGCTGTACCGGGTAGGTCGAGCACCCTAGAATTGCCCGACAGTATGTATGCTATGTGATTGTATGGTATATAGTACATTGGAGTAACTCACTAAGCTTTATGCTTACGGTTTACAGTTTTGGTTTCAGGTACCTCTTCAGCAAAGGGGAAGGAGCTGACGCTGTAGCTGCACATCATACACACTCTCGTTACCTTCCGCATTATGAGATATGCTGGGATTGTACTCTAACATGATATTATTTTTAGTATTTGGGTTTCAGACATGATACTTTGTTTATGAGATGATGTGATTTTACATTGTTACTTACAAATGTTTTGCAAATCTATTAATTAAAAATGATATTTTTTGACATGAAATTTTGGGATGTTACATTGTGTGAACTTTAGTCTCTTTTTGGTCCCATAGTTGAGATCTTGTGGTTATAATCACTCCATAAGTTTGAGTTGCTTCTTCTAGATGTTATTGATGTCTTAGACTCATAAAGTTTGCACCTTTAGAGTTGTAGAAGCCCATGCATGACATTAAGCCCTTTTTATGGAAGTTGATTGCTATATCTTGAAGTTGGGACTTTTAGGCACATGAAAAGTTACCAAGTTAGTGACTTTATGATTCTAGAGGTTCTAATAGGCTTGGATCTATGTTTTAGTGGTATGGATTAATCATTAAGTGCTTAATGGCTGCTTTTTGCAATCTGGACGCGAACACACTACGTAAGGTCCAAGAACGCCATGTGTTCCCTTTGGGACTCGTGATCTTGACTCGTATGGAATGCTCAATGTTCTACAAGGGAACGCCTTGCATTCGATCCGATAGTGGGCTTCCTTGCGTCATTTTCTTGGACTTTGTTATTAAGGAACTTAGTAGATCATCATTTTGGGCCTTATTGGACCATACTTTATTTTCGGCTTAGTGTAAGACTCATCAGAGGAGTTTGAGCCCAATTTGTAAAGTTAGGCCATTAGTGGGCTTGGGAAGTCTACCTAGTTTTAAGAAAATGGTTTTCTAAAAGCTAAGTTAAAAGGTTTTAAGAAGAAGGTGTGTGATGTGCGCTACCAGCCGAGCTCAACTAAGTACATGTTTATGTTATGTTTATTAGTTTCAGAAGAACATCATGCTAGAATAGGACTAAAGATCTAGAAATGATGGCTTGTGCGTCTGCTTTATGTGTTTCAGCTTATGAGAATTGCGGGCTAGTATTGAGTAGACAGTAGTAGGATAGCATGTTTAGGTTATGCCTAATAGTATCAGCTTAGCATTGTATGCTAGTACAGTTTCCTGTTGTGAGAATATAATTGCTTGAGATTGTTCCCTTTTGTCTAAATGCTGCTTGCTTTGTGCTTTGTGGGACTATGAGTGATGGGAGTTAGCTATTAGGTGAATATGTTAAAGTCACATGTGATCAGGGTTGAATAATCTTAGAGGATTGGATTTGACCCTATTTCGTAGCTCTTGTATGAGTCCTAACCATTGTAGGGATGAGTCCCTTACTCGAAGGATTATCCGGGCATGTGATTGTATTTAGGTAATGGCTAATTGGCATTACAAAGAGGCCTTCAGCAGCTGAGGACTGATTAGGGTGGAGTCAGAGGTACCCTAAGGCAAGCCTAGGATGGGAGTAGTAGAGATCAATAACAGTAGAAGGGACTTGGTGGAGTCAAGGTAGTTCTTTCGAAAAGTACAGATAGATGTGGAAGGTAGTATGGGCCCGTACTACTGAAAGCAGAGGATCCGTACTTAAATAGAGAAAGGTTGAGACAAGACCAGGAAACTTATGATAGATGTGATACCTCTAGATGTATCAGTATCACTGACAGTTGTCACCATGTATTGCAGAATGGTTGTGCTACGTCCGAGGCCATCAGTTGGTAGTTTAGGAGAGGGATCGGGTTCGGGTTCAAGTTCCGAACCAGCGGATGAGAGACTACAAGAGTTCATCGCGTCCGAGATCACTAGAGGCATCCTTGATGCGACCCCCGTCATCTTTGGGTCGATCAAGGAAGGGATTATCAAGTTGATAAAGGATCACATCAGGGCGTTCAGGAGTGACATGGCAACCAGCCAATCAGGATCACACACACTATCCTTTAAGGACTTCAGGGGCAGTGGTGCACTGGATTTCCATGGAGAAAAGGACCCCATTCCTTCCAGATGATGGATTGCAGACATTGAGTCTGCGCAATTGACTAGTTTCTGCCCTAAGGGGTCGAAGGTGTAATATGCAGCAGGATGCTTGAGAGACTGGGCCAGAGATTGGTGGGAGTTGGTTGGTGACTCTGGGAGCCTCGACTATTGAGGCTATGACATGTTTGGACTTTGTGACCCGGTTCAGGAATGAGTTTGCGCCAGCTGTGGAGCTTTAGCAGCTGGCCAAGGAGTTTTTTGATATGAGACAGACTACAGAGACTGTGGCGGAGATCACCGCCAAGTTCCGGGAGAGGGCGTTGCTAGTGCCCCAGTATGCGGGAGATGAGGACATGAGGAAGACCCGCTACCATGACATGCTGCAAGCCGACATTCGGGAACATGTTATATTTTCAGCTTGCCCTACCCAAGATTCCATGATTGCTAGGGAAAGGGAGAGGGAGATTGATCTGGAGCACATCCGAAAGAGGAAGGTAAAGGAGGGACAGATGACTGGGGCTTCAGGGAAGAAGCCCAAGAGATCAGATGGTAGGCCGAAAGGCCAATCAGGACAGGGCCGCTGCAGGAAATGCGGCAGGCCACACGAGGGGGCGTGTAGATCGGGATCATCGGGCTGCTACAAGTGTGGCAAGACAGGGTATTTCAGCAGGGATTGTACCGCTCCTGCACCCACTATTCAGACATCCAATTTGCTGTGTTTCCACTGCAACCAGAGGGGCGATAAGAAGGCCAATTGCCCCCACTTGACAGCAGCAGCGCCAACGCCAGCGACCCTGCGGATTACTGACGACCGACAGGGCAAGTCAGAGGCTCCAGTGGTGAGGAGCCGGGCCTTCCAGTTGACTACCAAGGAGGCACGCGCCGCACCCGATGTGGTGACGGGTATGATTCTTTCCCATTGATTTATTTATATGATGTTTTGATATTGATATATGCCTGTATATGTTTAGGATTGTTCCATGTGAACGGTATACCAGTTCAGGTGTTGTTTAATTTGGGTGCTACCCGATCGTTTGTTTCTCTTGTGCTTAGCAAGAAGTTTTCTGAGTCTTCGGGCATGTTGGATTGCCCTCTAGAGATCGAGATTGCGGACGAACGGTCTGTGCGAGCATTAAAGGTCTTCCGGGATTGTTTTTGAGGTTGTTCAAAGAGCGTTATCTAGTGGATTTGGTTCCCATAATGTTGAGGGGGAACAAGGTTATTATTGGTATGGATTGGCTGAGCACCAATGGGGGCTGTGATTGACTATGCACAAAAGTTGGTTTGGATCAGGACTCCAGGTGGGGGAGAGCTGGTGATTCATGGTGAGAGGCCACAACGAGGATCATCCTTATGTTCGACAGCGAGAGCTGGGCGCTACCGTCAGCAGGCTTGCGCAAGATTCGTAGCCTATGTTACGGATAACCGAGAGTCAGGTAAGACGACAGTGGGTTATGTGCCCATGGTATGAGATTTTGTGGATTTATTCCTTGATGAGTTGCCTGGGATACCTCCGGAGAGGCAGGTGGATTTCAGGATCGATCTCGTCCTTGGTGCGGTTCCAATAGCCAAGGCACCATATCGGTTGGCTCCTCCCAAGATGCAGGAGTTGTCTACACAGCTGTAGGAGTTGTTAGACAAGGAATTCATTAGACCGAGCAGTTCTCCCTGGGGAGCCCCGATTCTGTTTGTAAAGAAGAAGGACGGATCGCATCGGATGTGTATAGATTATCGGGAGCTGAATAAGGTAACGGTGAATAAACGTTACCAACTCCCGAGGATTGATGACCTCTTTGACCAGTTACGGGGAGCATCTTGGTTCTCCAAGATTGATTTGCGTTCAGGGGGCATGTAGATTGGGATCGTCGGGCTGCTACAAGTGCGGCAAGACGGGGAATTTCAGCAGGGATTGCACTGCCCCTGCACCCACTATTCAGACATCCAAGTTGCTGTGTTTACATTGCAACCATAGGGGCCATAAGAAGGCCAATTGCCCCCAGTTGACAGCAACAACGCCAGTGAAGGCGCCAACCCCAGCAACCCTGCAAATTACTGATGGCCGACAGGGCAAGTCAGAGGCTCCAGTGGTGAGGAGACGGGCCTTCCAGTTGACTACCGAGGAGGCACACGCCCCAACCGATGTGGAGATGGGTATGATTCTTTCCATTTGATTTATTTATATGATGTTTTGATATTGATATATTCCTGTATATATACATGTTTAGGATCATTCCATGTGAACGGTATACCGGTTCTGGTGTTGTTTAATTCGGGTGCTACCCGATTGTTTGTTTCTCTTGTGCTCAACAAGAAGTTTTCTGAGTCTTCGGGCGTGTTGGATTGCCCTCTAGAGGTCAAGATTGTGGATGACCGGTCTCTGCGAGCATCATAGGTCTTCCAGGATTATGTTTTGAGGTTGTTCGAAGAGCGTTATATAGTAGATTTGGTTCCCATACCGTTGAGGGGAAACAAGGTTATTATTGTTATGGATTGGATGAGCCCCAATAGAGTAGTGATTGACTGCATGCAACAGTTGGTTCAGATCAGGACCCCAGGTGGGGGAGAGCTGGTGATTCATGGTGAGAGGCCACAACTAGGATCAACCTCATGTTCGGCAATGAGAGCGAGGCACTACCTTCAGAAGGGTTGCACAGGATTTGTAGCCTCTATTACGGATACCTGGGAGGCGGGTAAGATGATGGTGGGTGATGTGCCCATGGTACGGGAGTTCGCAAATGTATTCCCTTAAGAAGTCCCTGGGATACCTCCGGAGAGGCAGGTGGAGTTCATGATCGATCTCGTCCCTGGTGCGGCTCCAATAGCCAAGGCACCGTATCGGTTGGCTCCATCTGAGATGTAGGAGTTATCTACACAGTTGCAGGAACTGTTAGACAAGGGATTCATTAGATCGAGCAGTTCGCCCTGGGGAGCCCTGATTCTGTTTGTAAAGAAGAAGGACAGATCGCATCGGATGTGTATAGATTATCGGGAGCTGAATAAGGTAACGGTGAAGAACCGTTAACCACTCCCGAGGATTGATGACCTCTTTGACCAGTTACAGGGAGCATCTTGGTTCTCCAAGATTGATTTGCATTCAGGTTACCATCAGATGAGGGTCAGAGAGTAGAATGTACAGAAGACTGCTTTTCAGACGCATTATGGTTACTATGAGTTCATGCTGATGCTTTCGGGCTCACCAATGCTCCTGTCGCATTCATGGATCTCATGAACCGCGTATGTAGACTGATGCTGGATCGGTCAGTGATAGTATTTATAGACAATATCTTGGTTTACTACAAGACGCAGGAGGAGCACGAGGAGAAACTACGAGAGGTTTTGGAGACCCTACGGAGGGAGAGCTTGTACGCCAAGTTCTCCAAGTGTGAGCTCTGGTTGCGCGAGGTGCAGTTTCTTGGGCATCTTGTCAACCAGGACGATATTCTGGTTGACCCGGCCAAGGTAGAGGCCATGATCAGGTGGGAGGTTCCGAAGTCTCCATCTGAGATTCGGAGTTTCCTGGGATTAGCCGGCTACTATTGGAGATTCATCCAGGATTTTTCCAAAATAGTTGTACCGTTGACTCGACTGACGAAGAAGGTTGTAGTCTTTCGTTGGGGGACTGAGCATGTGCGAGGCACCAATCTTAGCCCTGACAGAGGGGGTAGAGGATTTTTTTGTATACTGCGATGCATTCATCTCAGGTTTTGGTGCAGTTTTGATGCAGAGAGGACATGTTATTGCTTACGCTTCGAGGCAGTTAAAGCCTCACGAGGCGAAGTACCCGACGCATGATTTGGACTAGGGGTGGTTGTTTTTGACCTCAAGTTTTGCCTTCATTACCTCTATGGGGTACGTTGTACCGTTTACACGGACCACAAGATCCTGATGTATCTCATGGACCAGCCGAATCTGAACATGAGGCAGCGTCGGTGGTTAGAAGTGGTGAAGAATTATGATTGTGAGATCCTTTACCACCCGGGGAAGGCCAATGTAGTGGCCGATGCGCTTAGCCTCAAGGCAGCACCGATTAGGGATATCTGTATGCGGATGACTATGGTGACTCCGCTGTTGGAGCAGATCCGAGAGGCCCAACAGGAGGCTATGAAGGAGGAACATTGAAAGAGTGAGTGTATTGTGTGTCAGGTTTCCTCTTTCGAATATGATAGCCGAGGGTTGGTGACCCTCCACCATAGGGTATGGGTCCCCTATCGCGGAGGCGTGCATCAGACATTGATGGAGGAGGCACACAAATCGAGGTTTTCTATCCATCCAAGGCGACAAAGATGTACAGGGATCTTCATCTCGATTATTGGTGGCCCTATATGAAGATGGACATAGCTTGGTTTGTGGAGAGGTGCCTGAACTGTAGGAAGGTTAAGGTTGAGCACCAAAGACCTCACGACAAGGTCCATCCGTTGGATATCCCACTGTGGAAGTGGGAGGATATTACCATGGACTTCATTACGAAGCTTCCCAGGACCGCGCGAGGGGTGGATTTGATTTGGGTCATCGTTGATCGGTTGACCAAGAGCGCCCATTTTATTCCGATTCAGGAGAGTATTTCGGCCGAAAAGTTGGCCGACATCTACATCCGGGAGGTGGTGGCGCGGCACGGTGTGCCAGTTTCGGTGATTTTAGACAAAGATGCACGGTTTACTTCTAGGTTTTGGAAGAAGTTCCATGATGAGTTGGGTACTCGACTGCACTTTAACACTGCTTTTCACCCGCAGACAGATGGTCAGAGCAAGCGGACCATCCAGACTTTGGAGGATATGCTACAGGTGTGTGTGATAGACTTCGGTGGTAGCTGGGACACTTACTTCCCATTGGCTGAATTCTCCTACAACAACAGTTATCACGCGAGTATCGATCATCCTCCCTTTGAGATATTATACGGGAGGAAGTGCAGGACCTCGATATGTTGGGGTGAGGTTGGCTAGAAGGTCATGGGGAGCACTAAAGTGGTGTTCAAGACGACTGAAAGGATTCCGCAGGTCCATAGCAGGCTCCAGACTACATAGAGTCGGCAGAAAAGTTATGCCGACAAGCGCCGTTCAGACCTGGAGTTCCAGGTTGGGGATATGGTTCTCCTGAAGGTGTTACCTTGGAAAGGTGTCATCCGATTCAGGAAGCAGGGCAAGATGGACCCCAGGTACATTGGACCTTTCAGGGTTATGGCCCAGGTGGGCAAGGTAGCATATAGGCTGGATCTCCCAGCTGAGCTCAGTCAGATTCATAGCACCTTTCACATCTGCCAATTGCGGAAATGTTTGGCGGACGATTCGACAGTGGTGCCTTTAGAGGATATTCAGGTTGATGACAGCCTGAACTACATCGAGCGGCCAGTGGCAATCCTTGACATGAATTCGAAGGATCACAGGAACAAGAAGGTGGAGCTGGTAAAGGTGTCGTGGCAGCACCGCAAAGGCTCGGAATAGACTTAGGAGCCGAAGGACGAGATGAGGGAGCATTACCCCGAGCTTTTTCAGGATCGAACAGCAGACTTTGAGGTAGAAGTCTAAAATAAGTGGGGGAGATTTGTAGCACTTGATTCCCGATACACATTTAATTAAAGCATTTCTGTATTTCCTTTGAGACTCAACGAGTTGGTGGCGCAACTCATCGAGTAGGGTCATGATCCGCATGCATTTTAAGTGACCTACTCGACGAGTCGGGAGACTGACTCATCGAGTAGGTGCTGTTTGAGGGAAACCCTATATCTGAGGGTTTGCATCCTTTTTAAACGTGTTATTGTAGTCTCCATTGTCCCTTATTCTCCCATAACACTTTTTTATTGAAACCATAGCCGTTTTTAGTGATCTAAGGCCATTTTTGGTGCTTTTGGGTGCTTGTGAAGCTTGGAAGGAAGGAGGATGCTTGAGAATTTGATTTGGGGCTTGTAGATCCAGAGATCTTATTCCATTTTCAGCTCAATCAAGGTAAATGCCCCTTGTTTTGGTCTTTCTTGTGGTTGTTCATCATTAGGGCTTAGATGTTGGGTGCATTTAGGGCTTTCTAATCCATTTTTGGATTTGTGATGAGGTTCATGGAGTTCTACTTTCAGATTTGAGTCATTGGAGGGGTCTTATGGCCTAAAGGTGCCAACTTTATTGCCATGAGAGCCTCATGCACATTGTAGAGCACCTTTTATGTATTTTTAAGCCAAAAACCCCTTGCATGTGCACCAAGTTTGGAACTTTACGTTTAAAATGGACGTTAGGAGGCCAGCTCTATGGTTTTAAGGTGTTAAGACCCATTTAAAGCGCCTGTATAGTATTATTCAAGGATGAACTCGCCGAGTTGTTCTTGGGACTCGGCGATTCGAGGCATAATGACCATTGAATCCATTTTGTGAATGGACTAGATGTTAGGGAGGGGAGTCCCATAGATGTTTAGATGCGAAAAAGGACCTTAAACCATGGGAATCGAAGAGTGTATGATCATACTCGACGAGTCCAAGGCAATCTCGCAACGTTTGAAGATGAACTTGATGAGTTGTTCATACAACTCGGCAAGTCAAGGGCAGGACTTGTTTATAGGATGGTAAGGAACTCGACGAGTTGTTCATACAACTCGGTAAGTCGGATGAAGGCTCATTCGGAGTTATTTTAGAAGGAGAACTCGTCGAGTCATTGCCAAACTCGATGATTTGAGGCGTGAAGAAGGCCAGATGAAAGGATAGGGACTCAACGAGGTGGCAGCCCAACTCGACGAGTCGGGTCAACTGGAAGTTGACTTTGACTTGATCAGGGGTAAAATAGACATTTTACCCTAAGAGTAGTTATCAGTGTCTGATTAAGTGTTTTATGGATTTATAACTAGAGGACCACCGGAGCAGTAGTCAGACATCTGCAGATCAGCTTTTCAGCAGTTAGCCTTGCTAGGTGAGTTACCTTCTAGTAGCGGTGGGTCCACGGCCACAATGCCAGCCCATCAGTAGGAGTTGTATGTTAGATGATTGTCTTTGTGATATCATCTGGGTTTGCTACTACCTGATATGTTATATGCTGGCATGATATGTTATATGTGATAGTAGTAGAGTTCGGTTGTTAGGACCGAAGGGTAGGATAGTCACCCCAGATATGTCTAACAGTATGTGATGATATTTTTAGATCCTAACATGATATGTTATATGTAAATGTGGTAGTAGGAGGGGAATAGTCCCCCAGTTCGGTTGTTAGGACCGAAGGGTAGCTCAACACCCCAAAACAGCTTGACATGGGTAGGTCAGCACCCTAGAATGGCCATACCGGGTAGGCCGACACCCCAGAATGGCCGTACCGGGTAGGTCAGGCACCCGAGAATTTCCCGACAGTATGTATGCTATGTGATTGTATGGTATGTGGTACATTGGGGGAACTCACTAAGCTTTGTGCTTATGGTTTACAGTATTGGTTTCAGGTACCTCTTCAACAAAGGGGAAGGATCTGGCGCGGTAGCTACACATCATACACACTCTCGTTACCTTCCGCATTATGAGATATTCTGGGATTGTACTCCGACATGTTATTATTTTCAGTATTTGGGTTTTCAGACATGATATGTTGTTTATGAGATGATGTGATTTTACATTGTTACTTACAAACGTTTTGGAAATCCATTAATTAAAAATGAAATTTTTTGACGTGAAATTTTGGGATGTTACATTGTGTGAACTTTAGTCCCTTTTTGGTCCCATAGTGGAGATCTTGTGGTAATAATCACTCCATAAGTTTGAGTTGCTTCTTCTAGATGTTATTGATGTCTTAGATTCATAAAGTTTGCACCTTTAGAGTTGTAGAAGCCCATGCATGAGATTAAGACCTTTTTATGGAAGTTGATTGCTATATCTTGAAGTTGGGACTTTTGGGCACATGCAAAGTTACCAAGTCAGTGACTTTATGGTTCTAGAGGTTCTAAGAGGCTTGTATCTACGTTTTGGTGGTATGGCTTAATCATTAAGTGCTTAATGGCCACTTTTTGAAATCTGGATGTGAACAAGCTACGTAAGGTCCGGGAACGCCATGTGTTCCCTTTGGGACTCATGATCTGGACTCGTATGGAATGCTCAATGTTCTACAAGGGAATGACTTCCGTTCGATCTGACAGTGGGCTTCCTTGAGCCATTTTCTTGGACTTTGTTATTAAGGAACTTAGCGGATCATCGTTTTGGGCCTTAGTGGACCTTACTTTATTTTCGGCTTTAGGTAAGACTCATCAGAGGGGTTTGGGCCCAATTTGTAAAGTTAGGCCATTAATGGGTCATTAGTGGGCTTGGGAAGTCTACCTAGTGTTGGGCCTTTCATATTATGGTTTTGGGTCTTAGTTTTGGACCAAATTAGATCAGGGGTAAAATAATTATTTTACCCCAAGAAGGATTATTGGGTTTTGATTAAGAATTATTTTGTGATAATAGTTAGGGGAGTCGTCAGGGCAGCAATTAGAGATTTCCTTCTATAAGATTCAACTTTTCGAGGTGAGTTTCCTCATCGGGTTCAATGGGTCTAAGGCACCAAGGCCGACCCTTATTTGGTTAAGTTATTATACTTGTTGTTTGTGTAATACTTGTATATACTTGTGTATATATGTCTTTTGGGCGGGGCCTGTTACATGAGTGTGGTCTGGGCCCGTATCCCATTTCTATCCGAGTGTGGGTGGGGCTTGCATCTCACTATTAATCGAGTGTGGGTGGGGCCCATATCTCATTGGGTGGACCCTGTTATCCAAGTGTGGGTGGGGCCCATATCTCACTATTATGTGAGTGTAGGTAGGGCCTGTATTTCATTATTACATGATTTGTTTGGTATGTGGTATTTTGGGGGAACTCACTAAGCTTTGTGCTTACTGTTTTCAAGTACTTCCATTTCCAAGGGGAAGAGTTCAGGATGACTGCATCGAACACACCTTATGTACTCTGTTTATTGGACATACTCTGACTTTTTGACAATTATTATGTTTGGTTATTTGAGATAATTAAACAATGTTTTGGGAATCTGTTTTATTATAATCAAAAATGGAATTTTAGGGTCATAATTTTTTGTTGTGAAAAGTTGGTATTAAAGCCTTAGTTTGTGGGATTCGAGCACACTCTCGGGTGGGTCTGAAATCAAACCGAGGACTTGGTAGAAATTGTCAAAAGAAAATCACTTTTATAAAAACAATTATAAAGAGAAAATGTGACAACCCGATATTTCAACTCTATGTAATGACTTAAAAAGTTAAGTATTCTAACTACTTTTGTTATAATGAAATTAACTTCGAAAATAAAATGTCCAAAAGTCTCTAATTAATTACCTACTATGTTAGATGTCATTAAACTGTGATTGTACGTAAAAAGAACGCCCAAATGTGACTTCATATAAGGAAGTTATGAATTTTCCAAGTTCGGCTTAGCGACAGACAACTAAAAACTCGAAACGGAGATTGAGTGACTTTTGACCAGAATGACCTAAATAAGAATCGAAGGTCTTGACAATGGTTTTTCACCGGTAAAAAGTCTGGCAAAAACAGACGTCGGATAATGAAGTCATGAATTTCTAACGAAATTTTCTCACCGCAACCTTTTAAATATAAATAATAAAAATAATTTCAAAATTTGCCGACGTAATCTAAATGGAGGTTGTAGAGCGTAGTCTCACCTACGTGTGGATATAAAGAACGTCGAAAACGGAGTTCGTATGAAGAAGATATGAATTTTTGAAGTTTATTAAATAATAAAAATATAAATTTTATATTTAATTTCGGTATTATCCGAAGGATGAGTCACCAGGCCGATCCGAGTTACGCCCAGTGTACTCGAGGCATAGACCTCGGATCGTCCACGTCACCCCTATGCGAGGCTATGCCCCGTCCCATTCGAAGCTCCGAGGCAGTCGAGGAGATGGTCACGCATGACGCACGCGTACGCCCAGCGTACCGAGGCGGTTCCCACCCCCTATAAAAGGGATGCGAGGGTTCCGAAGAAAAGGCCTAATTCCTCTCATCTTTCTTGCATTTTGCCTCGTTTTCCATGCACGTGCTATCCCGAAGCCCCGGTTTCCTTTCTCAAGTCCCAAAGGTCGTTTGTGCTCCCGAGATTCCCAAGAATCCTGAGAAAATACGCTTTCTCGAGTCGAAATTCTGCTCGGTTTTCATCTCGGCTTCTTCGATCTTTCAAGTGAGTTCATACCCCTATAATCCACACTTTTAAATGTTTTATAAATACTTTTATATGATTTTAAGAGGGGGGGGGGGGGAATACAAGTAACACACACGATTATTACCATGTGTTATATAAAGTTTCATTATACACTTTTTATCAACGGAATCATATGTGATTTATAACTATTATAGGGAAACTTTCGTATGCAAAATATATGTAAATCAAACACTCTGCGTATACTGTATGTATATGTGTCCATCTTTGGCACTACAAAAATTATACTTTTCATAACAAGTGAGCATTTCACTAGGGATTACTATACAAACGAAACACACTTTTAGAAAACTATGTATAGTTTTACGAGAACATTACGAACTTTTACATACTAGAAATACTATTTCAAGAGTTTACTTTCATATACAAGAACAAACGAACATTTTCACACATAAATCTATTTTATACTAAGTTTTGTGAGATATTAAACTTCACGTACGCTTGAGTACACATTTCAAGTTCTGTATTATATACTAGAATCCCTTGGATGAGGAGCATGGTGTTTGTGTATAGATCTATACGGGATTGACAACCCTGCGCCCTGAGTGTTAGATACAGTACACCATTTGGGGTGACAAATGTCAGAACATTCCAACGTCTGAAGAACGTTGTAAATAGGCATTTCTAGTCAAATAGCATGGTTATAAAACTCATATGGAGTATCATAAACACATTGATTTATGGGGTTTTTTAGACGTATTGGAAATTTTATACGTACAGAAATTAACTACTTAAGGCATGAAAAATCTTATCGTGATAAAATTTTGGAACTTCTAAACCACTACCCACTTACGGAAAAACATAAATTTTCTAGAAACAAACATTGGTCTTGATAGAAGGCTGCATTTATACCAGTAGAGAATATGGGATTTTCTAGGAACCAACAAACAAAAACAAACCATTTCGTTTTAAGCTCATGAAAACATTGTCATTTAATACTTATGAAACTCACCAGCTTATATGCTAATCTACTCTTTCAAAACTACTTGTATGTCCCAGGAATTTTGTAATTGCAGGTAACAAAAAACTTTTGAAGAAGGGCCGCTGCAGCGCTTGTTTAAATTCATATTTTGGCATCATATTGTAATTGGTTTTGAACGTGTACCTTTTAAACAATGTAACCTTTCAATTATATATATGATGGTTATGTTGCTTTCTTTACTATGTATTCAATTGTTACATTACCACATGAAGTCATCCGCCCCCGAACGTTTCCGCCGTTCCGGTTTGGGGGTGTGATAGATTGGTATCAGAGCATTGTTTATAGTGAACTAAGTATATCGAACTACATAATATATACAAACTATAAATGATTAGGGACTCAAAGTCTCTGACAAAACGTTTTTACACCTAAAACCTTGTTTCATTTAAGTAGATTATTTTGGGTCATAAAGTACAAAATACATGCATAGAACGATATGTTTTCATGGTTATAACTATACAAAAATTATTAAGACGAGTTGGACACTACGATTAGTTCTTGATATATGTAATCGAATTTAGGATGAATATAGCCTGATCAACTATATTTATCTGAGATTGGACTAACATATGTCGAGGAATGATCGTAGTAAGCAACAAGTCAAAAGTTACCAAAATAGACACTAGTATCAAACATACAAATTTAAATACTATAGGAGTATTTGGTGCATACAGTAGTTTAATCGACATGTTTACTGTTACATGTTTTCAAATTTTGTTCAAATCTTATAACCCTATTCTCGTATAGTCAAATGGCTGGATTCCACCCACAAGGGGACCCCTACTACCCCAGGGCAATGGAGGATGGGTAGAGGAGGATCCCGAAGAGGATGAAGAACCTATCAAGTTGGAAGAAGGGGATGACTCTGGTATGGACTCAGAACCAGAAATAGTCGACCATCCAGCCATTAGGAGGAACTTCCAGGGACCAACTCCCTGCGGTATGTGTCGGAACTTCTACGACATCAGGGATGGAGGTTTAGCTGACTGAGCACTCCCGGTCATGGTAGGTAAACTGGCCAACCAATCCTATCAATCGGGGGTCCAAGCAAATCGAATTCGCGAAGTCAACGTGGAAGTACAAGTTCACACTTCCGACATCCGTCGACTGGATATGTTTCAGGGTGACACCCATCTCCGCGCCGACACATTCCAAACACAAATGATTGCAACCCTCGCAGAGTTGAGGGAACAGCAATCCGCCTTCGATAGGCGTCTTATGGAATCAAAGCGATCGGATGCCGAATCAAGCTCCAAGCGCAATCCACGTCGCAAGTAGTGCTTACCAAAATCCCAAATTTTGTTATAAGTTAGGACCTTGGCTAAAAGTTTTGCTTTCTTAAACCATGTAACCAGAGACCCTTTTAGGGGTCAAATTTTCGTGATCGTTGTATCATCTATTATATTAATATAATTGGCACACTATTATTACTATGTTGAGTATTTCGTTCAATCTTTTAAATATTATGGAAAAACCATACGCTTGTTTCATATATTCGAATTTATGAGTAACTTTCATTCTTCTATCTTTGAGACTCATACTATCATATGTTGTTGAACTATAGCAATTTAGTTCATGAGACACATTCATTTTCTATACTATGAAATTCTTACCTTTGTCTTTTCAATCTATAGTTGAAGGATGCCTCCGCATAGAAATCCGAGACGAAAAAACGGTGGGGAATCACCGATACCACCACCGCCTCTACCTCCTCAATTTGATGTTGTCATGTTCCAAGTAGCAGTCACCGTAGCTGTGGCGGCTGCCATGTCACAGATCAATACCCCTATTACTACTGGTTCCGGAATTGGCGCACTTCCTTCCAACCATGGCGAGAGTCATGGGCAACCCCGAGAGTGCACCTATAAAGACTTTACGAATGCCAAACCCCAGATGTTTAATGAAACTGGTGGTGTGATGATTTTGAGGCAGTGGATTGAAAGGACAGAATCAGTCTTTGAAATCTACTCCTGTCCTGAGCACAACAAAGTCAAGTCTGCAACTTACACACTTATTGATAGAGCTTTAACTTGGTGGAATTGCCACGTTAAGGTACTTACTCTGATAGTGACAAATTCAATAAGCTAGGAGAGCTTAAAAATCATGCTGATGAGAGAGTACTGTCCACGAGGAGAGATTCAAAAACTCGAGCACGAACTCTGGACTCTTGGAATGGTTGGTACCGACATAGCAACTTATACCAATAGATTCTACGATCTGGCAATCCTTTGCCCATATATGATTGCTCCTGAGAGCAAGAAAATAGAGAGATACATTTGGGGATTGTCGCCCCGAATTCAGTCAAGCGTGTTAGCCTAAAAACCTGACACTTTTGAAAGTGCCGAAGAGCTGGCACAATCTCTTATTGATCACGGAAGTCATCAGAACTCAACAATTTCTGCACCAGAACCACAAAAGGGAAACAACAACAATAACAAGAAGAGAGGATGGAATAAGGGGAAGGGTGGGTCTTCCCAGGAATCCTCGAAGAAACAACAACTAGTTACAGTGAATGCTGCTAATGTACCTACCACTGTTCCTACAAACCTCTACCCAACAAAGCCTTATGTGGGTAACCTTCCAAAGTGCACCAAATGCAATTACCACCACAATGGACCTTGTTGGGAAATGTAGTGCTCCAACTGCAACAGAAAAGGACACACTATCCGTTTCTGTAAAGCCCCCGTAAAGCCGATCACTCAAGTTCCCAATGCTGGTGTAGTCCAAGCTTGCTATGGTTGTGGCGAGGTGGGTCACTACAAAAGAAACTGCCCGAAGGCAGCGAATACTAGTGAAGTGGGACAAGTTTTGGCTATAGGTCACGAAGAAGCCGTAGCTGATCCTACAGTAGTTGCTGGTACGTTTCTTCTCGATAATTCATATGCATGCATACTATTCGATAGTGGAGCAGAGAGAAGCTTCGTGATCCAAAACTTTATTCACTTACTTAAACATAAACCTAGCATGTTAGAAAAATCATTCACTGTAGAAATGGAAAATGGAAAAACAAAAAACACTAACTGCATATACATGAGTTCTACATTAACTTTAGACGGTCATTCTTTCCCAATCAACCTCATGCCGATCCAAATTAAAAGTTTCGACGTCATAGTTAGCATGGATTGGTTAAGTCTTCTTCGCGCCGACATCATGTGCTTTGAAAAAGCAGTTCGCCTTAATCTCCCTAACGATGAAACATTAGTGATTTACGGCGACATATCAAGTACAAACCTTCGCATCATTTCGTGCATCCAAGCTCAAAAGTGTTTGCGGAAGGATTATCATTCATTTCTTGCACACATCGTCGATACGAGACAGGAAGTAAAGGACATAAAGAGTATTCCAGAAGTACGCGACTTTCCCAATATCTTTCCAGAAGAACTATCGGGATTACCACCACAACGTCAAGTCGAGTTCAGAATCGACTTAGTTCTAGGGCTTACCCTAGTAGCAAAATCGCCTTATCGTCTGGTACCAGCAGAGATGCAAGAACTTTCCAGTCAGCTTAACGAACTCCACCAAAAAGGATTCATTAGACCAAGCTTCTCACCTTGGGGAGCACCGGTCTTGTTTGTAAAGAAGAAAGACGGATTGTTCCGTATGTGCATTGACTACAGAGAGCTGAACAAACTTACTGTAAAAAATTGTTACCCTCTGCCCCGCATTGACGACCTATTTGATCAACTTCAAGGAGCGAACTACTTCTCGAAGATAGATCTATGATCCGGATATCACCAATTACGAGTACTAGAAGAAGATATTCCCAAGTCAGCCTTCCGAACCCGTTATGGACACTACGAATTTGTAGTGATGCCGTTCGGATTAACCAATGCACCAGTGGTATTCATGGACCTAATGAATAGAGTGTGCCATCCTTACTTGGATCAGTTCGTCATCGTCTTCATCGATGATATACTTATCTACTCCCAAAGTAAGGAAGAACATAGTCAGCACCTACGAAGAGTCTTAGAAACACTACGATTGGAGAAGCTCTATGCGAAGTTCTCTAAATGCGAATTTTGGATTCGAATAGTTGAATTTTGGGCCACGTTGTTAGCGAAAAGGGGATACACGTGGACCCCTCCAAAATTAAGGCCATTGAGAACTGGTTGGCACCGAAGACACCTACAAAGATACGTCAATTTCTAGGTCTAGCTGGCTACTATCGCAGATTCATAAAGAACTTCTCTATCATTGTGTAACCTCTTACTACATTAACCTAGAAAGGCGTGGCCTTTGATTGGGAAGCAAAACAAGAGAAGGCATTCCAAACACTGAAACAGGACTTGTGCACCGCACCGATACTATCCCTCCCCGAAGGGATAGAAGATTTTGTAGTGTATTGTGATGCATCAAATCAAGGACTTAGTTGTGTTCTTATGCAAAGAGGGAAGGTTATTGCCTATGCCTCCCATCAGCTTAAGATACACGAAGTAAACTATACAACACACGATCTTGAGTTAGGAGCAGTGGTTTTTGCTCTGAAGATCTGGAGACACTACGTGTACGGAACGAAGAGTACTATTTTCACAGACCACAAGAGCCTTCAACACATTTTCGATCAAAAGGAGCTCAACATGAGACAACGACGATGGGTCGAGCTACTCAATGACTACGAATGCGAAATTCGTTATCGTCCTGGCAAGGCCAATGTAGTAGCTAACGCCCTCAGTCGAAAAGAATACACTAGTCGGAGAGTCAAATCTCTAACTATGACTATCCATTCCCACTTATCCACACAAATTAAGGAGGATCAACTGGAAGCTTTGCAACCTGAACATGTGATGGGTGAATCCCTGAGAGGAATGGAAAAGAATTTAGAAATCAAGGGTGGCGGAGCATATTATCTCATGGACCGTATCTGGACACCGAGACATGGTGGCTTCAGAGATGTGGTCATGACCAAAGAACACAACACGAGGTATTCCGTTCACCCAGGTTCAGATAAAATGTATCTGGATCTTATGAAACTGTACTGGTGGCCTAACATGAAAGCAGGAATTGCTACATTCGTAAGTAAATGTCTTACTTGTGCTAAGGTTAAGGTCGAGTATCAGAAACCTTCAGGATTACTACAACAACCGGAGATACCGGAATGGAAATGGGAACAGATTACTATGGAATTCATAACAAAGTTGCGCAAGACAACGGGTGGACTTGATACCATATGGGTCAACGTCAACAGATTGACCAAATTCACGCATTTTCTACCAATCAAGGAGACTGACAAGATGGAAAGGCTTACAAGAACTTACATAAGGGAAATAGTGTGACTGCATGGTGTTTCGATGTCCATTATCTCTAATAGAGATAGTAGATTTACTTCAAGGTTCTGGAAGTCACTACAAAGTTACCTGGGGACTAGGCTAGACATGAGTACAGCCTACCATCCACAAACAGATGGGCAAAGTGAGAGAACGATACAAACTTTGGAAGATATTTTGAGAGCCTGTGTGATTGACTTTGGAAGGGCATGGGATATCCATTTACCCCTTGTTGAATTTTCATACAACAATAGTTATCATACGAGCATAAAGGCTGCTCCATTTGAAGCCTCTATGGCCGTAAGTGCAGGTCCCCTCTGTGCTGGACTGAAGTTGGCGACACACAGTTAGCTAAAGGACGAGATCCTGAAAGCACTCTCACTGGTCCGAAAATCATATGGGAAACGACAGAGAAGATCATTCAGGTTCGTGAACGGTTGAAAGCCTCTAGAGACTGACAGAAAAGCTACGCTGGCCAAAGGAGGAAACCTTTGGAATTCCAGGTAGGAGACCACGTTCTATTGAAGGTCTCACCGTGGAAAGGCTTAATACGCTTTCGAAAGCGTGGAATGCTAAATCCAAGATACGTAGGGCCTTTCGAGATTCTAGCCAGAATCGGCCCTGTAGCTTACAAACTGAATCTACCACGTGAACTTAGTAACATACATCCAACCTTCCATGTCTCGAACTTGAAAAAGTGTCTGTCCGATGAGACTCTTGTTATCCCACTCGACGAGATCGAGATCAACGAGAGCCTCAACTTCGTGGAAGAACCGGTAGAAATCATGGACCGAGAGGTCAAACAGACGAAACAAAGTCGCATACCCATCGTGAAAGTTCGTTGGAATGCCAAGCGAGGACCTGAATTCACATGGGAACGCGAAGATCAGATGAAACAAAAGTACCTACATCTTTTTCTCTGATTCACAAGTACCTTTCTTACTTTAAATTTCGGGACGAAATTCCCTCTAACGGGGGGATGATGTGACAACCTAATATTTCAACTCTATGTAACGATCTAAAAATTCAAGTATTGTAACCACTTTTGTTATAATGAAATTAACTTCAAAAATAAAATGTCCAAAAGTCTCTAATTAATTACCTACTATGTTAGAAGTCATTAAACCGTGATCGTACGTAAAAAGAACGCCCAAATCTGACTTCGTATAAGGAAGTTATGAATTTTCCAAGTTCGGCTTAGCGACAGACAACTAAAAACTCGAAATGGAGATCAAGCGACTTTTGGCCAGAATGACCTAAATAAGAATCGAAGGTCTCGACAATGGTTTTTCACCGGTAAAAAAGTCTGGCAAAAAAAGACGTCGGATAATGAAGTTATGAATTTCTAACGAAATTTTCTCACTGCGACCTTTTAAAAATAAATAATAAAAATAATTTCAAAATTTGCCGACGTAATCTAAACGAAAGTTGTAGAGTGTAGTCCCACCTACACGTGGATATAAAGAACGTCGAAACAGAGTTCGTATGAAGAAGATATGAAATTTTGAAGTTTATTAAATAATAAAAATATAATTTTATATTTAATTTCGGTATTATCCGAAGGATGAGTCACCAGGCCGATCCGAGTTATGCCCAACGTACACTCGTACGCCCAGTGTACTCGAGGCCTAGGCCTCGGATCGTCCACGTCGCCCCTATGCGAGGCTATGCCCCGTCCCATCCGAAGCTCCGAGGCAGTCGAGGAGGCAGTCATGCATGACGCACGCGTACGCCCAGTGTACCGAGGCGGTTCCCACCCCCTATAAAAGGGATGCGAGGGTTCCGAAGAAAAGGCCCAATTCCTCTCATCTTTCTTGCATTTTTGCCTCGTTTTCCATGCACGTGCTATCCCGAAGCCCCGGTTTCCTTGCTCAAGTCCCGAAGGTCGTTTGTGCTCCCGAGATTCCCGAGAATCCTGAGAAAATCCGCTTTCTCGAGTCGAAATTCTGCTTGGTTTTCATCTTTTCTTCTTCGATCTTTCAAGTGAGTTCAAACCCATATAATCCTCACTTTTAAATGTTTTATAAATACTTCTATATGATTTTAAGGAGGGGGGGGGGGGAATACAAGTAAAACACATGATTATTACCGTGTGTTATATAAAGTTTCATTATACATTTTTTATCAATGGAATCATATATGATTTATAACTATTATAGGGAAACTTTCGTATGCAAAATATACCATGATAACATCTTATCTTTGAAATAAGAAATGATTTATGTATATATGTAAATCAAACACTCTGTGTATACTGTATGTATATGTGTCCATCTTTGGCACTACAAAAATTATACTTTTCATAACAAGTAAGCATTTCACTAGGGATTACTATACAAACGAAACACACTTTTAGAAAACTATAATATGTATAGTTTTACGAGAACATTACGAACTTTTACATACTAGAAATACTATTTCAAGAGTTTACTTTCATATACAAGAACAAACGAACATTTTCACACGTAAATCTATTTTATACTAAGTTTTGTGAGATATTAAACTTCACGTACGCTCGAGTACACATTTCAATTTCTGTATTATATACCAGAATCCCTTGGATGAGGAGCATGGTGTTTGTGTATAGATCTATACGGGATTGAAAACCCTGCGCCCTGAGTGTTAGCTACAGTACACCATTTGGGGTGACAAACGTCAGAACATTCCAACGCCTGAAGAACGTTGTAAATAGGCATTTCTAGTCAAATAGCATGGTTATAAAACTCATATGGAGTATCAAAAACACATTGATTTATGGGGTTTTTCAGACGTATTGGAAATTTTATACATACATTAATTAACTACTTAAGGCATGAAAAACCTTATCGTGATAAAATTTTGGAACTTCTAAACCACTACCCACTTACGGAAAACAAACCATTTCGTTTTAAGCTCATGCAAACATTGTCATTTAATACTTATGAAACTCACCAACTTATATGCTAATCTACTCTTTCAAAACTACTTGTATGTACCAGGAATTCTGTAATTGCAGGTAACAAAAAACTTTTGAAGAAGGGCCGCTGCAGCGCTTGTTTAAATTCATATTTTGGCATAATATTGTAATTGGTTTTGAACGTGTACCTTTCAAACAATGTAAACTTTCAATTATATATATGATGGTTATGTTGCTTTCTTTACTAAGTATTCAATTGTTACATTACCACATGAAGTCATCCGCCCCCGAACGTTTCCGCCGTTCCTGTTTGGGGGTGTGACAGAAAAGGGTGTGGTGCATGCAATCAGCTGAGCTCAAGTAAGTTATCCCAAAATACCATATATGTTATGATATGTTTTGAATTGTGAGTATATGAATCGCATGCCAGTTTAGCGCTATGGATATAGGAGAGATGCCTTTGTATTCCTGCTATATGAGCTTATATATTTGCATGCTTGTACTGATCGGTCAATGATAGGATGGCTTGATTGGGTTATGCTTTGTTTTGATTACTCGATGCTCGAATGCTGCTTGCTTTGTGCTTTTAGGAGTTCATGCTAATCTCAGCTAGTTAGTAAACGAATATGATAAGTTACATATTATGGAAACTAAATAATTTCAGAAGTTTAGGTTTAGCTCTATTGCGTAGCTCTTGTTTGAGTCCAACTGTTGCAAGAAGAGACCTCTCATTCGAAGAATTATCTAGTTTTTGTAATATGTAATTGTATTTATGAGCCAGTTAGAGGAGGTTAGTATGAGTTCCTTCCGCAACTGATGGCTGATAGTGGTGTGGAGTTTCCCTAAGAAAACCTTGGATGAGATTTAGTGCTGTGTGCCTTGGGCATGAGTGGTCTATAGAGCAATTTGGCTAAATTAAGGCACTTCTTGAGGAAAGTACAGATTGATATGGATTGTAGTATGGGATCGTACTACTGGAAGCAGAGGATCCGTACTCGATTCAAAAAGGGCTGCAATGAAGCCAAAAACTTGTGTAGATATGATTTCCACGATATGTGCATCAATGTTATTATGATAGTTTGATGGTTTAATTTAAGTATGGTGGTATTGTGAGGCAGGCCAGTAGGCAGTTCCAATATCGGGGAGGGTTCAGGCTCAGGTTCTGGAGCCGGGTAGCTTCATGACCAGACGAGGGAGTCATCTCGTATGAGATCACATGCAGTATCCTTGACCAGACTCCTGTGATCTTTGGCACGGTCAAGAAGGGTATTATGGAGATTCTTGATGAGAGGTTGAGCACCTTTGCGTTGAGATTGTGGCGTTGATCAGGATGCACTATCTGACCTTCAGAGAGTTTCGAGCATGTGGAGTGCCAAACTATCATGGGGATAGGGATCCCATTGCGAGCAACAATTGGTTGGCAGATGTTGGCAACATATTTCGTACCAATCGTTGTCCCGAGGGGGACAAGGTCAGACTAGCATCATGCTTTCTAAAGGACAGGGAACATGATTAGTAGGAGGAGGTAGGGCATGCTATAGGGGGTGATGCTATTAATTTGATGACCTAGAGTAATTTCTCAACCAGGTTCCGAGCCAAGTTCGCACCGGTGATTTAGGTGCAGCAGCTGGCGTGAGAGTTTTAGGATCTCCGTCAGACTACTGAGTTGTTGACTGAGATCACCGCTATGTTTAGGGAGAGGGCACTCCTAGTTCCACAATATGTGACAGACGAGGAGATGATGAAGGCCCAGTATCACGAGACGTTGAGGAGTGATATTTGACAGTTTGTGAGCCGATCCAGCTGAAGACGTTGGTGTTCGGTTTTAGTTCAAAAATAGTTTCATGAACTTGAAAAATATGGCCATGAAGGACTTTAATTTTTGAAATAACATAAACATGTTATACCCACCAAGGATCTTCTTGCAAGTTATAGAAATATTTAAACACCAACCAAAGAAGAGATGAAGAAATAACAATCTTTGTAGCTCTTTGGGTCCTCTTGGGAGGCTTGGAAGTTGATGAAGAATGTGGAACCTTTGAGACACCAACAATGACTCAACTTGATGTAGATGCTAGTCCAAAACTCTTAAACCCTTAATCTTTAAGTTCATAACCAATATAAACTTAAAGAATGCTTGAAGATGAAAGTGTTGTTCAAGTTTTCTAACCAAAACTAGAGAGAAAAAGAGGGAGAGAAGAGGTTTCGACCATATACTTTAAGAAAGGAAAGAGCAAAGAAGCCAAGTGCAATCCCTCTTATTTATATGCATAAAGTGAAGTTAATAATCATTAGTTACTTTAACTTTAGATAACCTTGTCCTTATTTTCATGAGTGTGTCCCCCACATGCCTTTAAAACATGGTTTCTTTTCAAAAAAACCCATCACTAGCATGCTTGCAAACATGCTTATGTTTTTGGATGATTAAAAGGAAGTCAAACTCGGTAAATTTTATAAACTCTTTTATAAAATATAAACCTTAACTTTTTGGTAAAAGACAAAAAGTCCTTATGGTCCAAATTGTTGTACATGACTTAATAAATCATACCATATGATATATTATGTTACTTGCTAGTTAAAATTAATTATTTCCTAGAAATAAATAATTCTTAATTTAATTATAAGAGTTTTATTGAATAATTATTAAAATCATTTTCTAATAAATAATCAATTTTATCAAGTTGTTGTTAGGGTGACCCATTACTATCATATGTTATTTAGCAATATCACTTTCTTGACCATGCTAGGCCTTTCAATCTCCCATTTGCGCAAGACTCATATTAGACTGATATAGACAGTGGTGAACGTCTAGAAACATTTCACTGCCCCTAAGACCATACGACTGTTTGTGTTATTCTATCAACGCCCAATTCCTAAAAAGCTCAAAGCTACAATTGGTGTATAAGGTAAGTTTATCAATTATCCCTTTGCTACAGACATCATGTTGAACATGAGATACGGATCACAATCAATCTCATTAGTTTTCCAACTTTTGTTAAGGTGAGTTAGATGTCTAACTCTTAACACATAAGAGGAAAAAAATCCAATGTTGATTACATAAGCCTCTTGCATAGTTTACACCATACCTGAAAATGGATTTTATAAATTACCGTTTATGGAACAGAATTTGACCATATCAAGCATATTACTCCCCACACTTAAGTCCCACTATGTATCTCAGGTGTGAAGGATACAAAGATAGTTCCTTTTAATCAAGTATCATTCATGATAGTAATCCATGAGATGATCTTAATATGTATCAGTTCAATACTAGCTCTCTGACAAGCACCTATGAAACTTGGTTATGACTGCTTTCCTACTTTCATCTAATGAGAGTCAACCAATCCAATTCATATTAGTCTTACTTCATAATTTATTCCACAATTATAACCGACTATAAACCTCTACAATAATAACATTATTCATGGATTAAACATGTTAATTTAGAACACAACAAGTATTAATGTGATGACTATGTCCCAATATATGATACATTATCTAATAGTTTTTGTTATAATGTTCCAATATCAAAATACTAAATCCAAATCAAAAATCCATTTCTAGAATAATAAAGGCTTAGAGCTAAAGTGTGACCATTCATACTTAGCTCAAAAGAATGACTTTATCAATGGATCTACGAAAATTTAATTTGTGTGAATTCTGTGAATACTATCATCTCCATACTTAAATTTACTATAGGTATAGTTATATATATATATATATATATATATATATATATATATATATATATATATATATATATTGGAGATATGATTGGTGTTAGAGTTTCTTAGGTTGATTAAGTATACTCTTGAAGTCATAAAGATTTCTATGTGATCCTTGAATGGCAGAAATCAACATAGTTTTTCAATGATCTTATTCATCCAATCATATTTGAATTTAACTTCTAAAGTAGTGTATTCTTATTTTGTAGTAGAATGTGTCATTATGTTTTGCTTGGACCTCATTCCAACAAAACTCACCCTTAATTTCATAATGAAGTCCAAAAATCCATTTCTAACTCATAATTATATATATATATATATTCAGAAATTAACATCTTAACATCTTATGTAGCTCTTTCCATAACGATCCTTTCTAAACTGATTTTCCCATGTACATTCTCTTAGTTATTCTCAAGTACTCTTAGAATGCTCTTTTAGTCATCCAGTTACTTAACCATGTATTCAATTAGTCTCCTATGACAAGCTTATAGCATAATCAAATACCATGTACTATGTATAATATGGTGTAAATGATGAACTCATTTGCCAATAAATAGAATATAAATCATTTCAAGCTCTACACATTTTGTTAGGATAGCTTGGATTAAGAAACCTCCAGGCTAATCTATATAGATATCTTCCAGTAGATGTCTATTAAGAAAAACGGTCTTTCTTGAAATCTATTTATAATATCTCATATTAAGAATATGAATTTATGGTAAATAATATCCTTGTTGATCTAATCATAGCTACCTGTGAAAAAAGGTTTGATCACAGTCAATGTCAAGAGTATGACGAGGACCATAGTCAATGATATGAGTATGAGAAAATCCTTTTACTATAAGTCTTACTTTAAATGTGTATGGTTATCCATGTAATTTATTCTTTATAGAAGAATCATTTACTCCTTCTAGCCTTACTATAGAGATAAATTTTAATCAAGCCCATACTTGATTCTCATACATAGATTACATCTCATGTTCATGACTCTAATTCATTTATCAAGGCCTTCTCTAGATAACGGAGAGAGTGGCAGAGATCACCGCCAAGTTCAGGGAGAGGGATTTACCGATCCTATAGTACGCTGCAGATTAGGGGATAAAGAAGACGAGGTACCATGATAAGCTACAAGATAATATTAGAGAGTTGGTTAGCCTGTCGAGTTACAAGACTTTGGATGACGTAATTGCTTTAACCTAGGGACAGGAGATTGAGCTGTAGCTTCAGACAAAGCGTGGGCTTGAGCAAGTCCAAATCATAGTGGGCCAAGAGAATGAACCAAGACTCAGGATTCATGAGTGAGAGGCCATTAGGTATAGGGTCATTTTGCTAAGTGTGGGAAGGCTCATGATGATAGCTATCGTGACAAAGAATGGGACTGCTTCAGTTGTGGCCATGCTGGTCGTTATAGCAGGGATTGTCCTCGGGGTTCAAGTCTGAATTGTTTTCACTATAACCAGGTGGGCCATAGAAAGACCAAACGTGCGAGGTTGATGAGTAAAACGGCAAGGGAACCTGCTCCAGCTACTCTTAGGATTATTGATGACCGTAAGGGTAGGGCAGAGGATCTAGTGGTGAGGACCCGAGCATTTTAGTTGCAGGCCGATGGGACCAAAGCTCCATCTAATGCTGTTGCATCCATATATCGTATAGGTTATTTTAGTCTTTATTTATTTATGCTTTTTATTACATGATAGGGTGTGTGAGATGTTAAGTTCAGATTATTTAATTCTGAATCTAAGAAACAAAGTTTCTTTATGATTGTCAGGTTATTATTATATAAGGGTTTGTCGTATGCCATTATGCATACCGAGAATCATATTGAAAGGTAGCTGGTTGATCCGGTTGTAGGCATCATCACAGGAGGCAAAAATCTTTGTTATCATGAGCCCTAGGTGGGAGGGAGCTGTGTGTTTTGCTTAGAGGATCAACAAGCAGAATTATTTTGATGGTTTTAGCACTTTGGGTTAGAGAAATTTGTAGTGTAAGTCCATTGGATTCTTTTGGGATTCATGATAGTTGAGAGGTATAAGTATTGGTTAGAACGTAGGTGCAGGGTGAGGTGTTGTCAGATTTATGCTTTCTAGGATATGAATGTCATTCTCGCATTAGAGGTTACTAGGAAAATATCATTTTGAAACTAGTTGTCCCTCCTGGGACAAAGAATATAGAGTTTAAAGGTAATTGTGCTACTGGGGATGGATGCCGGTTGATGGGTGGATTAGCTCGCTGAACCGATCACTATGGTTAGTAGAGTAAGAGCGGTGCTGATCTATCAACTCAAGGCATGGTGGATGCATGTTCATGTGAATTTTGCCTTATATCAAGGGATCCATTGGATTTGTTATCTATCTGTCTTGCTAGTAGGTTTACTCGTTCCTTGTCATCATTTGAGGTTGTTCATGGATTCGGAATTGTATCAAGGGAAAGTACTCCGGATGCAAATATGTTTTATTAGGAGTAGCGAAGTGCTTAATCTAGTGTGGGATGTAGATACCCTAGCTTTTTTGGTCTTGGAATATTAGCTCTCGTAAGCGTAGGATGATAGTGGTAGAGTAGAAAGGATGTGAGATGGTTTGGAAAACCATTGATTATGAGCTTGGCAGAGTGCAATTGAATCCATTAGGGGGAGAATTGTTTAGATTAATGGGAATATTTTCAAGTGTGAATCAATGTGGAATCCTATATCCTAGGCTAAGTGGGAAAGCCAGTTCCGGTTGTGGTATGAGTTTGGGTTATGTTAAAAATAATGTTCAATACTCGGTCACAATCAAGGAAGAAAATGTTGAGGAATCATGTTTTCTTGTCCGAGGACGTAAAGCATTAGTGGTGGCATGTTTTGGGTTCATGATAGGTTTTAAGTTAAAGGTTCTGTTAGAACATATCTGCATGTTCTTGGCTGATGAAGGCTTTGGGGTTCGAAGCACGATTTAAGTAATTGTTCGGGGATTCAACAGACTGGGGGTTTCGAATCATGTTTTAGTGGCAAGACCACGGGTTGCGCCCATGGCTATAGTGAATGTATGGCAAGGTTAGAGGTTGACCTGTAGTATCCGCTAGGATTAGATTAGTTGTTTCGGGGATTGTTGTAGGACTGTGAAGGGACCACAACCTTCTCTCGATTTGAGTTGGGATCATTGTTGTTATTTAGCCACTCCGTGATCAGGAAGGAGGACTGTTAGAGCTGTGTCAATGGCTAGAATAATATGGATCCCGATTGAGGGTAAGGCCCGTTGGGTTATGCTAGTTGGGGTGAGAGCTGTGGGGGAGACCATATTGGTTATGTTATATTGGGAGAGCAGACTTTTAGGAAATTTGAGGTTATGATTAGGGCATGTGGTATTAGTGGTAAGTGCCCAGGCCAATGATGAAATGTTGGCAAGACCAGGGTAATCTGCGATCTTAATGTTCAAGCAGATTAAATAATATAATAGGATATTGTGAATCGGTAAGTGTATAACTCATGAGGGTAGGGACTGATAATGAATGATAGGTTTGGGGCATTAGAACAAGTTTGGAATAGGGATGTTTAGTGGTCTGCAAGTTGGATACGTGTGGCAGGTAGGCTAGGGTAGCCTTTATCAGCTGGACTCTTGGTCGAAATCTCGTTGTGCGACCATGTGTAGGGTTTTCAGTTTTAGAAAATGGTCAGAGATTCTATAGCTAACTTTTGTTGAAG